>NC_064645.1:339894948-340519948 GCF_023864345.2 Schistocerca serialis cubense
TAAAATTCCGTGTAGTTGCGGCAGGGTTTACATAGGAACTACAAAAAGAAGCATCAATACACGGTTGACGGAGCACAAAAGAAACTGTCGCTTGGGACATATCGACAAATCGGCAGTAGCGGAACATGTTTTTAAGGATGGAGATCACGACATAAAATTTGGTGAAACAAGCGTGCTAGCGAGGACGTCGCACTATTATACACGTATGTATAGAGAGGCAATTGAAATCCACAAACATCAATACAATTTTAATCGTAAAGAAGAAGGATTAAAATGGGATAAGATATGGCGGTCGACGTTGCATCAATCACGTGACAATCGATTGCCTGCAATCGAGAGAACAGACGATAGCCAGAGATAGCTGCACATCGACGCCACGTGACGTGTGGTGGCGCCCCCCTATGATCTCTATATAAGCGGCGGCCCCAGCTCCTAGCAGCCAGTCGTCGACTCACCTCGGAAGATGTTCTCCGTAGTTGAGAACGAAACGTCAGGGAGAAGAAGTTCTACAGATCGACCACGGCAACTTAGCCCGGAAGAGTTTACTGATAAAGACGCCGGCCGTGAAAGCCTACATGCAATGATTTTACGTGCATTACTTCAAGATCTAATGAAATCGATAGTTTTTTTTATATAGGAGGCTGTGGATTGCTGTGTTATGAAGGTTTAATGTCATGTCAAGTCCAGAAGAGGATGGGCACCAGGTTGAGGAAGCTGAAACAAAGCTTGAGAGACAAGAAACTTTCTGATGGTAAAACCATAAGCGGCAGGCTGACAGAAATAATGATTGATGAACTACAGCAGTATTATGGGATGGTGATTAAAAATAACACTGAGGATTTGTTGAAAATGAAGCAGGCAATATGGGCTACCTTCTTCTACAGACTGTTAACTGATGAAAAACCAGTGCACCACCTTTGCCCTCCTGGACATGATTCTTGGTGCAATTACCGCAATGCCCAGTACTCAAACAGTTAATACAGCCATAAACATTCCATCCCAGCAGCAGTCATAGATATAATGAAACCCATTTACAGAGACCTTGTAAATCCTGAATTACTGAGGAAGTGTGTGCATGGCCAGACTCAAAATCCCAGTGGGTCGTTCAATAGTCTTATATGGACTCGCTTACCAAAAATGTTTTTGTTGTAATGAAGACACTAAAGTAAGGGATAAGTGATGCTTTTAATGATGGCAACATTGTTAGGGTGAAAGTGCTACAGCATATGGGAATTAATCCTGGGGAAAACTGCATCAGAGAACTTGAACGGATGGACAAGGTTCGCACTGATAAAGAGGAGTATGCAGCACAGTTGGCCACTAAGGAGTCCAGAAAGAAGAAAAGAAGAAAAAACTTAGAAAAAGATGAAGAGGATGATATACAGCATGCTGCAGGGTGCTTCTGAGTGACTAAAAATAGAAAATTAAGCATATATTGAGTTAGAGTCTTTTGAAACTTTATAGGCCGTTCCTGAAAATTAACTTTTCTGTTGCATTTTTCCCTAAATCTCAGAAACTACTCCGAGTAGAGTATTCAAATTTTCAGGGAGTAATAACATACATATCCTGAGTCTAGTGAACTAAAAGAAGAACATAATGTTATGTATAATTAAAATTATTAACGATAACGTGCAAAAAAATACGCAAAATTTTAACCGTTTAATTAAAAGACTGTATTTTCGAAAGCAGTGGCTGAAATGCAATTATTGTAGTTCAGGACACTCAGAACACACAGTTTAATGTCCTGTAAAAGTTTCATGTCAATGGCTACAGTGGCTCCTGAAATACAGGGAAGCCAAGTCACTAAATTTAACATTGGCGGGATAGGGCGTTCCAACGCACGTTAAGGCTTTGGTCAGAGCGGGACTTCTCCAACCCACATTTGTAATGGAACTGTTTCGAAATGACAACAACGGATTATGTCAGAATTGTCCGGCTTCTGCAAGAAGTGGATATCCGTTTATAATGCGGACACGAAGGTTCCAACGTTAGAAGTTGTGATATACATGGACTGTATTGAGTGGGTGATTATATAGAGCGAATGAAATTTACGTGGAACTGATTTAATTTTTAATGCCTATGCTGTATATATGATATTGTATACCAAATCTGTAGTTACTCATTTCTCTGGGTAGATGGTTAACGTCAAAGGCCAATTAATAAAAAAAAGACTTTCAATAATGGGAGAAGAGAATTAGGTCACAAATATAATTATGACAGGCGTTTACAGTAAAAAAATCTCTGAATAGCGATCACGTTGAACCAAGTTAGAGGATATGCGATGAGTGTTTGCAACTCATTACCTTTTTCATTCTGGGAACTAAGGCCTATGTAGATTCGGGTGTACCCCAAAGGAGTGGTCTAGGACTATTACTTTTCACTCTTCTTCTTTTTCTTGTGTCTTTGTCCAGCATCAGCGCAGACTCATCATGGTTATGAACGGGTTTGGCGTGATTAATTTAAGCATTCTAAAGTACTCAGGGATCCAGGAAATGCCGTTAAGGTCTTAGACCCGATGAACGGAAACTCCTGATCTATACCTCCAAGTGGTAGACAGGGGTCAGCGTCACCTTATGCGACGTCTATCGTAGATAGGGACAGAGAGATGACCGGAATAAGTCATCATTTCAGCAAATTTCTGGGCAGAGCAACCTCTTTTCCTGGAAATGAGAAACCGTTTCCGAAGGCAGAAGGACCGATTGATGGCAAATGGCGTGGGATGTGGAAGGCAAAGAAAACCATCACATTAAGGATCCATCGATATCACAAGCATCAGCAGTAAAACCGTGCCAGTATTTTCTATAAAATAGTCCCCCAATCGGACCACCGGGAGAGGACTGGAGAAAGATACGTTAAGGTAAAGAAAAGAAATCCAGTTTTAAAATAGCCACTTGGAATGTGAGAACACTGCTGCAATGCAGCAAATTAGAAAACCTAGAACTTGAAATGGAACGACTAGAAATCGATATACTTGGCATATCAGAGATTATGTGGCCGCAGTCAGGAGACTTCTGGTGTGGAGAATACTGAGTAAATCACGTCAGAACTGATCAAGAAAGACCTGGAGTGGAAGGATTTGGAGTGATTTTAAGGAAAAACACTGGCTCATGTGTCAAGGGATAAGTGCAATACAGTTGTGATAATACAGGCTAACACACCAACAACGTCCAAACTAAAAGATGTGGTAGTTGACGAAATGTGCGAAGACGTAAGTAATATGATAGGAAATATTAACGGAGATGAAAACCTGATTGTCATGGGGGACTGGAATGCAAATATGGGTGTAGAACTGAAAGATGGGATGGTGGGTAACACTGAACTTGGAAGAAGAAAACAAAGAGGAGCCCTGGTAATTGAGCTCTGCTCCAGACAGCAATTAGTCTTTGCAAATACACCATTTTTCAATACCACAAGCGAAGAAGACACATCTGGAAGGCCCCAGTAGGCTTGAGACAAAAGGCCGATTACATTTTAGTGAAATCACGTTTTAGAAACTGAGTTAAAGACTATAGGAGCTATCTATCTGCAGACATAGACAGTCACCACAATCTGGCCTTGTGAATAGTTCATTCAGATTCAAATGTCTGGAGAAAAAGACAGTAAAACAGAAATGGGAAACAGAAAAACTGAAAACTGAGGGACTGGCAAGGTACTATGCACAAGAAACAAAACACCTAGCTAAAAATGTACATCATGGCGAAGTAAAAGAAACTGGGAACAAATTAAATCTGATATATACAAAGTAGCAGAAAAGATAGTTGGGAAAGTAAGGGGAGATGGATTACATCAGATGTTATTCAGCTCATCGAAAGCAGAAGACTATACAAAAACGGAGCTGATGAACAAGAAAAAGCTGAATACAAAAAATTAAGGAAAAGCTAGGAAAGTAAAAGAAAGTTTTATTGAGGAAATGTGCAGAGAAGTGCAAGAAAATATGCGAAACGGAAGAAGTGATATAACCTACAGAAGAGCAAATAAACTTTTTAACAAACTCTAAACAGTAAACTCGGTTACAGGAGAAGACAAAGAGAGAAAAATGTTGTTTGGTAAAGATTTGGAAAGAGATGGAAAGAATTCATTGAGGAATTGTATGAGGGAATATCTTTATCAGAGGATGTAATAGTAAATTAAGAGGAAATAGACGAAGTTGACAAAGAAGACTACAGTCTGCAAGAATTTTAGAAAGTTCTTAAAGGTCTATGAGAAAACAACGCAACGCTTGTTGATGACATTTTTGCAGAACTAATCAAGAATGTTGGTGACAACATGAAAATAATGCTGCCGTAACTGATTAGGACATCTATGACACAGGAGAGATACCTACCGACTGCCAGAAATGCATCATCGTTCCTATACCGATGAAGGCGGCAGGTACAAAATGTGAACAGTACAGAACCTGAAGCCTAATATCGCATGCATCAAAAATTCTTATAATGATAATTCTGAAGAGAATTGGAGAGAAGGTGGACGATATGTTGAGTGAAGATCAGTCTGGTTTCAGGAAGGCATTAGGAACAAGAAATTCTGGCATTAAGGGTTCTTATCGAAATACAAATACAGAAAAATAAACCAACTTATATTGCCTTTGTGGACCTGAAAAAGGCATTTGATAACGTTATCTAGCAAGAGATGTTCAGAATGCTGAAGAAAGCAGGGATAAAATACAAAGAGATGAGGGTAATACACAGCTTCTGTAAGAGCGAAGTGGCTGTGATTAGGAATTTTCGTCAAGAACAAGAAGCAAAAATTTAAAAAAAGAGGTGAGACAAGGATGATGCTCTTTCTCCTGTCATATCCAATGCTTACATCCAGAAAGTTGTAGACCAAGTTCATGAAACTGCTGATGTGGGGATCAAAATTGATAGGCAGAAGACCGACACACTACGTTACACAGATGATACTGCTGTGATCACGAAGACGAAAGAAGGTCTAGAGAAGATTCTGACCACAATGGAAAGGATTTTCTATCGTCAGCATGGCATGAGAAAAAACAAGCGAAAGACTAAAGTAATGGTATGTGGTGCTGAAGAAGAGTATGAACCTTTAAGATTGGTTGGTTGGTTTTGGGGAAGGAGACCAGACAGCGAGGTCATCGGTCTCATCGGATTAGGGAAGGACGGGGAAGAAAGTCGACCGTGCCCTTTGAAAGGAACCATCCCGGCATTTTCCTGGAGCGATTTAGGGAAATCACGGAAAACCTAAATCAGGATGGCCGGACGCGTGATTGAACCGTCGTCCTCCCGAATGCGAGTCCAGTGGCTAACCACTGCGCCACCTCGCTCGGTTCCTTTATAAGACTGTGAACTGGAAGAGAGGAACTAGAAATGATAGAGAAATTTACCTATTTGGGAAGCACAATTACAAGCGATGGTACAAGCTAGAAAGAAATTGTAAGTAGAATTCAGCAGGCTAAAATTGCTCACGAACAAAAACATCAGTCTGGAAATAAGGAAATGGGTCATGAAAGCATTTGTTTGGAGCGTGACCCTGTACGGGAGCCCTGGCGATTTGGTGCTAAGATGGATGATGAAGATCAGGTGGAAAGGCAGAATTACCAATGGAGAGATGTTGAGAAGAGTACAGGAAACGAGATCTTTTTGGAGACACATCCACGTAAGAAGAGAGAAACTCATAGGACGCATTTCTAAGACACAGTAACATCATAGGAACTATAGCAGGAGGGAAAGAATCGCCCAGGATGACAAAGGATTTTATACACGCAGGAGATTATGAGTGATGTGGAGTGCACTGCTTACGCGGAAATGAAGAGGAAGATAGACAGAAAAAGGGGATAGCCTATTGCTGCAAACACTTAAGAGAGAGAGAGAATTCAAGGGGTGGCCGGATCCCTTTCCTGTGGCCAGGACGTTTACTTTTCAAAATATAGGCCTACACAAATGATAACGTCGAATGTTCCATCAGGCTGTATCTGGATGACGTTATTACTTACAGAATGAGTCGCAAAGTTAGAAAATTATAGTGAAATGCGGAAAGACGTGGAGATGATCGACGCTTGGTGCAGGGATTGACAGTTGGCCCTCAACATAAATAAATGTCATCTATTGCACGTAAATAGGCTGAACAACCGATATTTATATGAGTACACAAATGGCGAAGATTCGTTGGACACGGTTACATGCCTTCAGTAACTGGGAACATGTGTACGGAGCAAGCTTAAGAGGAACGACTACACAAAACTAATCTCAGATAAGACAGATGCCACACTGAGATTATTTCAAAAATCCTCAAGAAGTTTAACACACCCATTAAGGAGAGACCTATACCATATAGGACTGATAGAGCAAATAGAGTAGATGCAAAGAAGAGCCACGCGTTTCCTGAGAGGTTGAATTAGTAGGTGCGAAAGCGTTTCAGAGATGCTCATCCAATTCTAGTGGTAGACCATGGAGGTATTCTTACCTCCATGTGGTAGACACATAGAGGCGTTGCGCTTCATTGTGTGGTTTATTGTTAACATTCAGAAATGGTACGTTCGTATGACAGTCAACCAATATATCACTTCCTTCTACGTATATCTCTTGAAAAGGCCATGACGGTAAATTACGAGAAACTTCAGGTCACGGTGGTTTGACAACAATCGTTCAAATTCTCGCACCATTCTCCACTGCAACCGGGAACGGTAAATGTGACAGTGGTACACCATTATGGCTTGCGGGTTACGGGTGTAGATGCAGATGTAAACATGTAAGCACTAAATAAGGGGCATTATGGTTCGTACGAAGCAGAAAGTAAATCGGTTTTTATTTCGTTTCATCTGTAAGTGGAGCAAGATAGGGAATGAAGTTTTTTCTTTTTTTTCTTTTCTCTCTAGTCATCAGTTTTATGACTGGTTTGATGCAAACCGCCACGAATACCTCTCCTGTGCCTAACTCTTGATCTCACAATGGCAACTGCAATCTACGTCTTCAGTTATTTGCTGGAAGTATTACAATCTCCGTCTTCCTCTACAGTTTTTATCCTCTACAGCTCCCTCTAGTACCATGGAAGTCAGCCCCCTAATGTCTTAACAGATGTCCTATCATCTAGTCCCTTGTTCTTGTCAGTGTTTTCCATACATTCCTTTCATCGACCATTTTGCGGAGAACTTCCATATTCCTTATCTTATCAGACCACCCAATATTGAACATTCGTCTGTAGCACAATATCTCAAACGTTTCGTTTCTCCTCTGATCAGATTTTCCCACAGCTTGTGTTTGACCACCATACAATGCTGTGCTCCAAACGTATGTTCTCAGAAATTTCTTCCTCAGTTTGGCCAGGACTGTCCTTTATTCTAGTGCCAGTCTGGATTTACGTCATCCTTGCTACGTTCGTCATGGGTTAGAGAATTCCTTAACTTCGTCTACTTCGTGATCCCCAATTCTGATGTCAAGTTTCTCGCTGTTCTCATTTCTGATACTTGTCATTACTCTACCCTTTCTTCGATTTACTCTCAGTCCATATTCTGTACTCAATAGACTGTTCATTCCATTCAGCAGATCCTGCAATTATCTTCACTTTCAGCGAGTATAGCAATGTTATCAGCATATTTTATCACTGACACCCTTTCGCTTTGAATTTTAATCCCACTGTTGAATCTTGCTTTTATTTCCGTCACTGTTTTTTCAGTGAATAGATTGAACAGTAGGGGTGAAAGACTACATCTCTGTCCCACATTTTGTAAACTAAGGACTTCGTTCTTGGTCTTGCAGTCTTATTGCTCTCTCAGGTTTTGTACATATCTCTTCTTCATCCGTCTTTTCCTATAAACTATCCCTATTTTTTTCAGAGTTTCGAACACCTTGCACACTTTGGCATTGTCGAACGCTTTTTACAGTTCGACAGATCCTATGTACGTTTCTTAATACTTCTTCAGTCTTGCTTCCATTAGCAACTGCAACGTCAGAGCTGCCTCTCTGGTCTATAAAGCCAAAATAACCGTCATCCAACAGATCCTCAATTTTCTTTTCCATTCTTCAGTATATTATTCTTGTTAGCAATTTGGGTTTATGAGCTTTTAAAACAGAATTGAGATAATTCTCGCACTTGTCGGCTCTTGCTATCTTCGGAATCATGTGGATGATATTTCTCCGAAAGTAAGATGGTATATCGCCAGTCTCATACATTCTACACACCAACGGGAAGGTAATGACTAGCCATACTCAACAATACATTATACAGTGTGTTCCAAATGTGGAAGCAGACCCAAAAGTGGAGTATTTTATGAAGCCTTTGTTAGTTCCCAAAGCTCTTTTTGGCTCGCAGGAACGCTTTAGACGCGTTTCTTCTCTTGTAGAAATGCATCTGCGTTTTGCTGTAGCTGCCCTCGCTAGCGGCGTCTTGCAACATGCCAGATGCTGGCAGAAACGCCAAGGCAACTGCCAAGCTGTTCGCAGCGAGGTTTTGCAACACTTCTTGGCTGAACACCAAATTTCACCGCCGTCAGTGGTCTGAATACCATATGACCCAAATTCATAGTTTCGTTTATCGAATCACCTGAAAACTAAAGAGCGGCAAAACAAATGGTATACCGGTCTAGCGTAAGAGCGCGTTACCGTACACAGCTTAAGTGACGCACACTGCAGTGCTACCGTGAGTTACTGTTCACATAGGACGCCACAAGTTCTACGCAGTAGCGTAGTTCTCAATATAGCTTCAGCTGAGGTGATTCGCGATTGTTTTAATACTATAGTGTGGTTTATGGGATTAGAGTTCAGACAAGAGTTAATTACAAGAAAAACGAAACCAAAATTCTGGATCCGAAAATGAGTTACGCGCAGGAATGAAGTGCGGATAACAAACACACACTGGAAGATGAAAATGCTGTCTGCTAAGGCAAACTAGCCAACAGCTGGATTATAAAGAGTTGTCCAAAGAGATGTTACCACTTACATGGGATTGACTTTTATTTTATTATTTTTACTATTTATTGTTACTTTATTCTTATATTATTTTATTATTTTATTTTAATATGAAAACGAACACTATGTACACAAGTCCAAATAAAGCTAATGCACTTCTTCGACTCTGGGTTTTCAGTGTATGTCCAAAGTCTTTTCACCACACTAGCCATAGCTCGTACACACATATGTTTCTACGTCATTAACCTCAGTAGGTCCTGTAGCATAAAAGCGTTTTTTCAACTTTCCCTAAAGCCAGAAATCACATAGAGTTAAATAGTGAGACCGTGGTGAACACTCCAAAGGTTTACCTCTTCCAAAGCGTCTACCAAATGTCGAACCTTTAAGGAGTAATGTAGTGATGCATCATCTTACTAGAGGTAATCTGATGTTACAGCAAGATTATCAACAACAAAGTTCCGCAAAATATCTCGGTGATAATCTCCCGTTACAGTTCGGTCTTAAAATAATGGAACATATACTCCAAATTTCGAAATACCGCGCCATACATTGACTTTCAGAGAGGATCGAGTGTGCTCCTTTACTTCATAGGGATTGTCTGTATTCCAAATGGCGCAGCTGTGCTTATTGACGTTGCCGATGACATGAAATGTGGCTTCATTCAACATAAAGAAAAGAACAATAGGGTCATTTGTAAGAAGACTTCTGTAGCCCGTACACGAGCAATTTTATGAGAGTCAGATATAGCCT
The DNA here is from genome assembly GCF_023864345.2 of Schistocerca serialis cubense. Taxonomy (NCBI): domain Eukaryota; kingdom Metazoa; phylum Arthropoda; class Insecta; order Orthoptera; family Acrididae; genus Schistocerca; species Schistocerca serialis. The sequence continues at coordinate 339,904,560 of NC_064645.1, forward strand.
GTATCCTTTGATTGTGGTACGGCTTCCACTCCTAGATCGAGGTGGAGAATTCTTAAGACACTTGTCTCCGTGATTTCTGTTTCCACTGCTAATTTCGGACTTGATGGTCCAAATGGCTCTGAGCACTATGGGAGTTAACTTCTGAGGTCATCAGTCCCCTAGAACTTAGAACTACTTAAACCTAACTAACCTAAGGACATCACACACATCCATGTCCGAGGCAGGATTCGAACCTGCGACCGTAGCGGTCGCGCGGCTCCAGATTGTAGCGCCTAGAACCGCTCGGTCTCTCCGGCCGGCATTTCGGACTTGACTTTCCTGGGCTCCTGATTAGTGTGCCTTGATCATTTATACCTTCCGTTCTAATACTTCTTGAACGTCCACTGTTTCCTTTATCGTCATTGGTCACAGATCCGGTACGTAGAAATTTCTCATGCAGTCGACATATAACTGAATGGCTTGGAGGATCCTTATGAAACCAATGCTAGAATTTTTTTCTTAGTGTTGAAGGTGACCCTATCACTTCTGTCCACGCTTCTGCCTTCCTTCTCTCTTCCAAAGTAATTCGGGCGGCCGTCTATGGTCTGCAACAAAAGAAAATTTAAAATTATGTAGTACGATATGAGTGGTAAAATCTCTTTCAATAGCCCTGTAAATATCACCTACAGGCGTCGCACCCTTCCGAGATTTAAGAATATTATGGCATCTGTAAATGTAGGCTTTTGGAATACTTCTAATTTTTATTTTCCTATGTGGTACATCACACTCGGGGCTCTTTCCTGCATATAGTCCACAGCTTTTGCCATATCTGAAACCATGGTCCTTATACGACCCGCTTTTTCGGATCCATATTTTTTTTAATTTATGTGTTTGGCTAGATATGTTTCCGGATTGTGGGATATATCATTCATATATAAATAATGTGTAAAAATGAGCGCACACACACGCACATACACACACTCTCTCTCTCTCACACACACACACTCATACACACTCACACACACACAGACACACTCACACACACACACACACACACACACACACACACACACACACATTTGCACGCAAGCTCATTTCAACAAAAAATTAAACAGTAATATCAGGTTACTCTTCGTACGGTTCCATAAACTGCGATTTCGTACCTGCCGACCACTTTTCGACCTTTTTTTTTCACTAAGAAAAAGAAACTCAATGAAATGGAATGGACCACGATTCCACTAAAACTGAGACAGAATTTTTTACTTACAACTCCCAAGCAGTCGAATGGTGTCGTTTAGTAGTGGAGGAAGAATAATGGCGTCATTAAGTACAACCGACTTCAGCTTTTAATGACAAAGCAGAAGGTAGTATCAATTCAGTGACGCCAGCGAAAAGTGAGTGTTTACGCATGTAACTGTGGTGCCACTAGAGTATGTCATGAGCAGCGGCGTCACTTTAGTTGCGCGTGTGACCGCGGCTTAATACATTGCTGCCAAAGCAAATAGAATTACTACATCAATCGAAATGCCGTGCGCTTTGTGTCTTACAAGGAGACAGTAAAAACTTCCTCTCACTGATTTAATTATATTGACAGCGTGTGTAGGGCACGACCAGGGCTTTAAAATATTCGTATATTATTGACATATTGAAGTCCTAGTCGCGCCTATCAGTGAGAGGATGTTTGTTTAGGCCTGCTTATACACTGAGGTGACAAAAGTCATGGGATTCCTCCTAATATCGTGTCGGGCCTCCTTTTTTCCTGCTTAGTGCAGCATCTCCACGTGGCATGGACTAAACAGGTCACTGAAAGTGCCGTGCAGAAATATTGAGCCATGCTGCCTCATAGCTGTCCATAATTGCGAAAGTGTTGCCAGTGTAGGGTTTTGTGCACGAATTGACCTAGATAACGTCCCATAAATGTTCGATGGGATTCACGTCGGGCGATATGGGTGGCCAGATCATTCTCTCGAACTGTCTAGAATGTTCTTCAATCCAGCTGCGAACAGTCATGGCCCGGTGACATGGCGCATTCTCATTCATAAAAATTCCATCGTTGTTTAGCTGCAATTGTTCTCCAAGTACCGGAACATAACCTTTTACAGTCAACGATCAGATAAGTTGGAGCAGAGGACCCAGTCCATGCCATGTAAACACAGCCCACGCCGGTATGGAGCCACAACCAGCTTTCACAGTGCCTTCTTGACAACTTTGATTCATGGCTCCTTGAGGTCTGCTTCACACTCGAACCCTGAAATCAGGAGTCATCTGACCAGGCCACGGTTTTCCAGTCGTCTAGGGTCCAACCGATACGGTCAAGAGCAGGCGATGACGTGCTGTTAACTAAGGCACTCGCGTCGGTTGCCTGCTGCCTTAGCCCATTAACGCCAAATTTCGCCACACTGTGCTAAAGGATACGTTCCTCGTACGTGCCACGTTGATTTCTGCTGTTGTATCGCGCAGTGTTGCTTGTCTGTTTGCACTGATAACGCTACGCAAACGCCACTGCTCTCAGTCGTTAAGTGAACGCCTTCAGCTACTGCGTTGTCCGTGGTCAGAGGTAATGCCTGGAATTTGGTATTCTCGGCACACACTTGACGCTGTGGATCCCAGAATACTGAATTTCCTATTTCCGAAATGGAATGTCCCACTCGACGTTTATGTTAGTTCCCGTCGTGCGGCCATAACCACGTCGCAAACCTTTTCACGTGAACCACCTGAGTACAAACGACAGCTCCTTTTACACCCTGTGTACGCGGTATTGCAGCCATTTGTATATGTGCACATTGCTATCTCATGACTTCTGTCACTTCAGTTTACATTTCGCATGGTCGCTAGTGTTGAAGACATCCGCAACCGAGCGAGAAAGCGCTTAGATTCATGAGCGCGAGGTTTGTTGCCGAACTTCGCTGCCGGTGCAAATTTTTTTTTAATTCCCATGCAGTTCTGACAACAGATATGTGTGGTACGCTATGAAATTGTTTGGCGACCGGTAACTGTTTATGGATGTAAACCAAGTTAGTTTTGCTATACACACACCGAGAAAACTGTGCACGTGCAAAAATTACGCGTTCATTGCAAGTGTTGTATGTCGCAATAAGTATTGTCTTCCATGTTTCTACGAACAGTTTAATCGCTATTCGTACTGTGCTCCACATTTTATTTTATATTTGTCTCAAATGTAGATATAGTAACGTAAATAAAATGACTATGATGATTCTATTGAAAGTTCTTGTGTATCCTTTTCCATTTCCAGTATCCTTAACGTAAATTTTTGTCTTCTTTTTTCAGGATACAAATTATGAAAATAATAAATGAATCATTAAATACTGATAATCTGTGCAGTCATAACAAATCTGTTGTTAGAACTGTCGGAATTAAAGAAAAAAGGAGTGCTGACACGGAGATCAGATCCAAACGCCTCGCCCTTTTGAAACTTAACGCTTACTCGTTCGCCTGTGGACTTTCCGTACTCAATTTTCTCGAAAACAGTTGAGAGATGCGTCTTTCTGTTTACAAGTGTTGAAGTCCTAGTCATGGCCTCCACATCTTGTCAGTATGAATCAAATCGGTGAGGGCAAGTTTGTACACTCTCCTTGTTAATGGTGACCTCAGCGCAACGGTCCTACTGATGCAGTATCTGACCAGCTGGAACGAATATTACGGTAGCTGTCTCAGAGGCACCACACAGAGTTATGAAGAAAACGCCAGTGCAAAGTAAGGCTCATTATTATTTACTGAAATAACGTACACGATCCAGAATGGAATACAGAGACAGACAATATTCGTGATCATGGAATAATAGCCACACTAAACTTTTGTTTACGAAGAGTAAACAAACAAGAAATACAAAACAGCTCAACATCTCATCCATTTTGGTGAGGTGTTGACACCTTTCCCACATGGACCAAGGCGACAATATGAAGAATTCGAGGGAATGACAAATGTATCGTCAAGAGCCTGATGGCAACCGAAAAGGTCCCTGTGAGTTTGCGTGCGTGCGTGCGTCTGTGTGTGTGTGTGTGTGTGTGTGTGCGTGTGTGTTTGTGTGTGTGTGTGTGTGTGTGTGTGTGTTAGTGTGATTAGTGACCAGTGATGTGATACAAATGAATAGTGTAAAAGTATAATTTGATATTACTGTATGTGCGATTTGGTCTTTTTTTTTTAAAGAAAAGTATTCCTTTTTCGATTAAGATGTGGTATCTCATATCACTTTGAAAACGATCTACGGATGAATAAACAACTAATTAACCAACTAAATTGTTTCCACAAGCATCCTGTCTAACTGTGTAATTAACGTATTCGTCAGCAGAAACGCAGTCGCCGGCCGAAGTGGCCGTGCGGTTCTAGGCGCTGCAGTCTGGAACCGCGAGACCGCTACGGTCGCAGGTTCGAATCCTGCCTCGGGCATGGATGTGTGTGATGTCCTTAGGTTAGTTAGGTTTAACTAGTTCTAAGTTCTAGGGGACTAATGACCTCAGCAGTTGAGTCCCATAGTGCTCAGAACCATTTGAACCATTTGAGCTTCTCGTGCGCAGAAGGTAATGTCATTCTCATTCTTATTCACGTTTTCACAGATCAGGCCTTTCGAGCTGTTCTGGCCTCATTTAACTGCCTGTAGTGTGTCCCTCTTTCTTTGGATTTGTGTCGAAAGGTCATCTTTAGAATCTTTGTTCCTTCCATTCGTTCCAGATGTTACTTCCAGTTTTGTTTATGTTCTATTTTGTTATTTACAACAAAAATTTGCAGTTCTTGTCTATTGTTTTCATTAGAAACCCTGTCGAACTTAATGCATCTTTTGATTGCTCGTAAAAAATCATTTGAGCAGTTTGACATGCCAGGATCCTTTTACCTTAATAACACAGATTGTACTGCCATATAGTAGAACAGGCACATCCATCATCTTACAGAATTTCATTTTTGTGTCTCTTCGTGTTTCTTTTTATATTCTGCTTGCAGCCAGTAACATTAACGTGACCACCGCCTGTCTTACAAGGGGACCCTCCATACTGTAAATCACGGATTTTGATGCGCTTCAAATGTGTTGTAAGGGCACTTGCCCTGAGAACCAGGCTACCCGGTTTCTTAGCGACGGGCCTTGATTTTTGAGAAAATCGATTTTTAAGTTAATTGCGTGCTTTGTATATCCGTAACATTACACATATTCTGCGCATGTTAGGGTGGCGCAGCGGTAAAGGTTCACGGCTACCGTGCTGAAGGTACGGTGTTCGAATCCTGCTCTCATATGTTTTTTTCATGTATGCAAGAACCGTCCGGAAAATTTGGTCCTAACGTTCAAAAACGAACAGACGAATTAACTGGGACATACAGAAATGTAATAATGTCCTGCATGAAATCAAGGAAGTTCACAAAATTGGTGAACGAAGAATTTTTGCCTTCTGTAATTTTGCCGTTCGTGGGACAGAAATTTTTTTTGTACAGATCGATTCTTGGGGAGGGCAAACCGATTCAAGTTTATACGATATTCACTGATGAAAGAAAAGCGAGCAGCTGCACCCTGAAAGTGGTTCCACCAAACTGCACTCCTTATTGCCAGCCCCGCGATGTTTATTTTTACCGACAGGTGAAAATCTTCACGAAAATTATTCAGAATGCTCCAGCCTCGATGAAAGACAATAGAGAGATCGCTACTAGGGAAGATACAATAGAATTACATTCGCTAATCGCACATCAATTCAGCGCACCTAATTTTGAGAGCATGATTAGATACGCAAGGTTCGCATTGAAATTAGCGGATGAAAGAGAAATCTTTTTGAATATAAAATAATTGTGTTTCCCGGTATCGCTCATGAAGAAACCGTGCGCCTGCAAGACGATTGCTTTCATAAAATGGGCGTGATGCTGCGAAAATTTGTGCTTCGGTTGTTTCTATGATAAGTATCATCCACAACATTGTTCTGGCACATCAAGCAATGTGCACGATGAAAAACAAGATTTTGTAATACTGTATGACAGAAAAAATTAATAACTGAATATATCTTTATAATTTCGCACACCTTATACTGTTTGTTGATATTCTTTGAAATAAAATTGATAAATTCGGTCGATTATGAAAAATAATGAAACAAAAGTACGCGAGCAGGATTCCAACACGGTACCTCCAGCGAGCTAGCTGTGAACCTTTAACGCTGCACTACGCTGACTTGCTACGAATATGGAGGGGGATCCAAAAGTCAGTATAAATTTGAAAACTTAATAAACCACGGAATAATGTAGATAAAGAGGTAAAAATTGACAGACGTGCTTGGAATGATATGGGGTTTTATTAGAATTTAAAAAAAAACAAAGTTCACAAGATGTCCGACAGATGGCTCGTGAAAGATCTCTTGCGCGCGTCATTTGGTGATGATCGTGTGCTCAGCCGCCACTTTCGTCATGCTTGGCCTCCCTGGTCCCCAGGCCTCAGTCCGTGCGATTATTGGCATTGACGTTACCTGAAGTCGCAAGTGTATCGTGATCCACCGACTTCTCTAGGGATGCTGAAAGACAACATCCGACACCAATGCCTCACCATAACTCCGGACATGCTTCACTGTGCTGTTCACAACATTATTCCTCGACTACAGCTGTTGTTGAGGAATGATGGTAACATATTGAGCATTTCCTGCAAAGAACATCATCTTTGCTTTGTCTTACTTTGTTATGCTAATTATTGCTATTCTGATCAGATGAAGCGCCATCTGTCGGACATTTTTTGAACGTTTGTATTTTTTTGGTTGTAATAAAACCCCATGTCATTCCAAGCATGTGTGTCAATTTGTACCTCTCTATCTACATTATTCCGTGATTTATTCAGTTTTCAAATTTATACTGACTTTTTGATCACCCGATATATAATGTTACGGGTATACAACGCTCGCAATGAACTTCAAAATCGATTTTCTCAAAAACCAAGGCCCGTCGCCAAAAAGCCGGATGGCCAGGTACTCAGGGCAAGTGCCTCTGAAACATATTTGATGCGCATAAAAATCCTTGATTTACAGTATGGAGGGTCCCCTTGTTAGATGTCGACGTACAATAACCACTCACAGAAGGCAGGTAGCGGCATTAGCAGTGCAGAGCATACAAAGCGTGTCGGGTGGGATGTGGAAACATTGCACTTGTTGCCGTACGGCAGAAACGGAGCGACTTATCTGACGTTCAAAAGGACATGATCATTAGCTTTCGCGACAAATGTGGAACTATTTCCGAAACTGCTCGCCCGCTGCCGTGGTTAAAATATACCATGAATGGCAAAATGGCGTATCCAGAACCTTCGCCGAGGCAACTTTGGTGCATCACGGGCAATAGATGACAGGGGTGAACTATGGCTACAGAGATGTGTGCAGGAGAACAGACGTGCAACTGTTGAGTAACTGACTGTCCAGATGAACCAAAGTTTTATTAACAGTGTCTCCTGAATGGCCGTCCAGCGAACGTTGCTGCGTCAGCCTTCGCAGCAGGTGCCTGGTCCACGCACCCATGTTGACTGCTGTTCATCGGCGACGAAGCCTGTAATTTGTACGCCACTGCCTCAACTGGACGACCTCTGAGTGGCGACAGGTGGCCTTTTCAGATGAATCTCGCTTCATTCACCATCGGACAGATGGCCATTAGCGTGTATGGTGTGAAACGTCTGAAAGCAAACACCCTGCAATATTCGTTGGAAGAGTCAGGGCAGAGGAGGAAGCGTTATGCTCTGAGGAATGTTTTGTCGCAGTCCATGGGCGATCTCGTCATTTTGTCATGCATAGTGGATCAACACATATGCATCTATCCTTGGGCGGCATGTCCACCCCTAATACAGTTTCTTTCTCCTCGGCATGGTAACATCTACGAGCAGGAAAATGCAACATGTCACACAGTTCACAGTCTACGTGGTGGTTCAAAGAGCACCAGGGTGAGTTTACCGTACTCCCCTGGCCTCGAAACTCTCTGTATTTAAATACAGTTGAGCTGTTCGCGCCATGGGTCCTCAGCCTAGCGCAGCTGGCCGCGGTATTGGAGTCGGCATGACTCCACATCCCTTTTGGTGAATTCCAAAACCTCATGGACTCTCTTCCTGTACATCTCGCAGAAGTCCACGCTACAAAAGTTGGTTCTTCAGGCTTTTTACAGATGGTCAGATTAATACCACTAGACAGTGTAGCTCCCCAAACAACTGAAGTACTGAGCCTGTTCCGAAGTCAGTCTTCAATTACAGTTTTATTTCTTAGTATCACACATTGAATCCATTGTCTGTTAGTTTTATTTACTGTTACGTAAGCCGGCCGGAGTGGCCGAGAGGTTCTAGGCGCTGCAGTCTGGAACCGCGCGACCGCTACGGTCGCAGGTTCGAATCCTGCCTCGGGCTTGGATGTGTGTGATGTCCTTAGGTTAGTTAGGTTTAAGTAGTTCTAAGTTCTAGGGGCCTGATGACCTCAGAAGTTAAGTCCCATACTGCTCAGAGCCATTTTACTGTTACGTTAACATTATAATCCCTTACAAAAAATTTAAAAGATGGATTGATCTTTTTACTTCGTCTTCAGAACTTGTCATTAATACAATGTCTTCAGCATAAAACAATGCCGGCCGGAATGGCCGAGCGTTCTAGGCGCTACTGTCTGGAACGGCCTGACCGCTACGGTCGCAGGTTCGAATCCTGCCTCGGGCATGGATGTGTGTGATGTCCTTAGGTTAGTTAGGTTTAAGTAGTTCTAGGGGACTGATGACCTCAGCAGTTAAGTCCCACAGTGCTCAGAGCCATTTTTTGAACCATAAAACAATGTAACCCTTCTAGCACTCTTTCCTTCCAATTTCGGATGGTACTGACTATGTAAATATGAAAAAGAATAGGTGACAAATTACATCCTTGTCTCACACCTTGGTTTATTAAAATCTTTTACTCTGTGCAAATGGGGACATCAGTTATAACATCGGTTCCACTGTAGTCTTTCGATGCAGTTTATGGAGTGATTTGGGGCATCCATATTTTACCATAATTTCCCACAGGACGTCTCTACCCACCCTGTCAAACGCTTTTTAAAAATGTATGAAAGCCACATAGGTTGGTAAATTAAATTCTCTTCTTTTCTGTATTATTTGTCGCCTTTTTATAATGTTATTATGTAAATATAATTTATATTAACTGTTAATGCTGCTCACGCTGATCCCAGATATCATCCTCGAGTTGGGACAGTAAATTCGGTTCACATTGGACTTCAACAGAACGGAACGGAACGATGCCACATTCAAATAATGGTTTCAGGGTGTGTTCATGCTAGACGAAACGTCAACGCAATATCACCTCACTTAGCCCAGTACCGAATGGTTAAAGTGAGGTGATGAGATACCATCTGTGATACAGAAAGTCGGAATATGTAAGGAGCTATCATATGAAACCGAGGTAGATGGAGAAAACCAAATAAACTTTTTTACTGTTTAAAAAGGAATCGCCGTAACTGTTGATACATTTATCGCAATCTGAGACTAGATGGTCAATGCCTTCAAGGAAAAATGTTTGCCGTTGCCTACGCGACCATCAGTGTACCGAGGCATGTACCTCTTCGTCCGAAGCAGATCGACGACGACGAATGTCTTTCTTCAGGGCTCAAAAATATGGAAGTAGGATGTGGAAAGATGCTGTAGAAGTTTTGCCGGAAAAACGTAACATATCCACCATACAGCCCCGGTATCTCCCCTTTCGCTTTCTATATTTTGGAGCTCTGAAGAAAGACATTTCACTTACAGTAAACGCAGATGAACAACTCATCTAACAAATGTGTCAGCATATAGAGAGAAACAACGTAAGCGAAGAATGGTTGTGTGACTGAACATTTTTAGCAAATTAAAAATGACGTAGTTCAACAAAAAGTTAATGAATACAAAATATGATACCAGAGGAAGAAATTTTTTTTAAATCAGTTGAGACAGTAACGAACCAAGACGAAACCGTAAGCTTCCCAACAGAATTCCTAGATTCGTTGTATGTTCCCGGTATACCAACCAACGATTTTTAGAGGAACTTTTTTGTTAACAATGTGAAGCAAATATTCTGCACTAAAAATGTTGCGCCGAAAGTTCGTGTTAGCGCACAGCAGATCAGAGCTGGATGGAAAGTGTAAATAAAAATGATGTGACACTGTGCAATACTTGAAACATTTCATCAAATGTATTCTTCAAAAGGTCGAAAATACGCACAATTTTATGCCAATGATTGATGGTTTAAAGGTACTACACAAGTCCTGAACTGCACATTTACTCATGATGATATTTTGAATTTTTTCATTTATATGGAAAATATTTAATTCTGTTTTAATATCTTCAAATCTAATTACGTCTCTTCTCGTGCAACCCTTCGCTTTTCTTAGGAGCCTCGTCTCTGCTGTTTGAATTTTATTTTCTTATTTTTTGTGCTAACCCAGCTTTCGCTTCCATAGGATAACACAGGAAACATCATCAGCTTATAGAATTTGACGCTGATATCTTTTCGTACTTTATGGCCCAATGTTCTGCTAATGGTGCCATAGAAAGCTTGGAATTTGTGTATTTTATTTTCAATATCAGCGTCAAAATCAAAACTTATATCGCAGCCTAAATAAGATATCTGAGACAGCTGTTCTACACTCATGTTCAGGACAAACAGAACACCTTGGACGACTAGAGATAGGACGTTCATATTCACCAGACATGTACATTAGTATGTTCTGCGGAAATGATTAACATTTCAGTCACCTCAGTTCAGGATGTGCCCTGTTGCCTAGCAGACAGAGAGTTCGCCTTGGGCCCTGATAACTTGTTCCATTCGTGATGGCATCTCGCGTAAAGGCCCAAATGGCGCCATGTGGTACAGGCGTCCATACTGCACACAACTGTGGTAGTTGGCATAGGGTCACAGCACTGCACCCATCGTTTCACCATATCCCACACATTTTCGGTTGGCAACAAGTCTGGTGATCTGGGAGGCCAGGGCAATAGGCTAACATCCTGTGACACCAAGAATGCACGTGTTTGTGCAGCAACATGTGGTTGTGCATTGTCTTGCTGAAAAATAGTGTCTGGTGGGTTGTGCTGTAAGGGCATGGCTAAAGGTAGCAGTACGTCATTCACGTAGGTCACACTGGTCACAGTGCACTGGACATGCACAAACAGTGATTTCTGGTTATATCCAGTGGCATAATACATCATGAGGCCTTGAGTTGGCACTGAATATCTGTTGCGAATGCAGTTACTGTGATGCCACCCGCCCTATCTGGCGCGAACCAAAATGCGACAATCATTTTCAAACAAAGAGAAGCTAGATTCGTCCACAAACACTGTCTGAGGGCATTCCCGTCTCCAGTGATGGCGTTCCATATACCATTACCGTACAGCACGTTTCTGAATATTCGTCAAATGTAGGCGGAGAAGTGGACGACGCGCAACGTAACCCATACCGTAATAAACGGCGACAGACTATCATCTCTGGTAGTGTACGATGTGTTACACTGTTATACTGTTGCGCAACAGCCGAGGAGGACGCAGATCTGTTCTGCAATGCCAATCGGATGAGATGTCAATCTTCTCGGGAGGGGGGGTCTGGATGGCGCGACCTGACCCATCTCATTGTCGTTTTCTACGGCCTTCCGTGAACCATTCGGCACACACGCGTCCCACTGCCGAAACACTTCGTCCCACGCGAGCAGCAATTTCCATGCCAAATACAGCATGCCAATCTAGCACCCTCTTCCAAACTCATTGATTTGATGGCACGGTTCGCGCATCGTACACGTCTGCTCAAGACACAGAGATCCATTATCTTCGTGTTATAGCGACACCGATTTTGACATTGAACCCGCGGGCCGCCATCGTTCAAATGCAATCATTTCTGCAAAACGTACTAATGTACATGTCTTGCGAATATGAACGTCCTATCTCTAGACGTTCAACATGTTCTGTTTTTTCTGAACGTTAGTGTAAAACTGAATTGTTCAAAACATTTTTTGATCCCACTGGATACTTCCTCGGAATGCCATTATTTTCGTATTGTTAGTAAAAGTTTTAAAGTTGTATTTATTACATAAGCCCCAGGGGCTTCAGCTGGAAGTACGCGGGTGGCGACCGTGGGGACCCGAGCTGAGTCTGACATTGCTTCCACTTACTTGTGTCAGACTCCTTCTTTCTCCTTCCCTGTCGGCCTCCCTTGGCCAACTCTTGCTTTTTCGACCCCAACGGTATTAGGTTTCGAGGCCCGAGGGCGTCTATCCAATTTTCTTATTCCTTCCTATAACCCAACTCCTGAGGGGAGCCCACCCCTTAAGAAAAGCCAGCAGTCCTGTGAGCTGTGAGGGTAACACCGCAGGTTGGACGGGAGGCCAGCACCCTCTCTCCGTAAAAAATTAAACATGCTTTCAAGACTACAAGTAAGCCTCGGAACATTACTGACAAAAATAGACGACGTCAATGGCAAAGAAACGGTATACGATTTGGAACGTGGAATGTAAGGAGTCTGTACAAGACAGGAGCTGCAATCAGTGTGGTCAAGGAAATTCAGAGGTACAAACTAGACCTAGTTGCACTGCAAGAAATCCGGTGGGACGATGCTGGGAGCATTGATGTTGAAAACTGTACAATTCTGTATGGGGCCTGTGAACGAGGTCATCTGTTAGGCACTGGTTTCTGCGTCAGTAAGACGTTGGCCACTAATGTTTCAGAATTCGTTTCAGTCAACCCAAGAATATCTGTTGTAACACTGGAAGTAAAGTATATTAAGGCGACTTTTGTGAACTGTCATGCTCCCACGGAGGAGAGCGAACGTGAAGTGAAAGACGAGTTCTATGCACAGCTAGAGGCAGTGATGGACGCTATACCAAATGGACACCTGAGGATCCTCCTTGGTGATATGAATGCCAAGGTTGGGAAAGAACAAATATTCCAAGACACAACAGGTAGGCACAGTCTACACAACCAAAGCAATGACAATGGAATTAGGTTCATCAGCTTCGCGACTTCATTAGGATTGTTCATCTCCAGCACAAACTTCCAGCGGAAAAACATACATAAAGGAACCTGGGTATCACCAGATGGGAGAACTGTAAATCAAATAGACCATGTTGCCGTTGATCTCAGAGCCAACAGATGGGTGTTAGACGTTAAGACAGCGCGGGGTGCCGAAGGTGGGAGTGATCATTTCCTGGTCAGAGGCCATTTAAACATACAGTGTAAAGGAAGAACGGGGCCTAAGTTAAAAAGAGTGGAAAGGTACCATGTGGAGAAACTAAAAGATGAGGCAACGAAGACCAGATACCAGTTGCAACTTAGTAACCGCTTTGAAGCACTCAGCGAAGTGGACGCGAATCAGGACCTCGAACTTATGTGGGGAAACATCCAGAGCTCAGTTAGGGATACAGCAAAGGAAACACTCATGGGAAACCCAGTGGGCAAGAAGATCTGGTTTGGAAAGGAATGTGCAGATGCCCTGGAAAGGAGAAAGGAAGCCAGGAACAAATGGCTGAAGGGCCAAAGGCCAAAGCACAATTTGAGGAGGTCCGAAAGACTACACAAGCAATTCTGAGAAGAGCAAAGAGGAAAAGGAATATCATCACTGATGCAGAAACAGACTTCAGAGGACAAAAGACGAGGGAAATGTTTCTGAGGGTGAAGTACCTCGGCCAAGGTCACCAGGCCAAGCAGAAATTTGTCAAAGATTCCCGTGATAAGATCCTGACGAACGATAGGGACATAGCTGAGAGATGGAAAGAGTACTTTCGACAGCTGCTAAATTGTGATGAACCCGAACTGCAGTTTGATTTCCAGTACCCAATTACAGCCGATGCAGACTATCCCCCACCTACCCTGGATGAGATAAAAACCAGAATCAGACACCTTAAACAGAATAAGAGTCCAGGTCAAGATGGAATACAGGCTGAAATGATCCTGGCAGGAGGAGAGAAATTTGCAGAAAAAATACACCGACTGATACAGGCAATATGGACCAAAGAAGAACTACCAGGAGAATGGAAAACAGCTCTGATCTGTCCAATACATAAGAAGGGCGACAAACTGAAATGTGACAACTATCGAGGAATCGCCCTGCTTAACGTCTGCTATAAGATCCTTTCCAATTGCCTCATACATAGAATTCAGCCAGTGGCAGAATCGGTGATTGGGGAGTACCAGGGAGGTTTCCGGCCAGGACGGTCAACAGTAGATCACATCTTCAGTCTCCGGCAGCTCACTGAGAAACTGGGTGAATATGGTAAAGATTTGCATATTTTATTCGTTGATTTTAAGAAGGCCTATGATTGCATACATCGCAAGAGCCTGCTCAACTGTTTAAGGGAGTTTGGCATAGCAGAGAAACTCATCAATCTGATAAAGATCTGTCTGAACGAAACACATGCAAAGGTGAAGATGGGAAATCGCGTAACTGAGGAATTTGAAATTGTGACAGGACTCAGGCAAGGAGATGGGTTGTCCCCTATCCTGTTCAACTTTGCCCTCGAGAAGATCATACGCGAGACCTTCCAAGAGAACGAAGGGATTGAAATCGATGATGATGATGATGATGTTTGGTTTGTGGGGCGCTCAACTGCGTGGTTATCAGCGCCCGTACAATTATCCAATCTTTGCTCAGTCCAATTTCGCTACTTTCCTGGATGATGATGAAATGATGAGGACAACACAAACACCCAGTCATCTCGAGGCAGGTGAAAATCCCTGACCCCGCCGGGAATCGAACCCGGGACCCCGTGCTCGGGAAGCGAGAACGCTACCGCGAGACCACGAGCGGCGGACAATTGAAATCGAAGGAAAGAGACTGGCATACTTAGCCTATGCAGACGACATCTGTTTACTCTCTAGGTCGGAAGAGGAGTTCGAGCAAATGACCAAAGCACTAAAGGAGGCTGCCAGCAAATTTGGGCTAAACATAAACGAAGCTAAGACAGAGTACCTCGTTATGACGCGTGGTCATTGTCAGACTGCTGATCATCTACAATCACTGCAGGTTGGGGACCATTCCTACAAGAGAGTGCAAGAATTCAAATACCTAGGGGCACTTTTCACTGAGAACTCGCCATGTGAAGCAGAGATCAATGCCAGAATACAAGCAGGAAACCGATCTTACCACAGCCTAGCACAACTGCTTCGGTCCAAATCTCCCTCCAGACAGTTCAAGATTCGACTGTACAAAACCCTGATCCAGCCTGTTGTTCTATATGGCTGTGAGACACGGAGTATCCGGAAACAGGACTTCCATAAGCTCCTTGTCTTTGAGAGAAAAGTGCTTCGGAAGATCTTCGGTCCGGTTCTGGATGCAGATACAGAGGAATGGAGGATCAGATACAACCAAGAGCTTGAGGAACTATACCAGCAGCTCAACATAGAAGGAGCAGTCAAAGCCAAACGAATGCAGTGGGCCGGCCATGTGGCCCGGATGGAGGATCACAGATGGCCTCGGAAGCTCCTGGATTTCACACCTACAGGAAAGAGACCGCCAGGCAGACCCAAGAAGCGTTGGAGGGATGGACTCCATGAAGATTTAAAACAAATTTCGATAGATGTGGACGAATGGCGGATAGCAGCAATGGACAGAATACAGTGGAGGAGGAAACTCGTTGATGCGTGCGGTCCACTGGGCCTGATCACGTAGTAGTAGTAGTAGTAGTAGTAGTATTTATTACATATTTTGTTCAGCTGATATACTGATTTTTGGAGGTCATCGTCTTTGTTCAGAGTAATGACGATGTCATCTGCAAGCAGAAGCACATTCGGGTGTTCCTCGTTCGTTACCTTAATTCCTTTCTTTACTAAGCATTTCCATTTACGAAGAATGAAGACTAAGTAAATATTCAAAAGGGTAGGTGATAGTCCACACCCTTGTCTTACACCTTCATTAATAATTACTTCTGTTCAATAATTAATAATTTACTTTCAGGTATAATCTGGTGACAGCTAATTCAAGTGCTAAGTGTAGGGAAAATAAAGTGTATCGATACTTCTTGGTATAGAATAGTTTCATCTCGGGAGCAAATTATTTTCAGTAGATGCGTTTACTCATATCAGCACTTTATAACAGGTATCGTATCGAATTATCTTAGTAATTATTTATTACATTTTATTATTGACTCAAAATTTGGCTGTATGACACAGTTCCAACACATTGAACAACTGAATGCGAGAGCACCAACAGGACAACTGAACAAGCGGTATGTGTGATAGCGAAAGAGCGAGTGAACGAAAACATTGCCGATCTCGGCAACGTTTTGTTCGCTGTTCATTCGGCTGGTATCCCATTGTCTTCACAATTCGACTTACTTGTTTGTTTTCGTATTATTGTTTAAAACAGTTTAAGCGGAAGAATTACTGAATCAGGAGACAGAATGGGAAGTTTAGGTAAGATTCAGTTTATTTACTTTTCAGTTTTGTACGGGTACACGGACAGAAAAAAGTCGCAACACCAAGAAGCAGTCGTGCGACATAAACGAAAGTTGGTAGGCGTGTTTCTACATCTTAAGGATTACGTCTACTCAGATTTCACATTAGTCCTAAAAGGGCGGCGGTAGTAGTGCAAGTATGAGAACGCAAAAAAATGGTTCAAATGGCTCTGAGCACTATGGGACCTAACTTCTGAGGTCATCAGTCCCCTAGAACTTAGAACTACTTAAACCTAACCAACCTAAGGACATCACACACATCCATGCCCGAGGCAGGATTCGAACCTGCGACCGTAGCGGCCGCGCGGTTCCAGACTGAAGCGCCTAGAACCGCTCGGCCACTCCGGCCGGCTATGAGAATGCAAATCAGGTTTGCTTCAAATACACGCTTTAACGGTCGTAAGTGCTAATTGCCTTTGAAACTGGACTTAGTGAGTTGATGTCAGCCAAGAAAGCCTTTAAGGCGACAACGACGCTGTTACCAACATTTCACTGAGTTTGAACGAGGTCGTGTAATAGGGTTCTGAGAAGTTGGATGTTCCTTCTACGATATTACAGAAAGACTTGGCAGAAATTTAGCCATTTATTGCTGGCAGCGGTGGCCACAAGAATGTACGGTCGCAAGAAGACCGGGCTCTCTGCCTCGTGATGACTGGGTGTTGTGTGATGTCCTCAGTTTAGTTAGGTTTAAGTAGTTCTTAGTTCTAGGGGACTGATGACCATAGATGTTAAGTCCCATAGCGCTCAGAGCCATTTGAACCATTCTGAAGACCGGGCTGCGGACGGCCACGCAACGTCACCGAGGGCGAAGACCATTGTGTTCAGCGTATGGCTCTGGCGCAATCTGAATCAACAGGAGCAATTTGAGCAGCAGTTGACACCAAAATGACGCAAAGTACTGTTACAAATCGGTTATTTCAAGGACAGCTCTGACCAGGGCGCCCTACAGCGTGCATTTCACCAATCCCAAAGCACCGACATTGGCGACTTCAGTGGTGTCAATCGAGAGCTGACTGGAGGGCACAGTGAACGTCTCTTGTGTTTTCTGATGAAGACTGCTTCTGCCTTGGTGCCAGTGATGGCCGTGTGTTATGTAGGAGGAGGACAGTTGAAGGCCTGCTAGCAACATGTCTGCGTACTAGACACACTGAATCTGCACCTGGAGTTGCGGTCTGGGATGTGAGTTTGTTAGACAGTGGGAATACTGTCGTGCTTATTCCACACACCCTGACTGCAAAATTGTACGTCAGTCTGGTGATTCGACCTGTTGTGCTGCCATTCATGAAGAGAATTTGAGGGGTGTTTTCCAAGAGGATAATACTCGTCCACACACTGCTGTTGTAACCCAACATGCTCTACAGAGCATTAACTCGTTGATTTGGCGTTCTCGATCAGAAGATGTGCGTCCAATCGAGCAGATATGGGATATCATCGGACAACTCCAGCGTCGTCCGTAAACAGCATCAACAGTCGCTGTACTGACCGACCAAGTGCAAGAGGTACGGAACTCCAGTCCCACAAACTGACATCCAACACCTGTACAGCACACTGCATGGGCTTCTACATGCTTGCATTCAACATTCTGGCGATTATGTCGGATATTAATGTACCAGTGTTTCGCATTTGAAACGGTTTATCTAACGCTCACATTAACCTGCGATCTTGCAATGTTAATCACTTAAATATGTTACCTAGATAAATCAAACAATGGAAAACCCAGGATGGAATATTACCTAGATAAATGTACACTACTGGCCATTAAAATTGCTACACCATAAAGATGACGTGCTACAGACGCGAAATTTAACCGACAGGAAGAAGATGCTGTGATATATAAATGATTAGCTTTTCAGAGCATTCACATAAGGTTGGCGGCGGTGGCGACACCTACAACGAGCTGACATGAGGAAAGTTTCCAACCGATTTCTCATACACAAACAGTAGTTGACCGGCGTTGCCTGGTGAAACGTTGTTGTGATGCCTCATGTAAGGAGGAGAAATGCGTACCATCACGTTTCCGACTTTGATAAAGGTCGGATTGTAGCCTATCGCGATTGCGGTATATCGTATGTCGACATTGCTGCTCGCGTTGGTCGAGATCCAATGACTGTTAGCAGAATATGGAATCGGTGGGTTCAGGAGGGTAATACGGAACGCCGTGCTGGATCCCAACGGATTCGTATCACTAGCAGTCGAGATGACAGGCATCTTATCCGCATGGCTGTAACGGATCGTGCAGCCACGTCTCGGTCCCTGAGTCAACAGATGGGGACGTTTGCAAGACAAGAACCATCTGCTCGAACAGTTCGATGACGTTTGCAGCGGCATGGACTATCAGCTCGGAGACCATGGCTGCGGTTACCATTGACGCTGCAGCACAGACAGGAGCGCCTGCGATGGTGTACTCAACGAAGAACCTGGGTGCACGAATGGAAAAACGTCATTTTTTCGGAAGAATCGAGGTTCTGTTTACGGAATCATGATGGTCACATCTGTGTTTGGCGACATCGCGGTGAACGCACATTGGAAGTGTGTATTCGTCATCGCCATACTGGCGTATCACCCGGCCTGATGGTTTGGGGTGCCATTGGTTACACGTCTCGACGGCACTTTGAACACTGGACGTTACATTTCAGATGTGTTACGACCCGTGGCTCTACCCTTCAATCGATCCCTGCGAAACCCTACATTTCAGCAGGATAATGCACGACCGCATGTTGCAGGTCCTGTACGGGCATTTCTGGATACAGAAAATGTTCGACTGCTGCCCTGGCCAGCACATTCTCCAGATCTCTCATCAACTGAAAACGTCTGGTTAATGGTGGCCGAGCAACTGGCTCGTCACAATAAGACAGTCACTACTCTTGATGAACTGTGGTATCGTGTTGAAGCTGAATGGCCAGCTGTACCTGTACACGCCATCCAAGCTCTGTTTGACTCAATGCCCAGGTGTATCAAGGCCGTTATTACGGCCAGAGGTGGTTGTTCTAGGTACTGATTTCTCAGGATCTATGAACCCAAATTGCGTGAAAATGTAATCACATGTCAGTTCTAGCATAATATAGCTGTCCAATAAATACCCTTTTATCATCTGCATTTCTTCTTGGGTAGCAGTTTTAATGGCCAGTAGTGTATTCCCGAAATTTCCGGTCTCTGCATTAATCATTTTTTGGTGTTGTGACTTTTTTCCATCAGTGTATTGTTATAACAATCTGCACTGAAATTTCGCATATCAAGTTCCAGATTGAAACTGTAATCTCTAACAAAAACAAAAACAATGCTTGATTTAACACCTGTGTTATTCTAATTAAAACGTGTGGAAATTGAGTATCTCTCCCTACTACAGATAGATTTTAAGAGATGGAGAAGTATCGATATCTCAAGATATTTCGATAAATTTATGAATAATCTTTTTAATGATAGTACTCATGAGTAAAGTATCGATGATCATCGTTGATACCGCGTCACAAGTTGCATCTGCCACATGGATAAACAGCTTGTAATAGACGGCGCGTTTCCGACAATGTGAAGTATGAATCGAACTTTACTCCGCCGCCAGCCTACCGTTGCTATAGGACGACGTGCCGGTGCATATTGACGTCCGTGAAAAGCTGTGAGGCGTACCCGGCGATAACACGGACTGGCAGTTGCGTTATCTCTATATTATATCCGTAGCAACCGGCCATTGCCAAACAAAAACAACGGAAATTCTGAAATTCCACGCTGTCAAGGTCTGCATCTGCCCTCTCTGTGTTCGGTTGATGGCAAAAAAAAACTGAAAGCACTCCCTTACGGCCGGGATGAGACTTGAATAAGATCAAAGGAAAGTGGAGATAAGTCCACTTTTCCATCAAAGCCATCTTATATTCCATTCGTTATGCGTAAGTTCTCCATGCTACAGCCCACAGGTGCTTTAGGGAAGAAGAGGATAGTCACAGAAATATTGCCGTTTTAATATACACGCACAAGGAAGAACGACGTCTACTGGTGAACGTTTCTTTAGTTTTGCGTTGGTGAAGAATGTGACTAATACTTATCACTTAAATTAAACTGCTTACCATTGAACGTCCAGTTTCATCCACCAAAAGGTTAATCATTAAGGCCCGCCAGAAACACAAAGAAAACAAAATGAACTCTCATAACGGAATGTATTTACCATTCATGAACTAAAAACGCTCAACGTGTTGTGATTCCGACTGCACGAAGACAACCCATGCCATCTGTTCTACCATTCTGTACGTTACAACGTCTGAAACATCCGACCAACACTGTGGAGTCAGAAGACAACCCATGCCATCTGTTCTACCATTCTGTACGTTACAACGTCTGAAACATCCGACCAACACTGTGGAGTCAGAAGACAACTTGCCACATAGTACCTCTACACAGGAGTAGAAAGCTCAATGAACAGCGGCGCGGTCCTCGGGCAATGGGCTACTTTGATCCCGGCAACGTCGTTTCTAAGATTTTACGTCTCTCAATCTGGATATTGTCGCCTCTGTTGCTAAAATATGGCCTTGATTTTGAGATACCAAGTAAGTTTTTAAGAAAAAGGATCAAAGCTGCTGACGTAGATGACATGTGATGAACAAGTGCAAGATGCATTAATTTTGACACAAATCAGAAAGGTGAAACAAAGGAGGAATATGAGTGCACTATTCTAACACTTCCGAATTCGACTCGAGCCACTAACTCTTCAGCATTATCAAATAATGGACGAGTATAGTCTCGGTAATTACGCGCTATGTTTTAAGAAAAGCTAGTTCTTCATGCATCTCAATGTTTGTGATGTCGTATCTCCTGAACTATATGTCTTACAAAGACACGACGTTAAGTAAGACAGTAATGCCTCATATTTTTCTATCCTTAAACAAAGTTTTTAAGCGATAAATCTGAATTTGGTGCTATTCCACAAAGGTTTTTCTGAAGTTCCCTGCAGTAGTAACTTTCTGCGTCAACATATGCCATTAATGCCCTAGCTTGCAAAGTGGCCTTCTGTGATGGAATTCTAGAATGCAGAAGGTGAAACGCCCTTTCGCATTCATGAATGATTGAAAAATGTGTACGGTGATATAACAGTGGATATCATCATTGCTAGACGATGGATTCGTCGCTGAACGAAGCTGAAGGGCAAAAACTGCTGGATGACGAAACGCGGTGAAGCAAGCCAGTAATTGCTGTGATTCCACACAACATTCAGCGCGTCGATGACGTCTTTCGTGGTGACCGCTGGGTGACTGCAAATGATTTGTGTCGCATTATCTCCCTCAGTAAAGCAAGTGTGATGACGATTATTTAACAGCTGGGATAGTCAAAAGTTTGTGCAACTTGGGTACCAAGAAGGTTAACTTTTGCAGTGGAAAGGAGTTTCTGGGAAAAAATGTGATCGG
The DNA here is from genome assembly GCF_023864345.2 of Schistocerca serialis cubense. Taxonomy (NCBI): domain Eukaryota; kingdom Metazoa; phylum Arthropoda; class Insecta; order Orthoptera; family Acrididae; genus Schistocerca; species Schistocerca serialis. Next base: position 339,926,320 of record NC_064645.1, read on the forward strand.
AGACGAAGCATGGGTTCATTTTTCTGAACCAGAATCAGAGAGACAGTCAATGAAATGGTATCACAGGAACTCACCGAAGAAGAAAAAGTTCAATACTGTACAACTGGCAGACAAAATTATGGCTACAGTATCTGGGACGCAGAGGGTGTGATTAGGGTTGATTTTTTTTGGAGGAAGTATGCTCAATAAATTCTCTACAATACGTCAGAACCCTCAAACAGCTTAAAGCGCGTCTTCAGAGATTTCACCGATCAAAGGCTATAGCAGATGTTCTTCTTTTGCATGACAATGCAAGACCGCGGACCAGTCGTCACACCACTGAAGGGATTGTGAAAACTGAATGAGAAGCCTTCGAAAGTGGTCAGGTGAGTGTCACTTGCGTCATACGTCTGCACGCGAGATTTCCACACTCCTAAACATCCCTAACTCCTCTGTTTCGATTGTGATAGTGAAGTGGAAACGTGAAGGGACACGTACAGCATAAAAGCGTACATGCCGATCTCGTCTGCTGACTGACAGACTGCTGACAGTTGAAGACGGTCGTAATGTGTAGTAGGCAGACATCTATCCACACCATCAGACAGGAATTCCAAACTGCATCAGAATCCACTGCAAGTACTATGAGAGTCAGGCGGGAGGTGAGAAAACTTGGATTTCATGGGCGAGCGGCTGCTCATAAGCCACACATCATGCCGGTAAATGAGAAACGACGCCTTGCTTGGTGTAAGGAGCGTAAACATTTGACGATTGAATAGCGGAAAAACGTTGTGTGAAGTGGCGAATCACGGTACACAATGTGGCGATCCGGTGGCAGGGATATGGCGAATGCCCGGTGAACGTTATCTGCCAGTGTCTGTAGTGCCAACAGGAAAATTCGGAGGCGGTGGCGTTACGGTATGGTAGTGTTTTTCATGGAGGGGGCATGCACCCCTTGTTGTTTTGCGTGGCACTGTCACAGTACAGGCCTAAATTGATGTTTTAAGCACTTTCTTGCTTCCCACTGTTGAAAAGCAATTCGGGGATAGCTATTGCATCTTTCAACACGACCGAGCATCTGTTCATACGCTACGGTCGCAGGTTCGAATCCTGCCTCGGGCATGGATGTGTGTGGTGTCCTTAGGTTAGTTAGGTTTAAGTAGTTCTAAGTTCTAGGGGGCTGATGACCTCAGAAGTTAAGTCCCATAGTGCTCAGAGCCGTTTTGAACCATCTGTTCATAATGCACGGCCTGTGGTGGAGTGGTTACACAAAAATAACATCCGGGTAATGGACTGGCCTGCACAGAGTCCTGGCCTGAATCTTATAGAACACCTCTGCGATGTTTTGGAACGCCGACTTCGTGCCAGGCCTCACCGACCGACATCGATACCTCTCCTCAGTGCAGCACTCCGTGAACAATGGGCTGCCATTCCCCAAGAAACCCTCCAGCACCTGATTGAACGTATGCCTACGAGAGTGGAAGTTGTCATCTAGGCTAAGAGTGGGCCAACGCCATATTGAATTCCAGCATTACCGATGGAGGGGGCCACGAACTTGTAAGTCATTTTCAGCCAGGTGGCCGGATACTTTTTATCACATAGTGTATTTCTAGCAGTAAATGGACATTCAAGATTGGCAATCTGGCAATCACATGTAAGGTAACTACCTCAGTCAGCAGGTACGAGTAGTGTTGTGCAGTTGATGCAAGTGATAGCGTTTTTGGTTAGCATGCAGCAAGTCGAGTTTTCGATTCTAGGTCGAGGTATGGTTGTTTTTATTTGCTAAATGTAGTCTGCGTGGTACGATATCTGGTGTTTTAATCATCTTAAAGCGATTACAGCGGGTATTCTGCAAAACATTTGCATTTACGTAATACGTACACAGACATGGAAGTATAATTGTTTTCACTGGTCAGCTTTTAAACAAGCCTTTTGCACATTGTGAACGTGAATTGTTTCACGCCACTGCATCTACTACATTCCAAACCCGTTTTCCGTGTACCCTTCCGCAATGGTCCCATCGATTAGTACCAACTGTTACTATAGCCTTACGTCCCTAGTAGGGGTATCAATGTGCTTTCCAAATAATTTCCAAACACGTACTACGTAATGTCGGATACACGTGGCTTAAGAAACGGTGTATACTACAGTATTATATGGCAGAATTAAATTGGGAAATAAATACAAATACGCTTGGAGTCGAACCCTCGGCCTCCTGTATATGCTATCCACTGCATCAACTGCGCAGTACTAGTCGTATCTACAAATAGAGATAGATACTGTACGTGTGATTATAGTGTGGCCAGATTGCCAATCTTCAATGTTCATTTACTGCCGGAAATATGCGCAGGGCGAACTTTTGTGAGGGACATTTTTGTTTTGCTAGTATGCGAGAAATCGCGCTGCGTTGTCCGAGTGCGCGAATTTTTCTTCACGCTGTATACACAGTTTCTAACTGCAAGTTAACTGTTATACGACTTAATAGTTACATATTGACAGCGTTTTTAATTTTTGAATTCAGTCAGCAATTAAATGGAATAGTGAAAACGAAGTTTTTGTTGCCCCTGGAAGCTGTTAAATAGGCAATGCGCAACTGACCCCGTGTTCCCATTTTATCCATTTAGTAGTATAGACGTGTTTGTCAGTGCAGTGTTGTTATCGTGGGTCTCATCGGCATATCCCGAATGGTGCGCTGCCCTACACAAACAGTGGAATTGTTTTACCGAACAGAAACACGTACATTCGTCGATACAATGGTGCGTTCTTTGCTCCTGGAGGAGATCGAGTGTATACTATAACACGTAAAATATTAGTTCACTTTATTATAACATAGATAAGAAAAATTACTTAACTTTGTACAATCCTTTTCCGCAGGAATGTCATGAATATTTACTACTGTATGATAACTTTGACGTATCACTTGATACAAAGTACAAGTCTCCCACTCAGCGTACATTTAACAATAACTTGTAAGCAGTGTTCTACTTTTTACGTTGATCACGCAACTGGTCTTGTAGAATACAATGCTGCCGTCTCAATCGCGGGATGGGCTGGGGGGTACTGTGGTTGGCCGCAAGTAGAACAGCAGTTGCGGCGGTATAGCGAAACGTTGCATACATGTCAAAAGAAACTTTGCATCGTAATCAGAATAACACACAAGCGACTTTCAAGTACAACGTCTAACTTTACTGGAATACACATGTTGGATTTACGAGTCCAGGTCGGAGACGCATGGTTAACAACATGTGGAAGTTTGGGCCGTGAGCCGTGCACGGATAGCCAAATAGAAGGGCGACCGCTCGCGATAAGCGGGAAATTCGGATTCGAGTCCCGGGCGGATATAGATTTTTCACTATCGTCAATCCATTCTACAGCTAAACGTTGTCATTATTCGCCACTGTGAGTATATTTAATGTGTCTCCTCATGTGGTTGCGTTGCGACATACAGACCTCGTTCTGTAGTCGACACTACAGGAATCTATTTTGCTTTTGTGTTGGACAACCTACACTCAATCACACATACGGCAGTTTCATTCTCTCTTTCTGTCTTAGTGATGAAGCATTATTATTGTGTTTGTCGTTATATTTGCAGCGATATGTTTGTTGGTGGTATATAGGTATTTCTGAGTCTCGGTGACCGATTGTGGATTTTTCTTTTATTTCTTTTTTCCTGCAGTTTATTACTGTAATTGATGCATACGATAATAATAATCTCCGAACGATGAAAATGTTGACATACCGGTACCATCATCGCAGTAAAAAATGTAAGTCATGTGGAACGTCAAAATATGCAAACCAAAGGCTCTGGGCACTGTCACACGATCAGCGTAGGCCTTGAGCTACGAGGTGCATTCAAGTTCTAAGGCCTCCGATTTTTTTTCTAATTAACTACTCACCCGAAATCGATGAAACTGGCGTTACTTCTCGACGTAATCGCCCTGCAGACGTACACATTTTTCACAACGCTGACGCCATGATTCCATGGCAGCGGCGAAGGCTTCTTTAGGAGTCTGTTTTGACCACTGGAAAATCGCTGAGGCAGTAGCAGCACGGCTGGTGAATGTGCGGCCACGGAGAGTGTCTTTCGTTGTTGGAAAAAGCCAAAAGTCACTAGGAGCCAGGTCAGGTGAGTAGGGAGCATGAGGAATCACTACAAAGTTGTTATCACGAAGAAACTGTTGCGTAACGTTAGCTCGATGTGCGGGTGCGTTGTCTTAGTGAAACAGCACACGCGCAGCCTTTCCCGGACGTTTTTGTTGCAGTGCAGGAAGGAATTTGTTCTTCAAAACATTTTCGTAGGATGCACCTGTTACCGTAGTGCTCTTTGGAACACAATGGGTAAGGATTACGCCCTCGCTGTCCCAGAACATGGACACCATCATTTTTTCAGCACTGGCGGTTACCCGAAATTTTTTTGGTGGCGGTGAATCTGTGTGCTTCCATTGAGCTGACTGGCGCTTTGTTTCTGGATTGAAAAATGGCGTCCACGTCTCATCCATTGTCACAACCGACGAAAAGAAAGTCCCATTCGTGCTATCGTTGCGCATCAACATTGCTTGGCAACATGCCACACGGGCAGCCGTGTGGTCGTCCGTCAGCATTCGTGGCACCCATCTGGATGACACTTTTTGTATTTTCAGGTCGTCATGCAGGATTGTGTGCACAGAACCCACAGAAATGCCAACTCTGGAGGCGATCTGTTCAACAGTCATTCGGCGATCCCCCAAAACAATTCTCTCCACTTTCTCGATCATGTCGTCAGACCGGCTTGTGCGAGCCCGAGGTTGTTTCGGTTTGTTGTCACACGATGTTCTTGCCTTCATTAAACTGTCGCACTCACGAACGCACTTTCGACACATCCATAACTCCATCACCACAGTATCCGTCAACTGTCGATGAATTTCAATTGGTTTCACACTACGCAAATTCAGAAAACGAATGATTGCACGCTGTTCAGGTAAGGAAAACGTCGCAATTTTAAGTATTTAAAACAGTTCTCATTCTCGCCGCTGGTGGTCAAATTCCATCTGCCGTACGGTGCTGCCATCTCTGGGACATATTGACAATGAATGCGGCCTCATTTTAAAACAATGCGCATGTTTCTATCTCTTCCCAGTCCGGAGAAAAAAAATCGGAGGCCTTAGAACTTGAATGCACCTCGTACAAAACACATGCAGGCACCGGAAGTGGTCAAAAATACGTTAATTCCTTTATTTTTCCTTAGCTCAAACTCAAGACTCTTCCGTACCACGTAAATTATGTATTAGTGCTTACAAAACACTTAATATTGAGCAGTTTGCAATAGGAAGGAAAATTAATTTTTTGATGTTTTTGTACCCATGTAAAACACAAGAGCGGACAAAATGTGCTTTTGTGCCTGTGATTTTGTGTTACCTCTTTTGAGTCTGAGCGAGTACAACTGTATTTTATATTTATTATAAAAATACTCGTAAACAACTTAAAAATTAATATTTACTGCCATAAACGAGCAGCTGTAAGCAAGGAATACCTAAAGTGGTTATATTTCGAGAGGAAATGCAGCTCTGAGGAAGGGATCATTCAATTACCAACATCCCGAGGATAAAACATAAAAGACGAGAATGGCTTCATTGCAGTACGCAGGTTCAGATGGATGCATGTCGCAGTAATTATGCAGAGATGAACAGGCCTGCAGAGGATATACACCTGTGGAGAAGTGCATCAAACCAGTCTTCGGGCCGAGTAGCACAACAACAACATTTTTTTGAAGTTGCTCTCTCATAAAATTCATTCACGTGAACTTAAATCATTATTTTCCTCTGGCCTTGACTTGAATTCGCGTAAACTGACATACGGCCGGGAGAGTGGTGTGCTGACCACATGCCCCTCCATACCCGCATCCAGTGACGACTGTCGATGGGGATGACACGGCGGTCGGTCGGTACCGTTGGGCCTTCCAAGCCCTGTTCGGACGGAGTGTGTGTATAGTGCTGACAAGGATAATATTGTCCACAGGCGTGAAACACATTGACTTCAATAATACCAACTGGTTTCATAATTTCATCCACATCATGTCATACGCTAAAGAAGTGACGTGGATCAATTAGATCCGAGAAATGGCCCATGTTTTGTCCAATTAAGTGAAAGCTTTTCCTGTTTTTCCTATGTCAAGATAGTAACTGTAAATCGGCTCCCGTAACTAAAATGGTTCACGGAGTTCCAAAGTATGTAGTAATGTTCAGCCAGTTCTGTTTTGCACACACAGTCACTGGGCAGGGGAGTCGTGTACGTCACTGAGCTAAGGTTGGCAGTAACTCTGATTTGGGTGGCGGAAGGGGGTATCATCAAGTACTAAGGATGAGGTGCAGCAGACGGACTGTACTGATATCACGTAATTGTAAAGAATAGAATCCGCAAATAAACAAAAAAATGTTCTGTTTGAAGCAGCTCAAATTCAACCTGCCGTTCAGAAAGCCCACAACACGTATAGTTAAGAGTTCAGCTAGGGTTATAATTTTTCATCACCATGTGCAAACAATTCGTCTCCTATTTCTGTATTGCTGGGAGATTCGAACGGGATGCATTCAGCGCCTTGTGGCCAATTGAGGAGCTACTTGATAGAATAGTAGCGGCGTGTTGACACCCCCCCCCCCTCTCCAATTACGCATCCTATGACGTCACTGGCAGAGTATGACATGGCAGTCTGTCACTACCTTTGTGTCCCCCAGGCCTGTAGACGGAGATCACGTTTATGTCAATGTACAAGGTGGTTATAATTAAACTGCCTGAGCTAGTGTAGATGTAAAAATGGCTCTGATCACTATGCGACTTAACTGCTGAGGTCATCAGTCGCCTAGAACTTAGAACTAATTAAACCTAACTAACCTAAGGACAACACACACATCCATGCCCGAGGCAGGATTCGAACCTGCGACCGTAGCGGTCACGCGGTTCCAGACTGAGGCGCCTAGATTCGCAGGGCCACACCAGCCGGCTAGCGTAGATGTAAAACTATTTACCGTATGGCCACCCAACTGTATAGAAAGATGTTCAGATTGTGCGCTGCAGAATTATGCGTTGTTAGTAGCGTTAGTGTCCAGTACTGGCACGGCGACGTTGGGCTGGAACACAAGCAGCAGTGCGCATTACAGCTGCAGGCAGTCAACATGGGTCTGGACAAGTAGAGCAGGGCTTCACTCGTAAAGCTGTTTTATCGTAACAACAGCAATAGTGCTGCTACTCTTCGCCAGTACAAATGGCACTAGGAAAAGTTTTACAATACGATGCAACAATAAGTCGCAGAATGCTGATTGTTGCTGTGTTCTGTGAATACTTCATACTTGCAATGTAGCCACTGTGCCAAGTCTGTGGGCGCAGTCGTTTACTAGCAGGGTTAGTTTGAACTGTTTGCTATGGCATCGTGGTCATGAAGCGAGCGAGATTCGGGCAGTTTTGCGGCACAACTTCGCGCGTGGTTTAAACGTAGACCAGTGCTTTGAAAAAATGATTCTTGCACTCTGTGATGTGTGTCCACATCGTACAACTATATTCAGGTGGTACAGAGAATTCCAAAGAGGAAATTTCACTCTTGAGGACACTGAGAGGACAGGAATGCCACGATCATCAGTTACGGAATAAAACATTGATGTTGTGAGGAAAATGCTAGACGAAGACAGCCGAGTGACCTATAAGCAGTCAGAGGATGCCTTAGGGCTAAATACACATGTAATTCGTTCGACTCTGTATGATCATTTGAGAATAAAGAAACTTCGTTGTCTCTGGATGCCTCATAGACTGACGGAAGAGCAGATGACATGACGTGTGGCTTGGTGCCAGTAGATGTTAAACACGCTGTCTAAGGGACAATCTCATTATGTGAATAACATCGTGACAGATGATGAGACTTCGCTGCTCTATTATGACGTGCCAACCAAGACTTAAAACGAAGTTTGGGTCTTTGAAGATGACAGCACATCCGTAGCTGTCAGAAAATCCCGATCAGTAAAGAAGAAAATTATATATATTTTTATCAAACAGAGTGGAGTTGTGGAGTGTGTTGTTGTGGACACACAGAAGACGGTCACAGCTAAGTGGTTCACTGAGCAGTGCCTGCCCAAAGTCATCCAGTCTTTGAAGAACCTGTGGCTGAAGTCAAGAATGGACACTTGATTCCTCCATCACGACAACACTCCAGCTCACCGCGCCAAAGCATGCACAGAATTATTTGCGGGGTACAATACTGAAACTTCTTGAGCGCCCTCCTTACAGTCCAGAACTTGCTCCTTGCGACTTTGCACTGTTCCCGCAGGTGAAAATGAAGCTGCCAGGAATGCAGTTTTCATCTCATGAGAGTCTCCTGAGGACTTTGGAAAACGAGTTTGCCTTACTTCCTGTAGACACTTGGGCGAACTGGTTTAGGGAGTGATTCGGAGGAAGGAGAGCTATATTCAATGTGGCGGAAATTACTTCGAAAAAATTAAATAAATAAAGCTGTATTGAAACACTTTCTTAGTAGCCTTTGTATCGACACGTTGAACGAATGCAATGATATCTTCTTTCTGCATCGGGTTTGAAGAACATGATTCGGAAATTCGAATTAACTGACTATTGCTTCTGGGAGTGGCTGACGGCCAGCTGCGCCACAAATTGTTGAAGAAGTTACTGTTGCCATGGCTGAGAATGCTTGACGCAATGTGTGGTCTTCAAGCAGTGCACGATAGCTGAACATTCCATTTTCCACCGTTCGAAAAGTGCTGCGAGGAGTTGTCAAATGATATCTCTAGTGTGGTTCCAGGTTGTCATGATGCAGACGTGTGACGTTGAGCAACTTTTGTAACCCAGGAACTAAACATGGTACGCATTAACTAATGTTATACCGTCATGTGGAAATTAAAAGGGTTATTTTCAATGATTTATTCATTGTTTCTCTTCCGCGTATCCTTACAAATGTTTCAACAAAGGTTCATTCTCCTGCGATCACTCATTTTCCATGGGGCCCTCTCAGGCAGCGAAAGTTTAATTATAACCACCGCGCATATTTAGTCATTTCACAGTAAATAAAAACAAGTGTTTGTTTCCTATAAAACCATGAGAACATACGTGTAGGGGTGTGTGTGTGTGTGTGTGTATGTTAGCTATCTGAAATGTGCATTATCGGAATTAATTTATTAGTTGCTATCGATTATACAACAAGACACGCAAAATACAGCAACTGAACAAGGCAAATGAGGATATAGTTGTCTAAAACATGATATTGACAGACAATGTAAAATGACTAAGCAGGAATGGCTAGAACAAAAAAGCAAAACTGCAGCAACAAGAGCTCAGATGGCAAGTCAGTGCTAAGCAAAGAAGGGAAAGCTGAAAAGTCAACGGAATATATTGTGAGTTTACGTAGGGTAAACGAATTTGTGGACGATGTTATAGAAACAGAAGAGTACTTTGGTAAGAATGGCTCACTGTTGTAGGAAATGAAAAATTCCTTATTTCCTGAAAACAGCAGACTGCTATCATAAAAATATGTCAGATGGATGATGATAATGTTGAAAGTGTTAATGATTATGGTGATTGTTAGTATATGCAAATAATGTGTGCAGTTAAAGCGCAAATATTATAAACATTTCTTGGTAGTAATAAAAATTTCCTTTAGTAGATCAATATGTCACGAGATTTGCAATGAAGAAGTCAACAGCGGCTTTTCACTGTTCCCGGGATAAGTGATTTAGGAAAGAAACGGAAGAACTACATCAAACTGATTGGACCTAACTTTATTCACGTGGTCTTTGTACTCATGGATGCGTCATCCCGTATCACCCGATAACAGTCCGACTAGAGCGCTACGCCTGGGCGCAAGAATGTGGCATCGATGTCCGAAGCGTGTACCGTATTGTGCATTATGATGCAAACTTCACTGTGGTTCGGGTCGAGCAGAAATTGGTTACATACCGTTCGTTCATTTACGTACGCCATTTATTAATGGTTCGACGCTCCAGCCACTGTCAACTTTCCAACTTTACTGTATAGAATTATGGAAAAACTGTCTTCTGTTTAGTATCCAAACGTGTTTTGGTGACGTTTCACAATAGTCAGCGAGTTTATTTATTTTCTGTCAAACAACATGTAAAAAATTGCGTGGTAATTTATACAATTTTGAGATTACGGTATTTACATTTATAAAATTATTAGCAGAAAAAACGTACACGTTAGTCTCACATGCTGATGTTTATGTGATTGTCCGACATTTAATGTGCAGCTGATATTTTGCGTAAGTTCGTAATCCGGAATCAGTACTCTGTAGAGGCAAGAAAAAGTGAAATCAATAGAAAGTAAGTATGCCCAATTTACACACACAGCCCCACTCTCTTCACCCCTCGACTCGCTATTTTACAAAACTCATGCGGAATCAATATATCCCCCTGACAATTATCGGAAAACATTTCTGTAACCTAACAAATGATTGTTAAAGAACAAAATAACAAATCATTGTTTGACAGAATATAAGGTAATGACAGTGCTACAACTTAACATTAGCAAAGAGGAAAAAAGAAATAGTTTCATTTTAAGCCTGACATGTTGGTAACTACACATATAGAGAATAATTCTGGTTACTTGCAGATAACAAACTGAAGCAATATTCGACATCTGTTGAAAAAATTCCAGAACAGTCCAAAAAATTTTTCTACGCTTACCTTTTACTTATTGTGCTTGGTCTGCTCCGAAATCCTGTTCTCCACAGTTGATACACCGTTCCCAACGCCTTTTCCGGCAGTTACACACGAAACATAGGTGTGTGCAGGGATGCCAACCGCATTTCGCTCCAACACACCATTGGCGCGAAATTATGAATGTTCCAAAATTTTTTGAACAGCTGTAGGGCAAATATCAGCTTGCCACATAAACATCAGTATGTGATATTAAGGAATAAAAGGGTCTTCATTTTAACTGAAGACGTTAAAATATTTTGAAAACTACACATCAGATCAGAAAATGTTATAGTTCCAATTTGTTTGTCTCGGAGGGGGAGATCCAATGATACCACATTCGACCGGCAACTCCAGCCCGTGCGTCAGTGGCGTGGGGAGCATTGAAATCTTCAATGGGAACTCCCGTTTTTTATTGGAGACTGCAGTTCTGCAGCAAAATCAACATACGTTTTGTTGAAGCATTTCCTTCGTTTCTACATGTATACTCTGCAAACCACCGTGCATTGGATACTCAAGGGCCATTGAGTAGTTATTTCTATTCCTCTGATTACAGAGCCATCTGTGGCGGTGACTCAGTACCATACCTACGCTTATTGTTAAAAGTACGATCACTTGGGGTATCAAGTGAAATCTGTGAATAGATTGAGAAGTTTTTGGTAGGAGGATATTAATTTGGATGGAGAGTCATTGTCAGCTATAGAAGTGGGTGTGCCCCAGGGAAATGTGTGTTGGGACCCTTGCTGTTCATGTCGTATGTTAATAACCTCCTAGGCAATATTAATACGAGTAAAATCAGGCTTTTTGCAGATGATGCAGTTGTCTATAATGAAGTACTATCTGAAAGAAGCTGCATAGATATTCAGTCAGATTTTGATAAGATTTCAAAGTGGGGCAGAGAAAAACGTAGTATCCTATGACTATAATATCAATGAGTCACTATTGGAATAGGCCAACTCATACAAATATCTGGGTGTAACACTTTGTAGGGATATGAAATGGAATGATCATATAGGTTCAGTTGTGGGTAAAACAGGTGGTAGACTTCGGATTATTGGTAGAATACTGGGGAAGTGCAATCGACATACGAATGAAATTGCTAACAAATCTCTCTGCGACCGATTCTAGAATATTGCTCAAGTGTGTGGAATGCATATCAGATAGAAAAAACAGGGGGTATTGAATATATACAGAGAACGGCACCACGAATAGTCACAGGTTTGTTTGACCCATGAGAGAGTGTCACAGAGGTACTGAAGGAACTGAACTTGAACACTCTTGAAAATCTGATGTGAACTATCCTGAGAAAGTCTATTAACAAAGTTTCAAGATCTGGTTTAAAATGATTGCTCTAAGAATGTGCTACAACGCCCCTATATGTCGCTCACATAGGGATCGTGAAGATAAGATTCGAATAATTACTGCACGCAAAGAAGGATACAGTAATTCTTCTCGTGCTGCATACGTGAATGGGCAGGAAGAAACCCTAATAACTGGTACAAAGGGACGTACCCTCTGCAATCCACCTCACTGTGGTTTGCAGAGTACAGATGTAAATGTAGAAACGAAGATAATGCTTCAGGCAAAATGGATGTAGATTTTGCTGTATAATTACAATCTTGAACAAAAAAGAGACTTCCCATTGAAGATTTCAATGTTTCCCCACGCCACTGATACACGGCCTGGGGTGGCGGCTCGAGTGTGGTATCATTGGATCTCCCCTCCAGGACAAACAAATTGCAACCGTAACATTTTTTGATCTGATGTGTAATTTACAAAATATTTAAACGTCTTCAGTTAAAATGAACACCCTTGTATTCTATAATATCACATACTGGTTTTTATTTGGCAGGCTGATATTTGCCATACACCTGTTCAAAAAATTCTGGAACATTCGTAATTTTGCGCCAATGGTGTGTTGTCGCGAAATGCGGTTGGCATCCCTACACACGCCTGTGTTTAATGTGTAACTGCCGGTAGTTTCATTGTTGTACGTCAGTTAGTTATTGTTTAGTGCTGTACTGAAGAGAACGACGTGTCACACAGTTTGCGAATTTCGCGAGTTAGAGGAGCAATGTGTCTGTATTAAATTTTGCTTGAAACTCAAGAAAAGCCTTACAGAGACACAAAAAATGATGCAGGAAGCGTACGGTGGTGAGTGCTCAAGTCGTACTCTGTGTTACTAGTAGTTCACACGGTTTAAACATGACCAGACCGAAGTTGAAGACGACCATCAATTAGGACGCTCTTCGATGTCTACCGAAGATGCTTACATCACGAATATCAACGTAACTGTGCGAGCCAATCGAAGACTGACTATTCGAGAAACTGCAGAAGACTTTAACATTTCAGTTGGATCATGTCATGAAATCCTGACACAGCCTCTTGGAACTCATCGTGTTGCCGCCAATTCGGTCTCACTCCTCATGAGTCAAGACCGGAAAGACCTTCGCTTTGCACTCTGTAAAGAGATTTTGAATCGTTCATATGAGAACGAGATGTTCCTCAAAAGAATCATAACTGATGATGAGTCGAGGGTCTATGGTTATGTTGTTGAGATGTTGAAAGGACGAAGATATACAACTATAGACGAAATAAAAGAAAATTCGCAGACGATGCTTCGCGCGATCCATCAAAGTGCATACCAAGACTGCTTCCAGAAAACTTTATTTCTGAAAGGAGTGGAAAATATTTCTGTAGGATGTTCAGAGGAAGACTTTGCTGTCATTTACATTGAAATGAAACGTCAGTATAACACTGAACAACCTTTTAGCTGCTCCTGCTAGAGTGGGTCGCCAGGAAAACATCTCAGTTGACAATGAGACCTGCCCTGCACAGATACAAAGGTGACGCGTCAGTACACCAGCCACGATGGCCAGGTAAACACCTTACTACTCTCTTCAGGCGTGCATGCGCTGCCCTGGTGTGCCCACCTTGAACCTCTGTAGGGAACAGATCGCTGATAAGTCGCGGTTGAACTTCCAAACGATAGTTCGAAGGCATTTGTGCACTGTATTATTTCGGCTATTTAAGCGTTGTGAGTGTGTTTACAAAGGGTTATAGATGCTATTTTACACGTTGCGAACATGTCTGTACATCAGTGTACTGCATTATTTTGTGAACGTGTCTGTAGGCTGTGCAGTGCTCTAATTTTGAAAGTTTACAATTAGTGAGTGTGTTTCCAGCGCATTTAACATGCATTATTTCGATAGTTTACAAGTTGTTTGTGTGTTTGTACATCGGTGTATTTCGATAATTGACGAGCAGTTTGCAGGTCTGTAGGTTCAGAATTGTGACCCCAAGCACGTCAGGGCGAAAGTTTTGTATCAGCGTATAAATAAACAATGTGAAATCCACCACCTAAATAAACTGTTGTAGCTCCCCAACTGAAAATAAATAAAATACACTCCTTCCTCTCGAGCAGGTGGACAGAGGCTGACCATTAACTGCCAATTCCAAGAAACAGATGGTGGCTGGATGACTTAGGTCAGTAGTGGTAGCAAAATTGACCTATTTTGCCACCTAAATTTTCCCGCCATTTTCTTGGGTTAGAGGAGGTAGCCCAAGTGACCTTTTTCCCACAATTTTTCCCACCAAAATTCTCCCACCATGTTCATACGTTAATGGAAGTAGCCTAATTGTCCTATCTTACTGCCAAAATTTGAACTTCTTGCCATAGTGTCATTGCGATGTTACCACATCTATGGCCGCCATCTTGGATCCGCCATCTTGTATAAATCTGGCAACAATACAATGTGGGACAACGCTCTCTTTGTCCCACTACTGCACTACTGAGGCGCTCAAACAAAACAGCATGCATAAATGCATTGAAGTTGACAGTGAATATTCGAACATTTATTGTGAACTGTACAATGTGACATGTACAATCATGCTTAGAGGTGAATGTATTAAAAATACATATTTCTCAATCGATACTTTGTAAAATGCATGTCATAATTTTTACTGTTCTACATGTGCAAACCTGAGGATGTTTTACATAATAACAATGTACATTAGGTGTGTTCTCTCTCGGAAACCATTCAGAGTTGGTGTTATCTCCATATGAAGAGTTTTGTTTCAAATGATCGTCCTGTGAATCCCTGAATACTGACCATTCCTCCTGTGACACCTTTACAGGGGAGGACTAACACCATCAACAAGTTTCGTGGCCATATCTTGATTTTTTTCAGGTAGTAACTGAAACTTTGGCTACCTCTTGCACATCAATTTTCCTCTACCTTGTCGTATATTTCGCACTATTTTGTGTTGTCCTAGATCTCTACTTATAGTTTTCTTATTTTTCAACACTAAAATTCATAAACTTATAGTTTTCGTTGGAATGGTGTCAGCAGCCCAAATAAATTTTTTAAATGACAATATTCTGCCCAATTTTTAATCAGTGTGGCCTTTCATTTCTCGTTTTTCATTACTGCACATTTAAGGCTGTGTAGCCAATTATAGCTGCCTTAAATATCAGATGTGACATCGCTAAAAGACAAATAGCAAAACCACAATTAGTTGCTAAATCAATAGATTAAAAATTAAAATACAGTAAAATAAAAGAGAACTTTCGTGGTACATATCCATTCAAACTGGCGCATTTGGGTTACAGTCAAAAATTACATAGGTGATAATCAAGACATAAAAAAAAGAAGTACCATTTACACTTTGTCAAACATAAGCCAGCAGCTAGCCAGATTTTGCAGGTGATGGACCATACGAATGTGAGGATCTGCCGCAATGTTTGAGCGAAAAATGGGCTTTATTGCATTTTATCTATTTGTATCGTCAGCTTTGACAAATTTAATACTAAGTTCAAAGGATTATATGGTTGTGAATATGGTTGAAGACAATATTCTATGCACATGTTAGTGGAAATGCCACAAAATAATATTGCATTCTTGTGCTTCATTTATTACTTAATATGTTTCCACGATAATACAGGACACAAACATCAAATCTTCAAAATGTGCTCCAACTGAAAGATATCTCTTAGTCATAGATGATCGCTGAGAAACTGAAATAAATTTTCGCATAACTGTGATACACTTTTCATTGTGAGAGCAAAGGTAATTCTAACATGTATTTAAAGGTTTGACAATCACTCGGAAAAAGTTGCTGTAATCATCATGTTCTGAGTGTAATATTTCCTTTATTGGAGTTCCGCGCTTCAAAATATTTCTTCGTTTATAGGGGCCTTAACAGTGAATGTCAGGAAGGTCAGCATACTTGTACGCAACTGAATTTATCCCCATCACTCCAGTCTTTAAAAGAAAATAATGTTTACAACACAGTTTAGCGATTGGTTACATTGCGCGTATTTAGATATAAAAATACTATCTGACAAACCTGGCAATACCTGAGTATTCGTCTGTGTCAATTTGCTATTGGAAACAAAAACGAAAAATTAACTGTTTTTGTAGCATAATATCGAAAAAAATCCGTTTCCAGTTATTTGTGAAAACACCTCTGACATGCAGTAGGCTCCATCTGAGAAGATTCCACACATTTTCTGTACACTGTCAGTCCTTTCTACACATGATACTAATGTTGTTGAGAAACCTAGCAAAGAATCATCAACAGACCTAGAAACAGAAGAGGATTTTGTGAATGTTACTGGCTTTCTTCGCACAAATTGGCTAGCTTCAAACATTAAAAAACCCTGCTCATACAATTTTGTAATGTCAAAAATATTTCATTTTCTATTAACCTAGCGTATCAACAAAAAACATTGAACTGGGTGGAAACTATCACACTGGTGTCCAGAATCAATGGGAGTTGGGACGCCCTATTCCGACATGTTAAATTTAGTGACTTGGCTTCCTTGTATTTCAGAAACCACTGTAGCCATTGACATGAAAGTTTTACAGGACATTAAACTGTATCTTATGAGGCTACTGAAACCCAATAATTGCAGTTCAGCCACTGCTTTAGGAAATACAATTTTTTAATTAAACTGTTAAAATTTTGTGTACCTTTTTTGTACTTTATCCTAAATAATTTTAAATGTACATGACATTACGTTCTTCTTTTAGTTCAGTAGACTCAGGATATGTATGTTATTACTCTCTGAATATTTTAATACTCTACTCGAAGTAGTTTCTGAGATTTAGGGAAAAATGCGGCAGAAAATTTAAATTTTCAGGAACGGCTCCTAAAGTTTCAAAAGACTCTAACTCATTTAATATATGCTTCATTTTCTATTTTTTTATCACTCAGAAGCACTCTACACCATACTGTATATCATCATTTTGATCTTTTTCTCCAAGTTGTTTCTTATTTTCTTCTTTCTGGGCGTCTTAGTGGCTAACTGTGCTGCATAATCTGCTTTATCATTGTGAACCTTGTCCAGCTGTGCAAGTACTCTGATGCAGTTTGCTCCAGGGTTAGTTTTCATATGCTGTAGCACTTTCACCCTAGCAATGTTGGCATAATTAAACGCAATAGCAGCATCACTGACTCCCTACTTTAGTGTCTTCATTCCAACAAAAACATTTTTTGGTATGCAAGTCCGTATAAGTTTATTGAACAACTCATCGTGATTTTGAGTCTGACCATGCACACACTTCTTCAGTAATTCAGGATTTTCCAGGTCTATGTACACAGGTTTTAACATACCTATGACTGCTGCTGGGATGAAATGTTTATGGCTGTATGAACTGTTTGAGTATTGGGCGTTGCGGTAATTGCACCTTGAATCAGGTCCAGAAGGGCAAATGTGGTGTACTGGTTTTTCATCAGTTGACAGTCTGTGGAAGAAGGTAGCCCATTCTGACTGCTTCATTCTCAACAAATACTCAATATTATTTCTAATGTACATCCCATAATACTGCTGTAGTTCATCAATCATTTTGTCTGTCAGCCTGCCTCCTATGGTTTTACCATCAGAAAGTTTCTTGTCTCTGAAACTTTGGTTCAACTTCCTCAACCTGGTGCCTATCCTCTTCTGGATATGACCAAGACATTCCAGTTTTGCGATAACCTTCTCACCGTGTAACTCAGCTCCTGCTACACAGTTATATGCTTTTCAGTGTCCATCACCTAAGAACTTAGTGTAACACACTCCCCTTTCGTTCACAGCTCGACTAAAATTTTCAATAGCTGCTTAGGCCTTCATACCACCACTTGTTCCTTCACATTTTCAGTCACAGTTTTGCCCTTCTTCATTCCCTGACTTACACTTATAATAATGTTTGGTTAAAATCTGGAAATCTGTTACCTTTCCAGTATCCACACTGGCCACCATAGCAAAAAAATTCTTAGAACTGTAGTCACACTTCTGCCAAGTCCAATCAAATGCCGCTGGTATGTCAGTCATACCATCATTTATTTTGCAGCACCATTCAATGACTCACATGCAACAGATTCCACAGCAGCTCCAATAAATCCTACATACTTGTCAATTTTACAAGGCGGGCGATGCATAATCATAACGGCATGCATTGTTTCTGCTGCAGTGTGTCCTTTGCCAATAGCTCTCAATCCGTAAAACCACTTAATATTCACCTCAAAATAATTATCTTTACACTTATCAAAATTCCAAAATGGTTGAGTATATTTACAACTGGCACAATTAATGATAAATTTCCTGGCTAGTCCATTTGATACCTTACTGTCTTCATGTAAATTAACTGGCCCTCTACATAGTTTACAACACACACATTCACTTAACACCCTTGTTATGATGTGTAAATCTATCAGATTCTACCCTAACCTATCATTTACATCACTTTCGTTTGAGAAAACTGTGTATCACAATATTTTATCTTAATCTTCAAAGCACTAATGGGCGTTTATCTAGATACTGACGAGTTTGCCTGTATTTCACTGTCTGTAACTTAATATGCCACATGTTGAACACAATGTTTCCCTTTATTCGAAAATCTATTACCATGAAACCCACGTTTCTTACAAACACTTCGTTTTGTCGTCATACTTTACTTTGTGAGGCATTTACCAATTTATTCATCACTTTTCCTCGGAAAAGCGTTAGCACTTCGACATACAACGCATGTTTATAGTATGAAAAGATGCGTTATTGTTTTTGACAGTGCTGCCAATACAATCATGTAATTTAACCTTTATAACATGGTAATCCACAGCTTTCTGTGTAAAAAAAATTCCGATTATATTAGATCTTGAAGTAATGCAAGTAAAAATTTCAATATTTCAATCGGTGTAGATTATATTTAAAAACATACAATACTTCCTATGTGAGTTTATAAGTGATATATATATCATTTTATTCGGAAAATTGCAAATTTTATAATCAGATAAAAATCCGAAAACGTGAAAAAAAATTTTTCCTTGCTAACTTCCCTTAAAGCAACAAACGAAATTTTGCAAGGTTGCCTTTATTTTGTCACAAAACAGTGTAAACAGATGATAGCAAAGTAGAAACAACGTAAGGAATACAAAACGTAAACAACTGAGACATACATAACAGCAGACGAAAATGTTCCTCATTTTTTCCAGCTTGCAGATTTGCCCACACACATTACAACAACTGAGTAATATGCTCACTATGGGCGTGATCAAGTCTGGCAGTAATACAGGCCTGACAACGATAGAGCATGCTGAAAATAACGTCATCAGTGTCATGTTGAGGCAATAATGCCCATTCTATCTGCGGAGATGCTTGCAAATCTTGGAGAGTGGTTGGTGGACGTTGACATGATGCAACCCATCTCCCTAGTGCATCACAGACATGTTCTACTGGATTTAAGTCGGGGGAGCGAGCACGCCAAGCCATGCGAGCACTATCTTCCGTTTCCAAGAACACATCAGCCTCTCGTTTTCTATGACGTCGAATGCTATCGTCCATCAATACGAAATCTGGGCACAGGGCGCCTCACAACAACCTATATGAGGTTCCAAGACCTCGACACGATACCTGATAGCAGTTAAACCTTTCAGATTCACCCTTACAATTTCATGAACAGGTGTTTGAGTGATCAGCATAACCCTTGTCCATGCCATTAGTGGTCCTCCTCGATATTGATCTCGTTCCACAACGTTCGGATCTCGAAATCGTGTTCCATATTCCCTTCAGATGCGAATCCATCGAGAAGACGGCTGCCGAGTGAGATCGCAGGTATTTTCTTCGTCCGCTAAAGTAACTTAATTAAGAGGAATTAGTGTCAAATTTAAATTTTCTTTGTTTCGTATACTTGCTGTAGTGTCGGTTCTTGTCGCACAACTGAGTGATCTTGGGTGGGCTCCAGCTATTATTTTGATTACACGCTTTTGTGCAATGAATACTTTCTCTCTCAATGACGAAGTGCCTCAAAATATGATGCCATATGAAAACAGTGAATGGAAATAGCCATAGTAGGCTAATTTACTGACATGTTTATCACCAAAATTTGCAATAACCCTAATAGCATAAGTAGCTGAACCTAACCGTTTCAGCAGATCATCGATGTGTTTCTTCCAATTCAATTTCTCATCAATGCACACACCCAGAAATTTTGAATATTCTATCTTAGCAACAGACTTCCGTTCATAGTCTATATTTACGCCATTTACTGCACAGAATTGTTTAAACTGTGTTTTCTCAAAATTTATTGAGAGTCCATTTGCAGAGAACCACTAAATAATCTTCTGAAAGACATTATTTACAATTTCCTCAGCTGATTCTTGCTTCTTGGGTATGATTACTATACTTGTTTCATCAGCAAAAAGAACTAACTTTGCATCTTCATGAATACAGAGTGGCAAGTCGTTAATATGTATTAAGAACAATAAGGGACCCAAGACTGAACCCTGTGGGACACCATTCATGACACCTCCCCAGTTAGAGGACTCTGATGGTTTTTGTTGACTATCTGTACTGTTAATTTCAACCTTCTGCATTCTTCCTGTTAAGTATGAACTAAACCATTTGTGCACTGTCCCACTCATACCACAATACTTAAGCTTAACTAGAACAATGTCATGAATCACACAATCACAAGCCTTTGAAGGGTCACAAAATATCCCAATGGGTGATGTTTAGTCATTCATTGCATTTAATATTTGATCAGTGAAAGCATATATAGCATTTTCTGTTGAAAAGTCTTTCTGAAAACCAAATTGACATTTTGTTAGTACTTCATTTTTACAAATATATGATGCTACTCTTGAATACATTACTTTTTCAAGAATTTTGGATAAAGCTGTCAGAAGTGAGACTGGGCGGTAGTTGTTAGCATCAGATCTATCCCCTTTTTTATGCAATGGTTTAACAGTAGCATATTTCAGTCTATCTGGAAAAATATCCTGTTTCAGTGAGCTACTACATATGTGGCTGAGAGTCCTACTTATCTGTGTGACATAAACACAATAAATTCTGTTCACGTTTTCTTGATAGTGCAATATTCGTTGAAAAAAAGACAACTGCTAATTTCACCAGTGTCTATTGTCACACTAAAAGTGTAATTCAACGTTTCTAAATCGTATTTAACTAACAGATTTCGTATTGTTTGCCAATTAGATACACAATCTAGGCCTAAATTTTCCAAGTTTTAAACATTTAAAAACCTGACAAAACATGCTTGATACGTAAATTCTCTAAAACCAAAGTAATTACTAATTCATTTTTCTGTCATTGTATCTCTAAATTAGTACCAAAACAACAACAACCGCACATGACACCTTTGTGTCGTTTTTTGTTTACATATAGGCAATCTCGTGTCCCTGACAAATTTAAAACACTCTTTAAACTTAATTACTCTTTCTAAACTGACCATGAGTGAGTATGTGAGAGCAGTTATAGGGTACTGAGTAGAGGGATTTGTTGCCCATCTTTTAGGAAATATATTCACTGAGGGGGAAGTAATGGGGAGAATGTTGGGAGAACAGAAGAGGCTCTCTCCTGGAACTGCAGAGTATGCAGCAGGAATATTTTGATTGGAGAACAGGAAAGGAAAATCTGTGCCCTTCAGGCAAGGTTGGAGGAAGCAAGGAAGGAACTTATAAGGATCAAGGGAGGGGGCAGGCGGGTGGTTGGGAACTGGCAGCTGATAGGAGGATAGGAAAAAAGAGAACATGATGTGACAGTTTTATCATCAAAACAAAGAACAGGTATCTACCACTGCCAGGGTTAAGTGGCGAAGAGCCTCAAGTAGAATGTGGAGCAGAAAACATGCAGCACACTTCAGCTGAGACCAAGAAGCCTAGGAGTGTACAAAGTGCTAGGAAGAAGAAAGTGCTGCTGCTAGGTAGTAGCCATGGGCGAGGTCTAGGCCCTCAGTTACTAGAAAGTTTAGTGGGCAGCGTACCAGGCCACCAGTATCTTCAAGCCAAATGCAGGGCTAAGTCATGTGGTAGTGGACCGAGGGTCTTTATGTAAGGACTTTACAGAAGAGGACCCTGTAGTGATAGTGGGAGGGGCAGGAAACAGTTAGGACAGGGATGGGGCATATGACATAGGTGGTGACCTGGACAGGATAGCTTCCCTGACTCATGGCACCAACATACACTTTGTTGAGCTGTTCCAGTGTCATGATCAGCCACACCTTCATGGAGCTGTGAGCTGAATCGATGTGGGGTTAGGGATGACTATGAGGGCAGCCAACTTTTCTCGTGTTTCTCTGGTGCCTGTCGGGCCTATCAACAGATGGGGTTTTACTAGGCATGGCCTACACCTAAACAGGACTAGGAAGGGAAGTTTGGTACAGCTGATTCATGAAAGTACAGGCAGTGGATCTCAGGCCACACATGGTCAAATACCTATTGTTTTGGGTAGGAAAGTAAGTCTTCTTTAGGATAAATCCAGACAACAGGTCCCCCTGCCAAAAGAATATCTCCAGCATTTTAAAAAGTACTGAAGCAAATATTCACAAGACAGATTTTAACCCTCCAAATATCACACTTACCAGATTTCACAAAGAAAAACAAACCATTGGAAAGAGTAACATGGAGAATTTCACAGACCTTACAATCCTCCATCAAAACATGCAATCAACAAAAATTAAAATACAACTATTAGACTCTGAGCTCCAATCTTTGAACTGCACAGTAGTTTGTGTTACTGAGCTCTGGCATAGAGACACAGAAACCCAGCATTTAGTGAATCATCACATGAAAGGGCAAACTCTTACTTCAGAACTGCTTCAAAGGGTGGACGATCATGTATTTATATCAGAAAAGGAACACAGTTCAAATGAAGACAGGACCGCAGTACAGTAACTGAAGACAAAACTTTGAAATATCAGCTACTGAATTACCAGGGCTTGATATCACCAGGAAATTAATCGTTTTATGTGTGTACAGATCTCCCAGTGGTAGTGTGAACACTTTTTTCAGTAAATTAACAGAAGCTCTGGATATAGTCTCAAGTACAAAAGTCAACATAATACTGTGTGGGGACATCAACACTGACCGAGCGAGGTGGCGCAGTGGGTACACACTGGACTCGCATTCGGAAGGACGACGGTTCAATCCCGCGTCCGGCCATCCTGATTTAGGTTTTCCGTGATTTCCCTAAATCACTCCAGGCAAATGCCGGGATGGTTCCTCTGAAAGGGCACGGCCGACTTCCTTCCCCATCCTTCCCTAATCCGATGAGACCGATGACCACGCTGTCTGGTCTCCTTCCCCAAACCAACCAACCAACCGACATCAACACTAATATCATAAATGAATCCAGCAGCACCCTCATAAATATCCTTCAGTTTTGGCAAGTCCCTATTGGTCAATAGCGAAACAAGGGTTACTACAGTGACTGCATCATTAATTGACCATATGGCCACAAATATGGACAGGGAAAAATGTGATGCAGCTGTAAAAAATCTCGGACTATCGGATCATCTCTGTCAAATAACAACAGTAAAATTAGGCATAGAATCCTTCCCTAAACTACAAGCCTACAAATGACATCTATCAGAAATCAAAATAAAAGATTTTTCAAAGGAACTAGCAAAACAAAGCTGGGATGAAGTGTATAAGGAAACCAATGTAAATACGAGATTCTCTAAACCATCCACATTATTTAAATTGAACTTTGAAAAGGCATTTCCAAAAGTATGCATGTCTGTATCGACATCTCACAAAAACAGACGGACAAGAGCAGGTATTAAGAAGTCCTCACAAACACTTAAATATCTCAGTTCCTCGAAAAAGAATCCCAATGATCCGGAATTTTTAAATTTCTGTCATAGATGCAGAAAGATCTATAGGAAGGTGCCAATTGCTGCAAAAAAGCCATTTAATGACAAAAAATGTATAATCCAGAGAACAAAAGCAAAGCAGTCTCGGATGTTATAAGAAAGGTAACGTGGAGAGGCAAAGAAACACAGAATAACATACTGCTAAGGGAGGGGGATAAGGTAGTAAATGATCCACAACACTTAGCAAACTGCATAAATGAGCATTTTTCAAGTATTGCAGAGAAGTTACAGCAAAAAGTCCCCAAACCAAATATAACACCTGTAAATAATGTTGCACTAAATACAATGATATTACTTCCAAACACAGAGAATGAAGGCAACAAATTGTTCAATAACTAAAAAATAAAAAGTCAGT
This sequence comes from Schistocerca serialis cubense, assembly GCF_023864345.2. Lineage (NCBI taxonomy): Eukaryota > Metazoa > Arthropoda > Insecta > Orthoptera > Acrididae > Schistocerca > Schistocerca serialis. The sequence continues at coordinate 339,950,481 of NC_064645.1, forward strand.
AGGCTTAGATGAAATACCAATGTGCGTACTGAAACAGTGCATAGAAATCATGCAAGGCCCGTTAACAAATATAATAAATGAATCTTTCACATCAGGGACATTTCCAGAGCTGTTAAAACAGGCAAGGATTGTACCTTTGTATAAGAAAGTGAATGCAGAAGACATAGAAAATTACTGGCCCATTTCCCTGCTGTCGCCATTCTCAAAAATAATAGAAGCAATCATGAAAGACAGATTAATGAATTACCTGAATAAATACAGTCTTTTAAGTGAATCACAGTTTGGGTTTATGAAGTGTCAAAAAACTGGAGTCAGCCATAAAGGTTATACTATGCCCTTGGCAAAAATGAGTGTGTCACAGGCACTTCTAAGGCCTTTGATACTACTTGATTCTATGAAATAAATTAGAAGCATTAAGAATAAGAGGGGTAGCTAATGACTGGTTTCGATCATATCTAGCAGATAGGGCACAAAGAGATGTGATAACACATATCTCAAATAGACCTAAACATTTAGTAAAACACTTATCAGAACCAACATACAAGGTCCGGCAGAAAAACCTCCCCTTTAAGGAAAGCTAATAAAAACAAAACCAAATAAGGTAGAACAATTTTATTTATACTAAATAAAAGTACATATTATGCCATTTTAGAAAATACTCTTATGGTCTTACTTTTTAAATAAAACATCCCTTAAATGGCTTCCTGCACTGTCGACACACTGTTTGAGTCTTTCCCTGAAGTTATTCATTACTCTTTGAGTCATTTTAGGTGGAATAGCTTCATCCTCTTGTGTAATTGCTTCTTTCAGGGCTCGTAAAGATTGTGGACGTTGTTCATAAACTTTTGCTTTTAAATAGCCCCAAAGAAAGAAATCACAGGGCGTTAAGTCCGGCGATCGTGGGGGCCAGCCAATGTCTCCACGCAACGAGATCACATGTCCAGGAAACATTTCCTTCACCAATGCCAGTGACTGCCGCGCTGTGTGGGCAGTAGCACCATCTTGCTGGAACCACACGTTCTCTATTTCACCAAAAAGCTCCCTTAGTTGCGGTTGGAGAAAGTCGCGGAGCATGGCACAATAGCGTTCACTGTTGACGGTTAAATTCCTGTCATTTTCTTCGAAAAAGTAAGGACCGATCACTCAGGAATTGTAAACAGCACACCATACTGTTACTTTAGGGCTATGAAGTGGTCGTTGATGAAGTTCTTGGGGATTGTGTTCACACCAGTACCTGCAATTTTGGCTGTTCACTGTTCCGGCAAGGTGAAAGTGTGCTTCATCAGAAAAAATCACAATATCGTTGGGACGAATGTTCCGAAGAAGGTCTTGGCACAAACTTACACGGACACCACAGTCTCGTTCACTCAGTTCCTGCGTAGTTACAATTTTGTAAGGATGCATTTTAAGATCTCGATGCAAGATTCTTCTCACACTTCGATCAGATATCCGTAATGCTGCCGCATGCTTTTTAGCGGATCGTCGAGGAGATTGTTGAACTGAAGCTCTAACTGCATCAACATTTCCGGGGCCTGTTGCAGTCCGTGGTCGTCCAGGTGGTTTCCTTTTTAATGCGGAACCTGTCTCACGAAAGTTAGCAACTCAAGAATAAATTGTTTTCTTATCGGGAACAGGGTCCCGTCGTCCGAGCGCAAAGCGAACGCGAAAAGCACGTTGAGTATTAATAGGCGATTCGCCATTTTGAATAAAATCTTCCACTACGAAGGCCCGATGTTCACCAGACCACGCCATGGCGTACACTGAAAACGGCACGTAGGCAGCTACTTAACGACGCGCCCCCCACCACTCTGCTCCTTCTACTGTCCGCTGCACGTTACTTTGTAATCGGGGAGTTTTTTATGCCGGACCCTGTACATTAACATAGGGGTTCTGCAAGGTAGCATATTAGGACCAATACTATTCCTGATATACATCAATGACTTTGCCACTAGTGTTACTCATGCTGAAAAAATTCTCTTCGCTGTTGAAAGCAATATTGTAGTCACTGAGAAAACAAGAGAATTCCTTGCAGAAAAAGCAAATGAAACTCTCAAGGAAGTTTATGATTGGTCAATAAGGAACAAACTGACACTGAACTTAAAGAAAACTAGCGCCATGAATTTCAGTTTGAAGAGCAAAAATGACAATGTTAAATTAAATGTAGATGGCACCTCTATGGACTGTGTAACGAGTCCAAAATTTCTTGGAATGAATATTGATTGTCAGTTGAAGAGGTGCGAACACACAAAGGTACTTGCAAACAGAATACCGTCAGCATGTTATGCCCTTAGAATCCGATCATCAGTGTGTAATATGCACTATCTTTTAGTTACATATTATTCATATGTACACTCATTTCTTAGCTATGGCATTCTTTCTTGGAGAACAAACACAGAAAATATGAACACAGTTTTCAGACTCCAGGAAAAGGCCATTAGAATAATAACCAAAAATACCAGTCGAGCTCATTGTAAAGAGCTGTTCAAAACACTAGGGATTTTAACTGCTCCATTTGAATAAATTTACCAGTCTGTTGTGCATGCCAAAATTAACATTTGTAATTACTGCACAAACAGCTCTGTCCTTGACCATGCAACAAGAGGTAGACTCAACTTACATAAAACGCAAATCAGAATTTTCTACCAAGGAATAAAACTGTACAATAAATTACGGAAGGAGATTAAAGAAATTGCAAAAATGCACTTATTTAAAAAGGCAGCTAAAAAGTACCTATTCTGCAATACAGTTTATACATTGAAGGATTATTTAGATAAAACAGAGTAGGGGTTTGAATAAAAATGTTATACAAATAAATAATAATAATAATGATTATAAAACATCCAACATTCCACATAAACCTTCACACTAAGTTTTTTCCTTCTTTTTTTCCTTTCTAGAAATACTTACTTACATAGCACAACACTAACACCTCTTCGTCTTTCTGAGCTCAACATCTCACTCATTATGGATGAATGTTGACTCAGTTTTTCAGGATAGCAAATGGGAAGTTACGGTACAGAAAATGGCCCAGAGATCACCAGTGTGTGTGTGTGTGTGTGTGTGTGTGTGTGTGTGTGTGTGTGTGTGTGTGTGTTTGTGTTTGTGTGTGTAGTGAGTGAAGTGTTATGAAACAATGTGTGTATAGTGTGTGCAGTGACTGATAGTGAGATATCAGTGGACAGTGTGACATTACATTATTTAATAAGTTATTTGTAAAAAAAGTGTTGTATACCAGGAGTAAATCTAATGATTGTCTCTAACTAGAAGTCTGTAAATATATGCGTATACGAATTAGCTTATTTTAAATTTGTCTAAATTTGTAAGTACTTTGACATGTCCTATATCCTTGTAAAAAGAGATCTGCAGATGAATAAAGAAGCTACCACAACAACAACAACAGCAACTACTACTATTACTACTACTACTACTACTGCCAGAATCGCTCTCCAGACTTCAATCAGGACTCATCTGAGCAAAGAACATTGGCCCACTGTTCGACTGTCCAGGTGGGATGTTGACGTTCCACTCTAGACGTTCCCTTCTGTGAAGACGCGTCAGAAGTACACATACAGCAGGTGTCCAACAATAAAGGCCCCTCTGTCGAAACCTTCTGCACAGCGTTTGCCTCGATACAACACGTCCGGTGGATGCTGCGAGGTCCGATGCCAGTTGCTATGCAGTACTAAGGCGGTACCGTTGTGCCCTTACAGCCAAATGACGGTCCTCTCTATCTCATGTCTCACGTGGTCGGCCCTGCTCTGGGCTTCGGGATACAATTTCTGTCTCTATAAAATGTCGCCACATCCGAGAAACAACACATCGATTCAGGTTAAGCCGTCGGGTCACTTGAGTCTGCGACTTCCCTGCTTCCATTCTTCCTATGATCCTCCAAAAAAAATGACTCTGAGCACTATGGGACTTCACATCTATGGTCATCAGTCCCCTAGAACTTCGAACTACTTAAACCTAACTAACCTAAGGACAGCACACAACACCCAGCCATCACGAGGCAGAGAAAATCCCAGACCCCGCCGGGAATCGAACCCGGGAACCCGGGCGTGGGAAGCGAGAACGACAACACGGGAAAACAGGTGTTTCGTTGCTTTAATTTTGGACAGCAGTGTATTAGATGTGCATATTGGTGAAAATCAAAAGCAGCACGTAGGGTTGTCAGTATGTTTTCTTTTCATTTTTTAAAAACAAGTCTCATAAATTTGTACATTTTACAGGTTCTGCATCCAAATGTTTATCGTGAATGTCACCTGTGGAACACGAACTAACTAATTAACTTCGCATGAACATAGAAGAAACCTTGAGAACATAGACAAAATTGGAAATTTGTGGTAAGTTCTATGGGACCAAACTGCTGAGGTCATCGGTCCCTAGGCTTACACACTACTTAATCTAACTTAAACTAAATTACGATAAGGACAACACACACACCCTTGCCCAAGGGGGGACTCGAACCTCCGACGGGGTGAGCGGCTACACAGCGCGGCAGAACCTAGTTAAAATAGCAGAATTGCATCATCAAGGAAAGCTACAGTGGAGATGGTGATGGTGACGAATGTGATTGACTGCAGTAATAGTACTAGTCTAATTATTACCTGATTCACAAATTTGCAAGTACTCGAACGTCGATTGTCGGGACAGTTGTCAATTCGAACAATGATGAAGCATCCTGTCACACAAACTTCGTAATAAGGCTTTTTGAGGAGCAAATAAATAACCAGAGGAATAAAGCCGACGAAGGATCTTGCGCGTGGCTGGAGGCTGCTGGGCTCCTCGCGCAGGTTCATGGAGGCGAGCCATGTACTGTAGTGCGAGGTCGGGTAACCAAGCGTAACCGGAAAACAGGCCCGTGACCAAGTGCGTAGCGAAAGCCTGCACTGCCTCGCAGTTAACACGGCTGCGCTGCTAGGAAATCACGGCATGGAATGGAAATTCTTCTCCTCTTTGGCATCTGCACGATGTTGAAGCAAAGCTTTGCCGCCGTCCACAGGCGGAGCCCTTACCGGTGATAACGTGTGATGGCTAACCAGGAAAAGTAGCATTTTACAACAATTTTCAAATTAAAGGCTTGTAATGTAAAATTTTGCTTTATTGTTTACTTTCAGAGTATTTTGCGTTACAAATTATGATTCAATGTGTGAATGAGTGGCGAAGTCTGGCGCTGCGGCGGTTTCATCTCCCATATCATGTATGAAATCCCGAGCAGACGTAACGATTGGCCGTACACCAACTCTGCTACTGTGGGTCGGAGGTAAGGCTTGAAGGCTGTTCGCAATCTTAGTAAAACAATTGGTAGTGTTTCTGTTCATTTTTCTATTGCGTGACATCGAAGGGTTGACTTAAAATGTCGGTGTAGCTGTTCCACCACGCCGTTCGCTGTGGGATGATGAGCTTAAAAGAGGTACGCCTCAAATTGACGTCCTTTAACTGTCGTTATTATCAACGGTAAGCCAAAACGCACAATCCATCCTCTAAAAGTCGTTTTCAGGGGATAACGTGAGAAACAGTAACCATATGTGTATTAAAAAAATATTTTTCAGTGCTAAAAGCTGTATTAAAAGTTAATGAAATATATAAAAAGCAATGTCCTACATGGTACTTAAGGAAATGTGCATTTCATCTGTTGGTAGCATTAGGTTAAAGATGGCTACCCATCAGCTGATTTCTGTATGCTGAATTACTATATCTTCAAGTGGTACAACTGCATGCCTGGGATGTGATTACACTGAAAGTGATTTTATTTTCTGAATATAGTAAGTATTAATATACACAGCATGTATATTTTGTTAACTTATCTATAGCTTATAACGACATAGTTTTGAGTTCATTTATGCAAAATCAGTTGTCCTGCACTTGACCAAAATAATGTTATGATTCAAATTACTTCCAGAGAAAAAAAGTTTAAAATGAGAATTGCCCTCTTTCCTACGATAGCAGTGGAAGCACTGACATACGATAGCAATAGTTCAATTATGTGTTCACTACAGCCCTATACATCTTAATTTCACTTTTGTCCCACGGGTGACACCATATGCATATGAACGTTTGCAAAGGAAGCTAATTTTACTTAAATAATTTAATTTTAAGACGTTCGTAGATTTAATTTGGTTTGTGTTTTCAAAGAAATGGCAGATCATCCAAAACAGATGTCCACAAGTGCAGCCAGGATGAAAAAAATGAAAAATCGCCGCAAATAAGAAAATCAACGGTTTCAGAAAGAAGAAAATAAAAGGATAAATGAAATTAAAAAACATAAAAAGAAAGTATGACAGAACTGGAACTCCAGAAGCTTCGAAAGAAGGAGAGTGATCGAAAGCACCTTCAGAAGGCTTAAAAGAAGAATGATATTCTTCTGAGCATCCCAACGCCAACTGTATCACTATATCGATGTCCTCAGACATTCGACAAGGCCTTATCAAAATCTGTCCGGCCACTTCTCACATCACCTCGGAAAAAGGTAGCTGTAGTTAAAAGACTGGCAAAGAAAGTTGGCCTTGCCCTTACAAATGAAATGCTCAAGAAAATGTCCTTTAACCCAAATAAAGATTATTCCCATGTTGCCAAGTTCTTCTTTCGCCCTGATATTGTATACACATGTTCAGGGGCGAAAGATAGTATGTGTGTTTGGGTGAATGGAAAGGAACAAATTTTGCAGAAGTATTATCTGACAATGTTTTTACAAGAGGCCTTCCATATCTTTAAGGAAGAACGTAGAATGGATTTACGTATAGGCTTTCCAGTTTTGCTCCTTGAGACCACAGAATACTTTACTCATACTGATCAATGCAAGTGTAAAATTCATCACTACTACAGTGATGGATTTTGGAAATCCCATTTGTGTAATTCCACTTCAAATTCTAATTGTTGACAAAATAAATGTTCCACATGTAGTACCAGTAGTATACTTGTGGCTCCAAGTGAGCCTGAAAAAGCAATAGCTTGCAAAGAATGGGAAAAAGATGCTACTGGGAGGTTTCAGCTTAGAGGAAGGATGTTTGGGGGAACTGTTTGAATTACTCATAGAAAAATTCCATAAAAGGCGGCATCACGTGTACATTAAATGCATACAGCGTGCGGATTTTGAAAGAGATAAAATAATACAAAATGGGAAGGTAGTCCTTCAGGTAGATTTTACGATGTCGTACTCCCGCGAGTATCAAAATGAGATTCAGAGTGCACTATGGTCTCGAAGGCGTGTTCTTTCATGTACTGCAGCTGCATTCTACAAGGGAAAGTGTAAAACTTATTTGATTTGTTCAAATACTGCACAGAAGGACAAAGACTCAATATTTGTCTTTATGAATACACTGTAGGAGACAATATGCCAAAATGATCATGGACCTGTTTCTGAAGAGGTGGTAATTTGGAATGATGACCTAAACCCAGAATTTAAAAAATCGATTCATTGTTATACTTCTTGATTTTTTGTTTGAAAAGCCTTCCAAGAAATTTACTTGGAATTATTTTGCCACTTTACATGGAAAAGGTGTTGCGGATGGAGTGGGTCGAAATGCAAGAAGAGCACGACCCAAGGAAAGGAAGCAACAACTGTCAAGTCTATCAAGGACTTCTACAAAGTGGAATCCGAAGTTTTAAAACATAGTGCCGTACGCTATGTGGAACAAGAGACAATTAAGCAAAACATTGAACAAGAGAAACTTTGGAAAAACGTTCCTGAAATTGCAGGAATATTACAGAGCCATGTGATTGAAATAAATGAAGAAGGAATAATCTGTAAAAAGAGTGCCTTAGATTGCGATGTAATTTACTCCTGCAAGTACAATCAATATGACAGTTGGTCAGTTGGAGATTGAGTAATTGTGTCATACAATGGACAAAGATGTCCTTGAGAGATTTGTAAAATTGACTCTGATGGGATCAAGATGCCAGTTATTCACAAAGCTGGCCCAGATATTTTCAAGTGGCCAGTTCCACAATGATTACGAAATTGTGAAGAAGATTACAAAGTCAGAAATTGTAGACAAACGTGGACGCTTCCGCTTCGTGTAATATATGTAACTTCCACTGGCTATATTATCTATTTTCGCATCATGTTAAACTGAACCTAACAACAAGAAAAAGTAATAACTTTAAATATTGCATTATGTTTATGTTGGAATATTTATAAAACTAATCCGTCAGAGAGATGACATTGCTTTCGAAACCGTACTCTGTGACTTCCTTAGCAACTAGACCACGCATGTTGCATAAGCTATATATTTGTAGTCTTGGAATATAGTTAACACATCCCTTCACATACTTGTGTCTTACGAGATATCCGTACAGAGTCCTGCACGTGACACCTCTGTCCCACACGTCACAGAAATAATTTTTTTCTATTTTACAGGACTCGCAAAATTTAGTGATGTTTTGCTTATACGATGTGAGACACTCCACATCCTCAAGCAAAAGTTGTCTTATTACAGTAACATCTTTCAATTAGCGAAATTTTTTGATTAACTCTTGACATGCGCTTCTTGTGTTCCGTGAAATGTCCTGCACGTAACATCTTCAAGAATATGTAGAAGTACAAGATGGTAATTTATAGCAAGAAAAATAATGAATGTTCCATACTTTGTATATTCAGCACTGTTCTGATATTTTTAACAGTCAGTAACACATAATAGTGTCTTATGAACAAGAAAAAAATACCGTATAACTGTTCCACAATTGACAGTGGAATTCCCCTTTCGTCATAGTCTCCAAAGTGTTGCCTGCTGTAGGTAATGCTTCCATCCATCTCGAGCATCTATCCACGATTGTAAGACAGTAACTGCAACCTTCAGACGTTGATAGTTGATCTACGATATCCATGTGGACATGGCCAAATCATTGATTGACGGTATAAATGTACCTTGCGGTGCCCTGACATGTCGTGCGATTTTGTTCTTTTGACAGGCCATACATTGTCGGACATACAATTTACAATCGACGGTCATGCAGGCTCCTGGTTCGTGGTTCTCGGACTCCTGGATGTGCTAGACTGTGGCCGAGGAGACTTCAGCTTGTTGACATCCCAGTATAACTCCTTGTTCGTGTACGATATTGTCACTCCTCGTAGTTGAAAACCTGATTGTTGCACAAGCAATGTATGCAGCGCCCGTGCCATGGCATCAAAATCAATAGCTGCAGCTATAGCCTCAACGTGCGGTGATGTGTGCTCGATTACATCCATTGCCTCAATCCGAGATAGTGCGTCAGCTGGTACATTAAATTTGCCTTGTATGCATATGATGTTGGTCGTGAATTGGCCAATGTAGTCAGTAAGCCTCAGTTGTCATGGCGATGCCTTACTTGGCTTCACTTTGATGGCGTAAGTTAACGACTTGTTGTCCGTAAAGATACTGAAATGGTGGCCTTCCAAAGAATGCTCGAATTTTTTTATGGCAGTGTAGACTGCGTACAGCTCACGATTTTAAGTCACCTGCTTCTGTTGTGTGGGTGACAGCTTTCGGCTAAAGAAAACGAGCCGTTGCCAACACTGATTTGTACTCTGCTGGAACACTGCTCCAACTGCGTTAGCAGAAGCATCGACCATTAATGCTATTGGCCCGTTTGCTGCAGGATGTGCTAGTAGAGCTGCATCCGCTATTGCTGTTTAGACAGCATTAACAGCGGAGTCAGCCACACGTGTCCATTGCAGTCTGTCGTTTGGTATATGTGAGCCCGTCAAGAGTTTTATCCAATGGTGTTATTATCGACGCATGATGCGACACAAACCGCTGACAGAATTTTATTCTAGTTTATTTTTTATTTTTATTTTTTTCAGCCAGAAGACTGGTTTGATGCGGCCCGCCGCGAACCATCTCCTGTGCCATCCTCTTCATCGCAGAGTAGCATCTGCAACCTACGTCCTCAATTATTTGCTGGATGTATTCCGATCTCTGTCCTCCTCTACAGTTTTCCCCTCCACGGCTCCCTCTAGTATCATGGAAATCATTCCCTGATGTCTTAACAGATGTGCTATCATCTTGTCCCTTCTTCTTGTCAGTGTTTTCCACGTATTCTTTTCCTCTCCGACTCTGCACAGAATCTCCTCATTCCTTACCTTATCAATTCACCCTACTTTCAACATTCGTCCGTAGCATCACATCTCAAATGCTTCGATTCTCTTCTGTTCCGGTTTTCCCACAGTCCACGTTTCACTACCATACAAAGCCGTACTCCAACCGTTCATTCTCAGGAACTGATTCCTCAAATTAAGCTCTTCGTTTGATTCCTGTACCCTTCCTTGGCGAGGAGTGACCTTTTTGCCTGTGTTAGTCTACTTTTGATGCCCTCCTTGCTCCGTCTGACATTGGTTAGTTTGCTGCCTAGGTATCAGAATTACTTAACTTCATCTACTTCGTGACCATCAATTCTGATGTTAAGTTTCTCGCAGTTCTCATTTCTATTGCTTCTCATTAGTGTCGTCTTTCTTCGATTTACACTCAATCCATATTCTGTATTCATTAGACTGTTCATTCCATTCAGCTGATCCTGCAATTCTTCACTTGCGAATCGTATCACTGATATCCTTTCACCTTGAATTTTAATCCCACTCCGTAACCTTTTCTTTAATTCCATCATTGCTTTTAGGATATACATATTGAACAGTAGGGATGAAAAACTACATCCCTGTCTTGCACCCTTCTTAATCCGAGCAAATGGTTCAAATGGCTCTGAGCACTATGGGACTTAACATCTGAGGTCATCAGTCCCCTAGAACTTAGAGCTACTTAAACCTAACTAGCCTAAAGACATCACACACATCCATGCCCGAGGCAGGATTCGAACCTGCGACCGTAGCGGTCTCGCGGTTCCAGACTGACGCGCTTAGAACCGCTTGGCCACACCGGCCGGCAAAATGTTCAAATGTGTGTGAATTCTTATGGGACTTAACTGCTAAGATCATCACTCCCTAAGCTTACACACTACTTAACCTAAATTATCCTAAGGACAAACACACACACCCATGCCCAAGGGAGGACTCGAACCTCCGCCGGGACCAGCCGCACAGTCCATGACTGCAGCGCCTCAGACCGCTCGGCTAATCCCGCGCGACCTTAATCCGAGCACTTCGTCCTTGGTCGTCCACTCTTATTATTTCCTCTTGACTCCGGCACATATTGTATATTATCCGTCTCTCCCTATAGGTTACCCCAATATTTCTTAGAATTTCTACCATCTTGCACCATTTTACTTTGTGAACGCTTTTTCCAGGTGGACAGATCCTATGAACGTATCTTGATTTACTTCAGCCTTGCCTCCATTATCAACCGCAACGTTCGAATTGCCTCTCTGATACCTTTACCATTCCTAAATCCAAGCCGATTTTTACACCAAGATGATGGTGCAACTGCCGAATTTTAAGTGGCCGTGGGTACACAAGTATGTCTTCCCCCTTGTCTTGCGGTAGTCGGGTGCCACGTGCATCCAATGTGTAGCCAAGAAACTGGGCTCCCATGACGTCTAATACATTTCGATGGCCTCACTATAAGTCTTCGTGCGTGCAAACTTTCAAACAGCTTCGTCAAATGCTGCATACGTTCCTCTTCAGCTGCAGACATAACGAGCACGTCATCTACATATATATACAAAAAAAAGAAATGCTAGATCACGCGTTATCTCGTCCATGAATCGCTGAAAAGTCTGCGCTGCATTACAGAGCCAGAAGCGCATTCGTATGAAGTTGAATAAACGAAACGGAGTTGTAACAGCTACCTTAGGAACGGTTTCAGGAGCAATCGGAGTCTGATCGTATGCTCTGACCAAATCTATTGTAGGAAAAAAACATTTTGTCTCGGATTCCGGTAGAGAAATTTTCTATATGCGGCACGGGATTTCTGTCTGGAATGCTTCTGGCAATTAATTCCCGATAATCACTGCAGGAGTGCAAACCATGCTTATTTTTGGAGGGGGAGGGGTGGTACCATAAGAAGAGGCGGTGTCCAGCTGCTGCTTGAACTGTGTCAAAACCCTCACTAACATGCTACGAAACTTTCTTTCTTTCTTTTGCTTACGCCATAGTCCCGCAGCGATCGGAGGGTCGGCTAGGTTACAACGGATTTGGCAGTGTTAGTGTCAGGGATGGCTGGATGCCCTTCCTGCCTCCACCCCATACCCCCCCAGGACGGAATCAGTGTACCGCAATTGTCTGCGTCCAGTGTATGTCTGCGGCGCGTGTAACTGAGGTGGAACGTGGGGACCAGCCCGGTATTCACCTAGTGGGATGTGGAAAACCGCCTAAAAACGACATCCAGGCTGGCCGGCACACCGGCCCTCGTCGATAATCTGGGCGGATTCGATCTGTGGCCGGCGCGCCTACCCTAGTCCAGGAAGCAGCGCCTTAGAGCTCTCGGCTACCCTGGCGGGTTAACATGCTACGAAACTCTCGTGTGATAATTTGTAATCTATCCGAAGCGAGACGCCGAGGGCGTGTATAAGCTGGTGGCCGTGGGGTAGTGACGATATGATGAACCGTCGAATGTTTGACAGACTAATTGCCTCGTGACTCTGTCTTCGTAGCAGTATAGTTCACTTTACCCTGCAAAGTCATGTTGTTGCGTCGCTTAATTGCTGGCGACGTAGGTGGGGTAGCAGATCATAGAACGCCACGAAGTCTGCTCCTCGTATGGGGAGTGATACATCAGGATACATCAGTGACAGTAAACCGCCACTCAGAGGTACGACGGAGGCCGTGGTCGAGCAGTAAAGTGGCGTGTCCGTTTGTCGTAATCCTTGTACCAATTGCTACATACAGGCAAGCACCATCGCGGCTGCGACGTGCTAACTTGGTCGCAGGATACACTGATACTACGGGATGTTCAAAAAGTCTCTCCGCACTGCCGTATGATTGTTAGCCGCGCGTGCCGTATTCCGCAGTGAATATACCGAAATGAAACTCAGTGAAATACAAGGTATTAATTTATTCAATATTCATTTTTACTGAGATAAACGAAACAGTGGAATGTTGGGAGAGTCCAATGGAGGGGAGTAACCCAGGCAGGCGAACAATTATACGGCAAGCGCGGCTAACAATTATACGGCACTACGGAGAAACTTTTTGAACACCCCGTATGTCGTATGTTTCTACTCCGGTACCGATCAGGTGTATGTTGCGGTAGTACGTAATAAACAAACGTCGTGTATTGCCGGTGGACGTGGTCGTAGCTGCTACTATATCGGCACCACGATTTGCTCTACACGGTGATATACACTTCCGTGCTTCTTTACCAAATATCCTGTGGTACCAACATATGTTGTGTGTCGCTGGCGAACGATTTCGACTTCTTGATCGTCGACGTGTGCGTTACCTTCTGTGTGGTTTTCGTAGCGAGGTCGCTTGTGCTGTAAGCTCAGCTAGTTGAGACTGTAGTGATTACAAAGTCACTGAGATTGTGTTATCTTGTGCAAACGCGTTCAAATCTCCAGGACATAGCGTTAACATCTTGTATGCATCCGCCGGTAGTCGGGATAGCCACATATTGCCTAATACATCGTCACCGACAGTATTACTTGCAAGAGTACGCAGGCGACGAAGCAGTTGCGACGGAGTTCTGTCTTCTAATTCCTCTGTTCGTAAAAGTTTTTCTAGACGGTTAGCTTCTGACTGGGCCAATTTATTCTTTATGGCAGCATATTATTCGGTTTCCGGAGGCATAGAGAGAATGTCTTGGACTTCTGCGGCAAGATTTCTGTTAACGCAGTTACCATGTAACTATATTTGAATGGGTGATTTTTAAAAGGTACGTAAGTCAGTCTTTTCACTCTTTGAGATGATTGCATGGTATCTATAAGGATTTACACATGTTTGAGTGTCAAAAAGTGCCTCAGTCACTTTTGTTGAGTAAGACACGGATCTCGCCCCTTTTAACACTCAACTGTTCGTAACACTGCAAATTATTTTCAGTGATTGAATCTCTTTGCCCCTTTTCTTTGTTTGTTGTTCTGCGTGTATTGTGCTGATTGTTAAATAGTGGAGGTAACGTTATTTTAGTGCTGCTAACTTATGGTAATTATTACAAAATGAGTGAATGTAGCTATTTAAATGACAGTTCAATAAAAGCGTGAAAGAGAAAGGCCCATCCAGAAGCCTAGAAAAGGAATGTCTTTAAGAATATGAAATTACAGAGTAGAGAATTTGTTGGACACGGAGGAAAGCCTCAGGTTCAATATCAGCCCATTCGCCTTGCATGTAAGAAGTAATTACTGTAAAACGTACTGTTACAGTTTTCGGAAACATACTGATATAGATATTTAAAGATATAGATTGACGGTTTATCCCAATACACAGATTAGTTTGTACATTTGCCTCTAATGGTAAATGTTTGTAGCTATATGGCTTTTTTTCTAAAAGAAGAAAAAAATTTACGTTAGTAATGGGAACAAACATAATTATTGCTCCTGTCAATCGTATTAAACATGGAAGAATCCTGGAGATACAAAAAGGTATCAGATAGATTATATAATGGTAAGACAGAGATTTAGGAACCAGGTTTTAAATTGTAGGACATTTCCAGGGGCAGATGTGGACTCTGACCACAATCTATTGGTTATGAACTGTAGATTAAAACTGAAGAAATTGCAAAAAGGTGGGAATTTAAGGAGATGGGACCTGGATAAACTGAATAAACCAGAGGTTGTACAGAGTTTTAGGGACTGCATAAGGGAACAATTGACAGGAATGGGGGAAAGAAATACAGCAGAAGACGAATGGGTAGCTCTGAGGGATGAAACAGTGAAGGCAGCAGAGGATCAACTAAGTGAACAGGCCAGGGCTAGTAGAAATCCTTGGGTAACAGAAGTAACATTGAATTTAATTGATGAAAGGAGAAAATATAAAAATGCAGTAAATGAAGCAGGCAAAAAGGAATACAAACATCTCAAAAATGAGATCGACAAGAAGTGCAAAATGGCTAAGAAGGGATGGCTAGAGAACAAATGTAAGGATGTAGAGGCTTATCTTACTAGGGGTAAGATAGATACTGCCTACGGGAAAATTAAAGAGACCTTTGGAGAAAAGAGAGCCATTTGTATGAATATCAAGAGCTCAGATGGAAACCCAGTTCTAAGCAAAGATGGGAAAGCAGAAAGGTGGAAGGAGTATATAGATGGTCTGTACAAGGGCGATGTACTTGAGGACATGGAAATGGAAGATGATGTAGATGAAGAAGAAATGGGAGATACGATACTGCGTGAAGAGTTTAACAGAGCACTGAAAGACCTGAGTCGAAACAAGGCCCCGGGAGTAGACAACATTCCATTAGAACTACTGACGGCCTTGGGAGAGCCAGTCCTGACAAAACTCTACCATCTGGTGAGCATGATGTACGAGACAGGCGAAATACCCTCAGTCTTCAAGAAGAATATAATAATTCCAATCCCAAAGAAAGCAGGTGTTGACAGATGTGAAAATTACCGAACTATCAGTTTAATAAGTCGTACCTGCAAAATACTAACACGAATTATTTACAGACGAATTGAAAAACTGGTAGAAGCCGACCTCGGGGAAGATCAGTTTGGATTCCGTCGAAATGTTGGAACACGTGAGGCAATACTGACCTTACGACTTATCTTAGAAGAAAGATTAAGGAAAGGCAAACCTACGTTTGTAGCATTTGTAGACTTAGAGAAAGCTTTTGACAATGTCGACTGGAATACTCTCTTTCAAATTCTAAAGGTGGCAGGGGTGAAATACAGGGAGCGAAAGGCTATTTACAATCCGTACAGAAACCAGATTGCAGTTATAAGAGTAGAGCGACATGAAAGGAAAGCAGTGGTTCGGAAGGGAGTGAGACAGGGTTGTAGCCTCTCCCCGATGTTATTCAATCTGTATATTGTGCAAGCAGTAAAGGAAACAAAAGAAAAATTCGGTGTAGGTATTAAAATCCATGGAGAAGAAATAAAAACTTTGAGGTTCGCCGATGATATTGTAATTCTGTCAGAGACACCAACGGACCTGGAAGAGCAGTTGAACGGAATGGACAGTGTCTTGAAAGGAGGATATAAGATGAACATCAACAAAAGCAAAACGAGGATAATGGAATGTAGTCGAATTAAGTCGGGTGATGCTGAGGGAATTAGATTAGGAAATGAGACACTTAAAGTAGTAAAGGAGTTTTGCTATTTGCGGAGCAAAATAACTGACGATGGTCGAAGTAGAGAGGAAATAAAATGTAGACTGGCAATGGCAAGGAAAGCGTTTCTGAAGAAGAGAAATTTGTTAATATCGAGTATAGATTTAAGTGTCAGGACGTCGTTTCTGAAAGTATTTGTATGGAGTGTAGCCATGTATGGAAGTGAAACATGGACAATAAATAGTTTGGACAAGAAGAGAATAGAAGCTTTCGAAATGTGGCGCTACAGAAGAATGTTGAAGATTAGGTGGGTAGATCACGTAACTAATGAGGGGGTATTGAATAGGATTGGGGAGAAGAGAAGTTTGTGGCACAACTTGACTAGAAGAAGGGATCGTTTGGTAGGACATGTTCAGATGCATCAAGGGATCACAAATTTAGCATTGGAGGGCAGCGTGGAGGGTAAAAATCGTAGAGGGAGACCAAGAGATGAATACACCAAGCAGATTCAGAAGGATGTAGGTTGCAGTAGGTACTGGGAGATGAAGAAGCTTGCACAGGATAGATTAGCATGGAGAGCTGCATCAAACCAGTCTCAGGACTGAAACCCACAACAACAACAACAGCAAATCTCTTTTTATTTGATGTTAGGTGCAAGAAAAATGGTTTTACCATGTTTGCTGATACAGAAAAAGCCTTGATATACAACTCTTTTTTGCTGATTTGCAATATAAAGATGAGCAAGATTTGCATTTCCGACGGATAACAGAGCTGACTAATGTTTAGCAACACCGTCCAAGATGATGTTGATACTTCTTTGAGAATGCAGTCATATAAATACCATGTGTTTTCTGTGGAACTAAGGTAGAAGTTTGTTGGGAGGCTTTTTTTAGGCTCTATGATGTGGCCGAGAAGGGAATTAAACGTATTAGACAGTTACTTCTGGATGGAAAATGTTACGTGACAAGCTTGGAGACATCCTTGTGCAAGAAAAATTGGCCCTAACGTACTTTTTACCATACATAAACATATAAGCCTCCCCCCATGAACCATGGACCTTGCCGTTGGTGGGGAGGCTTGCGTGCCTCAGCGATACAGATAGCCGTACCGTAGGTGCAATCACAACGGAGGGGTATCTGTTGAGAGGCCAGACAAACGCGTGGTTGCTGAAGAGGGGCAGCAGCCTTTTCAGTAGTTGCAGGGGCAACAGTCTGGATGACTGACTGATCTGGCCTTGTAACACTAACCAAAACGGACTTGCTGTGCTGGTACTGCGAACGGTTGAAAGCAAGGGGAAACTACAGCCGTAATTTTTCCCGAGGGCATGCAGCTTTACTGTATGGTTAATGATGATGGCGTCCTCTTGGGTAAAATATTCCGGAGGTAAAGTAGTCCCCCATTCGGATCTCCGGGCGGGGACTACTCAAGAGGACGTCGTTATCAGGAGAAAGAAAACTGGCTTTCTACGGATCGGAGCGTGGAATGTCAGGTCCCTTAATCGGGCAGGTAGGTTAGAAAATTTAAAAAGGGAAATGGATAGGTTAAAGTTAGATATAGTGGGAATTAGTGAAGTTCGGTGGCAGGAGGAACAAGACTTTTGGTCAGGCGAATACAGGGTTATAAATACAAAGTCAAATAGGAGAAATGCAGGAGTAGCTTTAATAATGAATAAAAAAATAGGAATGCGGGTAAGCTACTACATATAGCATAGTGAACGCATTATTGTGGCCAAGATAGACACGAAGCCCACGCCTACTACAGTAGTACAAGTTTATATGCCAACTAGCTCTGCAGATGACGAAGAAGTTGAAGAAATGTATGATGAAATAAAAGAAATTATTCAGATAGTGAAGGTAGACGAAAATTTAATAGTCATGGGTGACTGGGATTCGGTAGTAGGAAAAGGGAGAGAAGGAAACGTAGTAGGTGAATATGGATTGGGGGTAAGAAATGAAAGAGGAAGCCACCTGGTAGAATTTCATGCAGAGCATAACTTAATCATAGCTAACACTTGGTTCAAGAATCATGAAAGAAGTCTGTATACATGGAAGAACCCTGGAGATACTAAAAGGTATCAGATAGATTATATAATGGTAAGACAGAGATTTAGGAACCAGGTTTTAAACTGTAAGACTTTCCCAGGGGCAGATGTGGACTCTGACCACAATCTATTGGTTATGAACTGTATATTAAAACTGAAGAAATTGCAAAAAGATGGGAATTTAAGGAGATGGGACCTGATTAACTGAAAAACCAGAGGTTGTACAGAGTTTTAGGGACTGCATAAGGGAACAATTGACAGGAATGGGTGAAAGAAATACAGCAGAAGACGAATGGGTAGCTCTGAGAGATGAAGTAGTGAAGGCAGCAGAGGATCAACTAAGTAAAAAGACGAGGGGTAGAAGAAATCCTTGGGTAACAGAAGTAACATTGAATTTAATTGATGAAAGGAGAAAATATAAAAATGCAGTAAATGAAGCAGGCAAAAAGGAATACAAACGTCTCAAAAATGAGATCGACAGGAAGTGCAAAATAGCTAAGCAGGGATGGCTAGAGGACAAATGTAAGGATGTAGAGGCTTATCTTACTAGGGGTAAGATAGATACTGCCTACAGGAAAATTAAACAGACCTTTGGAGAAAAGAGAGCCATTTGCATGAATATCAAGAGCTCAGATGGAAACCCAGTTCTAATCAAAGAAGGGAAAGCAGAAAGGTGGAAGGAGTATATAGAGGGTCTATACAATTGCGATGTACTTGAGGGCAATATTATGGAAATGGAAGAGGATGTAGATGAATGTGAAATTGGAGATATGATACTGCGTGAAGAGTTTAACAGAGCACTGAAAGACCTGAGTCGAAACAAGGCCCCCGGAGTAGACAACATTCCATTAGAGCTACTGACGGCCTTGGGAGAGCCAGTCCTGACAAAACTCTACCATCTGGTGAGCAAGATGTATGAGACAGGCGAAATACCCTCAGACTTCAAGAAGAATATAATAATCCCAATCCCAAAGAAAGCAGGTGTTGACAGATGTGAGAATTATCGTACTATCAGTTTAATATGTCACGGCTGCAAAATACTTACGCGAATTCTTTACAGAGGAATGGAAAAACTAGTAGAAGCCGACCTCGGGGAAGATCAGTTTGGATTCCGTAGAAATATTGGAACACGTGAGGCAATACTGACCCTACGGCTTATCTTAGAACCTAGATTAAGGAAAGGCAAACCTACGTTTCTAGTATTTGTAGACTTAGAGAAAGCTTTTGACAATGTTGACTGGAATACTCTCTTTCAAATTCTGGAGGTGGTAGGGGTAAAATATAGGGAGCGAAAGGCTATTTACAATTTGTATAGAAACCAAATGGCAGTTATAAGAGTTGAGGGACATGAAAGGGAAGCAGTGGTTGGGAAGGGAGTGAGGCAGGGTTGTAGCCTCTCCCCGATGTTATTCAATCTGTATATTGAGCAAGCAGTAAAGGAAACAAAAGAAAAATTCGGTGTAGGTATTAAAATCCATGGAGAAGAAATAAAAACTTTGAGGTCCGCCGATGACATTGTAATTCTGTCAGAGACAGCAAAGGACTTGGAAGAACAGTTGAACGGAATAGATGGTGTCTTGAAGGGAGGATATAAGATGAACATCAACAAAAGCAAAACGAGGATAACGGAATGTAGTCGTATTAAGTCGGGTGATGTTGAGGGTATTAGATTAGGAAATGAGACACTTAAAGTAGTAAAGGAGTTTTGCTATTTGGGGAGCAAAATAACTGATGATGGTCGAAGTAGAGAGGATATAAAATGTATACTGGCAATGGGAAGGAAAGCGTTTCTGAAGAAGAGAAATTTGTTAACATCGAGTATTGATTTAAGTGTTAGGAAGTCATTTCTGAAAGTATTTGTATGGAGTGTAGCCATGTATGGAAGTGAAACATGGACAATAAATAGTTTAGACAAGAAGAGAATAAAAGCTTTCGAAATGTGGTGCTACGGAAGAATGCTGAAGATTAGATGGGTAGATCACATAACTAATGAGGAGGTGTTGAATAGGATTGGGGAGAAGAGAAGTTTGTGGCACAACTTGACTAGAAGAAGGGATCGGTTGGTAGGACATGTTCTGAGGCATCAAGGGATCACCAATTTAGTATTGGAGGGCAGCGTGGAGGGTAAAAATCGTAGAGGGGACCAAGAGATGAATACACCAAGCAGATTCAGAAGGATGTAGGTTGCAGTAGGTACTGGGAGATGTAGAAGCTTGCACAGGTTAGAGTAGGATGGAGAGCTGCATCAAACCAGTCTCAGGACTGAAAACCACAAGAACAACAACAAACATATAAGCTCATTTCCTATGTACAAACCGCACTATTCATCTGCTGCAAACTTTACGTGTTTGTCATTTGAACTGTCCTTCAAGAAACAAATGCCAAGTATGAGTTTTTAATGCGTATTTGAAAGAATATTTTAACCTAAGTTCGGAAAGCCACAAACTGACACCTGTTGCTTTTGAGAGGAGAAAAAGGTGTGCATACATAGTCCTCGTTTACATTATACTGCAAAAGGCTGCAGAATTTATGGTGCACAAGAGGCGAGCTATAAAGTTCACATCTGCCATTAATGAAACGACAAGAAAAAAACGGTAACATTTTAGGCCTTGTATTTGACTATATTCAATGTGTAAGTTTACTGAAGATCCTTGCTCAAGAAATTTATTACTTCAGGCAACTCACAGTGAACGTTTTTTGTATTTTCAACACGAATACAGATTTACCCCATTACTACATCTACCATGAAGAACAGGCCCACAAAGGACCCGATGAAGTTGCTTCGTTCCTGTTGGTCAACGTTATACACCATGTGACCGAGACAGTTATCGAGCTTCACCTATTTTCGGATAATTGGCCTGGGCAAAACAAGAATCACACGATGTCAATAGTTTGTCTTGCCCTAACCAATATATGCAGGTTTAAAAGGATTAAACAGATTTTTCCTTAAAGTGAACACTCCTATAATCCACGTGACTGCAAGTTCAGCCTAATAAAACGTCCCATTAGGGAGTGTCACCGTATCTGTACTCCACGTGAAGTTTCTGAGCTTATAGCTAATGCTGAGAAAAAACATCCAGGAACAATTACGCCGGTCGAAACACACATGATCGTTGGGTGTTCTACTTGGTGGCCTACTTATTATAAGAAGTCGACAGTCTCTTCTGGAATCAGATACCTTCCAAGAAATGAAAGGGTGCAGTTTTATATTTCCAAATATCATTATTTTGAATACTCACATGAACACAAAGGTATCGTTGAAACAAGTGTGTACATAAGATCATCTGGTTTTCAAAGCCTGAATACCTTTATCCTCAAAAGAAAAAAGTAATGAAGTATCTTTACCTTGTAAAGAAGCGTATCCGGAAGGAAAAATACCTATCGTAAAAGGCAAAATTTAAGACTTGAAAAACATTATGCCACATACTGTAGAAGAACACAAAAGCTTTTACGATCGACTTTCACAGTCGCTAGTAGCTGATGTTTCTCTCTATGATAATGAATAAACTTCAGAAAAACCAGTCTCTCTAATGTAATAATATTCTTTGGCTATTAAAGAATTGTGTTTTATGAGCTAACAGATATTGCTCTTTATTTAATAAAAACCTGCATTATTTTCAAGTAAAAGTAGGTTTTAAATATTATGGATTGTTAAAAGGCATATTAGGAATAATGCGTCAAAAATGTACCTAATTGAAGAGCTATGTGTGTGTTTTAATATGTAATTTTATCAGTGCAGCATTTAACAACACGAAAGAGAAAACAAGTTTATTTTTATTTTTCCCGAAACTATGAAAAAAGGGGCTTAGGTACCTTCTAAAAATCAGCCATTCATTTAGTTTCATCTGCCGCAATCTGTGCTAAGATGAACTGAGTCTCTAGTTGCATGAACCAAAGCAAGGGGTTGTGCTGCCAAAAAGGCGGTGATTTGATCGGAACCTCGCTGTAGCTTCTTTACTTGAGGCTGGCTCCGTGGGCACTGACGCGGAATTCAGCTCTGTGCTGAATGAAAAAGCGACCCGCATGGCGCGGGAGCATCAGCCGCAGCTTTGGCGCGGCGCTGAACGTGGAAGCCGACTCTGAAGTACTGTTATGCTAGTTACGTCAGGCGGCACTAATTGTATGTGGTTCACTCGAGGAAAGATTTATTTAATAACACAGAAGTATACGGTCTGCATAACATTCAGTGTCCAAACGAGACAAAACAAGGAATGACTATATAATTAAAAACAAAGAATAAACATAATGCGGCACTGAACCATGGGGCTACAAAAAAATGTACAGTGGAACGTACACTACATTCCATTAAACTTGCTACACCAAGAAGAAATGCAGATGGTAAATGGGTATTCATTGGACAAATATATTATACTAGAACTGACATGTGATTACATTTTCACGCAATTTGAGTGCATAGATCCTGAGAAATCAGTACCCAGAACAACCACCTGTGGCCGTAATAATGGCCTTGATACGTCTGGACATTGAGTCAAACAGAGCTTGGATGTCGTGTTCAGGGGTACAGCTGCCCATGCAGCTTCAACACGATACCACAGTTCATCAAAAGTAGTGACTGGCGTATTGTGACGAGCCAGTTGCTCGGCCACCATTTGCCAGACGTTTTCAGTTGAGAGATCTGGAGAATGTGCTGGCCAGGGTAGCAGTCGAACATTTTCTGTATCCAGAAACGCCCGTACAGGACTTGCAACATGCGGTCGTGCATTATCCTGCTGAAATGTAGGGTTTCGCAAGGATCGAATGAAGGGTAGAGCCACGGGTCGTAACACATCTGAAATGTAACGTCCACTTTTCAAAGTGCCGTCAATGCGAACAAGGGGTGACAGAGACGTGTAACCAATGGCACCCCATACCATCACGCCGGGTGATACGCCAGTATGGTGATGACGAATACACGCTTCCAATGTGCGTTCATCGCGATGTCGCCAAACACGGATGCGACCATCATGACGCTGTAAACAGAACCTGGATTCATCCGAAAAAGTGACGTTTTGCCATTCGTGCACCCAGGTTCGTCGTTGAGTACACCATCGCAAGCGCCCCTGTCTGTGATTCAGCGTCAAGGGTAACCGCAGCCATGGTCTCAGAGCTGATAGTCTATGCTGCTGCAAACGTCGTCAAACTGTTCGTGCAGATGGTCGTTGTCTTGCAAACGTCCCCAACTGTTGACTCAGGGACCGAGACGTGGCTGGACGATCCATTACATCCATGCGGATAAGATGCCTGTCATCTCGGCTGCTAGTGATACGAGGCCGTTGGCATCCAGCACGGCGTTCCGTATTACCCTCCTGAACCCACCGATTCCATATTCTGCTAACAGTCATTGGATCTCGACCAACGCGAGCAGCAATGTCGACATGCGATATACCGCAATCGCGATAGGCTACAATCCGACCTTTATCAAAGTCGGAAACGTGATGGTACGCATTTCTCCTCCTTACACGAGGCATTACAACAACATCTCACCAGGCAACGCCCGTCAACTGCAGTTTGTGTATGAGAAATCGGTTGGAAACTTTTCTCATGTTGGCATGTTGTAGGTGTCGCCACCGGTGCCAACCTTGTGTGAATGCTCTGAAAAGCTAATCATTTATATATCACAGCATCTTCTTCCTGTCGGTTAAATTTCGCGTCTGTAGTACGTCATCTTCGTGGTGTAGCAATTTTAATGGCCAGTAGTGTATATAGTGTTAGTCACTACAGATGAAATGTTTCAAAAAAGTGAAAATAATTCAAATCATTAAGAGATCCAACAAAATGTATGAACCTTGCTATGGACAACATTTTTTTCTTTTAAAAAAAGGATCAAGAAGTTGACATTCATGTACACACAAAAATCAGTATTTTAATTTTCAAAATAACATTTACAACTATTAGCAAACAGACTTATTATGCAAAATGTAAAATACCGAATGAATGTTCCATTAAGCAAACTGGAGCCTGTATTTAATTCAAATACTATATTTTCCCAAATAATCAGCCTTAAACTGAAAATTTTAAACAATCTTATTCATTAACAGGTTTGCACCTACAGGTTCATACTAATGAAGTTACTTAGAATAACTCCATCACTTACTCTCCTGAAGTATGACTTTGAATATTGAGTGAAACCAAAATACTGAGCCCGCTTGTAAAATGTAGGTTGAAAGATTAACTTCAGTTTCGAAACTGACCTTTCCCCACTGATCTTTGTGATCATAACTGGCAAGTACGTTCTTAGTGTGTGCGTGTGAGGTAACACTTTTTGGCGTATATACTTTCAAGCAAATTTAGTTCACAAGCACTGTATTTTTTGTAATCCATGAACTGCAGGTAATTTCTCGCACAAATGGAATATAATTTAAGGAAAACGTTTTATACTGTGCATGCCATTGCCGGCTACGGCGTGCCAAACCTCACACGCCCAGCGTGTGCGGGCCGCCGGTGGGCGGATGAGTATTCTCAGTTTGCATAAGCGATGGGTACTGCTTACGTGCTATGACACGAATTACAGCTCCATACAGAGAGAATTTAAACATTTAGATGACAATGAAAGAGCAAAAAGTTACAACGAGCAGCAGGCGGGATTCATTGTTCTGTACACCAGAAAGAACTTTGTGTTAAATTTACAGGCATGGTGCACGTGAAGAAATTGGTGGTACGAATAGTAAAATTCCTGAAGCCGGACCCACTTATTCCATCGTCAGTTGCAACAGTTTGCAATGGAAATGAACGAAGAGTAAGGAGACTTCATATACTACCACAAAGTACGGAGGCAAGGGGCACGATTTGCCGATTTAAAACTCGCTGTTCTACAGTTTATGAAGGAAAAAGGCGTGCAGGAACGAAAATTAGAACATCCGGAATGGATTCCAGATTTCGCATTTTAAGAGGACTTGACTGCACGCTGCCCATAATAAAACACTGCAAGGTAACTTCTATCTGGTTTGATGGGGATGCATTTAAAAATAAAATCGCGTTGTAGAAAGGACAGATTATGACAACGACTTTCCAGTTCCCTAAGCACACTGGTGTTTTGGAAAGTGCGAGGTTTGAAGAACTCATTGTAGGCTCGCAAGAATTAAAAGGATAGTTTCATAAAGGTTTTGAGGGCACTCTCAATTTTACATCTCTTTTCGAGACCGTTCGCGGTTTCAGTTGAAAGCATCCCTATGCATGTGCAGATGTAACTGACTGACATGTGATATAATTCCAGTTTCAATGACAAATCTTTTCACTTTAAAACTGTCCAGGAAGTCTACGTGGCTTTCCTCAAGTAGATTTTCCAAGTCTCCACGATGAGGTTGCAGAAGTACCACAATATTTCGATCGACATAGTTGTGTGAAAGACCTTACTTCCATTATGGAACTAAGTTCGTTACGGTTACGTGGCGACTTAAGTGCGAAACACTGTGAAATAGTCTGCGCCTGTCGGTATGCCGACAGTCTGTACCAGACAATAATTACATTATGTCCTCAGTGCCCGAAAAATAATTGCTTAATACTGAAAACTTGTATTGTTTGTGACCTATCTTCTTGAGAAATGTTAAATACAATACCAAATCGCATGCAGTGCGACTGCCCTGCCATTTAAATGTGGCGCATCCGCTGTTTTCCCCTCTTCCCCTACACGCGTTCACCGTGGTGTGACAGTGGGGGAAATGTGAAGCGAGACTAAGCGTTTTGGCACTCGGGCCCGTGCATGGCCTCCTTTACCCCTGATGTAGGTAAAAAGGAATTAGTAGTTAAAATGGGTTTAATTTCGTTTTTAATAACACTTACGATGGATAAAGCGAGAGAGATGATCAGCCACAGACGAGAGTATTGCCATCCGTTGGTATTAAGGGCAAGTCAACTCGATATGTACTGTCGATGACAGTGACATCTGTGACCGAGTGAGGAAACCTAAACAGTGCCAGAGAATTTTTTTAATGAGCAGCATAAATCTAATTGTAATAATGATAATTGGTCTTTGATATTGAGATGTATTAATTATTCTTGCTTCTTGTATGAAGAAAGGAAATGTGCTGTCTCCTTCTGAAATGATAATGTTCTGGATGTGAACATGGAAAAGGGTATTATTGTCAGATTTTAAGTAAAAAAGAGCACTGAACTTTGAAAAACTTTCTAGTGACAGTAAATAACGAATGTATGCTAATTAATTGGAATGTTAAAATATAAGCCGGCCGAAGTGGCCGTGCGGTTAAAGGCGCTGCAGTCTGGAACCGCACGACCGCTACGGTCGCAGGTTCGAATCCTGCCTCGGGCGTGGATGTTTGTGATGTCCTTAGGTTAGTTAGGTTTAACTAGTTCTAAGTTCTAGGGGACTAATGACCTCAGCAGTTGAGTCCCATAGTGCGCAGAGCCATTTAAAATATAAGTAAACATTTATTTCCTTTCATTAACCAGATTGCAGGCTGTTCCTTTTCTTGTGCGCACTGTATTACAGCTATTTTTGTTTTAAAAAATCAGTGCAAGAGAGTTATGCTGCTGACGTAGGTAAGCTGTTGTGAATCGGACCCACACTGCACAACCGTGGTACCGATTACATCTTTATTTTCAGAAAGAGGCACAGCACAGCTACATGAATACCGAGTAGGTAACCTGAAAATCCATTGCACAAGATTTTTAAAAGAGTAAAATGCCGTTTGACTGTGTATTATTATGTTTATCTTTTGTGTTATCCAGATTTCGGCTTTCATGCCACTATCAAGTACAATGTTAAAATCTATTAAACCGTTATAATAATGGTAGCAATAATGGTCCAACAAGTTTTACATTGTACTTGAAAATGGCATAAAAGCCGAAATCTGGATGGTACAAAAGATAAATAGAATAACATACGTTCAAATGGCAGTTTCCTCGTTTAAAAAGTATTGCATTATAGTGGCTGAACACCACCGAAAACTCATTACACAAGAATAATTCACGTTATAGCACATGGGGTAATCTTTTACCTGCATGATTACAACAGCCAGAGAGTGTGTTAAGTGGATGGTTTTGAATACACATATTCACTTTAGCCTACCAGCGGATAAGGAGGGGAAGAGCAACAGCATGTTATCAAAGAATTGGGATATACGAGGGTTGGAACTGTAATAGTGGTAACTATGTATTTACAACTCGTACAGAACAGATACGTGTTTGAAAGTTTTACTGACCTTTAAAGTAGTCCTGCAAAATGATAGTCAGGTCCTGCAGAAAGTGTCATCACGTCTGTCTCTATGCTATCATTCTCGGAACACAACCTACGACCAGTTTAGAGACAGAAGTGATGACATTTTCTGGAGGACCTGACCATCATTTTGCAGGACAATGCTCAAGCACGTACAGTGCAAGCTGTTACTGATTTGTTTGACTGATGGGGCTGCTAAGTGCTATACCGACTACTGCACTACTCTGACTTAAGCCCTCGTGAGTTCAACTCGATTTGCAAACTGAAGGAAACACTTCACGGAATTCGCTTCAGAACTGCTACAAATTCGTCAGGCAATAGACCGCGCCGCTCGAACTGTCAACACAATTGGCACTGCTAAGAGTATCCAACGACTTCCACATCGCTGGCAACGGGCTATACACAATGCTAGTGACTGTTTTGAAGGTCAGTAAAACTTTGAAACACGTATCTATTTTGTACTTGCTGTAAATAAGTAGTTACCACTATTAAAGTTCCAACCCTCGTATATTTTTATCTGCTATGTAACGACTGCAGCCTACCACATAAAAAAGCCGCCATCGCAATTGTGAAAACTAAAAACCATTTATACAATGAAATTCAAGTCTTAACTTTCATGTTATGTTATAGTAGCAAACCCTCTTTTATTTACTTTAGATACTGGTACTAGCTCAGTATCTTGGTGATCGAATTTAAATATATACATACGTTTAAAATACTACAATCACTTCACGGACGAAGTCCGATGCACGCGGTCATTGCGTGCACTAGCAACTGATCTCAATATTATGACGTTTTATGGGCTCTGGTGTGGACGCGTTGAGGTACGGGAGAAGACGGCTTTTCCAGAAATCAAACTCAGGCCAAAACGTCAAAATTCCGTTAACAAT
Organism: Schistocerca serialis cubense; assembly: GCF_023864345.2. Classification (NCBI taxonomy): domain Eukaryota; kingdom Metazoa; phylum Arthropoda; class Insecta; order Orthoptera; family Acrididae; genus Schistocerca; species Schistocerca serialis. Next base: position 339,978,654 of record NC_064645.1, read on the forward strand.
TGCCATACAAGTCTTTGTGATTTCGCCAACAGAAATGCCTCATTCTTGACGGGATGTCATCGGGAATTGGTGCGACGGAGTGCTACGGTCGTTGTGTCTTTTGCTAATGTAATACAATCTAAAACTTTTCATTTCAATTTTTTTTATTCCTGGATCTACACGCTACGAGACTTTGCCAAAGATACTGTCCCGCTACTGGTGGTAGCTAAACAATATTGTCGGCGAAGAAATTCTTAATTGTCAGAGCTTGTTTAACTTGCGACGCCCCTACGAGGGATGTCCAATGAAGAAGAGTACTGAACTTACCCTTTCCGTTAAGTGACTGCTTGCGAAATCTGTCCACGCGCCGTTGAACTACGTACTCCAGTCGCTAGTCACTGCTAATGTCACAGCGACAGCTCTGACAGTTGAGTGTTGGCAGCCTGTGAGACTGACTGTGTTCCATAATCGGCTCTAAACATCGCAATAAAGTTCTGTATTCTCTTGTAGAAAAACGTTACTGAAATCTATAAAGATCTGAAGAGAATCAATGGCAATTCTGCAATATCTTTTCGAGCATGTTCCCATGGCATTATGGTTTCAAAAATGACCGGGTTAACCCTTAACTGCCCGAATTTTTCAAAATTGTATACTTAAATTTTTTCAATTTTTTGACTTCTTGTGCATCTAAGTAGTGCATATAAGCTATTATTTGACTCTTCTCTGTCTTAGTTTGTCTGTAACATAACGTGTCCATATGGACACGCTGGGCACTCAGATGCAAATTTGAAATATTTTATGTGATATTGAAATACATTTGAAGATATGTTTTACTAATCAGATTTTTAATACAAGTAAGGCAAAATTTGAACAAAATAATTCTTACAAACCAATTTATAAGACCATACACAAAATAATTCACAATCATTTGTTTTACTGACTTTCCTGGTACACTTCAAAGCGTTCTAGACACAGTCTTACATCACATTTCCCACATTTTGAGCGAACAGCTCATGACTTCTGTTTGCAGTACAAAGCTACACATCTTCTCTTCTCCTTAGTTTCCTTGATACAGTGCTTTATACCATCATATCTAATATCACTTGGAACACGCGATTTGTATCCACACATGGGACTGATAGACGGCCTGCCTGCTCCTTTTATGGGATTCGTATATCTTTTTAGGTAAACTTGTACAATTTCTCTTCTGAATTCAGGTTGAGTAGTCCTAGCTCACGTTCCTTTCTTCAGCTGCCACACATTATGTACAGGTATGTCAATCAACCAAGATTCTGCACATGGCAATGTTTTCATCCATCCTATCAACTCCTCCCATGTGTTTATTATAGCCTGTGACAATTTGAGGACGTTGTACTTGAACTGTCTTCTTCTCCTTTGCGGAATATCTTTTTACAAATGATACAGGCTTAACTCCTTCACAGGTAGATGCTACAGTAACCACTGAATTGTCCACCCATTTTATGACTATAAAACCATCATCCTTGCAAAGTGAGGATTCAAAATAGCCCCTTCCCTTTTTAACTAGCGCTTTCTTTGAGGAAATTGGGCACGATTTGGGAACTCTGTTTTCCCTGATAGTGCCTGTTGCTCCATAGCCCTTTTCTCACAGGTATGACAGAACAGAAAAACCTGTAAATAGGTTGTCAAAGAAAAAGTGGCATGGCAGTAGCTTTACATCCAGTGTCAAATCATCTATCATCCGAACGAGTCGGGCAGTAGCCTCATCAAACTGTGCTTCATATACTGTATTTGGATTGGGTGATTTTCCTTGATAAAAGGAAAAATTTACCAGATATCCAGAAGTAGTGCATAAACACCATGCTTCATAATCAAAATATCCACGGGTGTGCTGCCGGTCTATAGTGTCCAACGGGCACAATATTTCGGCGATCATACATGTCGCCATCATCAGGTGAACTGACGGACTGAGCTCCTGTGAACGTGCCGGCACGGAGATCCGTACGCTATGGCTGCTCAGAGGGAACTGAGTTCGGTCGCGGCGGCGGCCGATTTAAATACCCTCCGCCCGCGGCGCGCTCCCTCCGCCGTCCGCGCCCCGCGCCACGGTCGCGCGGTGGAACAGATTGCGACGACGTCTGAGATGACGTCGGTGTGATGGCTCTGTCCGCCGTGGTCGTCACAACTATACGTTTGCTCGATTTACTCTTGATTAACCCGATCGCTGGTTCCCAAGCCTTGCTAAGATAATAGCCACAGTCACGGTTTATGAGGTCGTCATTGGTGCGAATTTCGATGGCCTCTCTAACAACGCTGTCCCAGTATCTCGACGTCTGTACCAGAATCCTCGTGCGGTCATACTCCATGGCGTGATTTTCCGACAAACAATGTTCAGCGACCGCCGACTTGCTCGGATACATCAGTCGAGTGTGCCTCTGGTGTTCACGACATCGATCCTCGACGGTACGCATCGTCTGACCAATATACGACTTGCCACATTGACACGGAATCTGGTACACGCCGGCCTTCCTCAAACCGAGGTCATCTTTGACGCTCCCCACGAGGGAGGAGGTAGGCACTGCATTTATTCCATACACAGGCGCACTCTCGGGCAAAATCGCCCGCATTCTGAAGAAACACCAGGTCGGAACTGTGTTTTGTCCTCCAAATAAAACTCGTGCACTGGTGGGGAGCGCCAAAGATGACCTCGGTTTGAGGAAGGCCGGCGTGTACCAGATTCCGTGTCAATGTGGCAAGTCGTATATTGGTCAGACGATGCGTACCGTCGAGGATCGATGCCGTGAACACCAGAGGCACACTCGACTGATGTATCCGAGCAAGTCGGCGGTCGCTGATCATTGTTTGTCGGAAAATCACGCCATGGAGTACGACCGCACGATGATTCTGGTACAGACGTCAAGATACTGGGACAGCGTTGTTAGAGAGGCCATCGAAATTCGCACCAATGACGACCTCATAAACCGTGACTGTGGCTATAATCTTAGCAAGGCTTGGGAACCAGCGATTGGGTTAATCAAGAGTAAATCGAGCAAACGTATAGTTGTGACGACCACGGCGGACAGAGCCATCACACCGACGTCATCTCAGACGCCGTCGCAATCTGTTCCACCGCGCGACCGTGGCGCGGGGCGCGGACGGCGGAGGGAGTGCGCCGCGGGCGGAGGGTATTTAAATCGGCCGCCGCCGCTACCGAACCCAGTTCTCTCTGAGCAGCCATAGCGTACGGATCTCCGTGCCCGCACGTTCACAGGAGCTCAGTCCGTCAGTTCACCTGATGATGGCGACATGTATGATCGCCGAAATATTGTGCCCGTTGGACACTATAGACCGGCAGCACGCCCGTGGATATTTTGATTATCAAATACGCCGGGAGGAACTCAAGAATCACACCATGCTTCATATCCAAATCGTATCGGTGTCCCCCTGATAAATTGCTTGTAAGAGTGTTTCCCAAAATATTTTATCATTGATTTATCGTAAGACAGATGTTGCTGAGTAACAAACAGCTTATTACATTTGTCTCTTACTATTTCAATAACGGGTCTAATTTTCCGCATCTTGTCCTTTTCATCAAATTTGTTATTGTCGCTACAGTGCAGAAATCTAAGAATTTGTTCAAAACGATTTCTCCTCATGCCATTGCATACAAAATCGTTTCGTGTGTCTAAATTGGAATCCCAGTGTAACTTCTTATTAGGGAGAGAGTTATAACTACTTAGAATGAGGATCCCCAGAAAACACCTCATTTCTTCACAAGTTATATTAGGATTTGGAAAGTTCTTGAAAAGTGTGTAGTTGTTTGACTCATCAACTAGGAATTGTATCAGATCGTCATCAAAGAATAATTCGAAAATTTCCACTGCATCTTATCAACATACGTGTCAAAGCATGGATCAGGAAAAGACTTCAAATTTGAAATTAGTGCACATGAACCCAGATTTTTGTTATTTCTGTTCCTGTAATCTATATTTCTGAAATCTGTTTCTGTGTGTGTGTCTGTTAATCTTATTTCAGCTTCAGCCTGAAGTTGTCTAGGATTGAGATTATCTGCAATTCCTCCTTCATCCTCATCACCCGAATACTCATCCGTGAGGACTGCAGGATCAGGAGGCGTGGTGTAAATTCCATCAACCTGAGGAACGTTTGAATCCTCAAACAGGATGTCTAAAACATCCTGCACAGTCAAGCCAGGCTCTAAAGATTCTGCCAGACCTCTGTTATGACATGAAAAGAGAAAAAGAAATGAAATCATTTTTGACCCTGCAACTGCCCAGCGTGTCCATATGGACACGGCTGAAATAATCACTTCATAAACAGAAAGTGAATCGATGGACAACAACTTTCCTCATATGAAAATCTCTATAAACATATTTAGATATACTGCAAACAGTTTCACTTTCCAGAATGAAGAAGTTCTTTACGAAACATTACTTACTTTACATCAACATGCTCCATTGCGGACGTCAAAGCACTCCCTGAAATACAGGCTGTCACAATCACAGTGTAAATGGTAACAATGAAGTGTTAACACAATGTATGTAAAATTCAAACCCTCCCTGAAAACAATATGTGACCGCCAACGCTGAAAATAATTGTAAGCCAACAATGAAGTAAAAACAAAACTAGTCAACATTTGTGTCCATATGGACATGCTGGGAAGTTCTCTCAGAAACAACAATCAACACAGCATGTCCAAGGTGCCATTATTTGTGATGACTCACATCTAACTGTAAGACACACATTCTTGTGACATCAGTTGGAACCACTCACACAATTTTAAAAGAACATTTTCAAATGTCTAGTGTGTGTACACGACGGATACCGCGACTCCGTACTCCGCAACAAAAGCAGCTTCGCGTCGATGTGTGCCACTACTGGAAATAATGTGTTCAGAACGAGAGTGGTGTTTGGTGGCAAAACATCTTCACTGCTGGCGAAACATGCGTGTACTGTTATGACACAGAATGAAGCCTGGGTGCAACATCCAAGGCACGAGCGCAAATGTCAGCCAATAAGGGAACGGTCATCACTTTTTTTTAAATTTTATTGTCAGGGGACGGTGTAGACACACATAATTCCAAAACATGCTACAGCCACTGCAGGTTACCATAAGAACGTCCTAAACCAACTGGTAAAGGATAACATTTCCAAAAAAAAAAACAAAAACAAAAAAAAAAAAACGAAGGAACCTCATTGGACAATGGAAACTCAATCATGACGTTGCCAGCTCCGAAGCTGTCTCTGACAAAATTGCAATGTTATCGGCAAAGCTGAAACTTTTTATTTCTTCTCTCAGAACTTTAATTCCTACTCATAATTTTTCCTTGGTTTCCTTTTCTACTTTGTTAATTGTACAAATTGAATTACATCGAGGGCAGGCTACATTCCTGTCTCGCTCCCTTCTCAAACAATGCTTCCCTTTCATGCCCCTCGCTCTTATAACTACAGTCTGGTTTCTGTACAATTTGTAAGTAGCCCTTTTTCCCCCCTTTTTTTTATCCGTGCTACCTTGAGAACTTCAAATAGAATATTCCAGTCAACACTGTCAAAAGTGTTCTCTAAGTCTACAAATGATATAAACCTATCTTCTAAGATAAGTCGTAGGGTCATAGTACCTCACGTGTTCTTACGTTTCTCTAGAATCCAAACTGATCTTCCCTAACTGGTGTGTCAGCAAATGAAACAATTAGACATATATTAATTTAGCATACTTCTGCTATGGGAGAAGATAATTTTAAAAAGGACGTTTAAAATTAACTTTGGTTACATAAAGTTACAGAACAAGAAAAATAATTTCCACATATTTCACGTCAAAGGTGTCAGGGTGTCATGGATATAAGGGCGGATACTTCTATTGGTGACAGAGGACACTGTACTGAAGCACACTACGTCAGTATTCACTTAATCTGCGAAGCTTGTTAATCCTGTTATCGAGTTCCTGGTCCAAAAACGCATCTGTATGGCACCCCACCCGTGTTAGGTCAATTCACATTGTCCGTCACGTCACGCACGTCCCATCAAAACATTCTGAAACGCATTTCAACTTGTTGGCATCCTAACTGGCCGTCGCATCTTGTCACGTCGCGTCACGGCATCGTCCAGGTTCTCGTGAACAAAGTTTTGACGGCTGACATCAACCATTCGTTGGTCACCTGACCCCGAAGTTCATTTCCACCCGATGTACGGCCATGTGCACAACTCCATATGTCGTTTCATCGTGGTTTTCGTGGTTGATATCAGTTGTTCGTTGCTTGTTATTTGTTATAAACTGTATTGTTTCGTTATTTATTTTCTTAAAAGTTATAATTTTGTAATAAATGACGAAAGATTAACTGAAGCAATGAATCTGAACTGTATGACGTGAGCGTACTAAATCTTTTGCCTTCTACTGTATTTATAAAGTTCATTTTTATACATACTGGTACCATATTTAGTATTTTACGATGAGATGGATTGCAGTATGGCTGCAACCTGAAGTGAAAAAAGTACTGTGGGTAGAAGCAGATTGATTATAAGTGTAATTTATTTGAATGTTGTCAGGTGTTTCTGATGTTTCATAAGGAAATGGACTGAAACCTTCAGGCACTACAACAGTAGTATAATGCTTTTTTGTGAAATATACATCAAATAATATATATATAATAATGTATATTAGAGTTATTTGTTTAAATATGTGGCTTGCTTTTATATTATTAAGTAGCTCTCTGGATTTTTTGTGAAACAGTTTTGCAAGAACGAGTGGTCGCTATTAATGTCTTTCCACTAGCTAATCCCTATACAAATAAGGCACTTGAACGATTAAAAGCCAAATACAAGACATAAAAACCCTATAAACCTTGAAGAGAAAGGTATTGTGGGAGATATGACTGTTGCAAAAAAAATTTGCATTGGACTGGCAACTAAACTTAACCTTACACAAACCAACTTTTCACTGGATGTGATGGCAACTCGTACACTGCGTTCTTTAGAATAATTTTGGGTGCTATTTGACGTAAAAAAAAGAAACAACTGGTGCTTCGAGTTCATAAAACGCTCATAAAATGCAGATTCCTCTTTCTTGAGCTCCGTGCATAATATGTGAAATTCCTCCCCTGTACACGTAGCGACATTTTTTGAACCGACATCCTTTTTGTGTTGCTTTGCACTTCGGTCCTACTCATCTAATATACAAGCTGTTCCTGTAAGCTGCACTTTGCTCGTAAAATAGTTGAAAATCATCTTGTGAAGATTGCAACTCCCTCGAATAAACAATTGAGGAGAGCCACACGAGTTGAGATCACGTGACCTGAATTGACTTCACGTTCCGTGACTTGACGGACAGGACTCGCAGCAATTTAAGCTGTTCTCTCGGGTTCCTGCCTAACCACACACTCGGAAACCGCCACATGTTCGGAGATAGAGCCAAATATTAGTCAGAAGGCGGAATGTGAATTTCATTGATGCTCGTTTCAGTCTCAGCAATTTAAACCGTCGTCTTATGTTGCTGCCTACCCACACACTCGAAAGGCGGAACACATTTGGAAAGAAAGAGCCAAATATTTCTGAGAAGGAAGAATATGAATTTTATTGGTGCTCGTTTCAGTCGCAGCAATTTAAGCTGTCGTCTTAGGTTCCTGCCTAACCACGTACTCTGAAATCGCTAGATACTTATTTATTCCTTGTTCTCAGATCGGACTGAATGTAAATAACATCCAATATTGCAGAACGCACTTGTATTACATTCATAAGAAAGTAACAGAACGTGTTAACCACATTAACAAGAAAAAAATTGCGTGTAATGGGATGCGAAACAACAACTTTCGACCGCAGAAACCATGACGTTTATTCATTATGATAGCACTTAACCATACGATGTTTAACTACGGTCTTGGTTATCATGTTCTATCTTGAAGGCTCGTATTGTCGATGTGTCGTTAAGTGACATTTAATGGTAATGGTGATGTATTTGCGATAAATTTTTACAGAAACGCATACTGCAAATTTTAAAACAAGTATGTTTCATTCTTGATTTGTAAATTTTGGCAATAATAACTCTCTACTAAGAAAACACTCGTGTATGAAGGCATTAACCCGTCTATAAATCATTACGTGACACTTTATTATAGCAATAATTTTAATAAGTCACCCTAAGAATGACGTGTTTTTGTAAATCTGTGGTAAGCGTTCATGAAATCTTGTGACAAGCTAACGAAAGTCGATAGCGGATCATGCGCTCGTCAATATTGTGTGTGACGTCCGGGCCAACGAGATATACGGGCACCGAACTTGTGACGTCACACTAGTCGGTCGGCTTGTCTGTCACACTTCGCGAACGCTCGCCTTCGTGCTGTGCCCACAGGAAATCAATACTACATTTAACCGAAAAGATATGCGCTACAGGTCTTATTTATGTCGTGTGCTATCGAGAACTTACATGCATTTAAACGCTCAGTCAAGAATTGTTAAACTATTCTGAAATAATTACTCGCTCCTGGCACTCGTCACAGCCGGTCTTTCTCGAGGGCCTCTTATGGCGTCACGTTTGCGAGAACTGTAAAACGAGTGATATCCCGGACAGTGTGAATACACCTTGACATGACGGTGCCGTGGCAGCCAGTGTGAATTGGCTTTTATAGTTTCCGACCTTGGTCCGTGTGACTATTTTCTTAACCAGATGGCCAAACAGGAACTTAAGGGAAGTAGGTTCCACAATGAGACCAAGGCAGTGGAAACTTAAACTATTAGAGACTTCCTGCATGTCTTCCAGGAATGGCAAAGCAGATGGAGAAACTACATTACATTGTGAAGAGGGGGAGGAGAGAGGAGGAAGTATTTTGACGGGATTGAAGTATGTACGAGCGACGTTTTACAATAAATTTTTATATGGCCAGTAGTGCCCCGTCCTTATGGACATTCTGTGTTAGTATGTCTACACAAAATCTCTTGTAAACACACAGATGTGTATCAATACCTCCTTCACAACTATTTTGTTTTCAATATTTATGTCGCAAAATTCGGATAAGGTATATTTACAACTCATATTTTTTATAGGATCTAGTGGCCGAGCGGTTCTACGCGCTTCAGTCTGAAACCGCGCGACCGCTACGGTCGCAGGTTCGAATCCTGCCTCGGGCATGGGTGTGTGTGATGTCCTTAGATTAGTTAGGTTTAAGTAGTTCTAAGTTCTAGGGGACTATTGACCTCAGAAGTTAAGTCCCGTAGTGCTCAGAGCCATTTTAACCATTTTTCATATGATCTATGTAGCTATAACACTAATTGTGAAAGAAGAAAGAAGCAGAGAATTTATGTTGCGCGGCAAGGGCCATGGACAACTGCAGGATATTGCGATATAAAAAAGACTTCCAGACTATTATAAAAAAAGTGATATATAGAAATACAGATGACGCAAGGTACGTATAAACATACTTTTTGATATGGTAGGCATTCTACAGCTACAATAATACCAACTAATTTATTATTTATAGAATATGAAAGCCGCAATATTTGCATCAATATATCATTGCCCTTTTGCTGACAAAAATCCTCAACATTCTCACTGCCCGAAAGGAGAGTCATCATGGTTTTTTTAAAATTAGGATTGAGTATTGTATTGCACAATTAGTATCTCTACTTTAATTATTAAGTATTCCGATTGTAAACTTCCACGATAAAGTACTGTGATGTCTGATACGGCGGTATTAACTTTTTAACTTTTCCTCAAGGTTTATAGTTCGTGAAATCTGGTCATTCATCCTATTTTTCGTTAACTTAACTCCGTCCGAACAGGCCTTGGAGGGCCCAACGGATCCGACCGGCCGCCGTGTCGTCCTCAGCCCGCAGGCTTCATTGGATGAGGATATGCAGGCCTCCTCAGTTTGCCTCACAAGGACTGAGTGCACCCCGCTGGCCAACAGCGCTCGGCAGACCGGATGGTGACCCATCCAAGTGCTACACCAGCCCGACAGCGCTTAACTTCGGTGATCTGGCGGGAACCGGTTTTAACACTGCGGCAAGGCCGTTGGCTCTATTTTTCGTTACTGGTGAAATATTAATACAGTAAATATCTGCTTAACCTCTTGTCAAACATATTATGAATAAGAGAACTGTCAGCTTGAGTGATATCGTTGATATATTGCAAAATTTCTTTTTGTCCTATTTATTTTTCTTTTCTTTTCTTATTTAGTTATTTGTTTGTAATCCTACATTTTTTTCTTTCCTTAATGTATTTTCTATCTTTGTACGATAATGTTTACTTAGGATCTGATTGCGTATTAAAACTTGTATAAACAAAAAATTTAATTTTGAGTATTTAGTATCTAGCTTGTAAGTACGTTAAATTTTTTTATTTGGTCTCTTTCTTGAACCATTCACCTCGGCAAAATATAAGGGGCGTTCAAAAAGAAACGAGCCGGAGGCATATATACATAAACCAGTACCTGTCTGTTAGAAGTATTGACCCTGGCTGTTGAGACACTTGTCCCACTGTGACACAATGCGGTGAATGGCTGTCTCATAAAACTCCCGGGGCTGCAATGTACACCAGTTCCGCAAATACATCTGGACGTCGTCGTCCGTGCTGAATCGTTTGCCCCTCAAAGTCTTTTTAAGGAGACCAAAAATGGCATAATCACAGAGAGAGAGGTCCGGACGGAATGGAAGGGTGCTGAAAACCTCCCATTTGATTTTCTCCAGGAGTGCCGCGACTGTGTTGGCCGTATATGGCTTTCCATTGTCGTGGAGCAGAATAACACCACAGGTGAGATTGCCTGGTCGTTCTGATTTGATCGCTTGGCGCAGGGCGGTCAAGGTGTGCGAGTAACGCTGGACATTCACTGTTGTCCTGTGCTGCAGGAAGTGAATCAGAAGGGGGCCACCTTGGTCAAAGAAGAACGTCAGCATAATCTTTCCTGCACTCGTGTGGATGGCCTTGACGTTTGGTGGTGGTGGTGACTCTGGATGCTTCTACAGGAGACTTTGTCGTTTTGACTCTGGTTCGAAGTGATGACACCATGACCCATCTTCAGCCACCACTCGTCCCAGGAACGCATTCCCTTCCCGAGCATAGCGTTGCAGATGAGCAAGACAGTGGGCCAATCGACATGTATCCTTGTGTGGTTGAAGACTGTGGGACACCCATTGGGCACACACTTTGCGTATGTGCAGTCGTTCCTTCATGATGGTGTGGACACTTGCGACGCTTAATCCGACCGCGGCGGATTTCTGAAACTGAAATAACTACAAGGGTCTAGTCAGCAACAACAGGAGGCAGTTTTTGTTTTGTTTCTCGCAGTTAATTTACCAGTAGTGTCACCAGAATTTACTGCTTGTCACGTGGATGGACTCGATGTGCAGTAATGCAGTTGTGAGTCTGAAGAAGTGAGTTGTCAGATGTGCAGTGTCTATAATAAGAGGTCAATGTGTGTAATATTTCAATGCAGTGGTTTAGGCAAACTAATTTGTTTCTCTGCCGTGTGAAGGTAAGCTCTATATCAATGATTTAAAAAGACCAACGGCTGAAATCAATTTGGTTAAGAAAACTAGAAATAAACTTAAAGAAATTGCATGAATTTTCGGACCAGGCATTTACGAGAAAGTGTATAGCTTATCTGGTAGTAATATCGCAAACAAATTGAACTGTTTTTCATGTTTGTTGCTTGTAAAATAAAATTGTGTTTGCTGGATGCTAAGAGGCGTTGATGATCTCGCACATTGATCACAGAAGATTAAAAGAACGTGAGCGGTCCAAATCACACTTGACTGCCTAGCTATAGCACAACGATCAGATTAGCAAATATCGTTACGTACTCTCTTAAATTGTGTATTGTATTAAAGTTTATAAGCTCGCACTACGTGGGCATAACAAATGCAATGACTCGCTAAATGCAGTCATTTTCCGTGTTCTTTTACATTTCGCTGCTGAATTTGATGCTGCGCTTTGTGATCGCCTATCACCAGTCGAAGGCTACTGTTTTCAAAGAGATATGTACACATATTCAAAATGATTTACTTTCCTGCTTGATTGGAGGTTTATAATGGCTGGGTAAGGAAGGAAATTGCTGCCACTGATTCTGCATCAGTTATCGCAGATAACACAACTGACATTTCAACAACTTCACAGTTTGTCGTGCTTAACACGTAAGTTTTGCCTGAAGCTAAACCTGTAGGCTTTCCTCACTCCTCTTGAACGTGATACAAAAATGTTCACAGATCCGTTGGAAGAAACATTACCAGGTATTGTAGAAATTCGATTAAAGTTATTTGTCAGTGCGTGCTGTTATGAGTCGTCGTCGTTGAGATGTATGGACTCTTCTGAAAGAGCATTTTAAACACGCCTATTTTGTTCATTGTTATGTTGAATCTGATTTTAACGTAAGCAAAGAGTCAGAATACGACCGTTAGAACTGATTTTTGATGACCTTAATGATAACTGACATTGTGAACAGGGAAGTCCCTCGCGTTTCTAACACAAGATGGAATATGAACCAAGAACTGTGCAAGTTGTGTGCGAAAATACAGTGTCACTTGTAGCATGCCTGGATCAAACTGAGCGTACATCTCGACAAACTACTATAATTGTTCAAGCAACATGACTCTGTCAGAAACTAAGGCACTCACCCTTCCAATTTTGGTTGTCCATATTTAATCATACTATGCCACACATTGATATTTTGTACAGACAATTAAAAAAATAAGGAATTCAGCCATTGACTATACAACAAGGGGTAAAATGATTCAAAAATATATCGGAGCTAGCATCACTGACAGGACCATCACTTGCAGGGAACTGCTGCATCGTGCGAAGAGAACGTGACGGAAAAGGATCTCAAAAACTCTTGTGACATACAATTATCGCTCAGGTTACTGAACGGTTTGACTTTACAGGGTACCTCGCCTGTGTAAATTTATTTCATTCTGAAAAGTTTGTGTCGTATGCAAGCTAACTTCCGTTAACGTTACTTCCGAGGGCTTGCAAAATATATCCCTCCATTGAATGCAATAGTCTAAGAATATAATTTCAGAGACTGTACACGAGCAATGACAATTGACAGGTCAACAACTTCACAGTTTGTCATGTTTATCTCATAAGTTTTGCCTGAGAGTAAACTTGTAGGCTAACCTCGTTCTTCTTCAACATGATTTGATTAGATTAGATTAATACTTGTGTCCACAAATCATGAATACAACACTTCGTAATGATGTGGAACGTTTCAGGTTAATAAAAGGTGTCTATACAAGATATTACATTAGACAAAATATTACATGACACTCAATATTTTTAATTTTTTAATTTTTTTTTTGTGTTGGGAAATTACCCACTTACTATATCCAAAAATTCATCTAATGAGTAGAAGGAGTTGCCATTAAGAAATTCTTTTAATTTCCTTGTAAATGCTATATGGCTATCTGTCAGACTTTTGATGCTATTAGGTAGGTTACCAAAGACTTCTGTGGCAACATAATTTACCTCCTTCGGAGCCAAACTTAGATTTAACCTTGAGTAGTGAAGATCATCCTTTCTCCTAGTGTTGTAGCCATGCATACTGCTATTACTTTTGAATTCGTTCGGATTGTTAATAACAAATTTCAAAGGTGAATATATATATTGTGAGGCTATAGTGAAGATTTCTAGCTCTCTAAATAAGGGTCTGCATGATGATCTTGGATGAGCTCTAGCAATTATTCTGATTACACGCTTTTGTGCAATGAACACTCAATGATGAGTTACCCCAGAATATGATGCCATATGAAAGCAGAGAATGAAAATAAGCTTGGTAAGCTAATTTACTCAGATGTATATCGTCAAAATTTGCGATGACCCTAATAGCATAAGTAGCTGAACTAGCGTCAAAATTTGCAATGACCCTAATAGCATAAGTAGCTGAACTCAAACGTTTCAGCAGATCCTCAGTGTGTTTCTTCCAGTTCAAGCCCTCATCAACGCATACACCTAGAAATTTTGAATATTCTACCTTAGCTACCGATTTCTGATCGAAGTCTATATTTATTAATGGTGTCATTCCATTTACTGTGTGGAACTGAATATGCTGTGTTTTGTCAAAGTTTAATGAGAGCCTGTTTGCAGAGAACCACTTAATGATTTTCTGAAAAACATCGTTTACAATTTCACCAGTTAATTCTTGTCTGTCGGGTGTGATAGCTATACTTGTATCATTGGCAAAAAGTACCAGCTTTGCATCTTCGTGAATATAGAATGGCAAGTCATTAATATACAGGGCTATTACAAATGATTGAAGCGATTTCATAAATTCACTGTAGCTCCATTCATTGACATATGGTCACGACACACTACAGATACGTAGAAAAACTCATAAAGTTTTGTTCGGCTGAAGCCGCACTTCAGGTTTCTGCCGCCAGAGCGCTCGAGAGCGCAGTGAGACAAAATGGCGACAGGAGCCGAGAAAGCGTATGTCATGCTTGAAATGCACTCACATCAGTCAGTCATAACAGTGCAACGATACTTCAGGACGAAGTTCAACAAAGATCCACCAACTGCTAACTCCATTCGGCGATGGTATGCGCAGTTTAAAGCTTCTGGGTGCCTCTGTAAGGGGAAATCAACGGGTCGGCCTGCAGTGAGCGAAGAAACGGTTGGACGCGTGCGGGCAAGTTACACGCGTAGGCCGCGGAAGTCGACGAATAAAGCAAGCAAGGAGCTAAACGTACCACAGCCGACGGTTTGGAAAATCTTTCGGAAAAGGCTAAAGCATAAGCCTTACCGTTTACAATTGCTACAAGCCCTGACACCCGATGACAAAGTCAAACGCTTTGAATTTTCGGCGCGGTTGCAACAGCTCATGGAAGAGGATGCGTTCAGTACGAAACTTGTTTTCAGTGATGAAGCAACATTTTTTCTTAATGGTGAAGTGAACAGACACAATGTGCGAATCTGGGTGGTAGAGAATCCTCACGCATTCGTGCAGCAAATTCGCAATTCACCAGAAATGAACGTGTTTTGTGCAATCTCACGGTTTAAAGTTTACAGCCCCTTTTTCTTCTGCGAAAAAAACGTTACAGGACACGTGTATCTGGACATGCTGGAAAATTGGCTCATGCCACAACTGGAGACCGACAGCGCCGACTTCATCTTACAACAGGATGGTGCTCCACCACACTTCCATCACGATGTTCAGCATTTCTTAAACAGGAGATTGGAAAACCGATGGATCGGTCGTGGTGGAGATCATGATCAGCAATTCATGTCATGGCCTCCACGCTCTCCCGACTTAACCCCATGCGATTTCTTTCTGTGGGGTTATGTGAAAGATTCAGTGTTTAAACCTCCTCTACCAAGAAACGTGCCAGAACTGCGAGCTCGCATCAACGATGCTTTCGAACTCATTGATGGGGACATGCTGCGCCGAGTGTGGGAGGAACTTGATTATCGGCTTGATGTCTGCCGAATCACTAAAGGGGCACATATCGAACATTTTTGAATGCCTAAAAAAACATTTTGAGTTTTTTTATGTGTGTGCAAAGCATTGTGAAAATATCTCAAATAATAAAGTTATTGTAGAGCTGTGAAATCGCTTCAATCATTTGTAATAACCCTGTATATTAAGAACAGTAGAGGACCCAAGACCGAACCTTGCGGCGCCTCATCCTTGATTGTTCCCCCATTTGAGAAATCATCAGTTTTTTGCGTATTATGTGAACTGTTTATTTCAACTTTCTGCACTCTTCCAGTTAGGTATGATTTAAACCATTTGATCACTGTCCCATTCATACCACAGTACTTGAGCTTATCTAGAAGTATTCCATGTTTTACACAGTCAAAAGCCTTTGATAGATCACAAAAAAACCCAACAGGTGACTTCTGGTTACTCAGAGCATTTAATATTTCATTAGTGAGAGTGTATATAGCATTTTCAGTTGAAAACCCCTTCTGGAAACAAAACTGACATTTTGTTAAAACTTTATTTTTACAAAGGTGTGAAGCTACTCTACAATACATTACTTTTTCAAGAATTTTGGATAAGGCAATCAGAAGAGATATTGGGCGGTAGTTGTTGACATGAGACGTATCCCCTTTTTTATGCAGTGGTTTAACAATGGTATACTTCAGTCTATCTGGGAAAATACCCTGCTTCAGAGAGCTATTACATATGTGGCTAACAATCCCACTTATTTCTTGGGAACAAGCTTTTATTATCCTGATGGAAATGCCATCAATTCCACGTGAGCTTTTATTCTTTAGAGAGTTTATTATCTTCTTAATTTCAGAAGTAGAGGTGGGTGGAATTTCTATTGTATCAAATGGTGTAGGTAAGGCTTCTTCCATTAACTGCCTTGCTTCTTCTAATGAACATTTAGATCCTATTTTCTATAGAAGATTTAAAAAATGATTATTCAAAATGTTTTCGACTTCTGGCTTGTTGTTTATCAAGTTTCCATTCGCTTTGATGGTGATGCCGTCATCCTGTACTCTTGGTTGTCCTGTCTCCCTTGTAATAATATTCCAAATTGTTTTGATTTTGTTATCAAAAACGTTAGCAGGACCGCAGAAAGAAACCTTACTGGAATTGTAGATAATTCAAATAAAGTTATTTCCTAGTGCAAGCTGTTATGAGATGCTGTTACATTTCTGCAGTTCCTATGCCAAAGTAATTTACAGGAGCCTTTTCGTGATACAATCGAACTCCTAAAAGTGATTGTTGTCATACCGGCGACAACGTCGGAGATGGAGTAGTCTTTCCTACCCTGCAGAGGATAAAAGCTTTTCCACGAAGTACTATGTGTGAAGAGCTGCCAGTAGCGGTAGCAACACTGACCATCGAGAAAGACTTTGCACGAAGTATCATAGATCTAATGAATGCTTCATTGACAGTCTCTCTGCTCGTACAGGGAGAAAAATGGATTTTTCACACAAACATTCATCGTAAGGAAAGTGCGGTCCCGTATGACAATTAATTTGTTACTTATTTTAGCAATTTTATGTAGCCATATTCCAGTGAATCTCTAGAAAAAACTACACTATTCGCCATGAGCTTTGTGTCACTCTTTCTTTATTGACATTGAAATTCTTTCCTGTTTCTTCGTTGTGTTATACGTCGGGTGAAAATAATATAAATCGTATTATTATTAGTGTTTTAACGTTTATTCTTTCAATAGGGGTTTAATTATTAATCCAAAGTTAATATTAAAAGTTTATTAGATTGAAGTGGTTTAGTACTTTTTATACTTTTTTTCTACTAGTTTTATAGCTTCATATTCTTTCCGGTTATTTTATTCTTCAGTATCTGGGAACAATAATTTTTATTCAACTCTTGCTTTGGCTGATAAGGGATATTATATTTCTTTGAATATTATCGGTAGAAATTGATAGGTGCCAGCTGGAGGCAGTATATGTACTATTGGTAGAGCACATACTCCAGTAGAGTGCTCGGATCTTGGAATATTTCTGTGAGTGGTTGGACTGCTGCAGGAGTAATGTGAATTATACCCTGTCTTGCGGATCAAAGCGAAGCTGACGACACTTATCTATATTACTGAAAGGCTAAAATAATCTTATCGACCTGATCCCCCTGCACCGGTTGAAGTATGTCTATAATCTTCCTGGGGTAACAAAAATTTGATTTCCAGTATTTCACATACACTGAGGTGACAAAAGTCGTGGATACCTTCTACTATTGTGTCGGACCTCCTTTTGAATGGTGTAGTGCTGTAACTCTACGTCACATCGACTCTTGTGCACGAACTGACCTGTCGATTACGTCCCATAAATGTTCGATGGGATTCGTATCAGGCGATATGGGTGGCCAGATCATTCGTTCGAATTGTCCAGAATCTTCTTCAAACCAGTCGCGAACAATAGTGGCAAAGTGACGTGGCATCATTTTTAGGGAACACGAAGTCAATGAATGACTGCAAATGATCTCCAAGTAGGCGAACATGACTGTTTCTAGCCAGTGATCGGTTCAGTTGGACCAGAAGAGCCTGTCCATTCCACGTAAACACAGCCAACCCATTAAGGAGCCACCACCAGTTTGCACAGTTCCTTGTAGACAACTGGGGTCCGTGGCTTCGCAGGGTCTGCGCCACACTCAAGCCGTGTGATCAGCTCTTACCAACTGAAATCGGCACTCATCTGACCAGCCCACAGTTTTCTGCTGGCATAGCCGATCAACGCCAAATTTTGCCGCACTGTGCTAACGTATACATTCGTCGTACCCCGAAAATTTATTTCTGCAGTTATTTCACGCAGTGTTGCTTGTCTGTTAGCAGTGACAATATTACGTAAACGCCGCTGCTGTCGGTCGTGAAGCGAAAGCCGTTGTCCATTGCGTTGTTCGTGGTGAGAGGTAATGCCTGAAATGTGGTTTTCTTGACACTGTGGATCTCGGAATATGAAATTCCCTAAGGATTTTCGAAATGAAATGTCCCAAGCGTGTATCTCCAAATACAATTCCGTGTTCAAAGTCTGTTAATTCCTGTCATGAGGCCATCATCAAGTTGGAAATCTTTTCGCACGATTCACCTTAGTAAGAATTACAGCTCCGCCAGTGCATTGCCCTTTTATACCTTGTGTACGTGATATTATCGCCATGTATATATGTGAATATGCTACCCCATGAGCTTTGTCACCTTATTGTAATTACTGACCGAATTTTAAAATTTAAAAGGCTTTCATAATGTACGCGCTGTCGGGCTGGGCTAGCATTTGGATGGGTGACCATCCGGTCTGCCGATCACTGTTGGCCAGCGGGGTGCACTCAGCCCTTGTGAGGCAAACTGAGAAGCTACTTGAGTGAGAAGTAGCGGCTCCTGTCTCATAAACTGACATACGGCCGAGAGAACGGTGTGCTGACCGCATGCCCCTCACATCCGCATCCAGTGACGTATGTTGCCTGAGAATGACACGGCGGCCGGTCGGTACCGTTGGGCCTTCATGGCCTCGTGGCCAGAGTTTAGTTTTAAGAGGTATGATCTTACGCTAAAGGTTTAACTCAATGAGTGAAATATTAATGTTAGAAACTGTGTACACGTCTTGAGGCGATTACACTTATTATTATACACGAATTATATTCATCCTTATGTATGAGAGCGACTTCCAATAAACACTACACATGATTTCAAACCTTTCTGAAACCTTGTCGCGCTGATAGTCTCGTCAAATAATAAAAGGAAAGAAGTTAATCGCATACAACATATTCGCTATTCATGCAGTAAAACGTTTGCATTAGCCATGACGGTTGCTGTAGCCTACGGTTTAGGCCGCACTGCACTACAGCCAGGCCAGTTGGGTTGCTCAGACCGACAGGCGTCAACAGCCCGTAAATGAGGGGTGTACAGACTTACTAAGAGGCCACACGGCTCCAGATCAGCATTTACGTTCGTGAATCCAGTTTCGGGTTCAACCCACTGCAATGTTCAAGTACAAGAGTGAGTGCAGCGATTTCCCGCTATCGGGCACTGTATAGTCGCTGCCGAGCAGTGGTCATTGTGGAACCATCACTCTCGTCATTGACCAGTGTTGTCTTGGACTTTGCCTCCAAGAGAACATTTATGTATCTCAGTCGGGTCATATTCCTCCAAGTGATCAAGCAACTTCTTAATTTGGACATAGCCTTCAAGCGAGCACTTAAATTTCATAATTTAGACTTGGCATGCAAGTAAACATATACGAGGGGCGTTCAGAAAGTAAGCTCCGATCGGTCGCGAAATGGAAACGACTATGAAAATCCGATAAAGCTTTGCACAGATGTGTTGGGTAGTGTCTCTAGTATAACCTCAGTTAGCATCACGTCGCTCTTCTCATTTCTGAGCTCGCAGTGAGTGCGTAAAGACGTCTAGAAAACAGTGTCTGCCGCCAAGTACGAGGGCCTGGTGAGAAATTTCGCCTGAAGCTATGCAGCTAACATTACATAACTGTCGTGCTGTTTCTTCTTCAAGACAATTCTCAGCCGCATTCTGCAGGGGCAATGAAGATGCTCCTGCATCGTTTTCAAATGGAAATGTGAGATTACCCACAATACAGTCCGCAATTGTCTCCCCCTGAGTTTCATCTCTGGTCACGTGAACCGCTGTCTTTGAAGACAACATTTTGACACAGACAACGAGGTGTAGGCCAGCGTGGAGAATTGGCGGAAAGGACTGGCGGCTGCCTTCTATGATGAGGCAATTGAAAAGTTGGTACAACGCTATGACAAAAGTCTAAGTCAGAACGGCGACTACGTAGAGAAGTAGCTGAAAGGTGTAGCTAATTGTTACAAGTAAAACATTTCTGATGTTCACTGTGGTTTCAATTTGGCAATCAATCGGAGCTTACTTTCTGAACAGGCCTCGTATTTTCTCTTCGGCTGGGTTTTGTGCTGTAACAGTCATTAATTTTCTCGTCCTGGACTTTGTTTTCAAAAGATTCTTTAACTTTCTCAGTTTTGACTTTGCGTCGGAACAATCATTAAGTCCATTTGTTTGAACTTGTGTAAAAAGGCAGTCATTATAATTCTTGTTTGGGCTTCAGTAAAAAAGGATCATCAGACACTATTCTTTGGACTTGTGTAAAAATTGATCACTAGAAGCTGTTGTTTGGACTATGAGTCCCGAGATAATTGACGGGCTTGTCTTTATGGTGTGCACAATGTGATTCTGATAACGGTGTTGGCCTTAGTGAGATTATTGTTGGTAATCATGTAGCCCCTGAGAGTAGCGGTCCATTGACTGCATTCGTTGACTGCCGCCACAGCAAAATAACGACGAGGATACTTGTCTGCGAGTACCGGCTCAAAAATGTTTTAGTTTATTACTTCTTTATTAGTAGCTCTATCCGCAAGGCATTTTGTAGACAGTACCCTTAAACATCATTGAACGTACCTGCAAAATTTTATCATTGTACGAAATATAGTTAAGGAAATGTGACTTCATAAACATTGAGTTGCGAGAAGACTAGCTGTCTCGTATGTGGGAGATCGATTCGTTAAACAACAGGGATGGTGGGTTACTGGCTTAGACTGTTTTGATAGTGTAGCAGTGGAGAAAAAGAATCTGCGTTTGCCAATTAACGCTTCCAAGTAAATTCGTGGAACAGTATTTCGGTATTTCGTACGTTGCTAAGCGTGTGACTTGCGGCTGCGGCCGCCTTTGGGACTCGTTGCGACGCTACGGAAGCTCCAAAGAAAGGAGAAAAGAAACGTTTCAAACTTTTGACCACAATTCAGTTATTACTGTGGATAGCGGCAGATACATCCAGGGATATGCGCATTGGTGTAGCCATTTATCCACAAAATCAGTATTACGGTGGATATCCGGTGATTTGGTCTTTTCCAGTATAAAAGGCCCTACTTTGGAATTGCTAGCACGTCTGTTACGTTTCAAAGTTACTTATAACACCTTATCTGGTACGTGTTAGGGATGCTACTTGGACAATGTTATTATTGTAGGAAAAAATGCACAAGATATGGCCACCAATTTAGACTCTGTATTCGTTGTGCTCCAGCAGGCGAGTTTGAAGTGTAACGACGATAAATACGATTTCTTCGTGTCATCTGTGGAAGATATAGGCCATGTGTTCAGTGACTCAGGACTACAACTCACCTCACACTACATCAAGGCGGTTCAGAAATTAGCAATCCCCAAGGATATTACATAACTCAAGTAGTAATTGTTTGGTCACCTTGACTATTATTGAAAATTCATTTCTCATGCAGCAGACACAGCAGAACCATTTCATCAGCATATGCACAAAAATGTCAAGTGGAACTGTATGTGATAAGACAAGACAGCAAGCCACCACCAGCATTGGGCACTGATCCTTTCAGGATACCACTAATCCATTCAATACTAACCCACAGCACAACATGCCAATACCGATATCTTATCAACGCCGCCTCATGGACAAGACCTGTAGTTCGACTCAGCAGGGGCAGTCTGTTTTCGTACTGACCCCATAGCAACAGAGGTGGTGGCCAGGTTCTCATTGAATTCAGCAGTCAGTGCCTCCTGGTCTTCAGATAACCCAGTCATCTGGGAAGTAATGAAGTTAGTGGGCCAGGGTTGACCAAAAGAGCACAAATCTCTAGGACACCTGAACATACAAGCATACCGGTATCATTGGAATTGTCAACAGCGCCCTCTTGCTTCAAGGAAACCATGGTCTCACCTAGTGGTCGTTCCACAAGCCCTCAAGCAGCACATCCTGAAGTGGACAGACTACAAAGCTCTAGGACACTTGGACATTTGAGCATACCGATATAATTGGAATGAATTAGCCATCATCAATATCCTTCTCTTGCTTCAAGGAGACAATGGTCGCGCGTAAGTACTCATTCTACAAGCCCTTCAACAGCACGTACTGAAGCTTCTTAATGAAGGTTATTGGAGAATAGTTCACACCAAACGACTGACTCTTCAAACGTCCATTGGCGAGGTACTGGTAATGATATTGCATAATACGGAAGTATCATAAGTGTGTTGTCAAAGCGAACAGGCAGCCCCCACTCGTCAATATTTTCCTCAGCTGGACACAAGGTGCCACTTCCATCTGTATTTCGCGTGCCACCACTTGATGTACAAGTGGCTAGTCGTCATTGTTGCAGGTAGTGGTTTTCTCTACATACCACAAATGTCTTCGACGTCGTCGGTGAAGACAGTTCAAGCACTTTCTCGCATTCTTTTTTCCTCAGAGGGCTCCCTGCAACGGTCGCTAAAGACAATGACCACCAACTTATTTCTGCAGAATGTGGCACCTTCCGTACAGAGAACGGCATCACACTAATTCATACACCAAAGTTACATCATACTCCTAATGGTCTCACAGAGAGGTCTGTGCGCACATTCAAAACGCAATTGGCTATGTTGCACCAGCACCACATATGGTGGCCGATGAAGCGCTTACATTATTCTTGGCCTACTACCACTCTTCTCCGCAAGAGGGCTCTAGACCAGCCGAAGAACTGCATGGCATTCCATATCATTCGAAACTTTCTATTATCCGTCCTACCATCTTCCCCCCCCCCCCCCCCTCTCAGCATACCAACCATCACGGAAAATCTCTACTGGATGTAGTCTAAGTCCTTATCTGCTCCAAGGGCCGCCACCATTGGGCGCCAGCTCGTGTTACGCACCTATTTGGTAGGGCTGTGGTCAAAGCGGAACTCTCGGATGGCTCCAGATATCCATAACACATAAATCACCTGCACTCTCACAGGATGCTATCCTCCCAGACTGGACATGTTCCACAATTTTTTGTTCTAGAGTCGAATGCCTCAAAACCCAGAAACATTGACAGCAATAACCAGGGAGCACCACAGCCAACCATGTGGCTCCTGGTAGATGGGGCTCTCCTGGTCACCAATTCCGTAGGTCAGAGAGAGAATCACCTAATGGGAGTCCAGGATAAGCTGAAACCTCTCATCCATGGGGGGGGGGGGGGGGGGGGGGGGGAGAGGAAGGAGGAATCCTACATTGGGGCCCTGTTCCCCCTCACATAGCAACCAGTCGTACACCAGTGGCCAGGGGTAGTCTGTGTAGAAAGCCACATAAGGTGCAGTAGTAGTCGTTAGCCAGAAAGTTTCACACATACACCTGGCCAGCAGGTAGCAGGAGGAGCAACATGAGAGGTCGTTGACATCAAGAACCTGCTTGCGTCAGAGGGATCACGTGGCTGAAAATATGCCAGTGCGCAGTAGTGCGAGACCAGTTCAGTCCTAGCAAGAGCTCTGTGCCTTGCGCCGACTATAGTAGCAGTTCATTAATCAGAGTCTAACATAGGAACCACTGAGTCTCCAGTTCTTAGATGCCTATAATCAGACCAGAAGCCTCCGCTACATGGAGCAGCCAGAGTCATTGTCTGACCTCGCTGAGACATGGCCTCTTCGGCATTGACTTGAGTGGACATTGGCACAGTGCTGTCGCTCTTATGTTTTAGTGAATTTTCTATTCATTAGTGAATCAAGAAATTAAACTTTGTAATTCGGCTGTACTTTAGCAAAAGTAGCTCATATTGTGGCTTTTGGTGATAACCAGGTTAAATGACGCACTGTTCATTTTTATATTTACGAGGGGCGTTCAATAAGTAATGCAACGTTTTTTTCGGCCACATTGGGTTGAAAAAATGCGGAATTTCTTGTGGGACATCATCACTTATTCCCGCCTCAGGCCCTATAGTTTCATGAAGTTCCGATAGGTGGCAGCGCTATATGTAGCCTGCAAAATGGCGCCTATAACGCAGGTGGATTAAAAGTAGAGAGCTATGGTTGAGTTTCATTTGACGGAAAACCGGAGCATAGAAGGTATTCGTAGGCGCTTTAACAATGTCTGTGCAGACGTGACAGTGGACACAAGCATAGTGAAATGTTGGGCGAGACGTTTGTCATCATCACAACAAAGTCACACAAACCTGTCCAATATTCCACCCCCGGCCAGCTGCATACAGCTGTGACTCCTACAACGTAGGAATGTGCAGACACTCTCATTTGAGGTGGTCAACGAATGACAATCAAACACCTCGCTTTTCAACTGGACGTCTCTGTTGGTAGCGCTAACACACTCGTCCACCAATTGGTGTACTCAAAGCTGTGTGTCCGCTAGATTCCTCGCCACCTAACGCAAGACAGTAAAGAATGACAAACAACCTTCCGTGCGGAACTGATTGCGCGTTACGAGGTTGATCGTGACAATTTTTGTCGAGCATCATCTCAGGCGATGCAACATGGTTTGGTCACTTCGCAACGAAAACAAAACGGCAATCCATGGAGTGGTGCCACACCACCTCACCTCTGAATGAAAGTTTCAAAGTCCCGCCCTCAATCGGTAAGGTCATGACGACGGTCTTCTGGGATTCAGAGGGGGTTGTTCTGTTTGATGTCGTCTCTTGTGGTGCAATGAGCAGCTCTGAAGTGTATTGCACTACCCTCAGGAAGCTAAAGAAATGCAAACGAACTTCTCCTTCTCCATGACAATACAAGGCATCATACAAGTCTGCGCACATGAGAGGATCTCAAAAAAACTTCAAGGGATTCTTCTTCCTCGTCTACTCTACAGCACAGATCTCCCACCTTCCGACTTCCATCTGTTTGGTCCAATGGGGATGCACTCCGCAGGACGCAGAAAGTGGATGATGCGGAGGTTATTGATGCAGCAAGACGTTGTCTGTGTTGTCGCCGAGTCGAGTACAGCCCCTTTCAGTAAGGTGCCGTAAGTCCTTCGCACTGAACAGAGATTAAATTAAAAAATTACGTGGGGAATAATATGGTTTATTGGAATCCTGAATAAAACCAACCCGCTTTCAGAAAAAAATGCCTTGTGTTACTTATAAGACGCCCTTCGTAATATTAACTCCAGGAAGGAGACTTTAGGTTCTTGGTTTATTAATACACTGTTTTTTACCATGGGCGCCTCTAGCGGCGCAGTATATCACACGCTGCCAAGATTTTTTTTTTTTTTGTAATTTTAAATCGATTTTGTAATCACTCAAGTAGCACCACATATGCTCTCAATCCAAGGTTTTTCTGTTCATTTCCTCCTACCTTTCTGGTAGTTTCACTTTTTTTTGCTAGGTACTGTAAAAAGGTTCTTGTATGACATGAGAGTTCAAAGATATGACTGTCAGAATAGCACTCCAGAATCAACACGTCCGCATTTATGAAATTCAACTTTTTCCCATCTGTCTTTTGCCTAATATATGGTCTACGTAAGTGTTGCGGCCACTACTGCCCTTAAAAGGGCGCACTGTTAGCTTGGGGGTGCTGTATATGGTAAAGAATTGCCAGCGTGTGATAATTTCGCACTCCACCATTGGCGTAAGACATCGCAGTGAAGTAGTGTGCGTATGCGCCAGAGTTTGTAGGGAACTAGCGCAAAAATGTGGATCGATGTGAAGATGACAGAATGACAGGAACATATTTTGACATACCCATGACTACACTCCGTATGATTTTGCCCGACTGGTGTATCTCAGCATACGGTCCACCATGTCTACAAGGAATGATGGCCCACTCACTGCCATATAACGGGGGATAAGAATCCTGGTCGTAAAAATATTCTAACTATATCAAAAATTTGTGATACGATACGTTTTGTTTACTTCGTCTCCAATTAAGTTCTCAAAGCACGAAACATTTTCGAACTTAGCTAATCAGTCATGTGAAAAATAACTATTTTAGACTCTTGCCTCCTCTTGCATAATCTTCTCTCGATGGCCACACTGGTAACAATGTTTACTTTGACGCGGTCTTCTCTAAGAAACATATGAAACAGGAGATTTTTCTGGAAGTAATCTACATATTAGCCTCTTCAGTACTGAGCACATATTAAAAGCACAAGTGGGCTCCGGTTATGCTAGTTATGCTAGTTATCAATGAATTACCTTCGAAACCTTTTTGAAAGCCATAGCGAATTTTTTATAGATGGTGTCATTTATACCTCAGGTATTAAGCAGGACAGTTGAACACAAAAGTTTGCTGTTTTTTGTTGCTTTATTACAAACAAAATCAGTCATATACATTACAGATATTTCTCATTTTTGCTGCAGGTTTCACGTAAGTGAAAATACACACTTGGTATCAAAATTTTCAATAGTTGTAAGAAAACAGTTCGAAATACTTAAAGCTTTACCTCAGAAAAATCTTTCGAAGTTTTTTTGCTTTTTGTGGTGTAACCATGTGGATCAGTATTAGTCAATATTACTTACCTATTTTAATTCAATTTTTTGGGGAATATGTAAAGCAATTTCTGACACTGGCGAAAGAAAGGACCGCCTAGCCCTGCTCACACCGTACAAAGGAAAGGCCTTTTGCAGTCTTCTGTGCGACATTTTGACTTGTTGTTTTGAATATGACAGTCAAACCTGATAACGAAGCTAAAAAAAATATAGCCCGCTTCTCAGGACGTAAAAAAAGTTGGCAAAGTTTAAATCTTATAAATCCTTTGTAACATTATTTTATAGTTAGCTGTTATCTGAGGGATGGCTGAACAGTTCTAATAAGTGGTTATGGCAATCGAAAACATTTGTAATTAGAAAAAGATATACCTTTACGTTATTTCGCCGAGAATCGCTATGCAGCTGCAGAATACTAAGTTTTATATCAGTGCTGATACCTTGTGGTACTCGGCAGTTGGATGAACAAGTGGGATGTGTATTACATATGACAGCACAGGTGACAAACGCTTTAGCTGTGTATGTGCCGGAGAAAAAAAATAAAACCTGGAGATATCATGTATGATACCTCGGGACTGAAAAAGTTAGAAGTGACAGTTTTGATTAATTCACTTCTGTTTCCAGCAGAAACTTTAGGTTTTGATACCGCAGTGCTTTATAACATAAATACTAACAAAATAGCAAAAATCATGTTATGCATAGCTGGTGGATGTACTGGATGTAAAATCTTGGACTTGAGCAATACAGTCTTGGAGAGGTTGATACCTTCTGCTATATCTGAAGTACAACAGATAAAGAAGAAGGGTATGAAAAAGGCGTAGTAGCAAGGATTACTTAATAAAAATTTAAAAAAACACATACGCTAAACCAGAAAAATATAAATCTTGAGAGTGCATTTTGGGCACGAATCATGGACCTTTAGGAAAATAGAAACTAAACTGTCAGAAGCCTCTGAAATTAGGAATGTACAGATAGAATAAGGAATGAAGATGTCCTGCGATGCTCAAAGGACATAAATGCCAAATGAATATGAAGAGTAGATAATATTGAATGTTGGAAGGGAATAATTGCAGAAACCAGCCTATATACCCGCATAAGTACCGATGTAAGCCATGAACGACATAGAATGCAGTAACTAAGCTGAAAGGAAAATAATAGCTGACAAATGACGGCGATGCAGGACTGTGTCCACCTACCCTGAGGGTTTGCACACAAAGCAAGCAGGTTACCTACCTAGCAGAGGCCAGCACGATGTGGCTTGAAGCAGTGTGAAGAATAGTAATGTGCAAAAAAATATCATCATCTAAAAAAAATTCTTAAAAATTATATTACTCCGTCGAAAAAATCTTTACTTGTATATCGAGGTAAATAAGAAGTTTCCACATAGGAGTCACATGGAAAAGTACTGTCCTCTTTGCGTGCTATCATTTTCCAGAAACTCGTTGCTATATCTCGAACCATTCGCGAGATGCCAGGGCTTTATGAATATTTCACTTCTGTGGTATTGTTTCCACATGCGAGTGGATGTGAGTGTGCACATGTAGTCTGTTTTTGCGAGACTGGAGGTACACACAGATAACCTCACAAGCATACACAAAAATTCAATATATTAGCTGCGTTTCATATTCAGCAATGTACAGATATGCTCTGACCTGCACCGAACATAAACTCATGGTAGCTTCTATTTCTCACTGCAATCTATTCGAATTTCGTGCACTGTGTTACTTAATTTCAAAATAGCACAATAACTGCGACCATTAACAAAATGATAGTTCATCGTGAAGCTGGTGATCGGTGCTATAAAATGCAAACTAATCAAACTTCTTAAGCGAACAGTCTCTTTAAAATTGTGTTAGAAAGATTACAGAACAGCCGGAGCGTGCAGGACGCTCTACAGGTACAGCCACTACGCAGCTTGACTCGTGGACTAACCACTACTCTCTGTGTAATCTTCCAAGTGCATATAACTGAGTTTGGTCTCATGGGGATCCTGCTCTACAGGTACAGCCACTACGCAGCTTGACTCGTGGACTAACCACTACTCTCTGTGTAATCTTCCAAGTGCATATAACTGAGTTTGGTCTCATGGGGATCCTGCTCTACAGGTACAGCCACTACGCAGCTTGACTCGTGGACTAACCACTACTCTCTGTGTAATCTTCCAAGTGCATATAACTGAGTTTGGTCTCATGGGGATCCTGCTCGTAAGTCGACGGCTACTGGTACTGATACGCATTCATTTCTCGGTGTTGATTAATTATTCTGGTCTGAGGGGTCTTTATATTCTGATTCTATATTAGTTACTGGACAGTTCTGTAGAAAAGATAACCCCCACGAGTGTTCCAGCGAGAAAGTGTAATTAAAAATCCACATACGAACGTATTTAAATAAAAAAACATTTATTGTTCAAAACAGTTACATTAAAACCGACTGAAAACATTTCAAAAATTGGTCAACATCACACTGACATCATTGTGAGAGCTGAATCCATTATGCGGATTTTACAACTAGCTTCAGTAGTTCGAAGTATAGATGCAAGGCAATTAGCCACTTAGATTATATAAAACTTTCAGTTTAAGGCTATAATAACAATAATAATAATGTCGTGTGACTAGGGCCTCCCGTCGGGTAGACCATTCGCCAAGCGCAAGTCTTCCGATTTGACGTCACTTCGGCGACTTGCGCTTCGATGGGGATGAAATGATGATGATTAGGACAACACAACACCCAGTCCCTGAGCGGAGAAAATCTCCGACCCAACCGGGAATCGAACCTGGGCTCTTAGGATTGACATTCTGTCTCACTGACCACTTTCTTTTCAGTTTTTTCGTATTTGATCATTATGTTTGGTCGTTGCGGACGTCACATGACATCCTTTCAAGTTCGATGTTGATCCTTTCACTCAGTTTTTTATTACAGAGGCCAACCGGCTATCTGACCGAACACGCTGAGCTACCGTGCCAGCGTCCCTCAGCTACTGGGGGCGGACTAGTTTAAGGCTTATTGTGTAGGAATGATTTGTATTTGAAATTAACGTAACTAATTCTTTTGGTGTTACAATCCTTTAGTTATCTTGCATATGCCTAAAAAATCATGTTCACTTATAGCTCAAATATTATTTTTACGCTGAAATACTGAATTTTGTATTGAAAGGATCTCAATTATTTTTAAATATACTTCATAATACCGTTAATAATTTGCATTTAATACATTAACTGCTATGTCTGGGCAGATAGCCCACCAACGTAACATTGCCTTCACACGAGAGCAAAAGGCTACAAAGAGAGCCCAAACAGTGGACAGCCATATGACAATTACAGTAATACAAGGCGTGTTATGGAAGGCAACTCAGGACGCCATCGCTCCAAGGAGGACCAGCTAGCTTGTACCTATTTGCTTCTGCCATATCAAGTGGCTGCAAATAATTAGCGACCAACTAATCCGCCCCCGTCCCCAGTATTTAAGCTGTCACTCGGTCAGTGTCTGGCAGTTGGAAACCAGCTCGCCAGCCTGGGAATGCCACCACCTGTGCGACTTGGAGCTGCCACCAGGGTTCGTCCTTGCTACGCTGAGACTTGTCCTCTTGACACTCGGCCATCCTGCATTTAGTATGTTCGTTCAGAGACAGTCATCTCACCTTGTGGTCTTTGAGACATAGACTTCATCAGATAGACAGTGAACTAGCCCTTCTAGGCGAACTGTTGAACTTTTTGCATAGCCTACTGTAAGTGTGAATTGAGAGAGACACTTTGACTGGTAACCTGTTTTTTGTTCTTGTTGGTAAATCATCAAGGATGGAGAGAGGTAAATTAATGTTGTTATTAGTAAACTTACTGTTTATCGTCTACCTGTAAGTTCTTCACTACTGAGGCCAGTGTGGGCCACTTCAGTAATGACTACAGTTTTTTGTTATTTTAGTCTCTCAGTACATTAAATCAAAAGTTTTACACAATTAAATAATATATGTTTAAAGTAACGTTATAGGTTTTTAATACGAAAATTGTCCAAAAATCCTGTTTTTTATGAGTTCCTTATCATTAAATTTCTACATGGAAGAGTCAGCCTAGGGGTCTTTATATCATAAATATGGCACTGATGACATGACATGTAGGCATAGAGATAACCATAATGGATTTGGGGACTGATTTCATGGATGCAAGAATTAAATCGACAGCAACTATTCTCCGTTTTTGGAAGTGTATAAGAAATCTGTAACTAACGTCAGAAGTCCTAAAAAATCCCATCAGCAAAGTAGAAGTTTGGTAAAAAGGTAGCACAAGGAAGGAAGGAAAGGAGAAAGCTTCGAGATAACTGTCCCATCGACAGCGCAGTAATTAGAGACAGAGCCAAAACCCAGATTACGAAAGAATGTGGAAGGAAATCGGCTGCGCTTTTTTTTTTGGGGAGGGGGGGGAGGCGAAATCATCCCGTTATTTGTCTTTAGCGATAAATGGAACTCACGGAATATCTAAATATGGTTTATCGGACGCGGGTTTTGTAGTCCTCCCGAATGCGAGTCCAATGTGCTAACCATTGCGCCACCTCGCTTGGCAATATAAAACAAGTAAATAATAATAATAACGTAACATTTCTGTTGTTTCTCCTACCACTTTTACGCTATAATACTATTTTTTCTCGATAAACTTAGTCTCAAAGCTCTGATATGTATAATGCTAACACGTTTACTCTTCCTGAGCTCATTGTGAAGGGATGCTGACTCAGTTTACCAGCAAACAAACGGGAAGCAAACATTGTGGTTGTGGTTATGATGTCAGCTCATAGTTTGTGTAGCATTGTTACATTACAAATTGGCGTGTGCATAGTGCGTGCAGTGATTAGTAGTGAAAAAAGAACGGTGTAGCACTAGTTTTTTGTGTTATTAAGTAACTTCTACGCGTAACCGTGCTCTACATTTCAGATAAACTAAGGTTCCGCTATTGTAAGTAGACTCACCTCGTATTTTGAAGCATAGAGGCTCCGTCCTCCGTCTGGTTACCCTGATTTATATTTTCCGTAGCTTCCCAAATCACATCAAGCAGGTACTACTATAAGGCCACGGCCGATGACTTGTCTTATGCTTGTCCAAGTAGATCTGTAAGTACGTAAATAATAAACCTAAGCACAGACAAACTTTCATAGGTTGTTCAGAGATACCTTCTGTGCACTTTGGCGTAGGGGACACACTGTCTCCGGCAACTCGTTACAGAGTAATAGTGTACTCTGTTTGTTACCCCAATCAGCTTTGTTCCTGCAATCATTCTAAAAGGCAAGGACCCGCTTTCTCATAGGCGCCTATATTCGGATGCAAAAATACTGTAATGAGGTTCCCGTTTCTGCAGGAATATCTCAGCATCGCACCGTAGTGCCGCCCCCCATTCTGTGAACCCATACACGAGGCCTACTGTTCGTCACTAAATCTATACCTGTTGCTGTGTATCACTGTCAACACACGACGTCGCTGGAAAAAGAAACCCGAGACACGACAAAGTAGTGCTACATGTAAGCTTGAGGGCGTAGACCAAAGCGGGAATTACCGTTATGAAGAGCTAGTAACGTTTGTGAATGGAACAACTTTGTTTCCAAACAAGGTACACAGCGCATACCGTCGACATTTGCTCTGTTGTGCGCAACTTTCAATGCAATACAGACGCAAGGCCAACTGGAGCGAGAAACCAAACGAAATGCAATAATTTTTAACGAGACGCCAGAGATCGTAGGTCCCTCATACCAAAATACTTAGAAGGTGTCCATGTAGTTATAGTTCACCCTGTATACTGTCGCAAGCTACCAAGCGCACAGGGCGGTAGAGTGATTAGCACTGCTGGTTGCCGTACTGTAGGTCACCAGTTCAAAGCCTACCTCTGAAATGTTCTTCAAATATTTTATATTTGTACTGTTTGTACATTCTAGAAAATTCGATGTTTGTATAAAATCCACAGTTCTGCAATGTTCGATGTTTGTATAAATAGCTGCACTGTCCGTAAGGAAGTTCAGGTTTTCTCCTGGCTTTATGTTTGCATCAGTAATAAACGCTCTTCTTGTCTGAAATGTTTAGCTACACAGATGTGCAAATAGGCAAGCACCTGCACATTGTTGAATGCACAAAATGAATGATAAGATCCACTGAAGAAAATTGCACAGATGTTTTACGTTTTCTCGGTGATGCACAATTTAATACTGTTCAGATGAAAGACACGAAATGAAACAGAAACTCTACATCTGTACATATACTTTTATTGTTTTCAGTGCCTTCTTTCACTAAAATTTAAACTAATTTGAAACTGCCACAAAGCACATGGAATTTTAAGATAGTGAATTGTGCGTTGCTTTGTTTATTTTTTCTCATTACACTGGACGATGACTTTTACAGGGTTCTCTTTCGGGCACTGGACAGTATCAAATGCTCTTTTAGCGTCTTCTAATTTAAAGCAGTGTGATATCATTGGTTTCAAATCTGCTTGCCCAGAAGACATTATGGCTAGTGCTATGGGATAGCTGAAAAAAAGAAATTTCAGAATTACGATATTAAATTAACGTGCCTCGTAAAATACGTACATTGATCTGAGTGAAAATTGCGACATCAGGAAGATGACAAATTAGCTCCATATCACAGATTAAGTATGAAACATTACACATGTGACTACGATTACAGAACTGTACTTCTTTTCTAAGAAATCAGTATAAGAGGAAGATGAGGATTTAGTTTTCTGTTAAATATTTAGTTCGTTCAATATTGATTGGCACTCCCTCTATAATTCCTGTAAAGTAACACTCTGAAATGTGTTTCGATGTATCAAATTCACCAAAAACGGACCTTGGGTGAAGTTTGAAACTAACTGACGGGGTCAGAACTCCGATTTTTACATTTCTAATAGATTTGTACCCACTAGGACAGTATTTCACATTGAACTCAATTACTCCTCAAATGTGTTGTCTGCATTTTCCCGTTAAGTGCAATGTCCCTTCTTCTGTTATAGTATCTCATCAGTTGTGGTTTTCCCTGTTAATTATAACACAACCTGTGCAACTCTTTACCTAGACACTGATATGGATACTTTGGTTAACTAAAATCCGAAGAAGTAGGCTTATAATTGCAAAATTGCTGAGATAATTTAAATATGGGAATCATACATATGAAGATTGAATGGAATAACCTGCAAATATAATGTTAGTGAATATAGCTTTCTGGTAAGATACATTTTTGTCTCATAGCAATCAAAGAAGTTGACCCCATTTCAACCAAAAAGCATTAATAGTGTAGCTGCACCACTCTGAGGAAAGTCTGCATTGGTGCCAGATATCCTCCTAGCTCAAGGTCAGCTCATTCCTGTTCTTGTCCCTTCTAGGCCAATTGGATGAGACATAATTGGTAGGAAAATGAAAAATGGAAATTGTGGCTTGTTCTATTGGCTTTAGGAGGTAACAAGGACTGCCTGATGTTTATCAGATTTTTGTAAGATTGTGGATCCAATATGGCCAATACTATTGCATTATAATAAAAACTAGTGGTAGGTCAAAGGGTCACCAAGATGTTGGATGTATAAAGAGTTGTATGAGTCAACCCAAGGTCATCCCTATGATGCTAAAGTGTAAATATTGTGATAAATTAAAAGAAAACATACATATGTTGCAGTCAAAACTGGTGTTTCATTGGAACACGTATTCTCTAGTTAAAACTAGTCTATACTGAACACCTTTTTACAACTAGGCTTTTCTGGTTATAACTAGAATTTATATATATACAATGTTTGAATTTTAAATCAACTAGATTTAACTTTGAACATTAGATAAAGCAATTTTTATCTAGGGGCAACTTGTTGGAGGTAATAATTTAATCCAAAGGAATTAAGTATTGAATGAAATTAAAAGCAATTATATTGTTTAATACAATATAGTCATACATATTTTGTCAAGTGGTCCTGATACACCATTATAAAATCCAAGATCTTCTTATGTTTCCATGTTTATCAGATCAGTTTGACAATGAATGTTCATTTCTGAATGAAGTAAAGGTTTCAAACCAAGACCTGTTCTTTTCATATTCTTTTTATATGGACAAGTTCCCCACATAAAAAATTAATATTTGCCATCTCTACTGTTACGATTCCATATTTTCATGAACTTTTAGTTTTAAATCTGTCTTGATCTGA
This sequence comes from Schistocerca serialis cubense, assembly GCF_023864345.2. Classification (NCBI taxonomy): domain Eukaryota; kingdom Metazoa; phylum Arthropoda; class Insecta; order Orthoptera; family Acrididae; genus Schistocerca; species Schistocerca serialis. Next base: position 340,013,376 of record NC_064645.1, read on the forward strand.
ATGACCAATGGCCACATAAGCTGATTCATCAATACTATCGATAATTTCGTCTACATATAAGTAGTATCTCATAGGCCCTTTTTTGTCACTAACTTTCATGTCTCACAAATGTTAATTACATTGAACTGATACAATCTTCTGCACTATAAACGTGTCTTTTTTGCAGCTAACTGTACTTCCTTAATTTTTTCATCTAATTTATCGTCAGTTTCTTTTGTCACCACATTGTTAACAGTTTCCTATTTATGTATATGTAATATGTATCTGTAATATAAAAATTTTATTTCCATCACATTTATTTGCTTACATCAGCCGTGAGAAATGCATACAAGTCGATCTAAACATGCCTAGTGGCAGACTAACTGAGTGGGACATGCAGATGGGTGGCCAGTCAACCGGCATACCCTGCTGAATTGTAACAAATGTATTCAGTAATGTACTTTTAACTAGTAAGAATGATTTTTAACTGAAAACAGGTAACATGTATACCAGTATCACATTGAAAACCGCACACAAGGTATCCCAGACACAGTGCTAAGTATAAAACGGCGTGAAATTCAAAAAATATAAGATATCTTGAATGTTAAAACAACTACCCCAGATACATAGTGTGGTATGGCACCACATTTAAAAATTATGAGGTCTAACAAAGATAACATAGTATACTAGTTTCTGACATGCAAGTGTATGACACGGTCTGTCAATCAAACATGGGTGCCTCTGTGTTTATTTCACCCTTGTCTTTATTACAATGCTTCATGATGCAATATGGTTGTAGAATGTCTTTGTCTTTCCTTAATTAGTATAATTTATGACCCACTATGATGTCATTATCGAATACAGCTGTCCAATGTAAACCCAACATTATGACAAAAACCCCAGGGTAAAAATAGTGGGAAATTTTAAAAATCCGCTTATTCTAAGTTCAAATGATGAGATGCCCTCTGATATGACTTATGTAGTTGTCATAACTAGCCCACTTGATCTACATTAAAAACTGTACAGTTGATTCCTGAAATCTGTGTGGCTCTCAGATAATTAACATTGCTGTTTGTATTTGAGGCAGGAAATGGGAGCAGTATGCACTTGCATATTTTTAGTTGTTTAAAACATTGCCACTCATGCTGTCTGCTCACAGGAGACACACCATGCTGCACTGGGTTCTACAGTGTTCGTCCAGAGTAGCCATAGTCTGACTGCCAAGAGGTACACAGTGGACGTCCATCCCACGTCCCTCAAGCGTGAGGAAGGATGCCAACAGGTGTAGGAAGAATCCAGCGAGATGTTGATGTTTCACATGCAACTCTGGGGGTGTAATCTGACTCATAGTCACCACTCCCATTTGTGCATGCTTTCGCCATCTGCCAAACAGTGGCAACGAAAGCTGATGCTTTGAAAACTGTGGATAACACAAAAAACAATGTCCAATTACAAAATTAATTCGAATAGCGCACATATCCGAACTTGCTTCCCTCTTGGCTGCTTGTAGTGGGCTGATGGCTGCCATACGTTTTTTCCAAGACCATGGAACAAAGTCTAGCTAGTTGACAAATTTACAGTCTCTAGGTGATATGTGCATAGGATGGTGACCATTTGTCTGGTGCAGAGATCAGAGTGAGAGTTGTTGGCGTGCACATCTGGAATTCCTGATCTGGTTTCTCCTATTAACATTATAAATGGTATTACGATGTCTTACTTTGCTACAAAGATCAAACCCTTTTTGTCTGCAAGTGCAATTTAGGCTAAGGATGACGTCAGCGGTAGTTCTATGGACCCTTCACCTGTTTTGTAGCAACTTTAATAGGATTCCATAGGAGGAAGATGATGTAGGTCTTGTCAACAACGTTAAATTTCAAGAACTTGTGTGCAAAGAAGACAGTGTAGAATGCATCACAGTCATCTCTAACCAGTCAAGACAGACACCATGTTTCAAAAAGAAAATCATGACTGGTAGTAGAAAAAAGTTATGTTATAAAGAATCATATTACCACATATCCACAAAACTGTTCTTTTTACATATTATTAATATACACACCAACAGACAACTGATCAAAAAAGTGGTATTATGTGCATTTTAAGTGTTTCATTTCGACTAAATGTAGTGTAATATTGTATCCCCCTTCCCATCATGTATAGGAGAAATGATACCCTTGAGATGCAGAGATGACCTTGACCTTCGAGGATGTAACGTGTAGATAATGGTTAAATGACTGCAAATTTCCTATCCCAGATGATGCCGCCTCATGGTGTTTTAGGGAGTGAACTTCCATCACTCAAGCCTCATCTTTGCTCCATTTTCAAATGACCATGTAAGGAAAGAAACCTCTCAATTAGGTCTAATTTCTCGGATTTTGTCATTTTTGTCATTTCATGAGACAGTTGTGGGATATAGTACTATGTTGCCTAGAACATAATGTCCCAGACTTTTTTCAGCAGTAAACCTTGATGTGATGCACAACACCTCTCTTATAGCAATGCTTTTATATACATTTTCTTTTTATATAGGTAATCCATTTTAGGTTGCTCCGTATGCTTAAATCTAGATATTTTACGACTGTTAATTCTTCTATTTTGTATATATACTGCTACGCTCCACCCTAAAACAACTTCTTACGCCCAAACCTCTAGATGTCAGACACTCAGATCGGTACCAAAAGTTGTATGTCGATGGAGTATCAACCAAAACTCCGACTTACTTCGTATTATGTACTGCCGTCCAGCAAAACGGGCGTCAATATTAATTAAAAGTAACACCAGAACTTTAAAGAACGTGAGAAGCGTAACAGTGAGTAATTAATAAGTATAGCTTCCTTCGGAAAGTTGGTAGAGCGTTGATCGTCGTACCAAGAGTCCTGGGTTAATTTCCCAATGAGGAATTTTTTTTTTCTGGTGATGTGTTGAAGTGTTATATGGGACTATTAATACTTCCACACATGTGATGCAATTGTTTCTATATTCTACTGTTCCGATTGTTTATATTTATTCTGTGTAACTACAAATGCATTCTGTGAAACTGCAGATGCATTAGTTGCTTCATCACAAGTGGTGTCTGTTCTGTCGTACATGTTCCACAGAACACAATACCTACCTATACAAATGTACAACACAGATTTGCTACTTTCAGCTAACGAAGCAAAAGCAGACTGCCAAAAGAACATTGCTACAAACTCCGCAAAGTCTTTTATATGCCAGGAAAATGTTTTCACATATAACAGTTTCACGCGTAAACAGTTAAAACAAACCGTCATTAGTGGGGTTTGATCAGAGGACCTGTGGCACGACGACCTTACTCTCCATCAACTCACCCACGCGAGATCTAAGAAACTATCACTCACAGATAAGCCTTTTCTGTGCTCCACAGTTCTGGTGCTAGTTTTAATTACCTTTTCTGCAGGTGCAACTGGACGATAGCACGTAGCACGAACTAAATCAGTGTTTTGATTGATACTCTGTCTTCATTAAACGTTTGATATCATATGAATGTCTTACATCTGGAGGTTACGGTGTTAGAGAGGAAATTTAGCAGTGTACGAGAGCATGTATTACACTGACACTTACAGTGTAACTTTACAGCTACACTGCAACCTTCAGCAGCAATGAAAGCATTTGTTATTTTTGATGGGAGTATGTAACCCTAAGGTGTTCAAATTAAGACTCTGCTGCCAGCATAGTAAATTGCTAAGTGTACTGTAACATAGCGATGTGTGGAGTAAATTGTCGCAATTCTGGAACTGAGAATACGATAAAAGGTCCTAACAGAAATGTTATACGAATTGTTTTTGACACAGAATTATTTGCTTTTGGCACAAAGTCGCTGATTTTGAGTTCAACCCAATCAGAAATATTTTTAACACTTAATGTCGACATCTTAATAATTTGGTGCTTTTATAGAAATAATTTGGCGCTTTTATAGAAAGTGGAGAAAATTTTTAGTGTGATATGTTTATTAAAGTGATCTCATCTCTCTCTTACATAGAGTACTTACATTAAAGCCCCACAGCGTCTGGTGTAGATTCTGATTACTTCCCCTGTGTACTGCTTTTCTAAGTACATATATAACTTAGTGTAATATTACTTAAGTGGGAATATCCAAAACGTTTACTCATCTTGAATGTCTCTCATGTTTGAAGTATGATGTAAACTAATGTGTATTGCTATACGTGACATTAGTAGCGTGTTTTGTTACTGGAATACTTAGAAGATGTAACAAATCTGCTAAAGAGGCTGCGTACACCACGCTTGCCATTGTAGGCACACTGTCACTCCCTGCACCAGCAGTATCAATCAATATGTAAGCCGTGTGTATTTTTTCTGCTATAGAACAATTAAGTTACAATAGTAATGCTACATGTATGCTTTACACTGAAAATATTATGTGTTTCGATCAGTAATACAGATAATTTTTGGTTTGAACGATAACAAACATCTGTAATCAGACCTACAGTACATGTAAGGACAAGCAATAAGCATGTATCTTTGTATGCATAGTGTTACTCTACACATCAAACAGGTAATCTCATCCAAGTAATGTGTAGAACTACCAAAGTAACCCTGTGTTAACTTATAGTCCCTAGTTTTGGTTTTCAAAAAATACATGAATGACTTCGATATGGGATTTACCAGAACTAAGAATCGTCTTTGACAAAACAATATGCACAATTTAGACTATGCTACAAAGATCAAATTAATTTTTTTGTCATTCACAATGAGAGATCTTTAATCAGACTTGGGCATTACGATAAGCAATCTGCGTGTATTTTGTATGCATACTGTTAAACACTACCCAAAAAAATATACCTAAAGGGAAATTAGGATTATATATTTATTAAAGTACGCACATATACTGTATCTAAAGTAATTTGTAGGCCCTGCTGCACATCAGCAACACCATGTTCTTACAGTTTTCCTGCGTAGCAGTTGTTTCTTGAGATATTGGAGTTGGCTTAGTATTTTTTACTCCAATCTCTTACATTTCAAGTTTTCCACCACAACTGCACTTAGAGGAATAATTTCTTTGTTGGACTGTCATACGTTCATTTGATACATAGATTCTTTTCAGTAAGAACTATAGAATAAAATTTTTTTGGGTAACAGCAACAGCATATTGTACATTTTCGTAAGACACATGGAAAAACATTATAGGAGACCACAATAACATTTTATAGTCTTCCTTTGCCCAAATTGTTTTCACCAAATACCCCAGTTTTCGTTTATTTCATTTCCATTTTTCCCATTTCCTGCATTACTGCACTGAAAAGAATAATTTCTTCAACAGGGAGTGGCTAAAGTCTAATGACACATTACTTCTTTTTCATACAACATGGGAATTACATTTTTTTATGGGAACAGTGGCAGTTTATTGTACTTTCTACTGTTATGACCGGTTTTCTTCATAAACCATCGTCTTTGTATCTATAGCAATGCAAAAAAAGAAGCCAACCACAGAAAGAACAAAAGACACCAATCATCACATAAATAACAAAATATACAGCGATACTTATGAAAGAATAAAACGTATTACTCACATGTCACAGAAAATGAGATATGGAAACAGATATAACGATATATTCATTAGAATTGTGTACATCTAGCGGAGTTGAAATTTATAAAGATGAAGCTGGAGCCTGTTCAATAGCAGCAGAGTAACTGGGCGTAAATTATATAATGAAAGATGTAAACAGCTCAGATATGAGAGATGAGTGACCAAAGCAGCCACAGTCACAAAGAAGCAAAGTAGTTAACATCTAGATTACTAAACGAACACAAAATGTTGTTTAAAGTTGTTACCAGAAATCCCAAACAGTTTATGACCGATTTACTCCAAATTTTTACTCAATGCTCTAATTAACAGATTGAAATAGGCTATTTGATATGTATAATATGTTAATATATATGTATAATATAGAAAGGAGAAACTTTGTGTGTTCATTGCCCACAAATTTTTGCATTTGCTGCTCTGCTGATCGTATGAAGGACGTCTGTTAGCATGTCATTTCAGTTTATGAACTGCATGCCTTCCTTGAGTTTGCTGTAAAATAAATGCGTTATAGGCTAGTATGGAATGCCTGTGAGTGAGCGGCTTGTTTAGCAAAGAAGGAAAGCTCCTTACAGTGGATTTAGCTGAGCTAGTATATGTTTCACTTCATAAATTATTAATTTAATTGAATTTATCTGATAATTTATTAACATGTCACAGTAGCTGTGTGTATTGCAGGTTGCTCCTCGTGATGGTTAATGTTACAATTATGTAATATTAACATGAACTCTGTTGCAAATTCCATCTAAGCATAATATGGTTTGCTTTAGGATAAGATGTGCACTAAGTGCACCACACTCTGCTACCAGGATAATAACCTGGCATTAAAACAACTTAACAAAAAGAGAACACAAGGCAGTTAACTATTATAACATAGTGGACTGGGCCAAATCGCAGACAAGTTGGACTTATGTTACACATTTAAGAATATTCCACTTCCGTAACTTTTTACTATGTATAAAAACTCTTTAGAAGGCAAAATTTCTTTTGAATACAATATTAAAGCAAACAGATTATTTGGATTAAAAAAACAATTTTATCAAAATATAAAAAGATTGGATTTATAGACAGTTCTTCATCTCAGCTTTGGGCTCAACACTTAACTATTTAAACAAATTTCCACCTTGCCCAGAATGTTGCTCACTTAGTGCCTGTCTGAACCCAATACAAACCAAATTAATTTTAAATGGAATCTGAAACAGAACTTGTGTTAATATATAAAGAATCATAACGTTAATCATCACAAGAAGCAGCTTGCAAGACACACAACTGCTGTGACACAATAACATCTTATCAAGTAAGCTCAGTTAAATTAATAATCCATTTAACGAAACATATAGTCGTTCACCTAAAACCACCCTAAGAGATTTCCTTCTTTGCTAAATAATCTGCTCACCCATGACTGTTCCAAACTAGCCAATATTGTGTTCACTTTACAGTATGATGAAGGGAGGCATACAATATCTAAACTGAAATGACATGCTAACAACTCATTTTGGAGATACAACCAGTGTCAGCACAGTATCAAAATCACTTTATATGAAAAGTTCAGATTACAGGTGGCAAGTCAAATCGACACCACCAGCCATATTTAAAATATTTGTCCAGTGGGCATCCCCCATCTGAAGTGTAGTTGAGTCGCAATACACATCAAACTAAAAGCAGAGTGCAGTCACAATACAGTACATTTCAAGCGAATTGGACATGGTAACATATACACTGGTATGTTCATTACAGTTGTACCCATCTAGCAGAGCGAAAACCCTTCACAAAGACCAAGAAATTAGTTAACATCTAGACTACTATATCAAGACAAAATGTTCTTTAATGTTGTTATCAAAAATCTTGATAAGTTCCTGACCGATTTACTTCATATTTTTACATCATTTTATTTTATTTACACATAAAGTTCCGTAGAACGAAATTGAGGAGCAAATCTCTGAGGTCATAGAACATGTCAGTACATGAAATTACAACAGAAAACTAATTACAGATAAAAATAAAATGTCTATGAATCCGAAAAAAGTCAACCCATAAGTTTAAGTAAACGCAGTGAACAATACAACAGGGATCAGCTTAATTTTGCTCAACAGAATAGAATGAGTGACCCATGAGGAAGCTCTACAGTTTCGATTTGAAAGCACGTGGATTGCTGCTAAGATTTTTCAATTCAAATGGTAAATTATTGAAAATGAATGGAGAACTATATTGCACACCTTTCTGCACACGAGTTAAGGAAGTCCGATCCAAATGCAGGTTTGATTTCTGCCGGGTAAGAGGTGAACCAATTGTGAGCTACTCCTTGCATTCCGTAATAGTCCAACTTCAAGAGCAATATTTTGTGATCAGCACAATCAAACGCCTTAGTTAAATTTAAAAAATATGCCTAGCGTTCGAAACCTTTTGTTAACCCGTCTGGTACCTCACAGAGAGAAGAGAATATAGCATTTGCAGTTGTTAAACGGCTTCTAAAGCCGAACTGTACATTTAATAGCAAATCGTGTGACATAAAATGATCAATTATTCTGAGATACACAGCCTTTTCAATAACTTTAGCAATTACTGATGGTATAGAGATAGACATAAAATTATCTACATTACCCCTTTCCACTTTTTTATAAAGTGGCTTTACTACTGAATACTTTAATTGTTCAGGACACTGACCATTCCTAAAGGAAAAATCACAAATATGGCTAAATACAGGGCTAACATCTGCAGCACAGTACTTTAATACTCTGTTAGGCACTCCATCATATCCTATGGGAGTCCTTAGTATTCAGTGATTTAATTTATTGACTCAATCTCCCCCCTGTCTGTATCACAGAGGAGTATTTCAAACATCAGTCTCGGAAGGCATTTGCTAAGAAAGCTATACGGTTCCCTGTAGAAACTAAATTTTTATTTAATTCACCAGAAATGCTCAGAAAATGATTGTTGAATTCTGTACATATATCTGATTTGTCAGTAATAGAAATATTTTTCCTACAAACTCACTTTAATATTGTCGACCTTGTGCTGCTGACCAGACCCTTCCTTCACAGCTGTCCATATGGTTCTAATTTAATCGTGTGAAGTAGCTATTCTATTTGCATACCACATACTCTTTGCCTTCCTAATATTTTTCAAATGGCTCTAAGCACTATGGGAGTTTAGGAGATTTACTAACATCCTTTTCCTTACTCCATAACATACTAAATTTTGTATTGAAATCACCAGATATAACTAATTTTTGGTACTTCCTACAAAGTGAATCGAGAACTCTCTAACTAGAGGAAAAATGCTATAAAGTCAGAATTAGGGGACCTATAAACAACAACAATTAGAAGCTTAGTTTCACTAAATTCACACAACTTTCAAACATCTGTTCAGGGCAGTGCTGTGATATGTCTATGGAATACTTTTTTTGTGTACATAGCCACTCCCCCACCCCAGAAGGAACTCCTTGAAAAACAGCCAGCTAATCTATGTATCCTGGTGAAGGAAGCCTCTGAATTGCCAAATTGTTTAAGTGGTGCTCCAACATACCAACAATTGCAGAGTCAACATCTATAAGTAGTTCACTAGCTTTATTTCTAATACCTCTTAGAGTTTGATGAAATATGCTAATGCCTTCTCTACTTGGAAACATGATGCTCTAATTAACACTCAGATGGACATAGGCTACGTATATACCTCAGTCACCCAGTGATATACAGTTACTGTCCCGGGATGGCCCAGAGAGAGCCACACCAAGAAGAAACGCTTCTCGGATTGCGACAAGATCAATATGGTTCTTTTTAAATCATGTTGTTACAATATATAAATATTGTTACCAAATATCTCAGAAAGTTCTTCACCAATTTACTTCAGAGCTTGACATGATACTCTAAGAAACATCCAGATGGATATTGGCTTCATATTCTTAATATATGTGGTGTATAACTATATATATATATTCTACATCAATTTATTCCAATTTTTACGCAATGCTCTATTAAAAATTTGGAGAAATATAGGCTACATACTGTTATAATGTGTGAATACGAAGGCAACCCACTAGCAGCCACACAGCTCTGTGTTGTGCTAGCATGCACTCCAGCTGCATGGAGCTACTGAGTCACCCAGCGACATACTGTGACTGTCACAGGGCGGCCAACAATGAGCTACACCAAGAAGAAACGCTTCTCGACTTGTGACAAGTTTAAAGTGTTTTTTTTAAATCATGTTGTTCAAGGTCATCTTTATAATTATAATATACGGTATAATCAGTTACATTTTCACAACATCCATGACCCTTAAACCAAATAACAATACCTTCTGTGTTCTCTACCCTATTCCACTACCTGCAATGAGAGTCAAGGCCTTATCAAACCCTATGTAGTAACCTGCAAGGAGCTACACTACGTTATTGCAGCTCAGTGTTTCATGCATGGAGCTACTAAGTCACCCAGAGATGCACTGTAACTATCCAGTTCAGTCCAGAGAGCTACAAAACCAAAAAGAATCGCTTCTCGGAATTTGGCAAAATCTGTGTGTTTTTTTTTAAATCATGGTGTTCACGTTCAACTTTATTGATGATAATATAAAGTAAAATCACTTGTCACAGTTACATTTTCACATCTGTGATTCATAAACCAAATAAAAACACCTTCCGTGCTCTCTACACTGCGTACGTCTACAATGTGCGCAGAGAGTCAAGGCTTCATCAGGCCTCATCTCGAATGTTCTTGATCGATTTACTTCAGATTTTTACATGATATACTAATAAACATTCGACTGACACAGGCTATTTTAATGCAATGTATTCTGATATATTACAAAGTGAGAGGGCAGGGTTGAGTGGTGAGTGATCATTATCTTAAATCTCTTATTTCACAATAAGGCAGAGATTTTGCATTACAACTAATCTTAATACATTTATAAGAGCTATACATTAAAATGCAACAACGAGTGGCTGAGTAACAGCAAGTATTCAATAACAGACTATTGCACTCTCAATCAAGGCAAACTATAAGAACCATACCAATCAATAGAAACAAAGTGAAGTAAGAGACTTCAAAGGTATGAATCGTAATATTAAAAAAAGGAAAAACCTACACTTGGTTAACCCACAGAATGAGAACAGTTTAAAAACATATACTTGATTCAAAAATCAATTGACTGCAAACCGGCCAGAGCACGAAGTACAATCTTGTAATGACAGTGAGAACATATACATGAAAGTTTGCTCCCAATAATCATGCCAGTTGTCTCTGCCAAAAAGCACAGCTACAAGAAATCAAAAAGACAAGAAGGCACAAGGAATTTCGATACAGTTCAAAATAACAAAAGGACGAGAAAACATTTTCAAATAACTTCCCTAAGTAGTTTTGGGCATTCTCCCTAAAACCGGCATTGTGGGTGACAATATTAACGAGGATAGCCAAGATTCATAACTCACTCACTGCAAAGGGAAGCAGAGCGATAATCACAGCAACACTGAATCAGATGCAGCAAAATACGATAAGAATTTGGCTTACTTAGATGTGATGACATCAACTAGGAAAAGGTACAATAGCATCATGTGGTTCTCTGAGTACTACGGCACAGTTGGCCGAAATGTTTGCAAGTCCTCATATTTGAGAGTAATCTATTACAAAACGCTTAACAGCCACTCAATACTACAGTGATGAACTAAAGAAACTGGTATAGGCATGCATATTCAAATACAAAGATCCGTAAATAGGCAGAATACGGCGCTGCGGTCGGCAATGCCTATATAAGACAATAAGTGTCTAGTGCAGTTGTTAGATGCATTACTGCTGTTCCAGTGGCAGGTTATCAAGATTTATGTCAGTTTGAACATTTTGTTATAGGCGGCACACGAGCGATGGAACACACGAGTATTGGAACAAAACGCTTTCTTGCCCAAAGTACTGTTATCCAAGATGGGGACGATGACGTCATCCAAGATGGCGACGATGACGTCATTCAATATGGCGGCCATGACGTCAGCTGATGACACAAGTACTGTTATCCAAGATGGCGGGTTTTGGCGGGAAAGTGCCCTGCCCCCCTCCCCCAGAAAAATGGCAGGAAGTTTATATTCCAACAGGATAATGCCTCACACTGCGGTTAGATCTACTAACCTAAGAACAATCCCAGGAAGATAGGTCACTTGAGCTACCCACAGAAACCTAAGTCATCCGACCGCCACTTCTTCCTATGAAGAGGCGCCAAGTTTGAATTTTGGTGCTAAGCAAAGGTCAATTCGCGTATCTCTAGTAAACTAAGAAAATGGCGTGATAGAAAGGACACTTGGACTAACCTCAGTCACCTGACTGTCACCTACTCCTAAGGATTCGCATGAAAAGGACTTGTACATAAGTCTTTATTTAAACAGTGTCATGCAGTATGGCTATCTGGTGTGTTCACCACGAGGTCTGGACTCCAACTGAATAAGTATACAGTGCCACTACCAGAGGATGCTCTCTTCTGTGATGTAACCCAAGATAGCAGGCAACAGTGTGTTCACCAAGAGGTCTGGACTCAAACTTACCTACTTCACAGCGCCACCACCAGAGGGCACTGTCATCTAAGATGGATATCATGGTGTCAGGTGATGACACAACTACTGTTAAACCTGTGATGTCACAGACACACTGATAGTGTTCCCACCCCAAATCCAAGATGGCGGCCGTGGGGAATTCAAAAAGTGCTATGCCCCCTCCCAGGCAGGAAATTCAAATTTTGTCAGATTTTCGCAAGTACCATGCCCTCCTGGACTTGGAAGGAAATAGTCAAACTCTCCACCACGATCCTCAACCGACCGCCACGTCCCCTTACCAACCAATTTTGGCGGGCTAACATGTACAAATGTGTACTAACGTACACTAATGTGTATTAACGTGCACTAACGTCTACTAACGTGTACAGCGCATGACGTCATGGCGACCATGATGTCAGTTAATGATGCAAGTGCCACACCCACTGTCGGGAAGATAGAATTTTGGTGGGAAGATAGGTCAATTGGGCTACCTCCACTAACCTAACCCCCTTCCCTCCCCGCCCCCAGAAAATGTGTGGGAAGTTCAAATTCCAACAGGATAATGCATCACTCCATGGTTATCTCTACTAACCTAAGAAAATTGAGGGAACATATGTCATATGTCACTTGGGCTACATCCACTAACCTAATTCATCTGACCGCCACCTCATCCTAGGAACTGGTGACTAGTTTTAATTTTGGTGGGAAGATAGTCCAATTGAGCTACCTGTGCTACCTTAAGAAAATGACGAGAAAGAAAGGCCACTTGGACTACCTACACTAACCTACGTCACCCAAGCGCCACCTCCTCCTAGGAATCCATGGGAGAAGAACTGAGCCTGCACTGGGCTGGTGGAGAGAGGAAGGGGTGTCACAGATCGTGCTATCCAAAACTGTTCCATCGCTCCTAAGTAATTGAGTACACTGATTTGTGGACACGAAATCAACTTGTAAACTGTCCAAATAATGCGTAGCACTGCCTACAGACCTGCTTGCAAAACAATCCAAAAGACATACGATAGCACCGCCCACAGCCCCCTGTACACTGTACCACACTGGAGGCTACCAGTGAAGTGACGTGACCATCAGCTGCCAAGTCACACACAGCTGCCCACAATCATGAGGCAGTGAGATCCCATTCATACTTGTACCTCAGAAAATCCTCTCAAAATACGTGTTCAACTGGGTACAGTTGGTGATACAACCAGACGAGAGTGAATACCTACTATTTCAGAGTGTGGTCACACCTGATCCGGACCATATGCTTGTGTGTTTATTAACATTGCTTGCATGATCACGCTATTGCTGTGGTACGGGTCAAGTCGGAGGACCTTTCACCCTTATTTTCTGAAGAGGAGACTTTCAGCACTAAAATTATTTTCTACAGATCGCTAAATTGCACTCACAGTTAAACGCACAAAACTTGTCTGCTGATCATCAAATACATACACACTAGGCTCACAAGAATATCAGAAGCCAGGAACATATTTACTAGTCTAACTACAATTAAACATTATTTTGATTGCTGCAGCAGTCTGACACCGATTGATGTACATGTAATTTCTACTATTGACGGTTGTGGTTTGGGAACGAATTTTCATATCTATAGTGCATATATTTTCCCTTTAAAAAACCTCTCTCATACCCTCATGGTTATCTATATGCTGAATCTACACATCCCTCACGATAGGACACACACTCATCTTCGTTATGCTACAATATGAGCCACAGTAACTTTACAATACTATATATACACATTTTACACAAACAGTGCAGTTATCTTTTATATCTGTACAGCATCCGAAAAAATTATGGTGTGCCTACACTCACACTGGCTGTATGTCAAGATGCTCCTCAGTCCTAGGGAAGCACCGTCAGCCTTTTCCTTCTGCTGGCCGGTGTGGCCGAGCGGTTCTAAGGGCTTCAGTTTGCTCCAGTCGCAGGTTCGAATCCTGCCTCGGGCATGGATGTGTGTGATGTCCTTAGGTTAGTTAGGTTTAAGTAGTTCTAAGTTCTAGGGGACTGATGACCTCAGATGTTAAGTCTCATAGTGCTCAGAGCCATTTGAACCTTCTTTCTTTCTTTCTACAGACGCGATATTCAGTGGCAATAAATAAACACCATATTGCACCGACAACTAAACTTCACAAAGTGCCGCACATATCATCAAATACAGAAAGACTCTCACTCAATTACACTGCTCTCCCACTGAGGACAGGAGTTTGAATATTAGAGCATGAAACCGATCTCCAACCCAGCAATATATCAACATGTACCGTGTCGATGTAGTAAACACACAATTCGTATCCTCTGCCATACAAAATCATCCCTTTTACATCAGAGCCAGCTCACCGAAGTCGTCCTCTGAACTGTTCTACAAATTCGAGATCGTTTCCCCTCGGCACAAAGGCGTCACTGTTTCTGCTCTGAACCTGCTTGCTGGCTCGCCCACTTTTCTACACACACCTCCAGACTCGGGGATTACAAGAACACAAATATTTTTGCATGGTTTGCCATAATACTATACCATTTTTGCGATACTTCTCGATACCTAGCACTAGGCCCGATCCTACCGACCGCTAGCGCAACATAATTCCCAATATACAGACTGGAAAATATTTCTCTACAAACCCAAAACTTTAGCGATGTGCAGCATGCTGTAAACCACTGAGTAACTAGAGACAAATAGAGGAAACTAATATTTCCACTCTCGAATATCGATGCCGGTGATTTAGCAAATTTAAAAACATCCTTATAATTTACAAGGTGACTAAGGTGTTTCTCATGTCTAGAGAACCAGCAAATGTGTCTTCCACATGCTAGATGCACACCCACAACCGATCTTCTCTCAACTAAAGGAAGGTGCGAAATGTGCAGAAGCAGTCAACTGAACAATGGGAGGGAATAACGGTCCAGTGCAAATGCATTTCCGTACACAATGTTCTCAAATTTCCACTTGATCACGAAAGCAGCGCAACACATACTAGGTATTAGTTCGCTATATAGTCGTCTAGAGGAGGGCAAAGTTAAGTCAGATACATTCCTAAACTCCAAGAGGACTCTGCATTCGGATGGCTGCTGCCGTTAAGGGGAAACGTGAATCATACCTGCACATATCACCAGTGCTGCAGGCCAAGCATGCACAGGTAGAATCAATCATCCTAATCAGTCACATATATATTTTATCCCTGTCCTTACAACTAAATGTTACAATCACAGTCTCAATTGAACGGCAGTCGACATTGAGCGAAGTATAGGAGCTACACCCTGCTGAAGGCTGTGACTCTGGAAATGGAAATATCTGTACCTTCCTTAAAACATAGTCATCTCCTTTCCACATGTCGGATGACAAACACATGGATTTTAAGCCTGATACTCAAATGTGAACATATCACGCTCCCCCCACTACTACTAAATATAATACTTGACATGTGGTGCATCTGCCTCCGAACATAGGTCACGGCAGATTCACACTCGAATGCTAACTCGGATGGGATATGCTGTGGATCTGCATCCCAACACCAATTCATACATTGCATGTGGCGGATCCACCTTCAAACCCTATCCCGTGTGTGGCATAGAGAGGAGTGAGGAGTTGATGGACAGAGAGGTGGAAGGTGGAGATTGTGAGAGGCAGGAGGAGCAGTTAACCAGATAGGGGGAGGAGGTGACAGTGAGTGGGAGAAGGTGGAGATGGACGAAGAGATGGGGAGGAGGAGGAGATGGATGAGGAGATGGGGAATAGGAGTTGGACAAAGAGAGGAAGGAAAAAGATTAGGACATATTTCTAAAGCCAATACATGTTTAGCAGTCGTGAACCTTTGGTGGGTTCACTAATACTCGATATAAGCAATGCCATATTACTATAGAATTAGAAAATTATTGTAGTTTTTGTATAATTGCAAATTAAGTGTGAAACATGCACATTTGGTCAAGTAAGAAAAACCAAATAAATAAAATTAGTAATAGTTATCAAAAAGCATTTTTTGACATGGAAAAGTTACTGTCAAACACACTGTGAACAACAATTACCATCCTCTCAGTATCATGATAATGTCATTTAACATGCATAAATATAGTGTCTTATAATTTGCTGAAAGAGGCTGGTAGACGAAAATGACAAGTAATTCATGAAAAATACCTGAATAATGTTTATTCTATCAGTATTAAAAGCAGATTATCAATTTGATTATAATTTAAAAATGTAAAGAAACATTAAACACTAATGTAAAGTCATGAAACAAATTGAGGAATTCAATTTATAAAAATGCATGTCAATAAAGCGGATATAAACCTTAACCTACTACTGTCAAACTGTGTAAAATGAAGCATATAAGCATCCTTTAATGTTGCCATATGTGAGAGTGATGGAAAATATCTAACAGTGAAAAATAAGTAAAAACAACTAACATACATAAGTATATAGTAACATCACAAGCCATAATCCTGGCGGTAATACAGGAACAAAAATCAGTATCTTACATGGAAAAGCTACTATCAAGGAGACTGAGTACTACTTTAATAATATTCTGCATATCTGGATAATGTATGACATGCGAAATACAGTGTCACATCATTTACTAAGAAGAAGTGAAAAAGACGTAAATGGCAAATCAATTAGAGGCAGACACACAAACAATGTGTATTCAGTCAATAACAAAAGCAGATTATTAGCCTTGTCAATGCACAGAAACACAATATATGTAAGTAGTACATACTAATAAAAGTGAGGAAAAAACTGAGGAGTTCATTTTAGATAAACCTTAACATACTACCCTCAAACTGCATAAATTCATGTATATAAACATCATTTGACCTAGGAAATATATGGGAGCGATGGGAAATATCCATCAGCAAAAAAATAAGCAAAACAAACTGCAGGGTATCTCGCAACATCACAAGTCATAATTCTGGCATTAATACAGGGTCATGAACCAGTAACTTACCAGGGGAACCAAACCAGATGAAAACATGTAAGAAAACACAGGGTACATAAAACAGGAATTGAAACTCAAATAAAACTTAGTATCTAAAGTTATGAACATTTTCGATAAGAATAACAAAGAAAATGAACAATTTAAAAGAGATATCAGCATCCAGATAATAGTAAAGAAAGCTGTCCTTGTTATGAAAGGAACGTGCAGGGGTACATAATCTAATAGTGCATGTTATATGAAGTCAGCTTAAAAAAGTTAATCATGAAAAATGAGCAATTTAAAAGAGATATCAGCATCCAGAAATAGTAAAGAAAGCTGTCCTTGTTATGAAAGGAACGAGCAGGGGTACATAATCTAATAGTGCATGTTATATGAAGTCAGCTTAAAAAAGTTAATCAAGAAGCGAAACTTACTGGAACCTTAAGAAGAATGTGTAACACAGTAAGAGTGTGGAGTGAAGGTTGTTTAAACACACAATATAAACTAGAATAACAAAGATGTGAAATCACAAGGCTTACACCCAAAAAACTACAGAGCCATGGTAAAGCACTGAACAGTGAGCATGTAAATGAGGATGTCACTCACAAGATTTTAATAATTTCAGTAAAATCATTTAAGTAATTTTTATTTTTACATCACCCTACTTATTCAGAATTTTATCTGAGATTGTCATCACATGTGAAAATATTTCTGTTTCTTCCAGTAAATTCATACATTCTTCCATGCTGGATTTGTGTAGATTTTCATTTGGTAATTTATATTACTAAGAGAGTGTTTGTGAGTTGATGAGCAACTTGGGTGTGAGTGTTTTGTGGACCCAGTTTTTGGCCTCCTCTGTGTGTGAATTGTGCAGAATTTTTCAGATCTCTACCATTTCATTTTACACACTAGAACGAACATACATGGATTCATTCCCTGTACTATACTGTAACTTAATGTCAATGCTATTACTAGTATCAAAGTAGATAATGACATTACTTTATCCTAAATATCTGTTTGATTCTCTCTGAAACCATGCCATGATAAGGAACGACAAAATGCCTATTTTCTCCTTGTCATTTGCTTTTTACAGTGTAATTTCATCTCTGGTTATTTCTTCTTTTATTTTATTTTCTTACTGTACAACCTGCCTGTTATCAATGGTTCATAAGCATTTTGTACTGTTATGTGCTAAAATGTTCTCAGTACTAACATTAACATTTGAAAGTGGCAACTTAATTATTCTATTCAGTGTTAAATGGGAAAAGGCATAATAGTGTGCCAAAAATACCTGTTTATAAACATATCAGCATTTGTTAGTTTTCTGCAAATATTAAAGTGTTTTCTACTCTAATTTTTAAATATTTTTGGAGCAAGGAAATAAATATTTCTATTTCCTTTCATTTCAACAGTAAATTTGATACATGGGTGTATACTGTTAAACAATTACTATAACCTGTATATGACCTTAGTATCCCCATTTAAAAAAATATGGTATCATCAACATGTTGTTTGTAATAGATAGTTTTATTAACAATTGGAGATTTGTTATTTAAGATTGTATGTCCAATACTATCCATTAACATGTTGGAAAGGGTCCCACCTAAACAACATATCAGCACCGAGCCATCTGGTGGTTTATGAAGTTCTCCACTGAAAGTAAAGTAATTGTTGGGCAACACTAAGGTAAATAGTTCCAAAAGCTTCATAATTTATGGAATACTGATTTTCTTAAATACTTTATGATATGTTTCTTAACAAGCTTAATAGATTCTTTGAGAGGAACATTAGTGTATAAGTCACCACATCAAACGCACTGAGTGTAGCATTATCCAGAATCTGAATGTCTTCTGTATAAAAATCATGTCATTAGTATTTTTAATCATATAACTCTCCAAGATACAGATTTTAGTGATAATGTGGTTTAAGTTTTGGTTAAGCAGGTAACCTGGGCTGTCAATATAATTTACAGTGGATGTAAGCAGTGTACTCAATTTGTGAATATTAGTCTGTACTAGGAGTTTCAGATCTGGATAAAGTAATTTCATTGAACATTATTTTCGTCTCTTACATACACCTTGGATATTTAGAATATATAAGAAACTTTATACCTACAGTTGATAGATATTCTGTGTAATCAACGTTCTACAAAACAAAAATAAATATGTATCACCTTTTTAGATTGGCATGGAGCGAGATTTTGTAAGATTCAGTATCATAAAGCTGTATTTAAGACATCTAATGTCGACACATTCATCTGCAGAGTCCTAACAATGTAGCACACTGAACCTCCATTACAATCTATGTGTTTTATTTTATATAATGGATGATTTTGACTGCTAACATCTGGGTAGTCATTTGGAGGAAGTGACCCTGCAAACACTTTGTAGATACTCTAGCTGAATGGGGGAGACTAAGTTACCATTAGATGCTAAAGAAACTAAGTCACACAGCCACACCTGGTGAATAATATATCAAACATTCTTGTATAAAACCTTAATTAATTCATGCATATACATTTACAGAGAATATGGAAAGATTCCAGATATGATTGGGGAATATGCGATAACTGTATTTATGGGCAATACTGATGGAAAGTGGTCATATGTTGGTATACTTGCAGAATGATGTTTGCTGTGAGAGTGTTAGCCACAGATCCTATAATGGAATTGGCAAAAAATGCTGTACAATTTATTTGTTTTCTAAAAGTGGTTGCCTACAAATGATATTCCACAGGTCCTAAGTACCTTAAAATACTGCTGTTCTGACGAGTAATGTTTTTTCCACATGTCTTAAGAGAAAAAAGCAATGTATCAAAAAGACTAAGTCTGGTCCCTATTAAAGAAATTACTCTTTTACATGTAGTTAATATTGAAGATTTTGAGAAGATTTTGAGAGGTGGCATGCCTTTACGATGCACACAGTAACTTGTCCCCTCTCATATTTCTATCTTACTCTGAGTAATTCGATTTAGGAAAGTAAGGCCAAGTATTGTCATTACAAGGATAGTATTGAGAACTCTTAGAAGATACGAATATTTTCCTTTCTAATTGCATGTGGTGAAAAGTTGATATTGCTTCACACACGGACTCTCCACGCAGTGTCTCTCGTCACTGCGTGGTCCGGTGACAGGCTGGTCCCGTTGATCTTGAAAAGGTTATGCCGATGGGTGTGAGGGAGTCGAGTGGCTGCTGTCCAAACGTCGACATTGTCATAAGAGCGTGGGCGACACGCCTACAGGGGCCTGAAGGAGCGGCTGGGGCTAGAGATTCCGTTACTTCGCAGAAACTTAGTGAAAACACTTTCTGATGGGCTACCACCGAGGCATGAAATGCTTGTGTTCCCAGGCTATCTTGGCTGGCAAATTCCCATGTTTTCTGCAAAATCATGACTGTGATTGGCTTGCTCAGGGGATAGCACCTTGATGTAGCAAAATCGGCGCAGAAATTGGCGTCAGGTATCTGTATTGGTGGAATAGTAGTGCTTCGGCAGTAGAGGGGAATTTTCCGCCGGTTTTCGAGTTGCTGATTGGCACGTTTTACCACGGCCATGGTGGTGGGGGCGGTAATGTTCTGAGCGCGGCCTGTACGTGTGCTCTTAAAGGAGTCGGCTCTCGCCTTTCGGTCGGAGTACGTTACAAGATTGAGCTCTCGCTGCTCTGGACAACCTGCCTTCCATTGGCTGTCTAATATACTTTTATTTAATTGTAACTGTTTGACGAAGTTTCTGAAGTTTCGAGTTCAACATAACTTTCCGAGTGCACTTGGCAATTAAGCGTTCTGCATACAAGCGGCCTATGTTGTCCGTCTTGAGCAGTTTTGGCTAAAGTTGACCGTATCGGAGTTACTGTGTGACTTCACTTGTTAAAATCAATCACCTTACCGTCAGTGATTGTGTGGCGAACCTTCTTCGTCTCCATCAGAGGCGCATTTGTATTGCTAGGAAGTCTTTAGTCTGGAACAACCAGACCAGGATAATTTGTTTCGGGCTATACTCGCAACATTATCATCACCACGAAGGGCAACCAGCCATCGCCTCCCGTACGTCAGATCGGGTCCATGCAGTTAAGAAGACAGCTTGGTAACGTATGTCTGCGGCACCGGCAGATTAGAGAATTTTGCTATGTGATAATCAGAGCTCAGCAGAGCGCGCCTGTTCCCGTCTTTTCTAATGTGGTTCTGTATTGGGTGTTCACTGTCTTGAATTCTCACTACTGTAGCAGCAATTAATGTTGGGTTGGCTGCGTGTTTCTCTTAAGATTTGAGTTGCACGGAATTGGCTCCACACACCACATATCATGAATGTCACAAGCTAGTTTATGGACAACTTCACCTTCACAGGATTTATTTGAGTATCCAGTTTGACATATTGTAAATGTTTCATGTGTTTTGTTTATTATTTTGAGTTTAGTCATAATAAATCAAAATGTTATTTTGGACAGAACTTTCGTTTTGTAGATCAGTAGAGCAACCATTTCATTTCTCACCACATTAATGAAACTTTCCTTTATCAAATTAAATTATTGCAGGTGCCAAACTCTTTTCTACTCCGCTTGCAGGGTCGATTACAGTCAGTTCGCATTTCTTCTTAATCCATCTACAACAGCAAAAGTCGGAGTTAGAAAAGGGGGAGCTTAGAGCATCATTTCCATATGGAGATTCTAGACGAATTTAGAGTTAAAGACACTGCTAGCCCCAGCACCTCACACTTTTGCATGAGGGAGAAACTATTAACTGCTACTCTAACAAGAAAGGTCATTACTGATATGTAATCAATGCAACTATTTATTTTAAACAGTCTATATGGGAAAAAATCTGTATTCAGAAAAGCATGCAAGATACCTGCATTTACTGTAAATAGTAATGGGAAACGGTCATATATTTACATACTGGTGGATTCCATGGTGTTTACAACATTAGGAGATTTGTGAAAAAATTCATCTGTAAACCCCCAATCGCATTTGGATGTGCTTAAGAAGGGGAGGTTATGTTGTATCAAATGTGGTGGACTGGACACTGTACTTCTTGTTATTCCACAGAATTTAAGAGAAAAGTACTATAAATTGCTATTGTTCATACAAGTTATTTCCCCACAGATCTTCAGAAAAGCAAGCAAGTGTCGAATAGATTAAGGCCAGTCTCTATTAAATAAATTACTCGTTCAAGTGCAGTTAATGTGGAAACCTTTACCATGAAGGAAAACAATAAATTACAAATAACCTTATAGGTCAGGCCTCTACATCTAAAAAAATTGTACATAATGTGAAGGACAATCAAATAATTTAAAATCAGAGATAGTAAAATAGTCTTTATGAAAACGGAGTGGAGGTCCATATTTGCAATACATGTTCAAACAATAACTGCGAATTAGGACTTTCACTCAATTTTAGTATAAAGAATTTTAACCATCTATGATTTAAATTGTTTGATTGTCCTTGAAACTATAACTTGCCACTTGAACATGAACAGGACACTGCCAATGTGTAAACAAAATTTACAAATTACTTTAAACACATTATATGGAAAAATCTGGATCCATAATCGTAAATAAGACATCTACCTTCACTATATCCTGTAAATATCAATGGAAAGTGGCCACACATTAATATACTGGCAGAAAAATGATGAATTCATGGACGTTTACTACACTAGGAGCTACGAGACAAAATTTGCTTCTAAATCTCCATTCCAATCAGATTTCCTTAGAAAAGGGGTTATGTTACTTCAAAGTATGATGAACTGGACATTGTGCATCCTGTTATTCCACAGGTCTTAAGAGAAAGGAAAAAGGTATCGAATAGACTTAAGGAAATTAGTTCTCTAAGTGCAGTTTATGCAGAAAACTGGAAAGAGAGGAGATCAAGGTCAAAAACACGAAAAACTGATGCATTTGGCAAAAACAATTGCCTCAAAGGAAAACTGTAAACTGCTACTAGGAAAAGAGCAGCCATTACCAATGCTCAAGTATGGCTTACAAATGACGTTAAACATAGTATTAGGAAAAGAACTGCATACAAACAGGGAATACCTGATATTTGCATTCACAGTGAATACTAATGGAGAGTGATCATTCGTGGGTTAACTGTCGAAAATAATGGTTTCAAGGACGGTTATTGTATCAGGAGATATGCCAAAAATCTGTTTATAAGCCTCCATTCCCCCTTGGATCTGCTTAAAAAATGCAGCAAATAAAAGCCAAATTTAAAATCCTCAAAATCTTCTTGGTTACTGGCATGTTTAATATGTGCTGTCTTATTAGTAAATTTGTTACATTTTCTAGGTGCTCTGGTAATAAAATATGGTACTAATGTCACAGATAGCAATACATATTAGTTAACAATATACTTTGTACATAACAGAGACAGAAGATAAGTATACGTTTTTGGATATTGTGCATAGTTTGCACTGCATTAGAGATATGCAGTCACAGATCTTTTGGCGGAGTTAGCAAAAAATGCTGTCTAACCCATTTATTTTCTAAAAGTGGTTTCCTACAAATGATGTTTATCTATAGATCGTAAGAAAAACAATTATAAACTACTCCTGTTCACACAAATAATGTTATTCCATATGTCTTAAAGAAAAGAACCAATGTATCTCCATTAAAGAAATTAATATTTTAAGTACAGTTAATGTGCAAAACTGGAAATGGAGGAGATCGAAGTCAAGTAAACGAAAACTGGGTTATTTAGCGAAAGTAATCGCTGCCAAGAAAGACTATAAACTGCTACTGCGATTTCCTACAAATAAATCGTTGAAAATAATATTATTCCACATATCTTAACAAAAATAACCAATGCATCAAACACTGTAAAGTTAGTCCCTATTTAAGAAATTTCATCTTTAATTGCAGTTATTGTGGAAACAGGAAATGGAAGAGATCAAAGTCAAAAATACTAAACAAACTGTAGTATTTGACGAGAACAGTTTCCACAAATGGAGACTATAAACTGTTACTCAAAAAAGAACACGTCACTGCTGATATGCAACGTGGCTTACAAATCACTTTAAATACAATGTATACATGTTCTCTTTATAAATATACAATCCTCAATTTGCCCTTAAGTGGCTGTTTTTGAGGTAGAACATAACAGCAGGCAAACAAAACACAAGCATGGTTGATTAGTTCTTTGTTACCTTTTGGCAGAGATGGGCTAAGGTGATTCTGCACTCTTCAAAGAATTTACAAGGCTGCGACCCCCCCCCTCCCCTTACCCTGAAAACTACCAAATTAGGAAATTTTGTAATTTGTTAGGTGGGTTTAATAAAAATGAAGTGTTACGGAAAAATGTTACTTAAATGGGATGTAGATGGAAGGATACAGATTGCTGTTCCGTAGATAAAATCAGAATGTAGGAATATCTGCGAAGAGGCCAGTTCAACAGCGGTTCCTGTAGAGGGCAGCACAGCCTTCTCAGTAGTTGCAGGAGCGACAGTGTGGATGACTGAATGATCTGGCCCTGTAACATTAGCCAAAATGGCCTTTCTGTCCTGGAAATGTGTACTGTGAATGGCTGAAAGCAACGAAAGCTACATTCTGACTTTTTTTCCCGAGGGCTTGCTGCTCTGCTGTATGGTGAAATCATTATAGCATGCTCTCAGGTATTAAATCTCAGAGCTAAAATAGTTCTCCATTTGGATCTCTGGCCTGGGACTACTCAGGAAGATGCCATCATCAGGGAAAATGAAACCCGCAATCGGTGGGTTTTAGCCTGGAATGCTGGATCCTTTAATTGAGTAGTTAAGTCAGACGATTTAAATAGAAAATGCATAGGTTGAAGGTCTATATAGTGGAAATTAGTGAAATGTGGTAGCATGAAGATTGGGAGTTTCTTTCGGGTCAGTTCCAGCAGGAGCATGTCTAATAACGAATAAGAAAACAGGGATGCAGGTGAGTTACTATGAACAGCGTGTTGAACGCATTATCGAAGCCAAGACAGACAAAATGCCAACAGCCACCACAGCAATACAACTTTATAGACCATCTAGCTCCGCAGGTGATGAAGGGATAACAGTAAAGGATGATGGGATAAGGGCAGTCGTTGCGGCAGTTAAAGGAGATGAAAATGTAACTGCAGTGAGTTACTGGAAACAGGTAGTAGGAAAAGGAACAGAGAGAAAAACAGTAGAAGAATGTGAGATGGAGGGGGGGCGGGGGGAGCAAGGAGAAATGAAAGAGGAATGCGCCTGCTAGAGTAATTTAATCATTGCCAACACTTGGTTCAAGAATCGTGAAAGAAGGCAGTGTATTCACAAGAACCTTCAGACACTGGAAGGTCTCAGTCAAATTATACAGTGTTAAGAGTGAGGTTTCCAAACCAGATTTTGTACTACAGGACATTTCCAAGGGCAAATGTGGTCTCTGACCATTATTTATTGAAAACTAAAACTGAAGAAATTGTAGAAAGATAGGAAACAAAGAAGAAGGGACCTAGATAAATTGAAGCAACCAGAGGTTGTCGAGAGTTTCAGAGCTACCATTAGGCAAGTTGCACTGTCGTGACCTTAGAAAAGTTTAATATATTTTAATACGTGTCGGATCACATCGAGAGAAGTGATCTGGGTTTCGTATGCAAGACGGCCCGCATTTATGACGGAGGATACCGGGGGCAGACAATGTTTCCAAAGCAGCGTGACGCTACTTGCTGCTTAGAGACTCGACAAACATGTTATAAAGCAGCACAACGGCGCCGATAATGAAGGTTTATAGAATAATAGGAAACATCCCAAAGCGCGTATTGGAAGAAATGCGATGTAGAGGGTAATCGGACATTTAGACGATCACATGTCGCGGGAAGAGTCCAAGGGAATGTTCCAGAAAAAGACTGACGAGGGCAGTGTGCAACCAGAGTCAATTAGGAAAGATATAGAAGACTCATGTAGCAGTGAGTAGGGTCAGTGTTCAGTTACGACAGCGAGCGTTCAAAGGGCAGTGACATTCCGCAGCGGCATGTTATGGAGCAGTAAACACTTCAACTACGAAAAGATGGCAATAGGCTCTGGTGAACATACAGTTTCTGCAAGCTAAGTAGCATTTTACAATATTTATTATAATAGTTCTGAACATACTGTCTATCTCTGCCTGAAACAGTCTGAAAAGCGGAATTTTAGTGAATAGCAGGAATAAGTTACTACCTGGTACTTGTCTTTTGAACAGCAGGCGAAGTGGGCTGTGAGTGCTAGTGAAGCAGTTCACAGTGCTGATCATTGATTAATTAGGCCAAGTGGCTGGTAATTAACAGACTGAGTGACAGTCAAGCACTCGTCTCTGATACAGATCCTTTGTAGTAATCATCTGACATTCTGATAAGGGGTATTGGTCCGACACCTCACTAAGTAAATAATAACTTGCTACTTCAGCAAACTATTCCTGCCAACACCCCGAGACTTATCAGTCTTCTGAAACCTAATCCACCCCCAACCAAGGAGATTTCCTCCATCACATCTCTACCATAAAGCAAATTAAACCCAGAATGTCGTTAACATCATGTTAGACCACGCAAGGGTAGATAACCTGTGCCAGGACACGACAGTACTGAAACAGGTGAAAGGAGTACAATATAAAACGAACTGGTTACTTTGAGACACAGTGAGGGCAGCAGAGGATCGCAAAGGTAAAAATACAAGACTTAGTAGAAATCTTTGGATAACTCAGGAGATACTTAGTTTAACAGACACAAAAACAATTTTTTTTTAAATGCAGAAAATGTAACAGGGAAAATATGTGTACAAAATTAGACTTACAGAAAGGGCAAAAAAATTACCCGGGAATGTGATGAGGACATATACAAGTCTGTCGAAGTACATATAACTAGAGGAAAGACAAATGCTACATATCGAAAAATTGAAAAGACTTTTGGTGGAAAGAGAAGCAACCGTAGAATATCAAGACCACAGAGAGCAAACCAGGATTAAGAAAAGAATCGAAAATTGCATGGCAGCAGAAGGAGGGAGTGAAGCAGTGTTGTAGCCTGTCCCAGATGTTATTCAATCTGTACTCTGAATGAGCCGTGAAAGAAGCAAGGAGAAATTTGGAAGGGAATTTAAGATAAGAAACAGAAATAAGAGCTTTGCAATTTTCTGATGACATAATCCTGACAGAGATGGCTAAGGATTTGTAAGAGCATTTGAAGGGGATGTTTACTATCCTGCAAAGAGATTACGCAAAGATCATCAATAAAAGTAAAACAAGGGCAATGGGATGTAGTGGAAGTAAATCAGACATGCTAAGGAAATTAGATTAGTAAATGATACATAGAAAGCAGTAGATGAATTTTGCCATTTTGAATACAAAACACCTGATGGTGACAAAGTAGGCAGAATACAAAAGACAGGCAAAGCATTTCAGAAAGAAATCAATTTGTTAACATCCAATAAAAATTTATGTGTAGCCTTGTATGGAAGTGAAACATGGACAGTAGGCAATTAAGACAAGAAAAAAATAGAAGTTTGTGAAATATCGGTTGCCTAGGATGGAGTAGCATGGAAGCTGCATCAAACCAGTCTTCGGACTGAAGACCACAACAACAAATGAAAAATGTTGCACAGAATCAATTAAATGTATCACTGTTGTAAATAAATTAAAAATTGTTTATAGTTCCTATAGAAACTGAAAGAAAAAGAAAATCTATATCTTATTTTCTTATCTCAGGTACTGCACATTAATTTTAGTACTGTGTGTTGTAAAGAACAGATTTTATTGGCTCTTCATAAATTATTAATAGTGCATAAATTATTAACTGGTAATAAAAGTAGAAGGGCTACAATTAAGTGTTGAGAATATATTCCTTTCCAGGCATTATGTATTTATTACAATTTTAGTTTGCTTTGAGCGAAAGAAATTCATTGGTTAAACCAAATTTTGCAGCTGTGTCCTATTCTACAGATGTGACAACTAAATTTGATAGTCTGCTTCACCTACATTTGACCTTAGGTAGGTTTTTTATCATTTCTAGTTTTCTGAAACTTCATTGATAAGATACTCCAGTCTCAAAGCTGTTTCGATGTTAAGACAAACGTTTCGTAACCCATAATTTAAAATGTCAAAATTGGAAACAGTGTCGTGCACTTCATCAGGTCTTTCTAATGCAATTGGAAAGCCGCTTTTTTCTTAACTAGCTCAGCTGTATCGATATATCTGCTGTATTTGGTGCAAAAACTGCTGTATATTTTCCAAAATAAGATACAAAGCTGCCATTGAAGGCAGTTCTTATAGACGATTAAAGTGAAATAAATGTTATATTATGTGATATCTGTTACCCATTTCACTTTGGGCCTATAATTGTATCAAATAATTTGAAGCACTCAGGCTTAAACAGTTTCAATCCAACCATTATTTGGCAAAAACTAGCAAAATCGTAAGTCTTCGGTCGGGTAATACTTTTGCTTCTGCACCCACTCGCCAAGCTTTGAAATCCTACAATATCACAGCACAGGGTTTCTCAGACTGTGTTCCGTGGAACACAGGAATTCCGTAGGAGTTGAATAAGTGCTCCACGAAAAACTATTAATAACAGTGCGTTTGTTTCAACATTCTTGTCTTATTTTATAGTTTTTTCAATGTGTTCTGTGTTATTGATTATGCTTTAGAATTGCGAATAATCTCCAAATAAAACAAGTTTTTCTCGTTTTTAAAATTTTTATTAAACTTCAAAATAAACAAGGTGTGCCATCAAAGTACTAGGACTCTCAAAATATTCCGTTAGATGACATGTTTAGAAACTCCTGCCGTAGCGAAGTTGCTGCAGTAATTCGTTTTTGAACATGAGCTAGCTGTGTAGGCAGTAGCTCTATGAACGGAGCGCACTACTGTCGCACAGACTACGTGACAGCTGCTCGGTAGTTGTAATTTCTTTATGATCTTGCTTCGATGAAATGGCTCTGTGACAGTAGTGAGTGTTAGTCTTGGACCGAGGGAAAGTATTCTTCTCGGGGCCAGAAGGCAGGAACACGAGGGGTAAGAGAACTCACGTACCTCTCCCGGCTAATTCTTAAATAATTTTTTTCTCTTTTTATTTTTTGTTCAATGAATGGAGTAGAAACAGGGGGCTGAAATGATGGAAGTACTCTCCACCACACACCGTAAGATTGCATGCAGGTGTTACACATCTAATGACATCGTCCGGCCAAGTAAATTTGTTTTGCATTTAACAAATATTTACGTGGTAAAGTCTCCAAGTTCATCTCTGTAAGACAGGGTGTCAAGTCAAAGTACCATTTCTCCTATGTTGGACGTTCAGTAAGTAATGCAACGTTTTTTTCTGAAAGCAGGTTGGTTTCATTCAGTATCGCAATACACTACATTATTCCCCACTCTTTTGTATATAAAACCCTGTTTTTAAATATAATCTCCGTTCAGTGCGAGACCCTTAAACACCTCACTGGTAGGTCCTCTATGCCCTCTGCTGGTCGACGTCGCACCCAACGTCTTATAACCTCCCCATCACCCAGGTATTGACCTCCGTGGAGTGTATCCTTCATTTGGCCAAACAGATGGAAGTCTGAAGATGCGAGATCCAGACTGTAGGGTGAATGAGGAGGAAGTGTCCAATGAAGTTTTGTGAGCTCCTGTCGGGTGCGCAGACTCGCGTGAGGCCAGTTGTGCAGAGATGTGTTTGGTTGTGAACCGTCGATCATAACGAATAAGAGTGTTGGCACATTCCAACACTGCAGGAGAGAGAACTGTGTACAGCCGGCCAGTACGTGAGAGATCCAACAGATTTACTCGACCTTGTTGCGGTGATGAGAGACGCCTTGCCGAACGACTCACCGTGTTGAAGTTTTAAACGTGGCTACGTTGTCAGTGAGCGTTACAAAGTAAAATTAAAGCAATAACAGCCCTCGGTCGCAAAAATGACGTCTTTTTTACCTAGGTTTCGGCCACTACTAAGAGTGCCTTCATCAGAAATAAAACATTAAAACTGGCCTATAACGTAAGTACAAAGTTTTAGGAAAAATATTTTTTAAGTGTAAGTACTGCCTAGCAGTACAAAAAGAAAAGGCATAGTACCTACATCACACGTGTAAAATAAATATCAAGCAATAAAGCTTTAGTCACAAAATTTTAAAACAGAAAACATAAAAGGCAAGCCACCATGGGCTGCTCACACATGTCGAGCTGCGATAGCATCACACTGAGCAATTGCGGGCAGGTGAACATTACACCGTCTAGTAGGCAGACGACTATTGTGATGAACATTATTTAATACATGAAGTAAGAGATAATATTTTATCTGACAGCAGCAGTCATGGTAACAATTTGTCTACATAAGAGCTTAGAAGTACAGTTTAAAGGCTGAAAACGCGATTACAGAATTACAAAGGGAGCTGAATAACTCAGCGTGTAGAAAAACGATATAACATGAAATATAGTTAATATAAACCATTTAATAAACAAAAAAATATTAATCGACTTACGACAGAGAAAATATTTTGGTAACTGCACGAGGGAACACGAAATCAAATATCAAGTAACGGCTTACGTAATTGCAGCTGCTCATTAAGAATGAGGCTGTCATTTCGAGAAAGATGTTTAAGAATTTTTAATTCTTCGAGAACATCTACTCTACGCCCTTTCTTCTCAGTGAGCAAAATGTTGATATCGTGAGCAGCTTTTGGCGTGTGACCTGTAATCAGAAGGGGCCGGCCGAAGTGGCCGTGCGGTTAAAGGCGCTGCAGTCTGGAACCGCAAGACCGCTACGGTCGCAGGTTCGAATCCTGCCTCGGGCATGGATGTTTGTGATGTCCTTAGGTTTAACTAGTTCTAAGTTCTAGGGGACTAATGACCTCAGAAGTTGAGTCCCATAGTGCTCAGAGCCATTTTTTTTTTTGTAATCAGAAGGGTGCTGGTACCATTTTTTCTTAAAATATGTTCTTTGTATCTGACTGTAAAGGCATGACCAGTTTGTCATATTTAGTAAGAAAAACAGGTGTCGCAAAGAATCTTATAGACACTATAGTTTTTCAATGGGGGACGGGGCGATTTTAAATTATGAAGAATTTTTTTTTCAAACTATCATTGGTTGGAAAGGCGACATTTCTGTTGTATTCATTACGAAGAAGGCATTGAATCTGATAGAAGATGGGCCTCAAGAAAGGAATAGAAAGAAACTTCTCCTTTAGGCTGGACTCAACGATAGAGGTGCCGAGTGTAGTAATTCTTTTAACAGCTTTCTTTTTAAGGGTGTTATCCACTATGGTACGTTCGTATTCGTTATTAACTGCTATCGTTTTGATTAAATTAATTTCTTCCTCGAATTTTTATTTCGAGAGTGGAATAGAAGTAGCTCTGTGAATTGCAGAGTGAAAGTAAGCGTTCTTATGAGATAGTGGGTACATAGAAGACGCAGGTACGATCTGATCGGTATATGTTTCTTTACGAAAAACATTAAATCAGATTTTGTTTTCTTCTACTGTAAGCATCAAGTCAAGAAAATTCAACTGAAGGGCCTCATTATCGAGTTCGCTGGTGAATGATATTTTCTCGTGAAGGTCATTGAAGAGATTGAAAATATGGTCAATGCCACCAACAGGTCTTTTGTAGATGACTAAAATGTCATCGACATATCTGAAATAGGAGAAAATACCTAGTGCTGTAGCTGAGAACCAGTTGAAGAACTTTTTCTAGAGAGTTGATGAAAATGTCAGCAAGGATACCAACTAACGGTTTTCCTATAGCGAGACCATCGGATTGCTGAGACAATTGTTCATTAAATTCAAAATAGTAGTATTTGACTACAACTGTAATTAGATTCATAAAATCAGTGATTTGTTCATATGAAAGTTCTTTTTTGAAATGACGTAAATTTTTTTGTACGATTGTAAGCGTTTCTTTTACGGGAACGTTTGTATAAAGATTTTTGATGTCTAGTGAAAATAACTTGGTATCTGGGCTGCATTCTGAATCTTTTATTTTATGGACTAAGGCATTACTACTAGGGATGGAATAATTGTTCTCTAAAACAAATGATTTTTTTCAGAGTTCCATGAAGAAATTTGGCTAAATCATGGTACGCGCT
Organism: Schistocerca serialis cubense; assembly: GCF_023864345.2. Classification (NCBI taxonomy): domain Eukaryota; kingdom Metazoa; phylum Arthropoda; class Insecta; order Orthoptera; family Acrididae; genus Schistocerca; species Schistocerca serialis. The sequence continues at coordinate 340,045,349 of NC_064645.1, forward strand.
ATTAGAAATCGGGCGTGAATTTTGAACTGAGAACGAAGTTTTGAGAGCTGAGGGTTCACGTTGATAAGCATTGAGTAAAAATTTTGCTTCACTGATAGCTGACCTGACTTCATTTGTAGTTCGGAGTCGGATCCTCATGCAGTTCCGAAATATTATTTTCGTTAAAAAATCTAAGGTTTTAGAAATATATCAGAATGGTAGGCAATAACCAAAGAGCAACCTTTATCAGACTTAGTTATTAAAGCATCAGCTTCTTTAAGTTTATTATTGAGAGATTTAGCCAATTTCCTATCGTTATGCGTAACATTCTGAAAACAGGCCGTGTTTTTACTGAGAATGTTAGCTACGTCAAAAGCAATTCTAGTCTGACATGAATTATCCATTTTTATACAAGCAAGACCAGTTTTTAGGTCGACAAGCATCTTTTCTATTACATTTTTGTCTGCCGAGCTGGGCATGACATTGTACTTTAGGCCTTTTCGAGTAAGATAGTTTCATTGTGTGTAAAAGTGATGTCAGTCTTACGTAAAATTCTTTTATAAAATACGTGACTCCTTTTCTTAAAAGTACTTTAAGAACATTTTTCAGCAGGAAACAAACAAATAAGTTTCCTAAATTTCTTTTCGTGCTTATGCAATATCCGTTGTTTACAAATTTCTAAATGTTCGTTAATCTGTATCCAGAAATCGTCATCGTTAAAATTATAATTAATACGGAAGATATTTGTGAGCTTTAAATACAGATAATATGCCTCATCATTGAGAATATCTTTTTTAGCATATGTAAGTAGACTGTTTATGTTTTCTTATTGGCAACGTTGCGTAGCGCTCTGTATGAAAATCACTGGCTGTGCTGTGTGCAGTCTGTGGCTAGTTTGCATTGTTGTCTGCCATTGCAGTGTTGGGCAGCGGCAGCTGGCTGTTAACAGCGCGTAGCGTTGCGCAGTTGGAGGTGAGCCGCCAGCAGTGATGGATGTGGGGAGAGAGATGGCGGAGTTTTGAAATTTGTAAGACTGTCATGAACTGCTATATATATTATGACTATTAAGGTAAATACAGTGTTTGTTCTCTATTAAAATCTTTCATTTGCTAACTATGCCTATCAGTAGTTAGTGCCTTCCGTAGTTTGAATCTTTTATTTAGCTGGCAGTATTGGCGCTCGCTCTATTGCAGTAGCTCGAGTAACCAAGATTTTTGTGAGGTAAGTGATTTGTGAAACGTTTAGGTTAATGTTAGTCAGGGCCATTCTTTTGTAGGGATTTTTGAAAGTCAGATTGCATTGCGATAAAAATATTGTGTGTCAGTTTAAGCACAGTCTTGTATAATTCTTCAAAAAGGGGACGTTTCATATGTCGACCCTTAGCCGAGGATACCTCACTGGAATCTTCTAATTTTTTCCTTGTAGTTTGTGTAATTAGCGTTGATTTTGTTTATTGCTAGCACGTAATTGTAGAGAGAATCTCCTTTGTAGTTGCAGTCTTTCATTGTTGTACAGTAAAACAGTTGTGACATGCATGTAGATTTGCACCAAGTATTTAAGTAGACATTATTTCCATTTCTATGTTAATGTGTTATCTTATTTTGCTCTATAAATTGTGCTTTTCTTTGTTATCGTGTGAAATATTGTGACAATAATGGCGTGTGAAAAACGTAACACTAGGCTCCAAAGTAAACTGAGAAATAATAGTGACGACGGGCGCAGCTTATCAGCGCCGCCGAGTAATGAATTTACTAATGTTCAAAGTAGTAATTTGGTAACTGTGCATAGGGAAATGGAGCGGGCGTCAAATAATGGTGTAGACAGTGAAACAGGTAGTGAACAGGAAAGCATTATCGATCGATCGGTCGGCAACAGCTCGCCTCAGGAACCGGGAATGACAGAACACAATATTGCAAATACTGTAGACTCAGGTTTTGGGTTCTCACCGTTTTCTCAAATGAGTCAAGACACATTTTCCGCTTGTCAAAATGTGAATGTTGCCGGTGCAAATTCACTGCCGAAAAGCACTGAGGAACATGTTTCAGACACCAATGCAGTTTTATTACAATTAATACAACAAATGGGACAAACACAGCAAAGCTTCAAAAGTTAGACACGATGGAACAAAATCAGAGACAAACACAGCAACAGCTTCAAAAGTTAGACTCATTGGAACAAACTCTTGAACAAACATGTGAAAATTTAACTACTGAGTTACATAACATTGAATCGAAATGTCAAAAAGTCTGTAATGACGTAAAAACACAAATTTGTGAGCATTTTCAACCTATTTTTTCGCGGCATGAAAATGCATTACAGAATCACGAAACAGCCATAAAGGAACTGCAAATTATTGTCCATGAAAATCATGAGACCTTGCAAGCTAAATTTGACTCAGTTGCATCTACCGATTTGGTTACGCAACTTGCAAAAACTCAGGAAAACTTAAAGGACAGAGTAGATACTCTGAAACTTGGTTCAGAAAAACACACTGAGGAAATAAGTACACTATCGGAGAAAGTAGCCGAACTTTCGGATCAGTTCACTAATTTATCTACGAAGGTAGTTGATAATCTGAATGACACAAAACCGGCAGTCTTTAATGACACAGAAGAGTGCGAACAAATTAGGAAATTCAATCAAAATCAAATCAATATACAGCACAAAAGAGAAATCCGGGAAGTACAAGATCAGTTGGCACAAGTAATACAAAAATTACAAATTTCAATTCCAACACGGGAAGAGGGACTTAGAAATACGGAAAAGCCGCAAAATAATAACACAGGGCATTTCGGAAGTTATGAAAGAAATTGGCAATGTGCACCGAATTTTGAGATGGAACGGCCGACACGACCTAACAATGACCGATATGCGACTCGCCGACATGATGATTTTGACTATAAGCTGTTCATTACTACACGTAAATTCAAAACATTTAAGAATTCTGGCAACGACATTCATCCACAAGCATGGCTCCATCAATTCTCTCATTGTTTTCCTCCCAACTGGTCGTTAGAACACATTAGAATTTATGTGTGGCTACTTAGAGAATGAACCAGCTGTAAGAATGCGATCGGTCATTCACGATTGTCACAGTGAAGGAGAATTTTACCATGCCTTCCTCTCAGCATATTGGTCTCAAGCTACACAAGACCGAGTAAAACATAGCATCATGATGATGAAACACTTTGAACAATCTGAATTTTCCAGTCTTGTCAAATATTTTGAAGACATGTTGCGTAAGAATCAGTATCTTTCAAACCCATACAGCCCCTCAGAACTCATCCGCATTTGCTTACTCAAATTGCCTGAACATTTACGACATATTATTTTAGCAGGACGTTGCAAAGACGACATTGAAGCTTTTCAGGGACTGTTACAAGAACTGGAAATTGACACTGACAATCGCGGAACGCGAAAACAGGAACACAACAATTACAGGTCACATCTGTCACAATTCCGCGATGAAAGAAATAATAACTGGACACAACAAGGCTATTCTCACAACACATATCGTGACCAAAACAGACACCACCCGTATGACAACCGTTGGTAGAGTAGTAATAATTACAGGGAAAGATCACCTCTCTGCAGTAATGACTATGGCAGAGACAATCATAGAAACAGACAATATGGCAACCAGAACTATTATTATCACGGGAGACAGAATAACTTCAGACGCAACGGTCCACCGTGCAGTGATAATTCAGGGAGAAATTCTCCACCATTTAACCGACAAGAAAGAAACTACAGGAACTACCGACATGACGACAGACGATATGATCGTAACGACAGACCTGAATTGCATCAGAACTGGCGGGATTCAAACAGAGCAGGGCCCTCTCGAGGAGGTGAATTTGTAGAAGTTAGGTCTCCGAATCATAATAACGACGCGTACCAACAAAGAGACAATAGGCAATGACTCGTACCGCTGGCAGCCACGAAACGTACGTATGAAACTGACGACGCAGCTGCCGTAGCTAGTAATTACGTAAAAATGGAAGACATTAGGGACATCTTACTCCAGGAACACGACGTAAAACATAACAACATTGCTTATCCTGTGATTCACATTACAGTAAATGACGTAAAATTTACGGCAGTACTTGACTCTGGCAGTCCCAATTCAGTAATTAGTGAAACAGCCTTTAGCAAATGTAACAAATCGAACGATTGCCCCACACTTCCGTTACGTAAGATTAAATTACAAGGTGCAATCTTTAGAAAAATTGTAGATGTACGCCAACAAACCAACTTAGAATTCTTTTGTCAAAGCCACAGCTTCTCTATGAGCTTTCTTATTGTTCCATTATTGTCGACGGAAATTATATTGGGAGTAGACTTTTTGAATTAATACAAAGCAATCTTAAACTTTCACGATGCTGAAATAAGTTTAGAGATAGAAGGTAAGTCAATAGCTTTGAAATTTGAAGATTGGCTCTCAAACCATGATGAGGAAATTAACCGGCTTTACCTTCTGTTAGACAACAGTTGGGAGTTTTATACGGAACTAGACACTAACAATCACTCTGCAAGTACTGACAGGGATGATATCGACGACATATTTGATTCTAATGAGTTAATTCAAAATAAAATTCAAACAATTCAGAACTGTAATGACATTGATAGGCAGGACCTTTTTGAGATTTTACTAGCACATTCCACAGTTTTTACTCACAAAACAGGAACAATCAAGGGATTTCAATACCAATTTCGTGTTCGTGAGCATACTAAATTTTGTGTTAGACCATACGTAATTCCAGCACATTGTAGGGACCATGTTAGAACAGAAATACAATCTATGCTTAATGAGGGCATTATTGAGCCTGCAGTAAGCTCATACAACAATCCATTACATGTTGTCGAGAAGAAAAATGGATCGATCAGGCTTGTCTTAGATTCGAGACAAATCGACACTATCATCATTCCTGAAACAGACAGGCCGCAAAGTTGGAAGATCTTCTTCAAAATTTTAATGGCATAAAAGTGTTGTCTTCTATTGATCTCAGATCCAGCTTTTATCAGATCGAACTTCATCCAGAATGTAGAAAATTCACAGCTTTCCTTTGTTTCGGCGTTTGTTATCAGTTTCGGAAACTTCCTTTTCGTTTGAACATTTCTTCGGCAGCATTCATTCGCGGGCTAAATTCCATATTACCTGAGCTCTTAAAACGTCACATCACCTTATATGTGGACGATATTCTAATAGCGGAAGCTTCATGGGAACAACATAATCGCATCCTCAACAGTCTGTTACGTATTTTTGCAGAATCTGGAATTACAGTTAACTTGGAAAAGTCTGAATTCGGTAGGTCAAAGGTGAGGTTTTTGGGACCTATTATTTCTTCTGAAGGCATTCAGCCGGATCCTGAAAAGTTAGAAGCAATCAGAGCCATTCCAGTTCCATCCACAAAAAAACAAGTCCGCAGTTTTCTAGGTCTCGTAAATTTTTACCGTCGTTTTCTGAATATGCAAATTCTTGTTACACCAAATCTTTGTTCTCTCACTGGAAAAAATACTATTTGGAACTGGGATGAACAATCACAGTTGGAATTCAATTCTTTGAAAGAAGCGTTACTTAACGCGCCAATACTAGCTCATCCAGATCTGTCGCAAGATTTCTGCCTTAGCACGGATTCTTCTAAAGTCGGTCTTGGTGCCCATTTATTTCAAGAAGCCATAGAAAATGACACTACTGTTCAGAAAACCATTGCTTTTGCTAGCCGAGTGCTAACAAAATCTGAAAAAAATTATTCCGTTACTGAATTAGAAGCTTTAGCTATCGTTTGGGCATTTAACAAATTCCGTTTCTTTCTTTCTGGTAAGCACGTAAAAGTATACAGTGATCATCGTGCATTACAATTTCTTATGTCTTCAAAATTAAATTATGACAGGTTAAAACGTTGGGCATTGTTTCTGCAAGAATTCCGCTTCACAATAGTCTACATTCCCGGCAAGGAGAACATTGTTGCGGACGCACTTTCACGCGCACCGGCTGGGCTTGAGAAAAGTAACACAGAAAGCAACCTCGAGAAAAATTTCAGTATTCTTTACATTCAGAAAGTCGCCTTTGAAAACTTCATCACCACATTTTTAAAGGACGTTGCTCATGAACAAGATAAAGATCCGATTTGGAAAGACATCAAGAGCAAATGGCATGGAAAGACACACACACAGATTCGGCATTATTACCTGGTTAGAAACAACATACTCTTCAAACGCTGCACTGTTGATGAAAAGCTATGGGTACTTTGCATTCCAGACGATTTTGTTAATAAGCTCATTTGGTACATTCATTTCAGCTACGCACATTTTGGTCCACGAAAATGTTATCATATTCTTCGAACAACTTCTTATTTTAACAATATGGAAAAAAGAATTCGAAGAGTCTTGTCTATTTGTAAACTTTGTCAAAAGGCGAAACCATCTACTGTCTCACATCGTTCTCCGTTGTTTCCTATTATTCCTTCTAAATTAAAAGAATTTGCTGCTGTTGATCTCTTGGGACCGCTTGTCAGAACATCTAATGGATTTTCGTACGTTCTAGTCGCTGTTGAACTTACTTCAAAATTTGTTTCTTTCACTCTGTTACGTAAAGCCACTGGACGGTCTGTATCCAACGCCTTTGTTAAAAATTTCTTACGTAAAGTTGGACATGTTAGTAAAGTCATTTCAGATGACGGACCGCAATTCAGATCTGCTGTTTGGTCACTGACGCTTCGGAATCATAAAATGAAACCTGTTTTTATTTCATTGTTCTCACCACATTGTAACCCCTCTGAACGGATTATGAAAGAAATCAATAAGCTTTGCAGACTTCATTGTCACAGAAAGCATCAGCATTGGGACAGATATTTACACTTATTTCAAAACGTGCTGAATGAAATGCCTCACGACTCCACTGCTTTACCACCTACTCTTGTACTAAAGAATGAAGAACCACCGAACAGAATCAGAGAGCTTGTACCTTTCCCGAATACACGTAAACTTCGACACAAAGACATAATTGATTTGGCTATTAAAAATATAAAATCTGCAGCAGACAAAAGGAGAAAACTACACGGTAAAGCAAATGCAAAGAAATTATACATTGGTCAGAAAGTTCTCATTAAAGCTCATTCATTGTCACATAAGAAGAAACACTTGAGTCACAAATTCTTTCTAGTTTACAATGGACCATACAGAACCCGACGTATACCACATGATAATTGCATTGAAGTTGAAACTCTGCATACTAGGAAGAGTAAAGGTTTACACCACATTTCACATGTAAAACCATTTATTGAGAGATAATCTGCTTTTTAACTTTGTCTTTGCCATAAAACTTTTCACTTAACATTTCTAGTATGCTTTGTCAGACTTAAGAAACTGTTAACATGCAACAATGTTTGAAGTTAAATATCCAGTCTAGAACCTAGGGAACATTTTTAAACAGAAATTACGATTGCATTGTTATAGTGAACAGACGACACAGTGTTGTATTTGTACATTCTTGCTTGTTAGTTGCACGATTACGTAACAACTATCAGGCTCACATACTTAGAACATATACCGGCACTGCTAATGAGATTTTCATGCAACATTTTGGTTTACTTGAAAAGACATTCTTTATTTGAAGTGCTTTCTGTGGGATTAAAGATGACATAGCACTTGGTTTCTTTGACAGCTACACAATTATATCACGACGCTACTACTGTGTGACACAATTTACATTGTTGCTTTTGTGCTGTATCTGCTTTATATCTGCACAGTTTTTCTGAATTCTTCTGGAAAGTAAAACATGTTTAATAGTGACTTTGTGGTATAGCTACAATAAGACAGCCTTTTTTTTATTAGCACAACAATACGTTACAGTGTAGTACTTTCTTGATCATGGTACTGTACGTAATAACTACGATATCTATACGCAAAGCATTTCACTTTTATTTATCATGAGGTAAGTACATTGGCTTTTGCAGAACTTAGCTCTCGGAGGAAAATAACTACGACACTTCCACAGAGATTATCTTACAGCAAGACGCACATTTAGCGCTACAGTACACGTATTTGAGTGATTAATTTTGTACTTCAATCATTTATTTTTAAAGATATTTGAAGTACAATGATACAAAGATTTTCCGTGATACATTTCATTCCATTGCTGTAATCTGTAACAGCTGAGGGTATAATTACATTAGTGCTCAGGGGGGTACACACTTACTTTGTGTACCATGTGTTTGGCAAGCACTAGGAGCCCTAGCTAATATGGTATTTGCTTATACAACTTTACACATCGGTACCATATTTCTCTAACACATAAATTACACAGCTATCTGATTATTTAACAGAGAAACAAACATTTTTTTATTACATCAGTGACAGATGTTTACGCAATTACACAGTTGGATAACTTCACACTTATGAAACTGTATTTTGTCTGTACTTTGTAAACTGTTCATATTTTTTCGGAACCATTGTGATACTATGAGAGCTTTGAATGATGTATTTGGTATGGGATCATGATTTTTGAAGTGCATTTGAGGCAGATGACACTTTCGACATGAGCAGTGAATTTTTTTAGGTTTTGAAATTATTGGAGGAAGCTACAACGATTTTGAGAGTTGACTGAGGTGTTATGATGTTATTATTACGATGACTATGTGTATTACGCTGTTGCGGTATGTTTATGATCAGTAAGCTGATGCTATGTGAGTTATTTGATTATGCTACATATCTGTAATGATGAAATATTGAAGAAGTGTCGACGAATAAGGTAAGGAATAATGAGTAGTGGTTACGGACTCTGGTTTGTGAAAAAGGTTGTTGGAAACCAAGAATCGTACTTTAAGAGTTATGAAATATGTGTATATGCGTGAATGTATCACAATGCTGGCAAAAATTTTTTGGACGCTGTTATATTTATAGGATTTTGTTTCTACAGATGTGTAACCCAAATTCTTGACCTGTGAAATATTTTTATATGAGACTGTCACTGTGGCGGAAACTGCCGTCGTAAATATTTCAGCAAGAAAGGTAAGTGACTTTAGCGTAATGCGTTTTGGGCACCCAGCTGAGAGGTAGACGTCTGACAAAAGAAAGCCATTAGGTGCAAAAAAAAAAAAAAAAAAAAAAAGGAGGCCATTATCCTCGCTATTGACATTCCTTTGTAGAAAGCATCGCAAATACGACACGCTCGAACTTGAAAACATATGATTACACTGTGGAGTTCTTAATTTATGATATTTACTAAAATGCCTAATGAAATGATGAGAAACATTTTACATCCATTGTCTTTCTAGTTGAGAGATTGCTCATTTTGTTTAATATCTAGTTTCTAACGGCACTGCAGCGTTGGTTAAAATAAAATTTTATAGATGTACTAATATAAATATTTTCTGTCTACAGATCGAGTAAATAATAATTTTTTCAAAAAATGAGGGAGCACAAAAAGACATTTACCTTCACAGGAACTGCATTCATAATTTTCTTTTCAAGTACTTGGTAATTTTTAGGTAGCATAACTTCTTGTGGTGCACCACTTTAATTACTTAGACAATAAGATGTGATTATACATTTCCCTTATCTGCAGTGTTATCTTTAGTGTACTATTTTTTCTGCTTGAGCTATGTCATGTTTAGGTACAAGTTACTTCATTTTCTGCTGCTGTTTGCCAGGTATAGTGCTACTGAATTTTAATTTGTGTTACTCTGCTAAGCCAGATTTATTTTTCTTGTTTGTTGCACATTGCCTTATATTAGTTGTAATATTGCAATTGCTTTGCTAATTTCTGTAATGCTGCTTCCTTTGCAAATCTGCATTTTTTTCTCATTGCTGTTTGTGTTAATTGTTTTGTGCTGCTGCATTGCCTCGCCCCTTAGTTTAGCATCTGAGATCAGTAGATTTAAGTTAGCTTAAGAGGGGGTATACTATATAAGAGAATGAGTTGCGATGAACTGGAAGAAACGCATTGAGAAGTTATACGAAAAAAGTACAGAAAGCAGGTATAGATAGGACCTTTTGGGAATAATGAAGAACGAAGGGAGATCTCCGAGAAGTAAAGAAAGTGTTTGTGGACCCTTGTGTATTTATGTTCTTCCTGTCTTAACATGTTTATCTGATAAGACTTATGTTGTAGAATGTTTCTAATACTCAGCTACATGAACTATGATGAGGAATACTGTTATCCTCAAATATAATTTGCATTAATAATATGTTATTTACTTTGTAAAGATGTTAGACATTATTAATTCTGTTCTGTTTTAATGCTCATGTGTGAAGTCAATGTTTCAATAATTATTCTGATCTTTTATGTATGTACTTATGTCATAATTCCTGTAACACTGATGTATATGTTATTTCGAATCTTCTGTAAAGCCCATATTACTACAAATGTTATCTGTACTATTATGTTCTTTAATGATGTATTTTGTACCTTTGTAATTGTATTTTCATGTTGTAAATTTATAATTGTATAGACACCAGTTCTTCAAATTAAGTTACATTTCACTGCACACGTTTCTGTTGGTCATAGTATATGGACAATATGTGAGAAGTAGGGACTGATAGTGTTTGCACGTGTGTTAATGATTCAGCAAGGGACTGGATAACAGCATTGCTGGTTCTAAGGACAATTCCAGAAACTTTGTGAGTGCACAAGTGGTGGTTTATGGACTTGCTATATTGTACGCAAGACTCTTCTATGGTGATTGTGCACCTGCACATTTGCAACAGATGGCTGCTGGCCGTCTCTACAAGGACTACAGTGGGTCTGCATCTTTGCTGACTCACCAGTACCATTATTTCTAGAAGGACTGCAGTGGGTCTGCGCCTCTGGTGGCCCACCAATACCGTAATCTCTACCAGGACTACAGTGGGTCTGCTCAGTGATGACCTACCAATACTCTTCAAAACTTCGATTGACTCTGCTGTGGGTTTGCTCTGTTGTGGCCCACTACTTGTCTGTATGTTAAGAGTCAGCAATGTCTTTCCATTGGAAGGACAACACTACTTCTTCAAGACAGCATGGAAATCCACTACTTCTGTGTGCATTTTCTTTTACTGCTCAGAATTTGAGAAAAACACTGCTATTTTACTGTGATGAACGATCAGGACTGTCTTTATGGACTGTGAGAAAATTTTAGCTTTTGACCAACAGTGTATCAATAAGTGTGTGCATTTGATATCTTTGTTATTGTAATTATGAAAAATTTTATCGAATCATTATTGGCCACTGCCCAAAACAATTTGTAAAATTTTTTGTGGGGAGCATGGGGGCTGTGTAAGTAGGCTGTTTATGTTTTCTTATTGGCAACGTTACGTAGCGCTCTGTATGAAAATCACTGGCTGTGCTGTGTGCAGTCTGTGGCTAGTTTGCATTGTTGTCTGCCATTGTAGTGTTGGGCAGCGGCAGCTGGCTGTTAACAGCACATAGCGTTGCGCAGTTGGAGGTGAGCCGCCAGCAGTGATGGATGTGGGGAGAGAGATGGCGGAGTTTTGAAATTTGTAAGACTGTCATGAACTGCTATATATATTATGACTATTAAGGTAAATACAGTGTTTGTTCTCTATTAAAATCTTTCATTTGCTAACTATGCCTATCAGTAGTTAATGCCTTCCGTAGTTTGAATCTTTTATTTAGCTGGCAGTATTGGCGCTCGCTCTATTGCAGTAGCTCGAGTAACCAAGATTTTTGTGAGGTAAGTGATTTGTGAAACGTTTAGGTTAATGTTAGTCAGGGCCATTCTTTTGTAGGGATTTTTGAAAGTCAGATTGCGTTGCGCTAAAAAGATTGTGTGTCAGTTTAAGCACAGTCTTGTATAATTCTTCAAAAAGGGGACGTTTCACATATAATTATTAACATGATCAGAAATGAGTTATTTAACTACAGGCCTAAAAAATTTGGGATCTTTCGTACAATTTGCGAAATTAATATAGGTTTTCACATAATTAGGGACTAGCCCCCTTTTTTCACATTGCTTATTAAACTGAATGGCCATATCTGTACTTCTTCTACTCGCTATGTTATTCAGCTCCCTTTGTGATTCTGTAATGGGGTTTGAGCCTTTAAACTGTACTTCTAAGCTGTTATGTAGACAAATTCTTACCATGTTTGCTGCCGTCAGGGAAAATGTTACCACTTACTTCATGTATTGAATAATGTTCATCACGATATTCGTCTGTCTGTATTTTGAATGTTAATTAGCCTGTTTGTATATGCGGCTACTAGATTGCACTTTTGGTGTAATGTTCACCTGCCCGCAATAGCTAACGCGGGCGCCTCAGTCTGATGCTACCGCAGCTCGACATGTGTGAGCAGTCCATAGTGGCTTGCCTTCTATGTATCCTATTTTAAAATTTTGTGACTAAAGCTTTATTGCTTGATATTTATTTTACATGTGTGATGTAGGTACTATGCCTTTTCTTTTTGTACTGCTAGGCAGTACTTACACTTAAAAAATAGTTTCCCCAAAACTTTGTACTTATGCTATAGGCGAGTTTAAGTGTTTTATTTCTGATGAAGGCGTTCTTAGAAGTAGCCGAAACATAGGTCAAAAGGACTTCATTTTTAAGACCGAGGGTTTTTACTGCTTTAATTCGACTCCCCGTGTTTTTGTTCAGTGCCAGGCCTCCCTAGACATTCTGCAAGCGCCTATGACTATCTGCGTTGCACTGATTATCCTCCAAAAGAAACTCAATGACAGTTCTTTGCTGGAAAAGCACCTCCCTTACAGACGCCACTTTCAAGGCTACGTATAGTGCCCCCACCTATCGGAATTTCGTGAAACTATAGGGGCTGCAGCGGGAATATTACACACGATGTCCCACAACAAATTCCGCATTTTTTCAACCGAAATCGGCCGACCAAAAAAATAAGTGTTGCATTACTTATTTGTAATCCAATCGCACATAGTAACGAAAATGTGTTAGCAAGAGGCGTAGAATATTATGCTTCGGTTGCAGGAAACGAAAGACTTAAAACGCAAGCCGGCCGGAGTGGCCGAGCGGTTCTAGGCGCTTCAGTCCGGGACCACGCTGCTGCTACGGTCGCAGGTTAGAATCCTGCCTCGGGCATTGATGTGTGTGGTGTCCTTACGTTAGTAAGGTTTAAGTAGTTCTAAGTCTAGGGGACTGATGACCTCAGATGTTAAGTCCCATAGTGCTTAGAGCCATTTTGAACTAAAAATGCAAAGGAAACTATTTTATTGGTTGCCTTTTGGTGGGTGTATTAATAATATGCAAGAAGTATAGATTTACGGATCTGTGGTAACGCGTTTCTTTATAAAATAACTTTTATTTCTGCTACCAGTTCATAATTTTCTATTTTAAATCCAGTGTGCGCTTCGACCTGTCGGCGATGACTGTGATGCACCACCATAGTATCATCTTCTAATGCTAGTTCTCGAAATCTACCTAAGATGGCTTCATAAGAACTACTTTGTACTTCACCTATGGAACCACACTTAAGTTCCAACATGCAGGTTGTAAGGTGCTACCGCTGATCTAACTTATAGCTTAAAATCCTCTTGTTCACTGAATAGTTTGATCTTTATAAAAAAGTAAAACAAAGTAATACCATTCACATGCAGAGATGAGAACCAGCTAGGGAATTCTGCATGTGATATCCGAACAACTCATCTGTGTACCAGGCAAATGAATAAATTTCATAGTGAAAAGATTTTTCTTAAACGTCCTACATCGTTTTCAAAGCATCAGTGTTCACTGCCTCTGGTGGTATTAGACAAGAATGGATGCTGGCTAGAGTCAGGCAGGACGACCACAGTTGCATGAAATGTATGAACAGCCCTTTGAATTCCGCCCACCCTGTAGACATCTTTCCTCACACAAGACTGACATCTGCACTGTGTGCTGTTGGCGGGCAGACAACGGCTGCATTGGATGATGTAATGCAGGACACAGTGTGGCACAGTGAGTGTTACACGAGTCGACCGGTGGGAATGACAACGGTTAAACAAATACAAAACACAAGTGGATATCGCTTTAATATCCTATATCCTATATCTCAAGGTGCCACAGGTAAAATACAGGGAGCGAAAGGCTATTCAAAATTTGTACAGAAAGCAGATGGCAGTTATAAGAGTCGAGGGACATGAAAGGAAGCAGTGGTTGGGAAGGGAGTGAGACAGGGTTGTAGTCTCTCCCCGACATGAAAGGAAGCAGTGGTTGGGAAGGGAGTGAGACAGGGTTGTAGTCTCTCCCCGATGCTATTCAATATGTATACTGAGCAAGCAGTAAAGGAAAAAAAAGAAAAGTTTGGAGTAGGTATTAAAATCCATGGAGAAGAAACAAAGAACTTTGAGGTTCGCCGATGACATTGTAATTCTGTCAGAGACAGCAAAGGACTTGGTAGAGCAGCTGAACGGAATGAACAATGTCTTGAAAGGAGGATATAAGATGAACATCAACAGAAGCAAAACGAGGATAATGGAATGTAGTCGAATTAAGTCGGGTGATGCAGATGGAATTAGATTAGGAAATGAGACACTTACAGTAGTAAAGGAGTTTTGCTATTTGGGGAGCAAAATAACTGATGATGGTTGAAGCAGAGAGGATATAAAATATAGACTGGCAATGGCAAGGAAAGTGTTTTTGAAGAAGAGAAATTTGTTAACATCGAGTATAGATTTAAGTGTCAGGAAGTCGTTTCTGAAAGTATTTGTATGGAGTGTAGCCATGTATGGAAGTGAAACATGGACGATAAATAGTTTAGACAAGAAGAGAATAGAAGATTTCGGAACGTGGTGCTACAGAAGAATGCTGAAGATTAGATGGGTAGATCACATAACTAATGAGGAGCTACTGAATTGAATTGGGAGAAGAGGAGTTTGTGGCACAACTTGACTAGAAGAAGGGATCAATTGGTAGGGCATGTTCTGAGGCACCAAGGGATCACCAATTTAGTACTGGAGGGCAGTTTGAAGAGTAAAAATCGTAGAGGGAGACCAAGAGATGAATACACTAAGCAGATTCAGAAGGATGTAGGCTGCAGTAGGTACTGGGAGATGAAGAAGCTTGCACAGTATAGAGTAGCATGGAGAGCTGCATCAAACCAGTCTCCGGACTGAAGACCACAACAACAACAACAACATCCTATCTTATCCTACATGCATATGGCAGTGGCAGTTATTTGAGAACCATATGTGTTGCATCAGTGAGGTATGTCTCTTTTTCAGGATAGTTACCCTGGTGACGAACACAACGAGAGATCAATAACGTCACCGTAGAATGTTCGACTTCATTGACAGAGCCACAACCTCACCTCTGTTTTAACTACTTCATCATAAGCAGAGTGAAGTCCTCCAAAGCGTTCTTTAAGCTTTGTAAACAGATGAAAATCGAATGGGGCCAAGTCGGGACTGTTTGGAGGATGATCGATGGCAGTGAACCGAAGGCATCGAATTGCTGCAGATGTCACATTGTTATGTGTGGTTTGACATTGTCATGCTGAAGGAGAGGCTGCTCCATGTGTGGACGAAGTTTTCTGCAGTTAGAAACTCGATTATAGCAGGCTGTTTCTCATGCGCCGACATAGTTACCTTAGACACCGTCATGTCACATTCTACAGTTCAGAGCTGTCTAGCAGCAGAGGTTTGCAACTTGCATCAGCAAAGTGAGAACGTCGACCATAATTTGCATGACGTGTAGTACTTCAATCAGTATTGAGAACAGAATAAAAAAAAATTAGGAGGCATTACGTTTCAGAATTGCTTATAATTAAGATGAAACATCCACATGTCAGAAACAGACAGACCACGCTATCGTTTTAATTTTTAAATATGTTGTCATACAACACTATACATATCTTGGGTAATTGTTTTAACAAAAAAACTATCTTTAATTTTTTTAATTTCATGCCATGTTTTACTTATCACAGCACCTGAGACACAATGTGTGTCACCTGTGGTGTTGTTTTTAAAGTGGTACTGATATATAGATGTCAGAAACGATTCTGAATATGTATTCATTAAATTTCGTACTATTTTTACAATGTAGCGCGAGAGGAAGACCTTGGGCAGTCTCGTAGAACACTTTACACAACAAACATCTTGATGACCCCCTGACCGTGCACAATGTTTCATTGCGATAATATAGTGTCAGCCATAGTCGATCCTCCACCTTGGAAAAATCTGGCAACCATGCAAGCTATCCTTGTACCACTAGTGAATAGAACAAATTCCATTTCCCATTATGAATTTCCCGGCATTTATACTTCACCCAAATGGGGAGAGGGAGTGATCTTGACCTTTAAGGAAAACTGGTAATGACACAGACTGTTTTCAAATTCGTACAGCTAAACTACTATAATTAACTTTTGCTTGTGCTCCTAGGAATGGCTTGCCACCCAAAGTTGAATTAGAACTGAGTTATTAAAACTTTATAATTTCGCTAAGTGTGTGGCTCTCTACAATGATAACTGATATTCATTTTCATGAAGTTCAACCCAAAGCTGCTAAAGCTTAAATGATTCCTGCAGCTCAGATTTCAATTTTTGCGAAGTTTATGGGTCTAGTCAGAGAGGAACATATCATCAACATATAACATCGTTCAAGGATGTGGTGTCTGAATATCTGCTGTTCATGTACTTCACCGTGTCACTGCAATACCTTTTCTTACAAGAGTTTTAGTCTCAAAGATATGAAGCAGAACTCCTGTGAAGATTGGATAGTGTAACAGAGGCAGTGGCAAAAGTTAAGCCGTGAGAGAAAGTCGCGAGTCATGCCAGGGTAGCTCAGTTGGTAAGATCATTGTCTGGTTAAGAAAGTCAATCTTATAGGCTAGATTCCTGGTCCAGCAAGTACTTTAATCTTCTGAGAAGTTGCAGAACAGGGTACACTGTGCTGTAGAGTGAAGCTTTTATTCAAGTGTACACATGTCGAATAATGTTTTCTGCAAACAGTTTTAATCTACTAAGAAGTTTCAAAACAGGGTACCCTTCGCTGTAGAATGAAATATTCATTCACGTGTAGACAAGTCAAAAAATGAGTACCATCAGAGTCCTGCCATACACTATCTGATCAGAAGTATATGGATATTTATTAGTGGACATTAATATGAGGTCTGCCCTTATTTATTCTTTATGACAGTTTGAACTCTGCTGGAGACACTTTCAATGTTGTTTTGTGTTGCCTGTTCAGGAATGGCAGTCCGTTCCTCCTCAAGAGCCGAAACCAGAGAAGATAGCGATGTAGGCGGCTGGGGTGTGGAGCAAAGTCGATGGTCTATCTTATCCCAAAAGTGTTGCATGGAGTTCTGGTCGATGGTTTAGCAAGACCAATACATTTCAGAAAATTATTGTCTAAAAACCATTGCCTCACAGATGCTGCTTTAAGACAAAGCGCTTTATCATGCTGATACAAACAATAAACGTCTCTGAAATGTTCCTCTACTGTACGCAATAAACAAAGCTGTAAAATATGTTCATATCCTGCATACAGGATTTTCTCAAGTACAATGAGGCGACTACACCCCAGGCACGAAAACAAAAAATTTGGAAATTTGTGGTAAGGTCCTGTGGGACCAAACTGCTGAGATCATCGGTCCCTAAGCTTACACACTACGTAATATAGCTTAAACTAACTTACACTATGGACAACACACTCACCCATGACCAAGAGAGGACTCGAACCTCCGACGGGGGGAGCCGCGCGAACCGTGACAACTCGCCTAACACCGCTCGGCTACCCCGCACGGCCCCCACGAAAACACTCCGCGCCCCCTTCCTACCCTAACACACTCTGCTTTATACTTCAACCAAGCGAGGTAGTGCAGTCCAGATTTAGGTTTTCCGTGATTTCCCTAAATCGCTTAACGCAAATGCCAGGATGGTTCTTGTGAAAGGGAAAAGCCGATTTCCTTCTCTGTCCTTCCCCAGTCTGAGCTTGTGCTCCATCTCTAATGATCTCGTTGTCGACGAGACGTTAAATACTAATCTCCTTCTCTTTCATACTTCACTGTCGGCATTGCAAATGATGGCATGTAGCCTTCTCGAGGCATTCCATCGCGTTACCACAGGGTATAGCGTGACTCAACCGTTTGCAGTCATCCACAGACCAGAAAAGTCGCTCTTTATACCAACTCAAGCGTCATGACTCCTACAAAACTCGGTGGATTATGAGGAGCTGCTCGACCATTGTACCTCATTCTTGTCACTGTGCTAACTGGATTGCTGGTCACACTGTGGAACTAACGAGTGATTTCTTCCGCTGATTTCACGCAATTTTTTACAACCACCGTCTGCAATGCTCAAGGGTCATTAACCACATGAGATCTCCCTGCTCTTGCAAGGTGACGATCTACTGAGATATGTTGAAAACTCCCTTGAAATTTTTGTACAGGAAGAATACAACGAAAGAAACACAATGTCACAACTTTAGCTGCTAAGACACATTCCAAGTATTTTTTAAAAATTCTGAAAATTGTCAAATTCGTAGCTTGCCAGGCGGCTGGAGGAATGCACACCCTTGTCGTAGCTGTAGAAGACAGTGCTTGTGCAACATGGCGGGAACATATCCTTGCTTGGCGACAAATTGATAAAAAGTTAACAGGGCACAAAGCGATCGTAATTTGTAAAATGAATTTCAAAAATATTCAAATGTTTGTGAAATTTTATGGGACTTAACTGCTAAGGTCATCAGTCCCTAAGCTTACACACTACTTAACCTAAATTATCCTAAGGACAAACACACACACCCATGCCCGAGGGAGGACTCGAACCTCCGCCGGGACCAACCGGACTGTCCATGACTGCAGCGCCTAAGACCGCTTGGCTAATCCCGCGCGGCAAAGTGAATTTCAGATGCTGTTGATAGATTCTCTGACAGAATTGTTCAAAGTTAATATCCATAATAATTAGCAGCTACGTTTGCGGTATCGCTAAGTGTTAATAGCAGCTATAAAGCCAAATTAATTTTCTTTGTGATATCTTCATATTTGCTTGGTAATAGCATCTGTCTTTGTGCAGATTCCAGAGTTTCACAGTAATGTGGAATCCAAGTAATGTTTTCAACCTTGCAAAGGTGAAATATGATGAACGTGATACGCAATCCAAATCACCTTCTTCCTCTGATCCACATATGTGTTATTTATTAGGTAATTACTTGGAGCCGCGCGGTATTACCCGTGCGGTCTCAGGCGCTGCAGTCATGGACTGTGTGGCTGGTCCCGGCGGAGGTTCGAGCCCACCCTCGGGCATGGGTGTGTGTGTTTGTCCTTAGGTTAATTTAGGTTAAGTAGTGTGTAAGCTTAGGGACTGATGACCTTAGCAGTTAAGTCCCATAAGATTTCACACACATTTGAACATTTTTTTGAATTATTTGGACATTCATTCAAAAGTGTCGACATTTTGTTAGATACTATGGAAATATTAGAAGAAATAGGAAATAACTTGGACTATTCTATGAACTGTAGATCGAATGATGATAGTTAATTAATTAAAGTCGAGAACAAAAATACAGTACCTACATGTATAGTAATAGCTTTCAGTGACAACGAAAATGCTGTAAACTTTCCGGTTAAGTGAAAGAGGTAGAAGACGAGTAAGCTTAAACAATGTGCAAAGTCGATTTCGTTTCTTAAAATACGAAAATGACTTGTGTAAACGGGAAAAGGAGTTTACACAAACTACAAAATAAGCACTAAGATGAAACTCGCGAAAGTGTGAAAGAAAAGCTATTCCAGAGATTCAGAACTGTTCGTGAGAGTCAATGCACCATTCCCAACGGTGATCCACGAGACTGGGGCCTCTGAATTGAGAGTGAGATGAACGTTGCTTATTTCAAAGCAACTTCGACGTGGTTAAACAGATTCAGGAATTTATACGGAAAAGGGAGTCCCAAAATTATTAAGTTTACTTCAGGTAAACTTGTAAACCTGTACATACCACTGTTATAGCTGATGCGAAGCGACGAAGCTCCTTGTTGGCCCCTAAAATGCTGTCTGTAAAGCCAATCAGTAGTGTTTCGTGCAAGAACTGCGTGCAAACCGTACTTTACCATTTCGAGTAGAAAAAAAAAGACAGAGTCGCCTGTGAAGTCGATGAATGCTTTTTTACACAACAATGCCAATGGTAATTGTCACTGTATTAATGTTTCTGTAGCTTTATACCTGTCTTCAGGAACATCAAGGAAAATTAGTACCAAATGTTAAAAAAATCTTGTAATCGAAGAAGCAAAATCTGGAAAAATGGAAGAGAATAATTTGCATTGTTAAATTCGAAACGTCTTCTTACCATCTGCTGAAAACAGTTCATTGCTTTTGTTGGGCTGTTTGCCTATACATAACGACATCTCTGTCTTTAAGATGACGACGAAAAGACTGTTAACCTAAATCGGATTCCATCCAGAACTAATAGTGTGATTCAACTTAACGACAAAAACATTTTTCAATAGAATAAATCACTTTTCAAAAAACTGACGGACTTTATAATTTCCGATAGTTCTTTGTCATTTCAGTTTTAGCAGCGGAACAGTATTGCTAAACTATAGTCATTGTCAGTTTGCATCACTACATTTTCCGAAGTTGATCGAGTTTGCTGGTACGCAGCACTGTACGCAGAACGATGGGCATGATCATTTCTTTCCCCGTTGCAGCGCTATATGAATAAAAGTGTAATTATTGCGAAGTGAGTAAATGCGTTAATTTTTCTTTTATCAGTTGTGCCTCGTATATCGAAAATGTTTGTTTTGTCATCGAATAGATATTTCGCTTTTTTATGATGACTATAGGGAATACACAACAACTGTTCATTGTTAGTAATATATACATAATTCAAATATCATCATAAGAACTGTGCCACAGAAATCGATATCGAATATATAATGTCAACAAATTAAAATCGCAATTGATGGAAGATGTTTGTAATGTAACATCAAACACTGCCTTGATTTTCATTCCTCTGCTAGTCATTCGTGCAACAAATACAGCTGCAACAATTCAGCTGTCGATATGAACTGCACGTTAATCAAAAAGTTAATGATCTGAGACATTGTGGTTTATGTGCTTAAAATTCGCGAGTGTGCACTTTGGACTTCACGCTCTATGGCGCTACGTTCTCCTGTCATAGCTGCGTCTGCTTATTCGCAGAATCGCATGTAGGCAGGAATGGCTATACAAATATCAGCTACAAGGCGAGTCTTCGTGTGACAAAAATGAGTAACTTTAACATTTTTAAAAAATACCTGTGGTGCGTCTTAGCAGCTAAAATTTTGATACTGTATTTTTTCCGGTGTATTCGTCCTGTGTGGACCATTATTTGTTTGCTTATACTCCGTACGTCGAGAGAAGAGCTCTGACAGCTTCGACACGGGCGGTCAGCTCCTTTAGAACCTAACAATGCTGCGTCATTCATTGCAGCAATCCTGTAGGAGCAGCATTTTGCTGACCGATGTGCTCCTTGATAAAATATTTTTTTACATGCGCTACCAGTGCTTGTCACCTTACACAAATACACACATAAATATTTTCATTAATGATGTTGCAGCCATTTGACTGCAACAATTTTTATTTTGCTGTTAGACGGTTCACAATTCGCTGCATTTCATACCAGTCTGATATCTTCTGACATATAAATAAGTTACTGTAATTGAAAATGGCCTATGGCCGAACTCTGGATCATATAACAATAAAATAAAAATAATTACCCCCAAACGGCGGTAACATCATTAAAAAAAACCATGAATATGGTTCCCGCCAAAATAAAAATCATACACAATCAGATCTTCAACATTAACAAGGGTAAGAAAATTGTACAAACGCTACGTCTTAAATATCGAGTAAGGACGTTACCTCTATTTTTCGTACGGGGAACGGAAACCCTAAGATCGTCGTCATCTGACTGGTCATCTCTCGTCACGACCACACAGTCTTCGGTATCTTCGCTGCTGCTGACCTCATCGTCTAATAAAGAAATTACAATATTATGAACGGCTTCTTCTCTTACACCTTCTTCTATGTTTGACCTTATAATCTCATTCCACACGTGGTTCACGACGTTCTTCCAATTTTCCGGCGTTATTTACCAGCCTCTCTGCGTCTCGCAACGTAAAGGTTTTGTTTCGCTCCGCAAAATCTGCTTTTATTTGAGCCCAGGTGAGTTCGATTACGTTGCAATGGCAGTGGTACAGTAGCAGATGTATAACTTGGTGACCGTGGTTCTCTGCTAATGTATCAAACACATAATGCGTCTTTTGTGGCTTGTATCGTTTCACTTTCGCTTTCCGCATACTCTGTTCAAAGCCTATTTTATTATCTTTCAACCAGATGACTATTTTGTCTCTCCTTGCAGAAGCCGTTGATGCCTTATTTAATTGTACACAATGGTTAGGTTAGGTTAGTGTTGTTTTAACGTCCCGTCGACAACGAGGTCATTAGAGACGGAGCGCATGCTCGGGTTAGGGAAGGATATGGAAGGAAATCGGCCGTGCCCTTTCAAAGGAACCATCCCGGCATTTGCCTGAAACGATTTAGGGAAATCACGGAAAACCTAAATCAGGATGGCTGGAGACGGGATTGAACCGTCGTCCTCCCGAATGCGATTCCAGTGTGCTAACCACTGCGCCACCTCGCTCGGTAATTGTACACAATGCAACGGCGCATTGTCCATTACAAAAACACTACCAGAACAAGTAACGAACCAGTCTTTGAACGTTTCTGCATTCATCTCCTCGTGGTAGTTGACAGGTTTTTTTTTTTTTTTTTTTTTGTTTTTTTTTTTACTGAAACATCATCATAGCACCGTTCATAGAGCCAACACGAACTATAATTAGTCGCCCTCCCTTACCAGTTGGCACACTCATAGTTCCATAACGCTTGTCGTCTGTCCATGCGATGGAACGTGCATGACGCACGTTGACCATGTTTCGTCAATACATATTACATTTTCCGGATTCGCTGCTAGCAACTCGCTCAGGAAAGATCACCGTGCTACAATGTATCCGCATTCCATTAATACCTTTCGCCCTGAGAACTTTTTCCAACGGAAGCTAATTTTTTTTCAAAAATGGAGGGACTTGTTGTTCTGCCTGTGAACAAACCAGTGTCCGACAGTGATGCCATCAACTTTTTAAGTGTCGGAAACTTCTTCCTGCTGTAGTATATGTGTTACCTGATAGCACTTTCGTCAAAGTTGTCTGTTTCAGTCACACGACATGATCTCTTCCTTGACTTTCCAGGCGTCACAATAACAGTGCTCGCAGCTGAATTGGCAGCCTCTTTATCATTTTTGACTCTCTTCACTGTCGCTATTGAGACGTTAAATGCTTCTGCCACTCTGTCAACCACTTTACTCACTGATGTCAAAGGCCCACCATTTTCCCTTTCCCTTACAAAGTAAACACGCAATCTGTATATAAATTCGCGTGCTTGGAATTTCAGCGTAGCTCCTTTTCCAAAAGTCATCTTCTCTGCACTACAGGCAGCCATTTGCCACTTGTACACACTTATACACATTTTTCCACTTATATACCTGGCAAAAAACTCACAGAAGTAGCGGAATGCGTATGAATACACACAAACCTGAATGTAGCACGTGGCGCAACTGACTGAAAGCAGCGGTCGCCCAGCATGGTTGTTGTTGTTGTTGTTGTGGTCTTCAGTCCTGAGACTGGTTTGATGCAGCTCTCCATGCTACTCTATCCTGTGCAAGCTTCTTCATCTCCCAGTACCTACTGCAACCTACATCCTTCTGAATCTCCTTAGTGTATTCATCTCTTGGTCTCCCTCTACGATTTTTACCCTCCACGCTGCCCTCCAATGCTAAATTTGTGATCCCTTGATGCCTCAAAACAAGTCCTACCAACCGATCCCTTCTTCTAGTCAAGTTGTGCCACAAACTTCTCTTCTCCCCAATCCTATTCAATACCTCCTCATTAGTTACATGATCTACCCACCTTATCTTCAGCATTCTTCTGTAGCACCACATTTCGAAAGCTTCTATTCTCTGCTTGTCCCAACTGGTTATCGTCCATGTTTCACTTCCATACATGGCTACACTCCATACAAATACTTTCAGAAACGACTTCCTGACACTTAAATCTATACTCGATGTTAACAAATTTCTCTTCTTCAGAAACGATTTCCTTGCCATTGCCAGTCTACATTTTATATCCTCTCTACTTCGACCATCATCAGTTATTTTGCTCCCCAAATAGCAAAACTCCTTTACTACTTTAAGTGTCTCATTTCCTAATCTAATCCCCTCAGCATCACCCGATTTAATTTGACTACATTCCATTATCCTCGTTTTGCTT
The DNA here is from genome assembly GCF_023864345.2 of Schistocerca serialis cubense. NCBI lineage: Eukaryota > Metazoa > Arthropoda > Insecta > Orthoptera > Acrididae > Schistocerca > Schistocerca serialis. The sequence continues at coordinate 340,069,570 of NC_064645.1, forward strand.
TTGTTGATGTTCATCTTATATCCTCCTTTCAAGACACTGTCCATTCCGTTCAACTGCTCTTCCAAGTCCTTTGCTGTCTCTGACAGAATTACAATGTCATCGGCGAACCTCAAAGTTTTTACTTCTTCTCCATGAATTTTAATACCTACTCCGAATTTTTCTTTTGTTTCCTTTACTGCTTGCTCAATATACAGATTGAATAACATCGGGGAGAGGCTACAACCCTGTCTCACTCCTTTCCTAACCACTGCTTCCCTTTCATGCCCCTCGACTCTTATAACTGCCATCTGGTTTCTGTACAAATTGTAAATAGCATTTCGCTCCCTGTATTTCACCCCTGTCACCTTCAGAATTTGAAAGAGAGTATTCCAGTTAACGTTGTCAAAAGCTTTCTCTAAGTCTACAAATGCTAGAAACGTAGGTTTGCCTTTTCTTAATCTTTCTTCTAAGATAAGTCGTAAGGTTAGTATTGCCTCACGCGTTCCAACATTTCTACGGAATCCAAACTGATCTTCCCTGAGGTCCGCTTCTACCAGTTTTTCCATTCGTCTGTAAAGACTTCGCATTAGTATTTTACAGCTGTGACTTATTAAACTGATAGTTCGGTAATTTTCACATCTGTCAACACCTGCTTTCTTTGGGATTGGAATTATTATATTCTTCTTGAAGTCTGTGGGTATTTCGCCTGTCTCATACATCTTGCTCACCAGATGGAAGAGTTTTGTCATGACTGGCTCTCCCAAGGCCATCAGTAGTTCTAATGGAATGTTGCCTACTCCCGGGGCCTTGTTTCGACTCAGGTCTTTCAGTGCTCTGTCAAACTCTTCACGCAGTATCTTAATTCCCATTTCATCTTCATCTACATCCTCTTCCATTTCCATAATATTGTACTCAAGTACATCGCCCTTGTATAAACCCTCTATATACTCCTTCCACCTTTCTGCCTTCCCTTCTTTGCTTAGAACTGGGTTGCCATCTGAGCTCTTGATATTCATACAAGTGGCTCTCTTCTATCCAAAGGTCTCTTTAATTTTCCTGTAGGCAGTATCTATCTTACCCCTAGTGAGACAAGCCTCTACATCCTTACATTTGTCCTCTAGCCATCCCTGCTAACCCATTTTGCACTTCCTGTCGATCTCATTTTTGAGACGTTTGTATTCCTTTTTGCCTGCTTCATTTACTGCATTTTTATATTTTCTCCTTTCATCAATTAAATTCAGTATTTCTTCTGTTACCCAAGGATTTCTATTAGCCCTCGTCTCTTTACCTACTTGATCCTCTGCTGCCTTCACTACTTCATCCCTCAGAGCTACCCATTCTTCTTCTACTGTATTTCTTTCCCCCATTCCTGTCAATTGTTCCCTTATGCTCTCCCTGAAACTCTGTACAACCTCTGGTTCTTCCAGTTTATCCAGGTCCCATCTCCTTAAATTCCCACCTTTTTGCAGTTTCTTCAGTTTCAGTCTGCAGTTCATAACCAATAGCTTGTGGTCAGAATCCACATCTGCCCCTGGAAATGTCTTACAATTTAAAACCTGGTTCCTAAATCTCTCTCTTACCATTATATAGTCTATCTGATACCTTTTAGTATCTCCAGGATTCTTCCAGGTATACAACCTTCTTTCATGATTCTTGAACCAAGTGTTAGCTATGATTAAGTTTTGCTCTGTGCAAAATTCTACAAGGCGGCTTCCTCTTTCATTTCTTCCCCCCAATCCATATTCACCTACTATGTTTCCTTCTCTCCCTCTTCCTACTGACGAATTCCAGTCACCCATGACTATTAAATTTTCGTCTCCCTTCACTACCTGAATAATTTCTTTTATCTCGTCATACATTTCATCAATTTCTTCATCATCTGCAGAGCTAGTTGGCATATAAACTTGTACTACTGTAGTAGGCATGGGCTTTGTGTCTATCTTGGCCACAATAATGCGTTCACTGTGCTGTTTGTAGTAGCTAACCCGCACTCCTATTTTTTTATTCATTATTAAACCTACTCCTGCATTACCCCTATTTGATTTTGTATTTGTAACCCTGTAATCACCTGACCAAAAGTCTTGTTCCTCCTGCCACCGAACTTCACTAATTCCCACTATATCTAACTTTAACCTATCCATTTCCCTTTTTAAATTTTCTAACCTACCTGCCCGATTAAGAGATCTGACATTCCACGCTCCGATCCGTAGAATGCCAGTTTTCTTTCTCCAGATAACGACGTCCTCTTGAGTAGTCCCTGCCCGGAGATCCGAATGGGGGACTATTTTACCTCCAGAATATTTTACCCAAGAGGATGTCATCATCATTTAATCATACAGTAAAGCTGCATGTCCTCGGGAAAAATTACGGCTGTAGTTTCCCCTTGCTTTCAGCCGTTCGCAGTACCAGCACAGCAAGGCCGTTTTGGTTAATGTTGCAAGGCCAGATCAGTCAATCATCCAGACTGTTGCCCCTGCAACTACTGAAAAGACTGCTGCCCCTCTTCAGGAACCAAATGTTTGTCTGGCCTCTCAACAGATACCCCTCCGTTGTGGTTGCACCTACGGTATGGCCATCTGTATCACTGAGGCACGCAAGCCTCCCCACCAACGGCAAGGTCCATGGTTCATGGGGGGGCCCAGCATGGTAACATAAAGAAAAGCTCACGATCTGATTAGCCATGGTGGGCGCGTGAAGCACGTGCGCCAAGGCCGCGTCAACTGTCAGAGCTCTTCCTCGCCGTGTGGATTTTTTTTATAGCTGTGATTGTTGTCTCACATTTCCACTTCATATTCACATCACCAAAAAGGCGAGTTGAGCAGGTTTAGAAAGGTTGAAATGTCCCTGATGGATTACCTGCGCAGGTAATGTCCAAATTCGAAGCCACTGAGCTTTCCTGATCGACTGACTCTGCTGTTACAACTTTTCAACTGACAACGCTACATGACCCCCACCCCTCCTCCAACACCACCCCACACCTTTGACGCTGGTGACTGTTGGGGTACTTTTGATCAGATACTGTAATTTAAGCTACTTCTGTAGAAAGTGCTTGGGATTTGCTGCTTATGATGTAATGGAACTGCTTTTGGCAAGAGAAATTATGCAGTGTGCATTGCGGCTATGCTTATGGACAATGATGCTGTACATAATTACTTTTAGTTATTGATTGAGGTAAAATCCTTGGCCAAATATGTAAGATTTGAAAACAGAGCTATATCTTTTAAATTGTGAACCAAGAACGACAGAAGTTTCATCTGATCAATGATGAGATTTTCAGTAGCTTTCCAAAGTATTAACTACAAACAATTTAATTCATTTTAGAGAGCAAACGTCAAGCAACTACACATATAAAACAACAGGCTTGTGCCTGTTAACATTTCGTTCCTTCTCCCTTATGGATACTAGAATACATGGTAGGAATTGCTAGATGTATACGCTGTAGCAAGCCCCGCTGCTGGCGTCAGAGTGCTCAGTAACCGGCAATTATCATAACGTAAGAAGTAGGACCAGGAGGGAGCTCGGCCATTTTGTTAGTGTGGGTTGCCTACATCAGGGACAGGTATGCACTCAGAAGCAAACCTTTTGTTCTCCTTTGATTGACAGGTACTTAACCTATTGTTCTGTTAAGTGCCATTACATGTCATCCCCATTTCCTTTTGATTGACAGACAAAGTATTTTTCCTCCACCCCTCCCCCTCCCAAAACCCACTCCCCCAACCCCTTCCCCCTCACTGATACAGGTACACTTTCAGGTCTGAGGTATTGGAATAGGCTCCTTATCGCTATTATCAATTTGATTCACTACTTAATTAAATTGATCAATTAATTCACCTGTCTGGTGGGAAAGTGACATGCCCTCCTGTCACACTTCCTCCCCCCCCCCCCCCCTGGTGGGAAGTTCAAATTGCATCAGGACAATGAACCTCTAATAACCTAAGAAAAGGGCGGGAAAATGGGTCACATAGACTACCTGATTGAATTGATCAATTAATTAACCTCTCTGGTGGGAAAGTGGCAAACCCCCTGCCATGCTCCCCTAGCAGGAAGTTCAGATTCCATCAGGACAATGCTACCTCTACTAACCTAAGAAAATAGCGGGGAAAAAGGGCGCCTCCACTAACCTAATTCACCCGACCGCCACCTCTTCCTAGGAATTGGCGGGAAAAAGACTCAGTTGATCGATCATTTGAAAGGTATTCAATTGTAGTGTATGGAATATTGCTTAAACAATTTACACATTGTGTGGAATATTGTTTATTTAAACAATTTAGGGGATTCAAGGCATTTTCTGCTGTTTGGAAACATGTAGGTCTCGCAAGAAGCAATTACATGGGGCAAACATGCTGCATAACCTAATGTTCGGCGCTGTACTCTGGGAGTCTTAACCTAATGTTTGGGCCTTTATCGGCACTCATTTCCTTAAACTATTGTACAGCCTTTGATACCAAATTAAGTAATTAGTTATGTTCTCCCACCATTTTCTGGTACACTTTACGAATTTCACATGCTTTTCAACGTCATTTCTGGCGCATTCTTCTTTGTCACCCACCCTGTTAAACTACTGTACTGCGTTTCACATAAAAATTAAGCAAATTAACGTAGTGTTCTGAACATAACCTGCTGTTCTGCTCCATTTCACCCACTCATGCACTCCTTCCCATTAACTACTGTACCGCTAACACAACATTGATATAAAAAATTTATGCAAATTAATTAAATCGGTATTCTTCACATGTATGGGATGGATTCACAGCATCCTATTGGACAGTGAAATCGATGATATATAGTTTAAACAAAAGGTTTCTGACTAAAAACACATCCTGCCACTCGATGCCCGACGCCGCCGACGACCCCGCTGGAGCCGCCACCCCAGCCGCAAGCCACCACCACACGCAAGCCAGTGCGAGCCATTGCTCTCACACCACTGCAGGTGAAAGTTGGGTCTATTATCGTGTATACAGTTAGAATTCTTCGAGTTATACTGATGTCACAGCACTCCAAGGCGCGCTCACGCTGGTCCCACGTGTGATGACGCATAGCTGTAGTATGGTCCAGTAGTGAGAGAGATGTTCTGATGCTTCCCAGAATAGCAGAGGGTGCATAGTTCATAGCGATCCTTTCGCCATTGTTTTCTGCAGATGAGACTTTCAGTGGTAAAGTTATTTTGCACAGATTGCTAAATTGCACTGACAGTTAAACACTGCAAAAGTTGTCTATGATCATCAAATACATAATAGACCCAAAAGAATATTGGAAGACAGGAACATATTTACCAGTGTAACTACAATTAAATATTATGATTGTTGCTATAGCCTAACACCGATCAGTGTACAGGTAATGTCTCCTCTTGATGGCTGTGGTTCTGGAACGAATCTCAGTATCTATAGCGAACTCTCAGAAATACTTAACGTGCACTTTTGTAGGAGCTGTCGTGAAATCTCGGATTGTATGCATAAAAATTCTTTCCCTAAGAGAACCTGTTTATGAAAATAGCGCAGAATAACATCGAAGGGCATTCTTCCTCGCGCTCCTAACATGGCAAACCGTCCATCATATGCCACTCTTCCTGCTTTCAACGTACACAAAGGTTCTCACCGCTAAAAGCCTGTGCATGCTCATGATAACACTGTTAATCATAAAAACATTCTTGTTGTTTGGAAAAAGAGCACTCTCTAAGCACAGATGGGGGAAATCAGAACAATCAGGCAGACAAAATTTGAAGCACTTTCTTACAGAAGAGAAAAAAATGGCCAGATTTTCGGTATCCTACAGCTACAGGTCTGGAGATCTCCTAATGCCACAGTGGCAGGTGAAAGACGCCATCAACGCCATCCACACCAGAGATGGATGGTCTCCTTCAACTTGCCTTTGAACACTTGCTTTCTCAGAACTTTCCATGCAATCCTTGCCTCCATCTTATTCGAATCAGTTTTAGACAATGGATGTCTTGTGAATGAATAGAGCAGTATGATTGTATTTTGTACAGGTCACTATGTTGCATCGACAATTAAACCCTTTAACGTGCCCTGCATATCATCAAATATGGAAAGACTCTTACTCAATTACACTGCTCTCCCACTGAGGACAGGAGCATGAATATTAGAGCGTGAAACAGATCTCCAACATAGCTGCAATGTGGATCTGGCTGTCGCAGAGAGAGAGTTGTCACAATCCTCCCCAGAATAGCATTCCTAACAGGACACCCCGTGCATCATCGAATTTACCTGTCAAACTGCTGCTGCTGCCTATGCAGGACGATTCTATTAAATACACAGCTTTTGATCCATTGCAGAGGGCAGTCACCCATACTGTAGGATGATGACCGTATCCCACAGACTATATTGTAACTCGCAAGAGACGCTCCCTGTGACCCTGTGTCGTTGTTTGAAACATTGCTTTCTAACATGCTTTGTATACTGGCCATACATTTTCTTTTTCTGCCACGACTTCGGGGTCTGTGTGAGGACCTAAAGTGACATTAAGATGCCCTAATCCACGGCTTCTCGCAGAAAACTAGACATCGCACATTGTAAATCATTTAGTTACTGCAGCTACCATAACATGCAACACATGGTGGATGATTTTAATAAAAGACAGTTACAACATAAGATAAGTAGAAGAGTATTAAGGCGTTGGCATAGGTCATCAGACTACATTTAAACTTATCTGTCATAATCATAGAATAGCTGATGACTCTACATTCCATTTCAATTGATTCATCATATTGCAGTCATGTACGCAATCACTGTTTTGGTGCTATCCACAATTATTGTGTGGCAACCAACAGCGCGCCAGTGCACAGATGGGAATGAAAAGGTACCATCGATGTACTCTAATAACAAGCACCACAGTTGATAGTGTGAACAATTTTAACAATTTTACAGTAATTTCAACACCAACCAATGACGTGACACCATGTTTCCCAATTTCAGTATCATAGCTAAACTAGCCCTTCTCGACTTTGCAAGTATCATTGTGAACGTGGATAGAGGACTGCGCAATATGTCTATTCATTGGTAATTCTCGAACACAGACACAATCAAAGTATATCAGACAGTGCTCTACATATTTCTAACACCTCGAGTATAGTGCTTAATTGACGATCTATCTCCCTGCATATGGGAGTCACAGAGCATTCTCACTGTCTTAGGGTAAAATTAGAGAGCGAAAGATCCTCCTCACACTGTCATTGACCAACCAGCCCTGCAACACCGTTACCGATTTAATCTGCAACTGACCAGAAGAAGACCGCTACATTCCATGTCACATGAATGAATGGAGTTTTCTGGGTTCTCACCCATCCAAGAGCACACGATTTCTAGAGATGCACCCATGTCGAGGAGGTTAGTATTCTTTATGAATGTATAGTAACTGATTTCAAAGTGTTGTGATGTAATAGTAAACGGTTAAGAAGAACAAGAGTCAAATGATTTTTATGCGCGATAGAGCTCCAGATGAATGGAGATCGACGCATTTTCACGTAAATCAACCAAGCTATCAACTCTAAAGTATTGTTCTAGAGTCTAGGATCAGTAGCTGAAAGGTACTGGTAAGAGAGAACATAAGCACACGCACTCCTAAGGCTACAACGTTCTGCACTTAAAACAGGCTATAATGCTAGATCGCTTGTGTTTCAGACCTATCAGTCGTATTGAATGTAGCACTGTTAATATTCCAACGTATGAAATATATTTCAAGCTGATCACATATATCCTTCTTCCCGGTTTCTCTACGATAGACTATGTTATCGAACCTCAAAATGAAAAAAACTACTTCCTTAAAATGTTGGCTCTGTGTGACGTTAGCCGGCCGAAGTGGCCATGCGGTTAAAGGCGCTGCAGTCTGGAACCGCAAGACCGCTACGGTCGCAGGTTCGAATCCTGCCTCGGGCATGGATGTTTGTGATGTCCTTAGGTTAGTTAGGTTTAACTAGTTCTAAGTTCTAGGGGACTAATGACCTCAGCAGTTGAGTCCCATAGTGCTCAGAGCCATTTGAACCATTTTTCTGTGTGACGTTGTTATTGTTGTGGTCTTCAGTCCTGAGACTGGTTTGATGCAGCTCTCCATGCTACTCTATCCTGTGCAAGCTTTTTCATCTCCCAGTACTTACTGCAACCTACATTCTTCTGAATCTGCTTAATGTATTCATCTCTTGGTCTCCCTATACGATTTTTACTCTCTACGCTGCCCTCCAATGCTAAATTTGTGATCCCTTGATGCCTCAGAACATGTCCTACCAACCAGTCCCTCTTATTGTCAAGTTGTGCCACAAACTCCTCTTTTCCCCAATTCTATTCAATACCTCCTCATTAGTTATGTGATCTACCCACGTAATCTTCAGCATTCTTCTGTAGCACCACATTTCGAAAGCTTCTATTACCTTCTTGTCCAAACTATTTATCGTCCATGTTTCACTTCCATACATGGCTACACTCCATACAAATACTTTCAGAAACGACTTCCTGACACTTAAGTCTATACTCGATATTAACAAATTCCTCTTCTTCAGAAACGCTTTCCTTGCCATTGCCAGTCTACATTTTATATCCTCTCTACTTCGACCATCATCAGTTATTTTGCTGTGATACGAGTACAATATAGCTTTCCGGAGACGTATAGCGCCCACTGTTCACATCCGATCATGGTTCGGAAATTATACTATGTCTGCATCAGCCCTGTATAAAACGGTCGTTAGTAACAGCGAATACCTCTTACAAGGAAACAGATAAACGCATAGCAGCAGCGTTGGACATGTGAAAATTACAAGTCATTCCGTCACTAACTCCATAAACAGCACCCGACATGTGAAAATTACAAGTCATTCCATCACTGACTCTGTAAACAGCACATCTGTCACGCAAATGTATACATGGTGATTGTAATGTCTCACAAGCACTTATCGCTTACTTAGTTATGAAGCTGAAGTCTTGACTTTACACCCAAGATGAAACAGGGGGATGGAGTACATCCCATAATTCAAATTTCGTTCAGAGGAATGAGCCACGTTTCATCAAATATGAGATGGAAGTCCTCTGATGACCGGCAGGTTTACCGTTAATGATCGCAAGTAGACAGTGCTTTAAACCACATACAGAACACTTGGCTGTATACGAGTAGAACACAGACTGTGACACGTGACTGATGCATCCTAACAAGCCAGTGGAAAAATTGAGCTCCAACAACTTCTCCTTCTCTAGAATGTATCATCAGTCTACCATTAAATAGTACTTCGTTACAGCTCCATCTCAATCTATCACCCCATCCACTCTCTGTTATCCTTTAATACATGACATGTAAGTTTAGAGGCAGATGGTACTCTGTCTTCCTGAAAAGCGTCAAATACGGTGTATCTTTGGTGCGTTAATAGACATACAGTATAATGCTGCCTCAATGGAGAAAAAATCGACTGCTTCCCTGATTCCCTTCAAGCCCATGTCGACGTTTTCTCGGATTCCTCTTGATGCTGCATACTCACCCTCATGTACAAATTGTTCTGCGGGAACCACAAGATACGCAAGTACTTCCTCAATTTCCCTGCATTTCGACGTAAATTTGGTCGATTTATACCTATTCCCCCATCATTTTTCGCAATTCTATAGATTTTTCTATGTCAGTTCTATCCATACAATCATGATATAACCTCTTGTTCTGTGTTCTAAAATTGCTTGTAAAACTAGCACAGCTGCCAACACCTAGTCGAAATGCACTGATCGGAGGTGTACTATAGCACTGTACGTGAGTGTGTCCAGTCACCTCCACATTTGGAGAGCGTTTTCTCTGTTTTCTGTATGTGTGTGTAATTGTATGTGTCGCGGGTAGCTACCAGGACCCATAGTAGACCCGAGTTAGTTTTCCCACGTGGATCCGCCATGCGTTATATCCGGAGCGATGTAGGGATGTGGATCCACAACATGCCACGTACGGGATAGTGTTTGAATGTTGATCTGCCACGCACAATGTACTAAGCAGTGTTGGGATGCAGATCCACAATATACCACATCCAAGTTAGCATTCGAGTGTGATTCTCCTGCATACTATATACCTGGACTGATGTTTGGAGGCGGATCCACCACACCTTATATCTGCGATAGGGAAGTTTGGTCCATCAGCGAGGGGACTGGGTAGTTTGGAGACCTACACCAATGCTGTAAAACTCTTCTAGTTTCCTTATGTTTTAACTGTATTTTATATAAAATCATCCACCATATGTCGCATGTTATGGTAGCTGCAGTAACTAAATGATTTACAATGTGCAATGTCTAGTTTTCTGCGAAAGGTCGTGGATCAGAGTGTCTTAATATCACTTTAGCACCTGCCACAGACCTCGAAGTCTTGGCGGAAAAATAAAATGTATGGCCAGTGTACAAAGCATGTTAGAAAACAATGTGTCAAACAACGACACAGGGTCACAGGGAGCGTCTCTTGCGAGTTACAATATAGTCTGTGGGATACGGTCATCATCCTACAGTATGGGTAACTGCCCTCTGCAATGGATCAAAAGCTGTATATTTAATAGGATCGTCCGCATAGGCAGCAGCAGCAGCTTGACAGGTAAATTCGATGAAGCACGGGGTGTCCTGCTAGGAATGCTAGGAGGAATGCTATTCTGGGAAGCATTGCAACAACTCTCTCTCTCTGCAACAGCCAGATCCACATTGAAGCTATGTGTCATTGTGCCTGCAACAGAGCCTAGGTGAGTTCTATATTGAATGAAATTAGTGTAGCTTTTATAGTTCGTAATTTTTCTCTGTTGGATGGTACAGAATAGCGATGATAGCATGTTGGGCTGATAGATGTGAATGGTCGCAGATCTGCTTCAGACAGAAGTATCCGTATCTACTTTGGAAATGTACCACATTGCGCGCATTTCCACTGAATGGTCAAAACGCGGTCCTGTTGCACTAACTCAGGTCGTTCTGTTTCTACATGGGTTGCAGAAGGTGGTGGATATGTCTTTCTCTGACTTCTGCTCAGTCCCAACTTAAATTGGAACGATCACATGCGCTAAGCTGTGGAAATGAGATCAGTTGCACATTGGAATTTTACTTTAGCAGACATGTTCGAGAAAAGTGTCTCATTTCGAGATATGATATTTCCAGAAGTATGATTCACTTGTGGGTGTGATCCATGCAGGTATGTGGTTGAATGGAAAGACTTGATTTCAAATAATGGACATCGTTTCCAGCAGATAGTGTATCACTAGAGATCTGAAAAGCTAGTGTACATTTTCTTACGACCTAAATCAGCACATCATTTACTACTACTGTTTGTGTTCCTTCTCAATCAGTCATCGCCTATAACTCAGTGGATATATCACAGAACCTCTGACATGGTACTGAGTCAGAATATGTTGCAAGTACTATAGAAATATCTAGCGGGGGCGGTGTGAGGGAGTCGCAAATACCGCTCACATACCACATCCCTTACATGAATCACTTTAAAAATTCAGCGATATTATTACGAGGTTGCCTCTTGGGCTACATGTAACCAGAGTGCTGGTCTGATAATATACGCTCCAGCGATCACTGTCTTGGCATTTGTCCGGATAGAAAAACCGTCCCATTCAGAGGTAATGTCGTACCTCGATTTATAAAGCCAGTATAGCCTTTAACATGGATACTTGTGTGCACCTGTAGAACCATGACCGCTTGTGACAGCAACATACAGTAGTTGTTGTGGTCGGGTTTTTTAATATCTGGCCGACTAGCACTCGTAAGAAAAACTTATGAGACATGTCCAGCCATTGCTGAATTTCTCTCAGTATTATTTCGTATCGTAGGCAATCAGTTACTGATGAAGTATTACACTTATTAGTGGTAGGGGCTGCGTGATAGGTTCACCTTGAGCAACAGGCTTATAAAGTATGTGTTAGTGTTCCAAAAAATGCAAAGGGAGGAGTATGTCAAGTCATAAGAATGGTACAGATATTTCTATTTCCAGAGGCACAGCCATCAGCAGGATGTATTTTCGATACTTTGCTACTGTCGAATGTCGTTCAACTGAAACCGCAATTGTAACATTTAATTGTAAGTATAGCGATTAAATATATATGAGGCCGGTTTTTTTCCTAGGACGATTGTTCTATGCTTGCTTTGTGTGCAGCGTCGGTGACTTCTGGCAGGAATTAATCACGTTTCCTGTTAACTGTAGGAGCCGTCCGAATGCAGAGGCCTGTTGGAGTGTAGGAATGCAGCTGACTTAACTGTTGTGCTCTTGACAGCCGAATAGCGAACTAATGCTTAGTATGTGTTGGACAGCTTTCGTAATAATGAGGAAATTTGAGAAGATTCAATAAGGAGATGTGTTTGTGCTGGACTGTTATTCCCTCCCATGTAAATCGACCGGTTGACTGCTTCTGCACATTTCGCGCCTTCATTAGTTGAGGGAAAATCGATTGTGGTGTGTGCATCTAGCAATTGGAAGACACCTTTTGCCGGATCTCTAGACAAGAGAAACACTTTAGTTGACCTTGTAAATTACAGGGAAATTTGGAATCTGCTACATCACCGGCATTGGTATTCACAAGTGGAAATATCAGTTTTCTCTATGTTTCTCGAGTTTCCGCGTAAATGTCTTCGCAGACGTGACAAGTTTCTACTTAGTCAGTGGTTTAGAGCATTCCCCACTTAGCTAAAGTTTCAGGTTTGTAGTGAAATAATTTCCAGTCTATAGCTTCAGAATTATATTGCACGAGTGATCAGTAGGATACTACTGTATGGTTGATATCGAAAAGTACTGCGGAAATGGTATAATATTATGGCAAACCATGCGAAATTACATGTGTTTTTGTAATCCCCGAGCCTGGAGATGAGTGTAGAAAAGCGAGCAAGCAAGCAGGTCCAGACCAGAAACAGTAATGCATTTGTGCCGATGGGAAATGTGTCTGAATTTGTAGAACAGTTCTGAGAGTGAGTTTGGTCCGCTAAGAGCAATAGCAATATTTAATTGTAGTAACACTGGTAAATATGTTCCTTGATTCCCATATTCTTGTGAGTCTTGTATGTATCTGATGATCTGTAGATAACTTTTGTGGTGTTTCACTGTCAGTGCAATTCAGCGACCTGTGCAAAATAATTTTACCGCTGAAAGTCTCGTCTGCAGAAAGAATGGCGAAAGGATCGCTAGGAACAATGCACCCTCTGCTATTCTGGGAAGCATTGTAGCATCTCTCTTGGTGCTAGACCGTACCAGAGCTATGCGTTATCACGTATGGGAACAGCGTGATCGTGACTTGGAGTTCTGTGACGTCAGTATAATACTCTAAGAATTCTAACTGTATACATGAAAATAGACCCAACTTTCACCTGCTGTGGTGTGAAAGCAATGGCTCACAAAGGCTTGCGTGTGGTGGTGGCTCGTGGCTGCGGCAGTGGCTGTGGCAGGGCCGACGGCGGCGTCTGGTGTCGATTGGCAGGATGTGTTTTTTATTAGCAATCTTTTGTTTAAACTATATTTCATCGATTTCACTGGCCAACAGGATGCTGTGAATTAAGGAAAACTATCCCACACATGTGAAGAATACCAATTTAATTAATTTGCAGTATTTTTTTATATCAATGTTGTCTTAGGGATACAGTAGTTAATGGGAGGGAGTGTGTGAGTGGGTGACATGGAGCAGAACAGCAGGCTATGTTCAGAACACTACATTAATATGCTTAATTTTTATGTGAAACGCAGTACAATAGTTTAAGGGGGTGGGTGACAAAGAAAAATGCGCCAGAAATGGCATTGAAAAGCATGTGAAATTCGTAAAGTGTACCAGAAAATGGTGGGAAAACATAACTGATTACTTAATTTGGTATCAAAGGCTGTACAATAGTTTAAGGAAATGAGGGTGACATGGAAAAACAGTTAACGGAACCATAGGTTAAGTGCCAACAAAGACCCAAACATTAGGTTAATACACCCAGAGTACAGTGCTGAACATTAGGTTATGCAGCATGTTTGCCCCATGTAATTGCTTCTTGCAAGTCCTACATGTTTCCAAACAGCAGAAAATGATGAGCAAGAGAAATACAACCCCCCAAAAACTGTATTTTTTATAAATAAACAATATACCCTTGAATTTCCTGTTATAAGATTCTTCCTCTCCACCAATTTCCATATATTCCATACAATGCCTTGAATCCCCTAAATTGTTTAAATAAACAATATTCCACACAATGTGTAAATTGTTTAAACAATATTCCACACCCTTCCATACCTTTCGAATGATCGATCAACTGAGTCTTTTTCCCACCAGTTCCTAGGAAGAGGTGGTGGTCAGATGAATTAGGTTAGTGGAGGTGCCCTTTTTCCCCGCTATTTTCTTAGGTTAGTAGAGGTAGCATTGTCCTGATGGAATCTGAACTTCCTGCTAGGGGAGCATGGCAGGGGGTTTGCCACTTTCCCACCAGAGAGGTTAATTAATTGATCAATTTAATCAGGTAGTCTATGTGACCTATGTTCCCGCCATTTTCTTAGGTTAGTAGAGGTTCTTTGTCCTGATGGAATTCGAACTTCCCACAAATGAGAGGGGGGGAGGGGCAGCGCGGCAGGAGAGCATGGCACTTTCCCACCAGAGAGGTGAATTAATTGATCAATTTAATTAAGTAGTGAATCAAATTGATGATAGTGATAGGGGGCCTATTCCAATATCTCATACCTGAAAGTGTACCTGTATCAGTGAGGGGGGAGGGGGTTGGGGGAGGGGGCAGGGGGAACAATAGGTTAAGTGCCTGTCAATCTAAAGGTAATGGGAGTGACATGGAAAAGCACTTAAGAGAACAATAGATTAAGTACCTGTCTATCAAAGGAGAACAACAGATTGCCCCTGTGTGCATACCAGCCCTTGAAGTAGGCAACCTGCACTAACAAAATGGCCCAGCTCTCTCCTGGTCCTACTACTATCGTATTGTGATCTAATTGCGTTTACGAGCAAAAATAGGGTTCTTTATGGCAGTTCAAAGTTTTATTAGTGACTGGAGATTGAGTACAGAGTTACGTCGTAATTGACAGTGTATTGAGGGATTTCCTAGTGTAAGTTTTTAAGTGAAAAATAACTGTTTGCTGCGCGATCCCCAGTTGTACTAACCACAGCAGACAACTGAGTAAGTCAGGAACTAAATTTCATGTATTTACTAAAAACAATGAGGCAAAACGAAATTGGATAAATGTTTGTAAATTTGCAGATTCGTTTTCAGTCGAAAATACTCCTGTCTGATCGATAAATTCAGTGGATTTGGATTATGAAATTGATTTGAAAAGTGAACTGTTGAATATTCTTTCGAAACGCAAGAAGCCAACTGAAAGTCTTATGAAATTCTCTTTGAAAATGGAAAGAGAATTTCAGTGATTCCACAGCAATGTCATTGATCGTACCCCAAAAGCTGTAAGGTAAAGTAACATTATAAACGAGAAGTATCCAGGAATTGAGGACTTTGCTGTAATTTGTTTCATGAGTACATGCACTTTCCTCAGAATGATCGCTATTTAAAAAATGCAAAGGTGGTAAGAGAACTGAGAGTGACCAAAGAAAAAAACTGAACAATTGAAAAAAGTTGTAACATAACTTTCCAGAATAGAGAAAGAAAACCTGTTAATAAAGTTAAAGACTTTGAAATAGGATTTCTCTGCACTACATGTCCATGTGATCTAAGCCTGTGTGAGCCTCTTCACCAGAGAAAAAGTAGTGCCCTCCGAGATGGTGAAAGAGGTTGATGTCCTTCAGAGGCTTTACACTAGTATTACACCAGCAACAGAAAAATAGTCTAAGTAATTTGAAGCTTAATAATAATTCACTAAAACATGTAAATCTCGGTTAGTTCATACCCGCGTATGAGTTAAACATGTGTGCATCGTGTGTCCATTCGCTTTAATGAAGTGAGGCACTGCGAGAGAGTTTACGCTGACGTTACACATCGCGGCCCACCTGCTTATGAGCCCTACCGATTGCACTGCTTTGTGTTGCTTCCTGTCCTGATTTCACTGCGCTGATTCCACCATGTGTTCACAATAATAATGACGGGGCAACAGCAAATGCTAAAGATAAGTTAAATTCATTGAACACTAAAAGGTGAAAAATCATTTTAAAAGTGTTATTCTTTGGAATTTTCTTTAGCATTTGGTACATGTCTCCAGTTTTTCTTGACAATTACAAATCAGAACTTAGGTATAGAGTAGGAATATCTATAGAGTGAGCATTCAGATGTGGAAAACAGAGTGTTTCTCGGCAACATACGTTGGCTCCAAAATCCGCAGTTTGTATCTGGTTAGCGAAGGGTCCCGAGCTGGATTTCCAGCTAGGTCGAAAATCTTCTTCTTTCAGGGACTTGGCGTTTGTGTTGTCCTAATCATTTGATCTCATCAGAATCAACACCGAAATTGCAGAAGTGATCTTAATTAAAGGACATGCGCCAGACGGAGTCTCCAACTCCAGATGGAGTCTCGGCCAGTTTCTTTGACTCGAAAAGTCACGTGACTATAGTGAGGCTCACGGTTTCTGTCCGTAAGTGCACTGTAGATTTTCAATGTTACTATATTTCTAACAATGGCAAATCCCATTCAAAAGTATCATGGACTCTGTAGGTGCGTTTTATAAATATCTTAATATGCATTCGGTACATGGAATGAATTTGGCGAACAGCTTTGAAGAAATGCACGAGAGGTCATTTCACTTGTTTGCAACAAGCGTCACAGCTCTGATATCGCTATTTTTTGTTACAGAAAAGAACGGATAACCAAAGAAATTTTTTAGGCTATGTACTGCCGAACCCTGGTTCAATAAATTATGCTGCCTAGTCATTTCTAAATGGCTTCCTACCATGCTAAAATGAAACTTGGACATGTCCGAAAGAACAGATAACATCTTCATATAGATAAGACTTACCGGCCAATGATCTTCTTCAGTGTGGGTGCACTCACATAGCCCGAACTCTTACGGGAATCGGTAGATTGACTACCGCAGGTAATGGGTATAGTGGGCAGGGACACTACAAGTGTAGTGTGTGGACAGAGAGTTGGAAATGTGGGTCTCACACGGAGCGTGGCAGAGATAGTAAGTCCCTGCAGTCGCAGTATCCCCTCTGTCCTCCGTGGTTCAGTGGGATAGGGAGTTTGCTCTATAAGTAGAAGATCCCGGGTTCGAGTCCCGGTCGGGGCACACGTTTTTAACTGTCCCTGTTGATATTTATCAACGCCTCTAAGCAGCTAATGGTCTGAATTTAATTGTAATTTCATTTCTCTTTGTGGTTGAAGAATTTCTATGCTCACTCCATAGATACTCTTACTTTGTGAATTTAATTCTTTATACAGTTGCAACTGGGTGAATGTAATGAACTGAATAAGATGTCTGGAACAGGTGCATGTCATTACTGAAGTAAACGTCATAGTTCTAATAAGAAGCAGACATGGTACTGTTAAGGAATAACAGCACTGTTATTAAAACTCTTAACTATATGCAGCAGTTTGTTGAAGTCTCCAACTTTATAATAAACAAGCACTTACGCATTGGAGTAACGGAAAGATCCAATAAATCTCACTTCATGGAATATGGGAGTGAGAGGCAAGCGTGCGTTGTCAGTGCCCACACCCACAAGAACGAAGGTGCCTCCATAGCGCGTAGCCTGTGGGCAAAATTACAATATTATGCTTATTGTATGGTGCGAAAAGTGGCAATTAACCCTGAATAAAGAAAAGTGTGAAGTTATTCACATGAGTACTAAAAGAAATCCGCTAAATTTCGATTACAAATCTGATGGCTGTAAACTCAACTAAATACTTAGGGTTTACAATTACAAATACCGTAAATTTGAACGATCACATAGGTAATATTGTGGGTAGAGCAAACCAAAGACTGCGTTTCATTGGCAGAACACTTAGAAGGTGCAACAAGTCTACTAAAGAGACTGCTTACACCACTCTTGTCCGCTCTATTCTGGAGTATTGCTGTGCGGTGTGGGATCCGCATCAGATGGGACTGATGGATAACGTCGAAAAATAACAAAGAAGGGCAGCTCGTTTTGTATTACCGTGAAGTAGGGGAGGTAGTGGCACAGACATGATACGTGAATTGGAGTGGCAGTCATTAAAACAAAGGCGTTTTTCGTTGCGACGGGATCTTCTCATGAAATTTCCATCACCAGTTTTCTCCTCCGATTACGAAAACATTCTGTTGGCACCCACCTACATAGGGAGAAATGATCATCACGATAAAGTAAGAGAAATCAGGGATCGCACAGAAAAATTTAAGTGCTCGTTTTTCCCGCGCGTCGTTCATTGACCCCTCTACCAGGCACTTTATTGTGAATAGCAAAGTAATCACGTAAATGTAGGGTGTAGATTGCTAGAAATTTACATCGGACAAAAATCTGCTCTAGTGAAGACAACAAGGGTTAGAAAATTAATAGTGACAACTATTTATTTAGAACTTGTATAAAATAGATACATCTTTCGAAGTATTACTGTCCTCCAAAGTAGTCACCAGCATTGTATACAGCCCATTACCAGCGATTTGGAGGTAGTATGATAACCTAAGTGCGCCAGTTGTGTTAACAGTTCGAGAAGAGAGGTCTGTCGACAGACGAATCACCGTTAACAGTTCTGAAGCGAATACCATGAAGAGCTTTCTTCATCTTAGGAATCAAGCTGAAGTAACAAGAGCTTCAGTCTGGAGAGTGTGGTGGGAGAGCTCTTTCCAGCCCCATCGATCGAACAAATCAGTCACAACTTGCACCACATGCGCCCTAGTATTGTCGTGGAAAATGGTAGACGGGTCACTCAGAAAATGTAGCCACTTATGCCTCTCTGCCTCTCCTCTGTTTACGTTTGGAACACAGCCGGTGCCCACCATTTTGCAGAACAGTGCTCGGACACATATGGCCCAAGTTGTGACTGATTTGTCCGATTGATGGGGCTGGGAAGTCCTGTATCACCCACCCCACTCCCCTTGTGACTTCGGTTTGATTCTTAAATTGAAGGAAGCATTTTATGGCATTCGCTTCGAACTGTTACAGAGATTCGTCAGCATCGGCGCTGCCAAGGATGTCCTACGACTTCCATATTGCTGGAGACAGGCTCTACACATGCTGATAACTACTTTGAAGAACAGTAAAACTTTGCATCTTGTATCTGTTTTGTGTAAATTGTAAATAAATAGTTGCCACTACTGAAGTTACAAGCCTCATATAAACTAGAAGGCAAAATTAGTTAACAACTGCATAGTTTGGCCAAAATCGGTGTCCACAACGAAATTTGTATTGTTGTCCGTCAGTCTTCCCACCTTAGAGGGTGAGGTCCAATCCCTAAGATATGACCGTCATCAACTTTGTGACGGATATTTAAAGAGATTTTTTTGTTTGCTGAATTCGACTGGTACAGTGCAAAGAGTCGATGGGCAGCAAACGATAGGCAAGTGGGTGTTTGATTCTATTTTCGGAAATTCCAATAAGCAGTTCCCAAGAAATTAGTTTATTTTACAAGACATCCTCATACACCAGGGCCGGTCACGGCGTGCCAAAAAGCTGGCAAGTCGGGTGTGTAGGCTACGTGTGAGCTGTGGCTCAGCCATTCCCGGCTTTGCTCGGTTCTTTCCGGAAATATTCGGTACAGCGTGACAGTCCATTTAATACTGCAGTGAGGCAGTTTTCGGTCGGCACAACTCTCATCAGTTCAACGGAATCGTGGTGTCAACTCCGTTTACCCTTCTCAATTTGTCCGTGGTATGAAGGACGTTCACAGACCAAGTGGCTGTTTGCACAAAAAGAGGCAGTCTAGTGATCTGTCATCACAAGCCTTTAAAACTGACAGAAGTGAGGGACCGGAATTCTCAGTATCTTTTATGTAGTCGCATGATCGATAGGTACTGAAAATTTGCTACGAAACGACATTACAATATCATGTAGCAAGAATTTAAAGATTTAGTTGACAATGAAAGAGCAATAATCATTTTGTGCTAAATTTTTAGGCATGAAAGGCGTTAAGAAATTGGTGGGACGAATAGTAAAATTTTAGAACACACACGTATTATTCCACTGTCAGTTGAAACAGTTTTCGATGGAACTGAAATAAGGGCATGGCGACTTTAAATATTAATGCAAAGTAAGTTGGTTAAGATAAGAGGCAAGCCTGGAACGATTTTTCGATTTTAAACCCGCTATTGTTGAATTTATGAAGAAAAAAGGAGTGCAGGAACGAAAATTAAAACATCCGGATGGATTGCTGACCTCGTATTTTAAGTGGGCTTGACTGCACACTGTCCACAGTGATACACTGCAAGGTTTCTGATTAGATAGGGATACATCTAAATAGAAAATTCCTTTGCAGAAAGAGCAGTTTCTGACAAACTCAATCTAGTTCCATAATTTCACTAGAGTTAATTGAAATGCAAGTTTTGACAAATTCGTTTTGACCTTGAAACAATTACAAAGACAGTTTCGTAAACATTTTGAGGGCACTGCAAATCTTACACTTGTTTTCAAGCTGTTTTCGGGACCGAGTGCCGTTTCAGTTGAAAGCATACATGTGTATCATCAGATGGAACTGACTGATCTGCAGTGCAATTCCCGATTTAAAAGGGAATTATTTTACGTTAAAACTGTCCAGCATGTCTACATTGTCGTCCTCAGGTAGAGGTCCCATGTCTCCATATGATTTAGCAAAAGTGCTGTCTTACTTTCATCAACATATGTGTGTGAAAAACTCTTCTAGATTATGAAACTAAGTAAGTGACGATTACCTGGCAACCTGAATGCGGAAACCTCTGAAATTGTCTACGTCTGTCCGTATGCCGACAGTTTCTACCAGATCAAAATTATGTCTTCAGCGAGTTAAAAATAAATAATACAGGAAATATGTGTTCCTTGTCATCTACGTTGTTGAAAAATGTGAAAGATAAAACCAAGTCGTATACAGTGATACTGCGTTGCCATCTGAATGTGGCACTTTCGAAGTTTTCCCCTCGTCGTCCTCCTCTCGCTCAGACAGCGTGTCGCGGCGGCGGGGAAAGTGTGCAGCTAGGCTTAGCGCTATGAAAGTCGTGCCTCTTGATCCGAGACCTTGGTCGCCCCGCCTAATACTATAATGGTGCTATATTAAACATCTTAACTGATGTGACTAACGCAAAAGCAATGCACTCTTCTAATAATCTTCCAACGATGAAGAGTCCAAAGCATTCTCAACAAAAAGCAAATCCATAGAAAAGCACTTTGTGCCATGCTGAATAGATACATAACCATCAGGGCACTTATGCTTCCAACGAGCTAAACTCAGTGAGTCTGCTTCTGATATCAACTGTATTACTAAGTGCACTCACTCCGTCGTTAGACCACGAGTGGCTTACCGGGACCATCCGACCGCCGTGTCATCCTCAGAGGAGGATGCGGATAGGAGGGGCGTGGGGTCAGCACATCGCTCCCCCAGTCGTTATGATGGTATTCTTGACCGAAGCGGCTACTATTCGGTCGAGTAGCTCCTCAATTGACATCACGAGGCTGAGTGCACCCCGGAAGATGGCAACAGCGCATGGCGGCTGGATGGTCACCCATCCAAGTGCCGGCCACGTCCAACAGCGCTTAACTTCGGTGATCTCACGGGAACCGGTGTACCCACTGCGGCTAGGCCGTTGCCATTTCTAAGTGCAGCAGTGTATTTTAAATCCACATTAACACTAACCACACTGAGGTTGCAAAAGTCATGGGATAGCGCTATCCACACCTACAAATGGTGCGAGTGTCGCATACAGAAGGTACGAAAGGGAGTGCATCGGCGAAGTTATCATTTGTAGTCAGGTGATTCATGTCAAAAGGTTTCCCATCTCATTACGGCAGCACGACGGGAATTAACAGACTTTTAACGCGAAATGGCAGTTGCAGTTACATGCATGGGACATTCCAGTTCGGGAATCGTTAGGAAATTCAATATTCCGAGATCCAGCGTCAAGCGCGCGTCGAAAATACTAAATTTCAGTCATTACTTCTCACCGTAGACAACACAGTGGCCGACGGTCTTCACTTAACGAAAGACAGCAGCGGCGTTTGCGAATAGTTGTCATTGCTGAGAGAGAAGCAACACTGCGCGAAATAGCCTCATAAATCAAAGTGGGACGTGCGGCGAACGTATCCATTAGGGCAGTGCGGCCAAACTTGGGGTTAATGGGCTAACAGCTCGATAGCGCCTCTCGTGGACTCTTGACCGTATCGGCTGGACCCTAGACGACTGTTCAGGTGAGTCCCGATTTCAGCTGATAAAAGCTGCTCGTAGGGTCGAGTGTGGCGCAGACCCCATGAAGCCATAGACCCAAGCTGTCAAGAAGGCGCTCTGCAAGCTGGTGGTGGCTCCATAATGGCGTGGGCTGTGTTGATATGGAATGGACTGAGTCCTCTGGTCAAACTGGACCGATCATTGACTGGAAATGGTTACGTTCGGCTGCTTGTAGACCGGTTGCAGCCGTTCATGGACGTCATGTTCACAAACAACGATGAAATTTTTATGGATGACAGTGCCTCATATCAACATGCCACAATTGTTCGTAATTGGTCTGAAGAACGTTCTGGACAATTCGAGCGAATGGTTTGGCCACCCAGATCGCCCGACATGAATTCCATCCAGCATTTATGGGTCATAATCGAGAGGTCAGCTCGTGCACAAAATCCTGCACCGGAAACACTTTCGCAATTATGGCTGGCTATAGGACCAGCACTTGCCTAGTAAGGCGGTGCGGGTCTCCCACATCGTTTCTCTACGCTCTGTAAAGAAGCATGGGACTTCATTTCATTTCATAGGACCAGCATGGCTCAATATTCCTACAGCGGACTTCAAACGACTTGTTGAGCTCATGGTACGTCGACTTACTCCACTACACCAGGTAAAATGAGGTCGACACAATATTAGGTGGTACCCCACGACTTTTGCCATCGCAGTGTAATGATGGCTTTTATATAGGGGCGCACATTGGGAATGTGCTTAATGTTGGGGTTATATTTACTGATTATAAATTGTTGTACATTAGTACAACATTTGCAATTAATGATCAATAAAGCGATAACATGTGAACCCTATTGTTTTCACACATGTGCGTCCACTATCGTACCACCCATCCAGTTTCCCTCCTCAATCCAGTATCCCACTCCACAGCTAGCCTTTACAGCTCCCACGATCCGTTAGTTACACTACTGGCCATTAGAATTGCTACACCACGAAGATGACGTGCTACAGACGCGAAATTTAACCGACAGGAAGAAGATGCTGTGATATGCAATTGATTAGCTTTTCAGAGCATTCACACAAAGTTGACGCTGGTGGCGACACCTACAAAGTGCTGACATGAGGAAAGTTTCCAACCGATTTCTCATACACAAACAGCAGTTGACCGGCGTTGCCTGGTGAAACGTTGTTGTGATGCCTCGAGTAAGGAGTAGAAATGCGTACCATCACGTTTCCGACGTCACAATATGCCAGTCACTACTCTTGATGAACTGTGGTATGATGTTGAAGCTGCATGGGCAGCTGTACCTGTACGCGCCATCCAAGCTCTATTTGACTCAATGCCCAGGCGTATCAAAGTCGTTATTAGGGCCAGAGGTGGTTGTTCTGGGTACTGATTTCTCAGAATCTATGCACCCAAATTGCGTGAAAATGTAATCACATGTCAGTTCTAGTATATTTGTCCAGTGAATACCCGTTTATCATTTGGATTTCTTCTTGATGTAGCAATTTTAATGGCCAGTAGTGTAAGTCTGCATTAAGGTCAGGTGTAGTGTGTATCAGCAAAGTTACGTCCAGTGAAATGCCTTATTTAGAATTATGGTTGACTGGAAGCTTGTATTGTGTTCATACTGTACAGAAACAAAAGCCAATGCGGATACGAAAAGAATACAAAACATTAAAGCGAGGGATAAATCAGTAATCTAAATGGCCTGCCAGTGAACGCTGCATTTATTGTAACAAGATAGGTAGGGTGAAACAATTATCTTTTATTTTATAAACCACTGATAATATCTAGTACCTAATGGGCGAAACATGTTTGGTTTAAAGCAAAATAAATAGTATGTTGCAAAACACTGGTAATATTTATTCTGATTTTCGTAATAAAAATAACTGAAGCAGCAACTATGGAAGAATGGCTGCAAATATTAAATTCTGAGAATACACGGTGTTGGACGTCTACGCCATTCACAGAACATGGAGGTTGAAAAATTACCCGGCGGCGATATGTGGCAGATCTGATGACAGAGTATAACATCGCAGTAAGCAAAAGGGTTTCGAAGCACACCATTCGGCGCATATTATTTAACATGTGCTTTCACAGCAGATGACTCATACGTGTTCCCATGTTGGCTCTACGAAATCGTCAATGCAATGGGCATCGAGATTGAACAGTGAATCAGTGGAAATACATCGCCTGGTAGGATCAGTTACTTTTATTCTTACACCAGGTCGACGGTCGTATTCTGATAATTCATCATCCAGGCGAACGGCACCATGCCACGGACGCAGGTCAGTGGAGGCAGTATTTTGCTAAGGGGAACAGTCATTTGGGCTTCCTTGGGACCTGTAGTAATAATCGAAGGTACCACGACAGTTGTTGTTCATGTGAACATTATTGCAGAGCGCACGCATCCCTTCATACTTGAGATCTTCCCTACGTAGACTGTGTAAAGTAGCAGTATTTTGCACCTTACTGTAATATAATAATCGTTGCAAAGACGAGTGAGATATGGGTTATTATGTTATTTATCAGGCAATCAGCCTATTGAAATTAATATAGGGAGTATCAGAAGGCATAAGACGCGTATTAACTTTA
This sequence comes from Schistocerca serialis cubense, assembly GCF_023864345.2. NCBI lineage: Eukaryota > Metazoa > Arthropoda > Insecta > Orthoptera > Acrididae > Schistocerca > Schistocerca serialis. The sequence goes on from NC_064645.1 coordinate 340,094,327, forward strand.
AGAAATTCGCATGTTGCATGAAGTCGGAGTTCAGGTGATATTTTCACGGAGTTTGGCTGGCGCGGATGAGCGGCACTGCTCAAAGGCAGGGCAAAGGAGTGCGGAAGTCTACAACCGACCATTACGAGTCGGCATGCGAAAGCGTCCCACTGGGGGAGACGCGCCGCCAGTGCAGGTAGGCAGGCACCCATAGCGCGGACAACAGAGGCAGGCCTTCGAGGGACGGCGCCTCGTTGGCGCTGGGCGTTACGCCGACGCCACTATGTCGAGATGAGCTGCCGGCTAAGGGAGCCTTCCCACGAGTCTTAACATTTTCTGGGGCTTTCTAAGAAACGCGGTTAAGCTAGTGCAATGACCTTTTCCCGCGCGAGGGCGAACAGAGAGACACGATTGGTGGGTTCAATTTTGAACGGAGTTTCAGTTTGTTTCAGAACATTCTAGGCGCAGTCAGGTGCGGAATGTTTTGATTGGCTGGAAGAAGCCAGGAAATAATAGTGGGAGCGAACTGTGCTGGTCTAGAGCCACGGGATTGGCCAGCTCGGAAAATAGCGTGGGGGTGCTGATTTTGCAGAGGGAAGCTTTTGGAGCTGTTATCAGGGGAGAAGCGTCTTATCTCCTGTAGCGAGCGGACGTCGTGCTTTCGGCTCTGCTGTAGGAGAGTTAATTCTTTTCAGTGTGCTGTGCAGGACTTTGAATAAGTCTGCCAGCTGCAAATGAAACTAGTATTCAGTTAGGGGAACTGTCATGTTTTACCGTTAGAGACAGGTTGATTCTGCTAATTACGGTTTGGAATACTGTGTCACAGGGAGCAGACAGGAGCAGAGCAATTTCCTTGAGCCATACTTTATCAAAGACGTTACTGGATTCCGCCTTTGGGCTGGTGAGTCCTGTCTTAACGAGTGCGAGACGATTGGAAAGAAAGCAGAATTAGCTTTTGAATAGGAGTTTACGAACAGGAAGCCTGTCCGCGAAAATAAATTCAGTTTTGCTACAATTGAGGCTCCTCGACGACGCAGACGCCATCGGCAGCTTGCTGACCTGTCCACAATGCTGCATTTGGTAACGTGATGCTCGGCTTCGGCATTTAATCCGATATTACGCACGCCTGTGATTACCAGAGCTCAGTTTTCCAGCCACGCTCTTATTGAGAATTTGGTAATTGAAGCAGCTTTGTCTGACGTATTTTATGGCGTCTGACAAGGGGAGAGAGTATAAAATAACAAGTACAGATGCGTTATTCGACCTTAAGAGTTAGTTTTGGAATTTAAGGGCCATTGCCATTACTAGCTTGATTTTATGACTTATAAATGTATGTCAGTGTTCAGTTTGATGTTGGGAAGATTATTGTTCAATAAATGTGTTCAGTGCTATCCTTGTTTGTTTAGTAGTGATCAGTTCCCTGAACACTATTTAGTTATTAAATATTAATCAAAATTAGAAAAGGGACAGTTTTAATTAAGAGGTTGGGTCTCATAACAGGCCTTCAGCCAGAGCCAACGACCCGATCCAGCGGGGAAAGTAAACTAGTAAAAGGATTCTTGTTAAAAAAAACCGACATTTGGCGGACCCGTCTAGAATCCCTCATTATCATTTATTGAAATAAACCCCTTCCAACTGCATCTTCCAGAAGGATTACTGTCCATTTCACAAGGCCAGAATCCTGTTAACAGTGGTTTGAGGAGCATGATAGTGAACTCCAGTTGATTCCTTGGCCACCAAATTCGCCTCATTTTAGTCCGATGAATTACGTTTGGGACACTATCAGGTGCCAGCTCCGCGTCAACAAACCACCAGCTGCTTAATTTACTGGAACTGAGTGATCGTTACCAGTGACTTGTCGAATCCATGTCACGCAGAATCGCTGCTGTATTGTATTTCAAAGATGGACCAACACGCTATGAAGCAGGTGATCATAATATTTTGGCTCATTAACATCTATATCACTCCTTCAAATAATCTTAAGATAACAGTAATTTGTAATTTGTAGTAACTCTGTAGTGGAGTATTGTACGTCAAGGCAGTTCCTCCATACTCTGCTGCATTCTGTTGTAATTGATTCTGACGGAATGAAAGAGACAAGTAAGCTTACCAGTAAGCCCTGCTTGATCGAAGATTCGGTGCCACAACACTCGATGGTAACATGGGCGGGTCCCCCTAGCTGACACTGCACCTCGGCCGCTATTTGTGTCTCTTCCATGCCTTCACAGACTCTGACAGTTGCATCCACCCCCAGTTTCTTGGCAATCTCTAGCCGATGTGTATTCAGATCTGCAAAATAATTTCAAAAGAAAACCCATAATTATAAATTATTGATACTTTTACATTAATTCACAGACAGAATAATAATCTGAAAACACCACAAGCATTCAAGTATACCGTGTCTTTAATTACACTGTGCAACAACGAAAATGTATATCGAATGAAAATAGCCAATTCCTATCAGTTCTAATGTGTTGATCGCGAACAGCACAAAGACAATTCAAAATTAGCTCTAGTTTTCATTTTCCACCGGTGAAATAGTTATGTACGGATTTTTATGTTAAGTTTAAAATAAAAAATTATAATGGTTTGTCAAATTCATAATAACTAGTAACACTGGATTATATTATTGTCCCTGGTCTTAGCTGTGCGCAAGATTTTGGATATAAACATTTTTATATCACCAGAATGAGATATTCACTCTCCAGCGGAGTGTGCGCTGATATGAAACTTCATGGCAGATTAAAACTGTGTGTCGGATCGAGACTCGAACTCGGGAGTTCGAGTCTCGGTCCGGCACACACTTTTAATCTGCCAGGAAGTTTCATTTTTATATCAATTTCAGTGATTTTTTTGTCTCCCTCCTCTTTAAATTTCAGTGACTTTATTAATGCATGTAATAATTTTGCACATTTGTTTACAGATTAACTACCAGTTGTTAAAGTTGACTGCTATTGAAGTGAACAAAAATGCCACGAGTTTGTGTTAACAATGCTGACACGTTTTGCTATGTGTGTGGAGAAGTGACATTTGCTTCACAAAAACAGCAAATAACACCATTGATTAAAAAAGCTTAATGTTGTTATTTTGGGTGCAAAATAGGTGATCAGAATAAACCCTGGGCTCCACATGTGATCTGCATCACTTGTGCCAGCAACCTCAGGAACTGGATGCGTGGCAGAGGACGTTCAATGCCCTTTGCAGTGCCCATGATCTGGCGTGAGCCAACTAATCATATCAGTGACTGCTACTTTTGTATGGTTCCTCCTATCAGGAATGGAATATCTAAGAGCAAGAAGCGGACAGTGAACTATTCTAACATTCCATCTGCCATACGTCCAGTTCTACATGGGGTAGGATTGCCAATGCCTGAACCACCAACAGAGTACGAGATTACTTCTAATGGAGATTCTGAATGTTCTGAACCATGTACGTCACAAGACCCAGAGTTTCTTCCAAATATATCATCAACTGACGATCCACAAAAATTGTATCAAAATGAGTTAAGTGATCATATTAGAGATTTGGAGCTCTCTAAAGCTAAGGCTGAGATTTTAGCATTAAGACTGCAGCAGCGCATTTTTATGGAAAGCAAAGTAAATGTTTCATTCTACCGCAGAAGAGAGCAACAGTCCACTCCTTTTTTTAACATGCAAGGTTGTCTTGTGGCATGAGTAGACAAAAATGGTCTAATGAAGGCTCTCAGAATTAATTACAACCCTGATGAGTGGAGACTCGAAGTTGAGCTTAAAAGCACTGCTTTTACATATTGGTAATGATCTTCCTTCTATTCCAGTTGGGCATAGTGTGCATATGAAAGAGTCATACCATATCATGAAAATTTTACCAGAATCCATCAAGTATAATGACTCTCAATGGCAGATTTGTGGTTACTTGAAAGTGCTTGCACTGCTATGAGGTATGCAGTTAGCGAGCTCGTGCATCTCATTACAGTAAACATGAATATCCCACCATAAAATGTCGTCTACCAGGTATAAAGAACATTAAGAATGAACCTCTAGTACACCCTAAAAAGATTCTGCTCCGGCCCTTGCACATCAAGTTGGGCCTCATGAAAAACTTTAAGGGAATGAACAAAGATGGTGATGCGGTTAAGTACTTAAGGCAAAAATCCCTTACTTAATTGATACCAAAGTAAACGAGGGCATCTTTTTAGATTCAAGAGCTTTTTGGAGCCCATACTTTTGATGGAATCATACAAGGTGATGAGAAGCATGCATGGAAATGTTTTAAGACAGTCTGTTTACGGTTCTTAAGGAACAAACGAGCAATAAATTACAAGGAGATTGTAGATAACATGTTGTCTCTTATGAACAACTTGGTTGCAACATGCCACTGAAGTTGCATTTCTTACATAATCATCTTGACTTCTTCCCCAAAGATTGTTGTGCGGTAAGTGATGAACATGGAGAGCGATTTCATCAAGATATTGTCACATTTCAAAAGAGGTATGCCGGAAAGTGGAGTCCTACTATGTTAGCAGATTACTGCTGGACTGTCATAAGGGATGTTCCCGAGTATGTATATAAACGTCAAGCTAAGCGAAAATGGTGGTCTTCTGAATTTATCTCTGAACAAAATATGTAATTGTACATATGGACATTTAATATTTGTAATCCTTTGTATAAATTTATGACCAATTAATTTTTTTTTTTTTTTGTGCTTTACATAGTGCTGGCACAAAGTAGACTTACAAAGTATTTTCATTCATGTAATATTATCATCTTCGTTTTTTCTTAATTTTTTACTTTTGGACTTCCAGAGTGGCACTGAAATTTATCAGTGCATAAAACATAATATAATTCAAGTAATTATTCACTTAAAGTTTGTTATGCTGGATCTTGGAACATGAATGCATATTTAGTTAGTGAGTTATTTATACAAAAACATAGATTACTTAAAAAAAACTAGAGCTAAATATTCACGAAGATGATGATTTTGTTATCATTTTATACTGAAATAAATATAGCTAACTCAAAATCATGCAATTTAGACAATTTCACTTCAAATTTGTTGTCCAGTGTCACAATAGTTTCTACATCAGTCCTTCTAGAGCTACGAGTGTTTTTATTTCTCACCATATAAGCGTATGTATGATAAAGAGGCAAGGATTATATAGCTTTTACCTGTGGCTGCGCTAGCATATCAATAATTTTGTTATGATAAGTGATGGTGAGGCAGTATGTTAGTAATTTAAAAAATATCTGTGTATATAGTGGTATAGATATGTACATGTGTGTGTATGCATAAATGTTTGTATGAATAAATGTGCATAGGCACATAATGAAAGTCTTTTTATTTTTTGTCATATGTCGAATCATAGTTAAAAGTATTAAAAACTACGAAAAAATTTCTTTGTTATCAATTATTTATTGCAAGATTTTAACAGAGTTGTATAAACAATGTTTTTCGTCTTGCCATCTTTTTCAAGGACATAGATATTTTGTGAGTTTGGCACAAGTCAGCATGCCACATACAACTGTCCATGAGAAAAAAATAGTTTTTGCCTAAAAGAACACCGGCAACTTTGAGAGTGTGCCCTTCGGCTTTATTTATGGCCATTACATAAACAATGTTCAGCGACATTTGCAATCTTTTAAATTCAAAAGACAGATCCGTCGGAATAATTGAGATTTGTTGAATCGAAACACTTTTTCCTTTAGCTGAGTTCATTGTAGTAGCCCTAAAATATTTGGCCCCAGATGTGTAATTTGGAAGCGGGTACCATTACACACACTGTCTTTTATTCTTTTATTTACTGTTTACAACAAGCTCCATTGCAGTATTTGTAAGACTGCATATACGTATTGCGTGTGTATGCGAGTGTGTGTGTGTGTGTGTGTGTGTGTGTGTGTGTGTGTGTGTGTGTGTTTTTGCGTGGACTGTAGTGTGAAGTCTGTGTTGTATGATGATGATTATGATGATAATGAGAGAAGGGAGACGGTGAAATCCGGAGCCAGCACGTAACTTACTCCTCGTAAATAGCATCATGGGTGCCGCCAAGCTAAACGTCCTCATCCGACGGACAGATAACTAACAATGTCATATGCCCTCACTTCATGAGACACTGCGGAGAGTTTTCGTATTTAAACCAGGACGTTGACGCAAAGTCTGTTTTTTTTTTCTTTTTCACTACCAGGATTCGAACCGGCTTACACCCGGGTTGAACACATTACGGTCGCACCAAGATTTATCACTAAGGGGACTGGAACACTAAACTTTAAACTCGCTTTATAAGAAGACACTGCTGACAATTTCAAAAAGTTAAGAAACTTCATAGAGTAAGATATGACTTGCTCAGTGTCTGTGATATTATCAACAGAGAGATACTCTACAATATCTCCTCCTACTTGCGACCTAATTGTTTGAGTTATCTGTCTCACAAATTCATTAGTCGGCTCCATAATTTCCCTCCCACTCACCTATCCGTTATTTCTCATATCTTCTTGGAGTTCACGATAAACTTTGCTCACTAAGTCTTATGTACTGTGTACAATACTACAGAATTCACGATGAAATGTAATCAAGCCTTGGCATCTGTATGAATACGATCTTCGCCGATTTTGAGGAGGACATCCCGCGTATTGTGTAGCTTCTGCGTCACTGAACAGTTGCATGAACAGATTTGTTTTTACATTAAATTTTTTAAAATGTTGTCATAAGGCTGACTTCTTTGAACACGCATTTACCTCATCCGCCGATGTGCCCTTAGTTATTACGGGCAAAATCTGTCAAGACATTGTACATTAAGGACAAACACCATACGAGAACTTATCTGGGTCTCAAAAACTATTCGCCTAGATATTGTGATACATATTTGAAACCATCCAATTATTTTACGCTAAAATTTAACATAAGGTTCCATTAAAAAAAAAAACAAAGATGGCCTCATATCTCTGTAATAAAAAAATAGCACAAACATGAAATGCGATCTATTCAAGTAGCCCCTGTCCCTGCAATTCACTGTCCAAACGGCATCTTTGTATCTATTAATGTTGGGGAGATACAAGGGGTATTATGACTTAGCTGCCTCACCCTGTAACAACAACGGTTCTAACATGACAGAACAGTGAGCTGGGAGAAATATGCGGGTACGACATTCCATGCTGCTTCAACTCTTTACAAAAAGTTAATCAAGCGTAATGGCTGGGGGGGGGGGGGGGGCTGTGGCGTGTCAGAGTTTCAGCAACTCATGAGCAAATGTTTGCAATAGCTGGGAGATGCGGAGAATGTACTGAAGAGGGCAGGTCAGGACAACACGGACAACATGCGGCCTCGCATCATCTTGTTGAAAGATTAAGTCCCAGAGACCACTAAAACTGATCCAAACACAGGCCTCAACACGCCAGAAAAGCACTGTTCAATCACATTAATGTGACCACCGTTCAAAAGCCTGAATAAGAACCTTTTGTGGCACAAATCGCTACGAGACGTGCAGGAAGAGTCAGTGAAGTTGTGGAAGGTACTGAGAGGTATGTGGAGCCATCCTGACTCCAGAGCAGCGGCCAGCTGTGCTAGGTTTCTGGGCTAGGTTCCGTGGCGTGTACAGCCCGATCGAGGTGGTCCCACAGATTTGCGACTGGATTTAAATCCGGGGAGTTCAGTGGCCAGGGGAGTACGATAAACTCATACTGATGCTCTTCGAACTACGCAATTACGTTGTGAGCTGTGTGACACATTCCACTGTGCTGCTCGTAGGTGCCACCGTTTAGATGAACAAACAAACTACCGATAGAGGTGGACGTGGTGCCCGAGAACAGATGCATACTTGTATTGATCCATTGTGCCTTCGAGAATAACAAGATCACACACGGAATATCACGAAAACGTCCCCAAGACCATAATGCTCCTCCCTCCGGCCTGGATCCTTCCGACTAATGTTGGAGGGTCATATAAGCCAACGGCCATTTGTATGATGGAGCATAGAACTTGATTCATCTAAAGAAGCCAGCTGTCGTCACTCAGTGGCCGTCCAACTGCGGTACTGGCGTGTAAAACCCTGCCTTCGTCGACGATGAACAGCAGTCAGCATTGATGTGCTAACCAGGTGCCTGCTGCGGAGGTCCACACGCAGCAACGTTCGCTGAACGGTCATTGATGAGACACTGTTGGTAGCCCCTTGGTTCATCTGGCCAGAAAACTACACAACAATTGAACGTCTATTCGCCTGTAAACCTCTCCGCAGCCGTCGTTCACACTATCATTTATGGTTCACGATGCAACACGGTTGCCTCGATGCCAGTTTGGGTAGTGCCACTCTGTCAGGTGCGGTATACTTTAAAGAGGGCAGCACGCGAACCTTTTGCAAACTAATCGCTCTGTTTCCACATTGCAATTGCTGCAGTGTTTTCCGTGTCCCTCCGACATGTCTTATATACCCTTCTCCGCTAGTGTTGCTACCTGCCGTTCGTGAGTGGTTGTTGCACGCTGACGACTGGTGCGGGTTGCACTCAGCATTCGTGACTCCAACCGACGAACGTCCAAGTTGCAAACGTTACAACAGCTGAGAGACTGGTGTGCTGACCACATGTCACCACATACTGTATCCTCATTACGCCGTGTGACAGAAGATCACACAGTGGCTGTTCGACATACTCTGGGCCTTCGTCTGTTCAAGGAGCTCGTTAATTTTATATCTACCATACTTTCTACTGACTGACATAGTGTCTGACGCTGTACTTTTGTTTCCCTTTGTTTTACATGCAAAACTTACACTCTTGAGAATGCACATAAGTTTTGAATAGTGAAAAGGACATCATGCTGTTAATTGTGCTAATTTGCGTCTGTATACGGTAACAGCATGTTCCAAAGACACAGTTATACACTATTGCTTTCTTAGATGTCTGAAGTTCCCCAGTTGTCGGATAACTTACATCCTCCATTGTAATTTGTCTAACAAAATACACATCATCCGTTTCTACCAATGAAAGGCTACCATAAGGTGATTGATAATATTCATGTGAAATCCTGCAGTTATAAAAGCCTTTTAATAATCTGATAATCCAGTTTTCTTATGATATTTAGTATGAGTATGTATACGATACCACGTGTACTTAGTAAGTTCCAAAATGCCGGGCATAAAACGGGATTTTCTGGTGCTCATGACTCGGGTTGTGTTGCCGACAAAAAGGTAGGGTCAAGTGTTTTGGATATCCCTTGGAGTACAGACCATTTATATGTCCAAAAGAAAAATCTTTTTGGTGTCACTATCTTTGAATATTACACACTTCCTCCTGCTTAGGCAAATGGAGAAAATCGGTTAGTCCTTTTTGCATTTGATGTGGTCTCCGGTGGACTTGATGGGACTTGAGGAGGCACCATTAGTTCATGGGCGGTTCCTCGGAAAACATAAAAAAGGGTCTCTTTACTGTAAAATTGAAACAAATGAGCCCTCGGTCACTACTATTTTTAGTCTTACTGACTGGTTTCAACACTTCTAAGAGTGCCTTCATCAGAATTAAAACAGTACTGCTTCTGTCTTTTATGTTAGTCAGTACTTACACTTTTTATATAAATATCTTTTCCTATAAATTTGTAGCTACGTTATAGGCCATTTTAATTGTTTTAATTCTGATGAAGCCACTCTTAGGAGTGTTGAAACCTGGTCAATAAGACTAAAAACAATAGTGACCGAGGGCTCATTTGTTTCAACTTTAGTTTAGAAACGGTCACTGAACCAAGCAGCCATGTCTTGTTTCTGTATTTTCGCCGTCACCAACGGACCAAAACCCAGCTTAGTATTCTAAGACGGCTATGCTCAGCAAACGGCTGAAATTTCTACAATATATTCAGTATTCCTAAGATCCCGAACTCGAACAACCTTGAAAATTTTCTTTATCCTTTTCCGAGATTCAGAAGTTCAAAGTTACCCTTCGTGTACATGTAAAACCCGCACTTAAAATCCGGCGTGTGGCGAAAAAGTGATCGCAACACAGAGAAATATGCTGTGAAGTGTCTCCGGTATCATCTGGGAAACCATGCAGTAATCGTAAATCACATGGCTGAGGTGTAAAATTTGTTTTTCGGTGTTTCAGTTGCCGATAAGTGACATATCTAAATTTTACTCACCAATACATTTATTTCTGTGGTGTCACCGCCAGACACTACACTTGCTAGGTGATAGCCTTTAAACCGGCCGCGGTCCGTTAGTATACGTCGGACCCGCGTGTCGCCACTGTCAGTGATTGCAGACCGAGCGCCGCCACACGGCAGGTCTAGAGAGACGTCCTAGCACTCGCCCCAGTTGTACAGCCGACTTTGCTAGCGATGGTTCACTGACTAATTACGCTCTCATTTGCCGAGACGATAGTTAACATAGCCTTCAGCTACGTCATTTGCTACGACCTAGCAAGGCGCCATTATCATTTGCTATTTTTCTTGTGATGCATGTACCGTCAGACCGATGTTCACCAATTATGAATTAAAGTTAAGTATTCCAGTAGTTACTTACGTTCTTTGCTACTATAAATTCCCTTAACTGTTCCAGACCTCACGCCAGCCTGCGTGAGCTTAAACGCGTGCCTTTCGGCTTCCTCCTAGTGGCTTGGCTGTCCCGTCAAGTCACAACAATTTCCATATAAGTTACATGCCCTGCTGCAGCGGGGAAAAGAAGGGAACCAGAGGAGCACAAAAAATGCGAGTATGTTCCTGTTTATTTAAAAGACACTGCCTGGAAGTGGGATAACAGCTGTCCCATTCTACCTTCCTCAGCGCCTTTAAAAATTTTCCCAAAAATTTGGCACGTAATCATCTTCGCGCTTTTTTATTCTGAGAGAGAAGAAGACACTGGCCGTGGTAATGAGACGGTAAAGTGGTAAGTACTGGAAGATAGTGGACTATGGCTGTCTTATAGAAAGAGCAAAGGAGACAATGGCAGAGTGAGAGAAACAGAGAGAGACAGTGGCAGTGGCACATAGTTGACAGTGTTACAACAGTGCTAGGAAGAGAGTGAAAGTGACAGTGCCTCGGGGAGGGGGTGGGGGAGAGGGGAGGGGAGCGAGGAGGGAGGAATAAAGAGAAAGAGAAAGTGGATGTGGGTGAGTGTCAGTGGTAATGAGAAACAGAGTACACGACAACGACAGCGAGGAAGAGAGATAAAGTGATAGTGAGAAAAGAGAGCAGCAGTAGGAAGAACGAATGAGATATTAGCGGTAAGAGGAAGCACGAGGGTGACAGTGGCAGTGAGAGGGGACAGTAGCAGTAGGACAGAACGAAGGGACTGTGGCAGTGAGACAGGAGGCACTGATAGTTAGAGAGAAACAGGGAGTTAATGACAGTGAGAGAGTGGACAAGTGGGAGTGGATGGGTATGAGCGACTAATAGCGGTGGATTAATTGGTATGAGCGAGGAACAATTACGGCAACTTATGGGAATGAAAGGTGAGTTGAATGTTAAAAAAGAGGGCGAATATGTTCGCATGTCGAAATTTGAAAAAAAATATTTAAAGGTACTGCGGAAGGCAGAATGAGGCAACTGGAACGCCGCTTCTTTCACTTAGCGTCTTTTAAATAAACAGGTACATATTCACATTTTTTATGCTTCGATAGGAACATTTTCCCCTGTTATCTGTACGTAGAGGCCTATTAATAAATTAGCTTCCCTTGACGCATTTTTCCGTCCATATGTGAAGGCTAGTTTGAGGAACTACAGGAGGTATTTTATTAATAAACAATTGCTCCACGAGGAAGGTTTGCATAATGTACAACATCTATTACCTCTACGCCAGACAAGTCGTCCAGCTGTAGATACTTTGTGCTGCATAAGCAAAGATTCTGTGGTTAGTGTTGTTTTCTATTATTGTTACGTGTTAACGCAGAGAACTTGTGTTATTACCTGATAATGTCGTTTCTTATCACTTCCATCTGAATAACAATAAATTCAACGACGCCAGTGTATTCTTACCAGCAATTACGTCTCTATTCTTCTCTTTCTTCATAGGTACTCTACTAAGCGACGGCTCAACTTACCGGTATGTGGTAATGGCCAAAGTGCATTATGACATTCGTTATCGCCTCAAGATATCCATAGATTTCAGTCGAATTTTACGCAGTGAAATATAAAATGGATTATGAGCATTTAATTTTGAAAAATATGAAGACATGACCAACAAAAAAACGGCGTAGAAAAGTGGAAAGCCCGATGCACAGACAGCAAGAGCGAAATATTTCATTCCTCCTCGTAGAGACGGGCGGATTCCACAGTGTTTAAACACCTTTTCCGTGAGTATTAAATGCGCCTATGTTTCGATCCTATTCACAAAAAATTAAGGACAAAGTGGATATATTCCAAACTAAGTGCTTGGAAAAGACAGAAAAAGTGAAGAGCATAAACTCAAAAACAACAACAGCATGCAATTTTTAAATTGGTTTCGTTGTACTGACTCTTATTATGAAGTACTGGATAGCGCTGCATTCCTCCTGAACCTCACAACTGTGGATGATGTACAATTTTAGAATTCTACAACAGCTCAAAGTCAAACAATGGTACTTCAAGAAAAACCACAAATTATGTAATTTAATAATTGAGTCTACTACATTCAGTATTTAAATTATGCATGTAACATGAAACTGTTATATAAAATAATGTTTTAAGTCCAAAAGGTAATGTAAAGTGTTCTAAGAATCACAATACTTGAACAGACAATTCAAAATTTTAAATTCGTCTTTGTTTTAAAAATCGTATCATCTTTTAATGTTTGCATCAAAGCTCACTGTCTGCATATTTATGCGAGAAAATGCTAATGACCACACTAAAAATTTTTACTTGTACCTCTGTTAAAGTTACAGGTTTGAAAAACTGCTTAATTATTTCTAAACACAAGTAACTACACAATAAGCTAGTGAGTTAGTTATATGTTCCAAAGATCCTTTTAACTATTTTTCTATCGAATGACGTGCAACGAGACAGGTTATAGGACGTGTTTATATGATTAGTTTCGGTGGTGGTTACATGCTGGCCGTTCGCAGAGTCTTAAATGACACAATTGTCTAAATTTAACATTAAATTTTATGTTTTTTTTTCCTGCTCATGGAACTACACTTAAAATTAGGGACGTTTTCTGCAGGATACCATTTTTAAATAACAATTCGTCCATGGAAAACAACGACTTTTCTAGAAAGAAACATTTTAGATTACATTGAAAGCTTCATTTACTGCTGGTCACTCGAATGATCAAAACATTTTGCTGGCGCATACGGAACTGTTTTTATGGGCCTCTAGAAGCTTTAGAGTAATAAAGATCAAATTTGCTCCTAATGTTGTAGCTATGGTCATCGCTAATCCTTACTTCTTTCGTGCAGTATGTATATACCCTGTCATTATCCCCCACTGCGACGCAGAAGTTTGAAATTTGGTTAAATCTAACCTACAACCTTGTTCTATAATTGTACAACAACGTGGCACCCTGCGATGTCACCCTCGGCCAAGATGTCGACTCACGCGAGAGAAATGTCAGGTCTCAGAAGTTCATGTGAAGTGTAAGGTGAGGTCACGTTTGCACCAAATTTCACCACAAATCTGCCCACATTGCGCCCCTTCTTTTGACGTCTACACGATGGAGGTCAGTGTCGTGACACCCAGTGTTAAACTCAAGCGGTTTTCCTACGGGCACATAAAATCGCAATACAGCTCAAAAATTGATGCTGCCATACAAAGGGTGTTATCCTGCCGAGAAAAAATTTCACAACACTCCTCAAAACTAGTGGTAGGTATACTCAAACTCTACCCTTCATCTACAAGCTCCCAGGATAAAGGCGGGAGTCGAAGTACTATATTTATTTCTTGTCAGGAACTGTGTTCAGCTGACTGAGATGCTGGTGTTGGACAGAGAGGAGTTTAATAAGAGTATTACCTGCAAGCATAGAGCTGAGGACTATATCTATCGCTATTTGACGTCAAGATTTCACTACAGAGACCTCCCCCTGCATTGCTTCACAATCACCTTGCAGCTCAGGTAAACGAAATTCAGGAAAGCCAAAACACTCTACCACAACTGATGGAAAATGCTTCACTGTCCTAACTAAACATCGAAATTGTCGGGGAAAAAACCAGCATTCCTTATCAATGGGTCATAATGCAACACATGTACTGGGGGCTGGGGAAAATCGTTGTCCCAAAAGACTGCACTCGGAGAAAGGGGCGGTCGATATGGTGGCATCAATCCACTATCCTACAAAACACTCTATGGAATGGCTTAAGTCTGATAAACTCATTGATTCTTCTCCTTAATACTTAAGGAATAACATTGTTTGTTAGAACCAACCGTAATTCGGTTATATCTATATTCGACAGCATGTGTAAGAACACAGTTCTGGATTGGAATACATATGTTTCCCCTGCTGTAATATAATGCCCCTGTGTAATACTTACATCGCCTTTGTTGAAGTATGTCTTACAAAAACCAATGTAGTTTACAGGGGGAAGGGGGAGGGTTAAAACTGAATGCAGGCAGAGCATAATTTTTAAGCTTTTCTCGGTATTGAGTGGTGGGAACCCAAAACCACCACAATTCCCCACATTTCATGGTACTTTTCCTCTAATTTTACTGATTCTCAGTCAACTTACGTAATTTTGCATGTCTTTGGCGATTTTATATATTTCGTGGAATTTCCCTCGATTTTACGTTTTTCCCATTATTTGTTGTAATTATACCAGGGTTTTCGCGATTTTTACTGATTTATGGGATTTTTTCATTTTTTTCGATAGTTTTCCGTATGTGTATGGTCATATTGCTGGCATATCCATGTGTTGTTCGATTTCATACAGGGATATTTTCATGTCCTATATATCAGTCTACTGAAAAATTCTCCTCTACGTGCATGAATTTGGATATATAGTGAAAAGCATAGTAACAATCGCCTCGTACCTAGATGAGACTCAGGGAATGGTGCAGATGATAACTCGTAGGCTGGTAACAAATCCGTGTACTGCTAAGACGCATCAGAGAGCTTGTCTGCAGACTCATGTAGCGATGCCCTTGATGGAAACTCAAAGTCCGGCACAGTTCTACATGGTCCCTTGATCTCCACTCTACCATGTACGGATCTGGAACAGGGAGCTGACATGTGTACAGAATTGATTTCTGCTGCTCCTCTGATATTTTTTCCCACAAGTATATGCTCTTATTGCTTACCAGATAAGTTTCACTACTTTTGTTTATACTCATACCTTCCAACTCCGATACGTTCCCACAACCCTGTCAGGATGTCTACAAAATGTACATCTCAGGCACTTTTTTATCCTAGTAATAATTTATTCACTAGCTAAAAGTGTGTCAACTGCACTTAGCATCCTGGAACATGAGAGTTTCCCTTCTCTGTACCTACAAAGTGCGCTTCCCCAGGAGTATAATTTACAAACAGTTAACAAGTTATGCATTTGAACCGCAAAAATCCACCGCTGACAGCACTACACACATGTATATAGACTATACATGCATATTACCAATTGCGAAATTTAACCCCTTGTATGCTATTTTCGACAGTGCTACAGCCCTGCAAATAGGGAAAAACTCTTAGCAAAACGATTCTATAGGGGATGTAAGCACATTTAAATTCATCCTGCTAAAGAGCATACCTTCTTTGATGCATGTTATGTTACCGATACTTTGTAACAATATTCTCTAGATTGTCCAGTAATAACAACAAACTAAACATGCTGCTGCTCCTATCACATCTTCTTTTATACTCTTAAAGGTCTGTGATGATGGCACATGATCATTCCAGTTCCGCTATTTCGTGTGCTAGATGTCTGTTGGAAGGAGGGAGACAGTCCTTCTTAAGTATTATTGTCATGTATGAGATAGGACAGCATATTAGTCGGGTGGTATGGTATAGCACTGTACTCGAATGCACCCAGTCACACACACAACCAAATATTCTATAGATGCATTACATTTGCTCTATTTTCTGAATGTCTGTGTCTATTTCTGTGTTGCAGATGGATAGCAGGACTCAGGGTAGACCTGAGTTAGTGTCAGAATGTTGATGGTCAACACTGGAACAGTAATCATGTACATGACTGCAAAATGTGGAAGCAATGCTCTTCGAAACAGAACATTGAGACATCTGCTACCCCCATCAGTGTAGAAGATGAGATTAACTGTATAGGTCATAACCTTCGGATAGCTGTTTGAAAATGCTCTACAATGCCACAAACCCTTCCATTTTCCATGTGTTGCAATGTCTTCCACGTTTTTGACAATGAGTAACATCACCTCTGTGTTTTTGTTTCTACCATCCTGTGCGTTGTGGAAGCAGCATAGTTAACACCATGCAATGTTCACCTTTCTGTGAAACCAATGGATCGAAATGTTTTAATGTCAGTTTAGCACCTGACACAGACCTCTAGGTTATCGTAGAAAAACAAAGTGTATGGCGATGTTCAAAGCTGTAGTCAAACAATGTCTGGACGTGTTACAGCTGAAGAAAGAACAACACGGGAACCTTCTCTTGTGATTGACAGTCTGTGGGTTATGGTCTTCCTCCAGTAGAGGCAACAGAACTTTTCACGGATCTGTGCAAGCAAATTCAGTCTCTGGCCACCTGCTCCAATGGAGCAATACATGTATATGTAGTATGCTCGATGTCAACCCATAGACAGTATTTGTTTTTCGATATATCAGAAGATAAATACGCAGTAAAATCTTATAGGAGGTTTATTACAAGGAGCTGTATGACTAGTTAAAGTTTGGATGCAGACAGGTTGTAGTTGTTACCTACTATGTATGTTACAAAATAACGACGAGGAGTGCTTTCGAACATACTATACGACCGTATAGACGATTAATTGTATTGGTATTTCATACATCTGTAGTGAATGTAGTGCCCTCATGTATGACAATTTGTAATCCGAACATGTGGAATGCTCTCAAACTACATCGATTTCGCTCATAAAACTAACAGAAATCGACTGTATCTATTCTCGTGGAATCATGGCTCTTTTTATTATTATCCCCACGATTGTGTGTTTAAAAATACACTAGTGGCCCTAAAAATTGCTACACCACGAAGATGACGTGCTACAGACGCGAAATTTAACTGACAGGAAGAAGATGCTGTGATATGCAAATGATTAGCTTTTCAGAGCATTCACACAAGGTTGGCGCCGGGGGCGACACCTACAACGTGCTGACATGAGGAAAGTTTGCAACCGATTTCTCATACACAAACAGCAGTTGACCGGCGTTGCCTGGTGAAACGTTGTTGTGATGCCTCATGTAAGGAGAAACATGTACCATCACGTTTCCGACTTTGATAAAGGTCGGATTGTAGCCTATCGCGATTGCGGTTTATCGTATCGCGATATTGCTGCCTCGTTGGTCGAGATCCAATGACTGTTGGCAGAATATGGAATCGGTGGGTTCAGGAGGGTAATACAGAACGCCGTATCCCAACGGCCTCGTATCACTAGCAGTCGAGATTACATCCATTTTATCGGCATGGCTGTAACGGATAGTACAGCCACGTCTCGATCCCTGGATAAACAGATGGGGACGTTTGCAAGACAACTACTATCTGCACGAACAGTTGGACGACGTTTGCAGCAGCATGGACTATCAGCTCGGAGACCATGACTGCGGTTACCCTTGACGCCGCATCACAGACAGGAGCGCCTGCGATGATGCATACAACGCCGAACCTGGGTGCACGAATGGCAAAACGTCTTTTTTTCGGGTGAATCCCGGTTTTGTTTACAGCATCATGATGGTCGCATCCGTGTTTGGCGACATCGCGGTGAACGCACATTGGAAGCCTGTATTCGTCATGTTCATACTGGCGTATCACCCGGCGTGATGGTATGGGGTGCCATTGGTTACACGTCTCGGTCACCTCTTGTTCGCATTGACGGCACTTTGAACAGTGGACGTTACATTTCAGATGTGTTACGACCCGTGGCTCTACCGTTCATTCGATCTCTGCGAAACCCTACATTTCAGCAGGATAATGCACGACCGCATGTTGCACGTCCTGTACGGGCCTTTCTTGATACAGAAAATGTTCGACTGCTACCCTGGCCAGCACATTCTCCAGATCTCTCACCAACTGAAAACGTCTGGTCAATGGCGGCCGAGCAACTGGCTCGTCACACTACGCCAGTCACTACTCTTGATGAACTGTGGTATCGTGTTGAAGCTGCATGGGCAGCTGTACCTGTACACGCCATCCAAGCTCTGTTTGACTCAATGCCCAGGCGTATCAATGTCGTTAATACGGCCAGAGGTGGTTGTTCTGGGTACTGATTTCTCAAGATCTATGCACCCAAATTGCGTGAAAATGTAATCACATGTCACTTGTAGTATAATATATTTGTCCAATGAATACCCGTTTATCATCTGCATTTCTTCTTGGTGTAGCAATTTTAATGGCCAGTAGTGTAACTGATGACTTACCCCCAAAAAAAAAAATTAAATAACAGTTTATTGAATGGAAATACGCAAAAAATGTTAGGATCTTGACTCATTTGTTTTAAAGACTAGTAATTACAAGAAGAGCAAAAGTAGCTGAACTTAATGTTTTGAGCAGCTCAGTAACAAATACATTCCAGCTCAAGTTTTCATGAAAATGTACACCCAAAAATTTGGGGAATTCTATCCAGTTGACTGTCTCCTGTTCATGTGTCTCAGACAACTATTGTTATCACTTTGTTGTACAGAACTGAATATAGTGTGTATCCTTAAAATTAAAGGAGAATCCATTTTCAGAGAACAATTTCATAATTCTTTCAAAAAAAGTCTTTAATCATTCCTTCTGATTCTTTCTCTCTAATGGAGTTCATAATAATACTAGCATGATCTGCAAAAATCTAGACTGATATACGTTTTCCTGTTCTTCTAAAAATTTACGAACCTAGAGAATGTGAGTTCTGTATCTACACCTCTTGCATATCATCTGATGGTGGTTCAGTAATAAGTCGAAACCGTTAATCATAGCATCTGAGAAATCTAAGTCCGAAACGCACAGATTTAGGGGATTACGTGCAGATATTGTGATCATTAATACATCTTGTCACACATACTTGGTAGAACTGACCAACCTAAAAACATACTAATGACAATAGCTATAATTATTAGTCTGCAAATGAAGTAAATACTGATGTAATGCTATTCAGTACACTGTCCTCAGTCATCAATAAAAATGTATGCACTTGTACCCCTAACAACCTGTGTAATAGGAAGGTTTTTTCGCTGGTCACCGCCTTTGCCTGAGGCAGTACGCCTAGTCTCTATGATCACTTACTACAAGACTACTGTCACAAGCTCTGTTCAGACGGCTATTGGAAACAAGAGCTGTTGACACCATCGTACCTGTGATAACAATCCTGACCGCTCCGTACGCTCTGGCTGCACAAATGGTAGCCAGGCCAATGGGTCCTGCTCCTACAATTAAGACTCTGGTGCCACAGGACAGATTAGCTCTCCGGCAAGCGTGTACGGCCACAGATAGCGGTTCCAGCAGCGCTCCATCCTCCAGGGTCAGACTGTCTGGCAACCTGCAAACACATGACTTTATTGGACAAACACGTTACGTCTGTAGAGACATATCGGTATTTACACTTGGTCACCAACAGAATAATCGGAGTTTCAAGAACATACAGCAACTAGGTGAGCAGGACATGACTTGGTTCCGATGTTGCTGGCCAACGTGGTTAAAGTACCAACCACCCGACTATTCTAGCTCGCTGTCTTGACCGTTGCCCAAAACATCTACATACATACTCCGAAATCCAGCATATGGTGCATGGCAAAGGGTATCTGTGCCACTATTAATCATTTCCTTTCCTGTTCCAATCACTAATAGAGACTGACTATATGCCATCCTATAATCCCTAATTTCTCTTACCTTACTTTGGCGGTGCTTAAACGGAATGTACGCTGGCGGCAGTAAATCATTCTGCAGGTGGCTTCAAATGCCGATTCTCTAAATTTACTCAATACTTTTCATCGAAAAGGACGACTTTCTTCCCTCCAGGGAATCTCATTTGAATTCCGTAAGTATTGCCATAATATCTGCATGTTGTTCACACCAACGGATAACGAATCTAGGAGCCCGCTTCTGAAATGCTGCGATGTCTTGCTTCAGTCTGACATGCCGGGGTTCCCAAACACTCGAGAAGTACTTAAAAATTGGTCACAGTACTGTTCTAAACGCGGTCTCCTTTATAGATGAACGACACTTTCCAAAATTTTTCCAACTGACCAAAATCGACCATTCACCTTGCCTACTACCGTCCTTACGCACTCATTCCATTTCATATCGCTTTGCATCGTTGCGCCTCGACATTTAATCGACACCAATAAGCCAGTATGCGATGGTTACGGGATTGTTTTACCTACTCATCCGCATTAACTTGCATTTTTCTACACTTAGAACAAGTTCCCATTCATTTTGTCTAAGTCATCCTGTATCCTCCTACAGTCGCTTAACGGTGACATCCTCCTGTACACCACAGCATCACCAGCAAACAGCTGCAGATTGCTGCTGACCCTGTCCGTCAGATCACTTATGTGTATAGAGAGTAAGATCAGTCATTTCACAATTCTCTGGGGCACACTTGACCACACTCTTGTCTCTGATGAACACTTGCAGTCACGAACAGCGTACTGGGTTCCTTCACTTCGAGACACTGTCATATCTGGGAACGTATTTCGTTTTATCGTACCTTGGTTAGCACTCTAAATGAGGCACTGTATCAAATGCTTTCCGGAAATCTAGGAATATGGAATCTGCCTGTCGCCCTTCATTAATCATTTGGAGAATATCATGTGAGGGAAGGGGAAGCTGAGTTTCGGACAAGCGATGTTTTTATATCCGATCTGATTTGTGGACAGAAGCTTTTTGCCTCAATGTAATTTATTACACCGGAGTCCAAATTTAAAGCAACAAACGGAAATTTTGCTAGATTGCGTTTATATTGCCATGAAACAGTATAAAGAGCCGCCTAGTAAAGTAGAAACCATGTAAAGAAGGCAGAACATAAGCAACTGCTTTGTGCATAATGGTAGAAAAACCTTTTCTCCATTTTTTCCAACTTAACAGATTTGCACACATATTCCGACAACTAGTTAATGTGCTCAGTACTGGCTGTGACCACCTCTGGCAGCAATACGGGCCGGACAGCGACGGAGCATGCTGAGAATGATTTCATCAATCTCATGTTGAGGTAATAAAGCTTATTCTTCCTGCATACATTGGAGAGTAGTTGGTGGATGCTGACGTGATGCAGCCTGTCTTCCTATTGCATTGCAGACACGTTCTATGGGATTCAAATCCTGAGAGCGAGCAGACCACGTCATGCTTGCCATATTTTCCGTTTCCTATTAAACATCAACCACACGTTCTCTATGAGGTCGAGCACTCTCATCCATCAATACGAACTCTGGGTCCACACCATTTCGCAGCAACCGCTCATGAGGTCCCAAGATCTCTTCGTGATACATAACAGCAGTTAAACCTTGCCGATTTCCCAGTACAGTTTCATGAAGAGTTGTTCGAGAGGTCCACATAACCCTTGCAAACATCATTAGGGATCCTCCTCGATATCGGTCTTTTTCCACAATGCTTATGTTCCGTAATCGTGTTCCGCGTTCCTTCCCGATGCGAATGCTTGGGGAATCACTCTCCAGAGAAAGTCGGGACTCATCTGTGAAAAGAACATTGGCCCATTGTTCGGCGTCCAGGTGGGATGTTGACGACTAAGACGTTCCCTTCTGTACACTTACAGCAGGTCTCCGACAGTAAAGGCCACTCTGACGAAGCCTTTTGTCTCCGTTTGTCTCTATACAACACGTTCAGTGGATGCTGCGAGGTCAAATGCCAGTTGCCATGCAGTACTAGGCGTTAGCGTCGTGCCCTTACAGCCCAACAACACTCTTCTCTTTCTGATATCACACATGATCGGCCCTGTCCTGGTCTTCGGGATACAGTTTCGGTCTCTGTAAACTGTCGCCACATTCGATAAACAACAGAACGGTACACATTAAGCCATCGGGCCACATCAGTATGCGACTGTTCTGCTTCCATTCTTCTTATGGCCCTCCACCGCAGAGAGTCTGGTAGGCATGTTCTTTGTGCCATACCGTCCCGTCTGTGACAGTATACACAGCAACCGTGGATGTGGGACAGCCCACCGCACACTACCCCGTTTGATAGGTGCACTGACATCAACGTTGGCGTGGTTGTCCGTTGACCGAAATGTCACCTTCCGTGCAGAACACGATTGTACGGACATCTGTTAACAGTTTGTACGATTATATCCTGGATTCGACACAAGACGGAGAAATAACGATTTGTTGCTTTAATTTTGGACTCCAGTGTATATTCGAAGCGAGAACATGTTCAAGTATCCTGCACCAAATTGACGTTAAGGATACTGGTCTGTAATTCTGCGGGTCCGTTTTTTACCGTTGTTAAGTACGATAATCACTTTCAGTCTTTTAACGCTTGAGCACAGCGATGGTGGCCAAGTGTAACTGAAATTGAGGATAGGAGGGGACACATCTTCTTAATAACAGTCGACAACGTACTCAATTGAAGAGATGTACCGAAGCGCCAAAAAAACTGATATAGGCATGGGTATACAAAAACAGAGATATGTAAACAGGCAGAATACGGCGCTGCGATCGACAACGCCTATATAAGACAACAAGTGTCTGGCGCAGTTGTTAGATCGCTTACTGCCGCTACAATGGCCGTTATCAAGATTTAAGTGACTTTGTGTTGTGGACTGGCAAGACAGCCAATCCACAGTGACGGGTAACCGAAAGGCACGCGTTTAACTCACGCAGGCTGGCGTGAGGTCTGAAACAGGATACATAATGAATGCTATAAAGAAAAGTACGTAGCTGCTGGAATACTTAACTTTAATCCACAATTGGTGAACATTGGTCTTGTTACTGTACATGCTTCAATAGATACATAGCAAAGGATAATTGGCGCCTTGCTAGGTCGTAGCAATTGACTTAGCTGAAGGCTATGCTAACTATCGTCTCGGCAAATGAGAGCGTAATTCCCAGTGAACCTTTCCTAGCAAAGTCGGCTGTACAACTGGGGCGAGTGCTAGTAAGTCTCTCTAGACCTGCCGTGTGGCGGCGCTCGGTCTGCAATCACTGATAGTGGCGACACGCGGGTCCGACGTATACTAGCAGACCGCGGCCGATTTAAAAGCTACCACCTAGCAAGTGTGGTGTCTGGCGGTGACACCACACTTTGAACGTGGTGTTACATTCGGCGCACGAACGATGGGATACATCACCTCCGAGGTCGCGATGACGACCAGTTCGCGACTGTACCGTAAACATCAGGAACCCGGTAAAACATCAAATCTCCGGCATGGTTGCGGCCGAAAAAAAGATCCTGCAAGAACAGAACCAGAAGAGAATGGTTCAACGTGGCAGAAGTGCAATTCTACCGCAAATTGTTGTAGATTTCAATGCTGGGCTATCAACAAGGGTCAGCGTGCTAACCAATCAACGAAACATAATTGATATAGGTTTTCGGAGCCGAAGGCCCACTCGTGTACCCTTGATGATTGCACATCACAGCTTTACGCCTCTCCTGGGCCTGGACTGTTGATGAATGGAAACATGTTTCCTGGTCGGACGAGACTCGTTTCAAATTGTATCGAGTGGATGGACGTGCACGAGTATGAAGGCACCCTCATGAATCCATGGACCCTGTATGTCACCAGGGGACTGTTCAAGCTGCTGGAGGCTCTGTAATGGTTTTTTTTTTTGGGGGGGGGTGCAGTTGCTGTGATTTGTGACCCCTGATACGTCTAGACACGACTCTTGACAGGTGACACGTGCGTAAGCATTCTGCCTGATTACCAGCATCCAATCATGTGCGTTGTGTATTCGGACGGACTTAGGTAATTCCAGCAGAATAATGAGACACCCCACACGTCCAGAATTGCTACAGAGTGGCTCCAGGAACACACTTCTGAGTTTAAACACTTCCGCTGGCCACCAAACTCCCCAGACATGAATATTATTGAGCGTATTTGCGATGCCTTCAACGTGCTGTTCAGAAGAGATCTCCACCATCTCGTACTCTTACTGATTTATGGACAGCCCTGCAGGATTGATGGTGCCAGTTCCTTCCAGCACTACTTCAGACATTAGCTGAGACCATGCCACGTCGTATTGTGGTACTTCTGCGTGCTCGCGGGGCCGTACACATATTAGGCAGGTTACCAGTTTCTTTGGCTCTCCTGTGTCTATTGTTTAGTAGCGATCATTGAATACTCTTCCAAGAAGGTTCACACATTTAATAAATTAGAAAACTACTGAAATTAGTGCCAAACGTGCTGTTATTGTAATTTTAAAAACAGATAATTTTAAAACTAGGGCACCCACAGAATGTAGGTGGAAAATACAGACATAGGCAACAGTCACTCAGCAAACCCATATAAGAAGAGAGGGGTTTATTAAAATTCCGGTAATGACTGCACTCAAAAGCACATTGTGCAAGCTGGTAGAAGTTTAGAAATCGCCTTAAGGAACTTCTCGATGTAAGCAGTTTGATATCCGAACTAACATCCCACTTCAGTGACAATCAACATTCTATTTCAGATCTCCACAATCACTTGGAGATACTACATAAAGAGGCCAAGGGTGGTGTTTTAAAGGCGCTTGAGGAGATACATGTAATACTGACCAATAACCAACAACCAAACGGAATTAAGACACCGGGCTTCATTGATCAATATTGACTGTTTGAAAATTTCAAGTAAGGGGTCTCTGTATCTAAGTAGTTGGTTAGCTTATTACAGTTTACGTTAATATCCAAGTTTACTCTTACTGTCGGTCCGCAAGTATGTCATCTGATCCATTCAATGTGTACGGTGTTTTAATGTAACAAAAGTGAATAGCAATCTTTAAAAAATGTTTTTCACCTTAGCAGTCTCATTATATTTGTATCACCCACTTCCTATTCTTATGTTATATGGAGAGTCGAGTCTAACAGTTCGTGTGGCGACCGCAGTTCCTCAACACAGCACGAGCAACGCGCTTCTCTTATCTTCTGTGTTGTCCGCGTTAGTTCTATTTACTTAATAATCTCAGTACTCATACGGCAGCAACCGCGCACACTCCGGCAACACAATGTGATCATCTCACTGCTTGTGTTGTCAGCTGCTACGATAACCATTATGTTGGTGACGAACACACATAAGCGTGTCGGCTTCCAGTAAGTTTGATCTTCAGCATAGTCTTCTTACTTTCGATCACTGGTGGCTCCCAGAAGATGTTAAAAACAATTTCTGCGGAGTATTGCTATACATTAATTTTTTTAGTTTTCGTCATTAACTTTCTTATTCTTCAGTTACTCCAGGTCCCAATATTTTCCTGGATAACATTTACGATGGACATTGTCCGTTGCTTCACGTAGCCCCACAGGAACACAGTGTTTTAATCGGTAAAGTGGCGACAGTTCGTGATTTTAACACAGGTTAGCCCCCGTTTTGGCACTTGTTCCATGTTCCATGTGGATCGTCCCGAGTTTAGTTGTATTACTGGTTTTTAGTCAAGGTTCATTTTCAGCTTCCTAATTCCATCCCGTCGTTTTTATAGACTGGACATTCATCATTGATGATAGTTTTACCAATTGAAACTGAGAACTTTGCCTAACCAGGTAATTCTGTAATAGCTCCCCACACCATATGACATGGCATTGTGAACAACCATCTTTAGGCATGAAATTACAAATCTCATTTATTAAATACATCTAGTCCATTTTTTGTGGGGCATACGTGATCCATACCTAGTTTCATGACTAGAAGTATATTATTTTCCTCCTTTTTTGAGTTTATTCACTCAGAATTTATGATATATCGGATAACTTCATTTCCCCATTATCAGAGTAATTGTTTATAAAATTTTCTGTACACATATATACCAGAAAATGCAACTTAAAAGTTGCAAAATCGGTTGAGTGAGTCTCTAGTCGACTTCAGTAAAAACATCAACTGCGAACTATTGGACTTTTCATTCAGTTTCATATTTTAATAATTTTAACACATGTAAAAAGGGTGATTTTTTTCCACCGTGTACAAACTCTAGGGACTGGTGGATGGGAGGATACAGAACAAAAAGTCTAATGGTCTTATGTTCGGAAATGCGTGGTTTCCATCCTAGAGACCATTTATTCAGTCGTACATCGTTACAGAGACTGGTGTCTAATACGCGCTGTACCATGCGGCCACAGTTACAATATGTATTGCAAATGGTTTCCATGTGCCTCAAAGCATGCGGAACACACTGTAGCATGTTCTGTCTCACATGCTCATATCGGCCAGGCTGCAGCCAAACAGTGTCAAAGGCAGCATGAATACGCTGTCCACTGTCTCCATATCTGGAATTGTCTCTACATACACAATACTTTTGAGATGCCTCCATAACCAGAAATCGCACGCGTTGAGATCCGGTGAAAGAGTAGGCCATGCAACTGGACCCTCTCGCCCGATCCCGCAACTAGGGAACACAGATTGAGACGTATCCGGATGTTAAGGGCGAAGTGGGCTGGAGCACCATCATGTAGCAACCACTTAAACCTTTGAACCACCAATGGCACGTCTTCCAGCAAGAGAGGCAAAGTCTTCACAAGAAATTCAGATAGTGTCGACCTGTTAGGCGATGTGGAAAGAAGACTTGTCCCAAAATACGATCACAAATTATCCCGGCCCACACATTCCAGCTGCACCGATGCTGATGATTCACTGTCACCACACCATATTATCAAAAAGTTCAAATGGCTCTGAGCACTATGGGACTAAACATCTATGGTCATCAGTCCCCTAGAACTTAGAACTACTTAAACCTAACTGACCTAAGGACATCACACAACACCCAGTCATCACGAGGCAGAGAAAATCCCTGACCCCGCCAGGAATCGAACCCGGGATCTGCATATTATCCCACAGATGACTGTTATGAAAGTTGAAGACACCACTCCGCGTAAAGGTAGCCTCATCTGTGAATATGATGGATGACACAAATCCCGGAATCATGGTTACCTGATGAAGAAACCGATGTGGGACATCTGTCGGTAGTAAGTCCTGCACACGCTGTAAGTGATAAGGGTAGCAACAACTATCATGTAGAATGTTCCACACGGTCGTCTGGCTTACTCTGTACTGGCGGGCCAACTGCCTGGTATTGATACGGCGGTCGCCTTCCACAGTGTTAATCGCATTTTCCTCCAAGTCTGGTGTCCGAACATTTCGGGTACGTCCTTCATGTTTTCCTGCTTCCTGAAACGATCCTGTCTCAGATAAACGGCGAAACACTGTTGCAAACATTGAATTCTGTGGTGGCTGTCGGCGGGGGTAGGTCTCGTGATACAACATTGCTACCCGCCGCCTGTTGCCATTTGCCTTTCCGTAAGTAAACATCATGTCGGCAAGCTCTCAAATAGAATACGGAACCATTGTGTACAACGTTGTATCATATCCACTATAAGGTAGGTCAGCAATAGAAGTGAATCGGACACAAAATTACTAATTACTATGGCAGGAGAGAGTGCTAAGGCATGACGTATCAAGACCCTGTAGGAGGAAATCATGCGTACTGTAACTGTGGGTGCATGGTACAGCGCGCATGAGATCGCAGTCTCTGTAACAAAGTATAATTGAATAAATGGTTTATAGCATGGAAACCAAGCGTTTCCGGACATAAGTCCATTATACTTTTTTTGTTCCGTATCTTCTCATAGATCAATCCCTAGTGTTTGTACATTGTGGAAAAAATCACCCTATAGAGGGTGGTCCATTGATCGTGACCGGGCCAAATATCTCACGAAATAAGCGTCAAACGAAAACACTACAAAGATCGAAACTTGTCTAGCTTGAAGGGGGAAACCAGATGGCGCTATGGTTGGCCCGCTAGTTGGCGCTGCCATAGGTCAAACGGATATCGACTGCGCTTTTTTTTAAAAAATAGGAACCGCCATTTTTATTACATATTCGAGTAGTACGTAAAGAAATATGAATGTTTTAGTTGGATCACTTTTTCGCTTTGTTATAGATGGTGCTGTAATAGTCACAAACATATGCTCCCAATTTTAGACAAACAGTTGGTAACAAGCAGGTTTTTTAAATTAAAATACAGAACGTAGGTACGTTTGAACATTTTATTTCTGTTGTTCCAATGTGATACATGTACTTCGTGAACATATCATTTCTGAGAACGCATGCTGTTACTCTGTGATTACCTGTAAATACCACATTAATGCAATAAATCCTCAAAATGATGTCCGTCAACCTCAATGCATTTGGCAATAAGTGTAACGACATTCCTCTCAACAGCGAGTAGTTCGCCTTCCGCAATATTCGCACACGCATTGACAATGCGCTGACGCATGTTGTCAGGCGTTGTCGGTGGATCACGATAGCAAATATCCTTCAACTTTCCCCACAGAAAGAAATCCGGGGACGTCAGATCCAGTGAAAGTGCGGGCCATGGTATGGTGCTTCGACAACCAATCCACCTGTTATGAAATACGCTATTCAATACCACTTCAACCCCACGCGAGGTATGTGCCAGACATCCATTATGTTGGAAGTACATCGACATTCTGTCATGCAGTGAAACATCTTGTAGTAACATCGGTAGAACATTACGTAGGAAATCAGCATACAGTGCACCATTTAGATTGCCATCGTTAAATGGGGGGCAATTATCCTTCCTCCCATAATGCCGCACCATGCATTAACCCGCCAAGGTCGCGTTGAGGTAGTACCATGGGTATGCGAGGGCTACGACATGATCCTAGGAGTAGATTTCTTGCATCAACATCATGCCAAAATTGACCTTGGACAACGAACTGTGGAACTTGGTGGAATGTTATTTCAGCTAGGGGAAACTGTTGTCAATGCAGAACTGTCGCGAGGGGCGTTCAACATAACGAACAAACCAACTGAACCACGTATATTAGCATTAAGGCTTAATTCGCATGATTGTGCGTCTAGTGGCACCGGGAAGTCGCTTTGGATAAGTGTGGAGTCAAATCTACCTGTGGGTACAGTATGTGTTATTGAACCATTGGAAGATAATGAATTTTTCGACCCATTGGGTTGTTTTGTGAAACATAGTGCTGTACACGTACAGGAGGGGAACGACGGGCAAGTAGTTCCCGTGAACGTGGATAATTTAGCGCTGTAGACGCGAATTTGGGAAAGGAGTTTTAGTATCAAGTTTGTATGTGCCAGATGACGAAGACTGGTGTTCGAGAGGTAGGCGAAGCGATCAACCACTAACTGCCGATAGAACTGCATTGCGTGACAAAATTAAGCATTTGAAAGGAGGAGAAAGAGAACAGGAGGAAGAATTATTGTGGGAAATTAAGGATTTTTTTTCACAAGGGCCGTTACCAGCGACTCCATTAGTTCAACATAGGATACCAACAGGGAATGAAGCACCTGTTTACCGTAAACCATACAGAATACCGAGGTATTTGCAGCCGATTGTGGAGGATTTCATTGATCAGCAGCTTGCGGACGGTATTATAGAGCATAGTAATAGTTGCTGGGGAGCGGGCATTGTCGTTGTGCCTAAAAAATCTATGGATGAAACTAAGAAATACAGGTTCTCTTGTGACTACCGATACCTCAATAATAAGACAGTAGTGGACGCATACCCCATTCCAAACATATCGGAGACTTTGGATCACTTAGGACAGTGCCAGTACTTTTCTACGATGGATTTGATAAGTGGTTATCATCAGTTAGAGGTGGCTCCAAAGGATCGTCCAAGAAATGCTTTCTCTACACCTGGAGGCCATTACCAGTACATTAGAATGGTATTCGGTTCGGAAAACGCTCCGGCAACGTTTCAGAGGTTGCTAGACAGTGTGTTGAGGGGTTTGAAACAATGGTAGTGTCTGGTCTATTTGGATGACATTATAGTGTTTTCAAGTAGTATGGAGCAAAATAGCGGTTATGGGAAGTCTTTATGAGGTTAAGAGCAGCTAGTTTGACGTTGAGCCTGGAAAAGTGTCATTTTGCATTAGAAGAAGTAAAATATTTAGGTCATATCATCAGTAAGGACGGAGTGCGAACAGATCCGAGGTTGGTACAGGCTGTAAGGGATTTTCGAGAACCAAAAACATTTAAGGAGGTGCAGTCATTCATCGGAATTTGCAATTTCTATCGAAAGTTCATGAAGGGTTTTGCAGATTTAGCACAGCCGTTGATGTGATTGTTACGGAAGGGTGAGAAATTTGAGTAGACAGAACAGTGTCAGAAAGCGTTTGACAAACTGAAAGAAATGTTAACATCAAGTCTGGTTCTTGTGTTTCCAGATTTTGAAAAGGAGCTTACACTAGCATGCGATGCATCGAATCAAGCATTGGGGTGTGCTCTTAGTCAGGAAACTGACGGGAAAGAACATTCTGTAGCCTATGCGTCTAGGTAGTTGAATACAGCAGAGAGTAATTACTCAACAACAGAGAGGGGGATGATTAGCGTAATCAAAGGAATCACATATTTTAAATGTTATTTATATGGGACAAGATTTCGGGTAGTGACAGATCATGTTGCGTTGAAGTGGTTGTTGGGGTTGAAGGATCCGTCCACTAGACTCGCTCGAAGGGCTGTGAGGCTTAGTGAATTCGTCTACGAGATGGTGCGCATGAAGCACGGCAATGCGGATGCACTAAGTAGGAAGGTGGCAAAAATCGAAGTCATATGTTATGACCTAGCAGTATGGCAAGAATTAAAGGATGCGGACAACGATTGTAAATTGTATCGGACACAGCCACAGTTTAATGTGTACGACGGTCTTCTGTGCAAGGAAACGAAGTTAGGGCCAAGAGTAGTAGTGCCAGCGAAGTTGAGGGATGAGGCTTTAAAAGAAGCACATGATCACGTGTTATCTGTTCATGGAGGGTGTACAGCGACGAATCGGAGTGTGGTGGAGAGGTAGGAAAGGAGATGTGGATCAGTATGTCACGAATTGTATACCATGCGCGCAGATAGCAGATTTGAGCCGGAAATAGATACAGCTACAACGATTACCGGAAGCAACATGTCCATTCTCTTTGCTCAGAATCCATGTCTTAGGACCTTTTAGGCGAACACCATAGGGAAACAGATTCGTTCTGACAATAATAGACAGTTTTTCAAGGTATGTGGAGATGGTGGCTATGCCAAATCAATGGTGGCGCAAGCATTAATAAACAACTGGATTTTGAAGTTTGGTGTACCAGAGACAATAATTACTGACCAAGGGACCAACTTCATGGAGGATTTAATGAAGGAACTGTGTAAATTGTTGAATGTAAAGAAGTTGAGGACGAGCGCGTTGTATCCACAGGCCAACGGAAGGACAGAATGGATACACAGAACAATCGGGAAGATGCTGAGTTTTTATGTGGATTCTCATCACCATCAGTGGGACGAGTATTTGAAGCATATTGTATGCGCATACAATGCAAAAGTCCATGCAAGTACCGGTTTGTGTCCATATGAGGTAGTGTAAGGGCGAAAAATGCCGTCACTGTTTGATTTAGTGAAGCTACAGAAAGGAAGGGCCGGTGAATCCGTACGTCAATTCGCTAGAGCAATTCGGGATGTTTGGAAACGGGTACAAAAGGCGAATACAAAGGCTTTGGAAAGGCAGGAAGTCGCAGTGAAGCGGAAAGGAAGTTTATCACAGTTTAGAGTGGGGCAATGGATAATGCTGTCCAGCCCCTACACGCAAAAGGGGAAAACGAAGAAGTTCCTCACGAGGTATCAAGGGCCATACCAAGTTGTTGAAGCCACATCCCCCATTAATGTTAAAATTCAGCTGCCAACGAGAACAACGATAGTACACATTGGGCAGTTACGGCCATTTACGGGTTGCCCGGATGTGGTTCCATGCGTGTCACAGGAAGGAAAGAGGAAGAAAGAGAGAGTGAAGAGAGGTGCTAAGCACAGAGAAAACCAGGAAGATAGAGTACAGCATGAAGTACCGGATGCTTTGTGATCCAGAAAGTAGTAGAGTATTTGTAGTTTTTTATTTTTTATTTTTCGTGTCATGTATCACTGGGTTTGTGTAGAGTAATTAGGCATTCTATTTTCACATGTTGTATGTATTTTCGAATATAGCCTGCTGCGGATAGCAGTCCTTTTGAAGAGGGAGGAAAGGTGATGGTGATACCTGTCCTCAGGTCACTGAATAGGGAAGTTTAGCGTCTGACGTATATGGAGTGTTGTTGGAGGAGAAATCAAACGCTGTTCTGGAGAAATAAACTCGTCTGAGTAAATTTTGTGGCAAAGCCGTAATAAATATGCGTTGAACGATGTCAGAGTCGTACGATTTCCTGTTTAAATTTTTTGTTATCGACAGTGCTCGGTCACGAAAGTCGTGTTTATTGCACCAGTTCATATAATGTAAATTTAAGGATGAACGTAGTCACACAATCGGTGTTGAGATTGAATCAAAAATAGTGACTATTGGAGGAAAATCTGTGAAGCTACAAATATGGGACACATGCACGGTGCAGTTATTTTTAGCCAGGGGGAAAGGAATAGACTATCGAAGGGACATCGTGGAGCCAAAATTGAGCTTGCAACAAGTCGGGATGCATTGGATCTTCTCCACCTACGAGAATTTGGTTCGAATCCTGCCTCGGGCATGGATATGTGTGAAGTCCTTAGGTTAGTTAGGTTTAAGTAGTTCTAAGTTCTAGGGGACTGATGACCTCACATGTTAAGTCCCATAGTGTTCAGAGCCATTTGAACCATTTGAGAATTTGGTAGTAGTAGCAAGTTGTTTTGAGCGGGGAGTATTTGCAGAAGCGAAACGTATAGAGCTCGAGGAGAGCGGAATTTTAATCACTGAAACTAAGTGTAACATAATAGGAGCAACCTTCCAACTGCCAGTGTCAATTTCAGGAGTCACGCCATTGAATGTTTCGCAGCCACAGCTGTACTGTCCAGAAACCACTTCAGAGTTTTTGACAAGGCAGAATCTGACATTGTTAAATCAAACTCTGGAGCCAGGTCTGTTGAGATCCGCAAACCAGTTCATTTTATAGCAAGAGGGGTGCATATAAGCCGAACAGCTTGTTCAACATCTTGCTCAGTATAGGGAAAGGCAACACCAAATAACGATCATTTTGAACACCTCTGTGCTAAGTGTCATCGCAGCCTTAAATTTGCTATGTGTTGTTTTCATTCTGATCACGTGGAGAGCCAAGGGTAGTCCAAGTCCCAGTGGATTGCATGAGATGCATAGGTAAGGGGCTGATCGAGCAGTGGTCGTCCAGTACGGAATTTTTATCTTTTGTTGCATGTCATGGTTTTAAGAGGCACTAAACCACATTTAAGTTTTCTAGTAGTAAGGAAATATGCCATAGGCGCCGACTCAAACAAGTTAAGAGTTAGTTAAGGGGCGACGTGGGGACCGGGTCTTTCAGAAGAGGGGGATAATGTAGCGGCACCACCCTTTAGGATAGGGAAAGTTAGTTTTGTGCAACATTCTGAGCACAAGTTACCGCCACGTGTGGGCCAGATTGCAGTGAGTTATGCATACCATAGTTGCGAAGTAGAATGGAGGCCTCAGGACCGTCGAACCACTGAAAAGCGTAAATGCAGCGGTTCGCATGGTGCAATTTACAGGCAGAAGGGGCCAACTGGCGCAACTGGGGTGTGGTGGACTCGGAGCAGCACGTTAGCAAAACAGAGGCACACAACCGCATATAAATAGGTGCTATTTACTAACGAGATTCATTCAAGTGTTTCAGCTCCCTCGGACGGCGACGCGTGTCACACCACTGGGCTACACGCAGCAACAGATGGGGCGCCAGCATTCCAGTCCATGGCAGGTCGTTGGTTCGACCTTCTGAAGCCGATGCAGGGTCTGCAGCCAGCCAGCGGCAGGCCACTCTTCGACTTGCTACCATGGGTAGTCATCTCTGCTCTCAACACTCGCCACAGATTTTCCGGGGCGAGGGAACGCCGGATAGCGGGCACTTGTTGCCACCGCTATCTCAGATATGCCAGCGAGGAAGAAGCATTGCGGGGCTGGCCTATGGCTCCTGGCGGAGCAGCACAGAGACAATAAGGACAGTGGCCGCTGAATCGGCTGCTGGCGCAGACATCCTGACATAATCGAAACTCTGCAGCTGGCATACAAGGCAGGCTTGACACAGCATTGCATTACATTGGCCGCTGGGGTGCTTCCTCAGCATTTTGGGGCCCTGTGACGTGGACTGAGGTGAACGGAGCACTGTAGTGGAAATCAATAAATCATTTGGAAAGTTCTAGCCGAGTTTTAATACATCCTGATACATTTGACGGCAGAAGTTTCCACTACAATATACAACATTCATAGGTGAACCTGCATCTAGGTCGTAAGTTGGTTCAAGGGGAAATAAAGCTTTATTCTCATAGCGCAGGCCTACCTATGGTATACGACTGCACAACCTGGTCCGAGAGGCCTGCTTGGCAGTGTTTGCACTGCAAATGCCGTTTCCGGCCACCGTGCTCTCACATTCTAGGACATTTCTCACATTTTTTACGCCAGATTTCAACGTCAACATTAACAATTGCTATATCACTATAATTGCCTTCTTAAGAGCTATCGAATGCATTTATAAAAAGTGTACTGTTGCATTGTTTGTACTTACTTCACTGTCTCCATTGACACCAGCGATAAAAACATTAACCAAACAAAAATATACATGTCCCTCGACGCTCTAACATTTGCCACAAACCGTGTATCGATTTGGGTAACCGTTCACGAAATGCCTGTATATGGAAACAGCTCTCAAAACGGCTCGCCTGAAACCAAAGGCACGTATGTGGACGACATATTCATGATTTATCAGCACGATGAAGAAAATCTACAGGAATTTCTGTGCCATCTCAACATCACGTTCATCATGGAGATGGAAGAAAATAGATGGCTACCATTCTAATAAAGAAGAATCGTGATGACATGATAGGACATTCCGTCTACAGGAAGAAGACACACATGGAACTGTACCTAAACACCAGTAACTGCCAACATCCAGTGCTCACAACCCTGGCATACACAGTGTGAGCCATATGCTACAAGGAAAGTCTGTCTACCGAGTTACACAGTTCTGCAAAACCTTTCGCAACAATGGCTACTCGGAAACACAAACAGAACGAATCTCCAGCCAAGCTGGAACAAGAAAGAAACAATACAGAAGAAGAAACCCAGCACCCCGTGTTTGTTCGGTATACAGGGCCACCAGCAGGCTAGATTGCCAGAATAGTGGGAAAGGACAAGATAAAAACAGTTTTTCGCTCAACAGTTAAAATCAAGAATATGTTTGGCTCAGCCCAGGACCAACTAGGGCTATGGACACCTAGCTCTACTGCATCAGCTGCAAGTGTGGCAGGCAGAATCTCGGCCAGACAAAGTGATGCATCTCGCAGTGCTGTTCAGAAAATATGAAGAGCGTTCGCCTTGACCAATCCGACAAGTCTGCTGTGGCTAAGCACAGCATTAACCGTGAACTTGTTTGTTTTTGAACAAAGATGCCGTGCAGCCGCAATGGGTCCTGGGACTTGGTCATCAAAGTGACAGTGGGAATACGAATGCATGATGACCTTGTCAATCGGGATACTGGTTTCCAATTGAGCTCCAAATTGGATGTGACGTTACCCGTCATGTCCAGTGTCCACTCTTCCCCCCATACCTCCCCCCCCCCCCCTTCCCCAGCGGCCACGCCGTCTCTTTCGGATCTATAGTGACGCGATAGGCTCACCTGTTGGGCTCACGGCTATGGAGTCTGCTATCCAGCGAATATAAAGGAACGAACTGGACATGGGCCCGACTCTTCGCGAAAATTATGAGTACGAAAGTCATCGACACATTGCAGCAACATGACATTTCATCAAAAAATTACTTGAGTGATTAAATGTACTACGACTCTCTGGTCAGCATCCCCAACGGTTTAAACACAAAGATGACCTGCGTAAGCTGTTTAGAAAGAAATGTCATAATTACTGTCTTGTTGGTAGCATCCTTACACATGAACAAATTAGCAGCGCTTTTTTCAAAATTGACCTTATGGGGATAAGCGTTACTTTCTGTCGTTCCCAATCCACAAAACTTTATCATGTCTATGCAGTCCACCGTTTTATAACCGTTGACACAATTCAATATAATGAAAGTAATGCACTGTTGATCCTTTGGGCTGAGACAGTACTGTATTTACGCTCGTACAGCTTGCGTGTCAACTACGAAGATGTAGTGCTCTGCCGTAAGGCCCAGTAACTCATTTACCCATTTCTTCATCGCATAATTACAGCTGCACAGACCATCAGAATGGATTACAAGACAGAAGCTAATCATGTATCTAATGCGGCTCGCTTACTTGTGGCAGAAATCTGCTGTGTGCACGTAGTAACGGCACATGGTTCCGTCAACCGGCGGAGTTGCACAGAAAATAACGTCAGGGCAGAGGTGGTAGCGACCTTCTTTGCAATAAGAACACATTCTGCACGGTGTGCCAGGTTCAAGGGCTACGCGGTCACCTAAAACAAACAAACGGCATTTGCAAGAAAAAAAAGTTTTGAACAGTGGTTTAGAGTACAGAGTTTTTGTGGAAATATTGTAAGTGAAGACCCCAAGACTTGCAAGCTCTATAGAACGGTTAGTAAGAGCTATAACATGAATATAGGCAAAATTAAAACACGGGGAATGAGATGTAGTCTATTAAAATCACTAAATGCTTGGAGAATTAAATTAACATGTGGAGTGCCGAAAGCAGTAGATAAAGTTTTGCTGCTTGAGCAGCAAAATAACAGACGATGGCAGATGTAGAATAGATATGAAATGCAGACTAGCAATAACAAGGAAAGTGTTTTTGAGATAGTTGCTTTTCTTTAAAATTTCACCGCTGTAGCTTTTATAACGAAAGAGATCTAAGCCAATTATTAATTATTATTGCGTATTGTTGTAAAAAAAGTCCCTTGCATTATAAAGTTAATTTCTTTGGGCCTACATCCAGTGAATTTGAGCACCATGGACGAAGTATTTACTAAACGTCTAGAAACGTCTGAAGTCATTTTACACTTCTGTAATACAAAACCAAAATGGAAATTTTGGTAATACATTTAAAAATCTCCTACAGCAAACAAAATTTAAATTTGCTACACGACTATAAACTTATGTGATCAGGTTTAGTGTTTCATTGTTGGAACTGCAGTGCATCTAACATCGTGTAGAAAGCAGAAAATTCTGAAAATAGTGCGTTAAACACGAATAAAATATTTATACGGCAAAAATCTACTCCATTGACATAAATTCAATTCAGCTAAGGAACTTTACAACATTCCTCCTTACTGATAAGCGTGCGACTGGGATACATACTAGATGTTACAACTGTTTGTTCATATCACTAATGTTCTCTTCTAGCATGCAAAAATTGTGGAAATTATCAGAGTGTTTTCTATTTTATCCTTCAACAAACGAACGCCATAACATACTCTCATAAGTTCAAATTCATTTCATTTTATAAATATTCTTTTGACGAGAACATCAGGGTAATTCGAGTTGATACGGAGGCTTACTAATAGTTTTTCTTCACGCACACAATTTGCAATTGGAACGGGAGAAGGAGTAAATTATATTGGTACAAGGACTACTCTCCACCACACGTCTAGAGGTGACTTATAAATTATAAACGTAGATGTAGGTGTTCGGTGAGGAAGAGGCGGACGCTGATGATCTATTGCCAATATAGCTATGAATAGTACTGATTACCATGTAAATTAGGTTCGCTTATGTAATTATCCAAAGACAAAATTCTTCAGTTGTTTTCTTTACTGTACAGTTTTGCACCATGAAATGCGTTTCCTTATGTCCTGTAATACTAAATTAAATGCATACTTACCCTCTTTCAAGTCTTTCACACAAGGCCCAAGTTTTTCAACTGTGCCCGATGATTCATGGCCAAGTACCATGGGACCCTTAACCACAAAGTCGCCTATTTGACCATGCACCAGATAATGTACATCTGAGCCGCATATCCCAACACTGCCCATGCGTATAAGCACTTCTGCAAAATACAAAAATTTCGATATTGTTTAAGCCAAGTTGCATCGTTTAACTGTAACAGGTTACTACAGGTTACTGCAGTGTTACACTAATATACCTATAGACCGAATTGTTTATCTTTTTTTTTTCTTTTTCGAGTCATTATATAAAGCAGACCGAAATACTTATCCCATTTCGATACCGACTAACAAACTGTACCATTTATGTGTAAGGCATACAATTACGAAACATCTGGTGGTGAGATATAATGTTATAATTAGCCATTTCCTTGCTTAACTCATTTCTATGGAAAACTTATATTTAAGTACTACACAGATCAAAAAAAGTTTTGCATCACCTCCGTTCCGAGAGTTCCGGAAACTGAACAGAAAATTATAATATAGATCAACGTAAACATCATTTCAGCCCTTTCTATTGCTCATGAAAACCTCACCTTGCATGTTGTACTACCATACAGCGAGACCTTCAGAGGTGGTGGTCCAGATTGCAGCACACACCGGTACCTCTAATAGCCAGTAGCACGTCCTCTTGCATTCATGCATGCCTGTATTCGTCGTGGCATACTATCCACAAGTTCATCAAGGCATTGTTGGTCTAGATTGTCCCACTCCTCAACGGAGATTGGGGTAGATCCCTCAGAGTGGTTGGAGGGTCACGTCGACCACAAAAAGCCCTTTTCAGTCTATACCAGGCATGTTCGATAGGGCTCATATCTGGAGAACATGCTGGCCACTCTAGTCGAGCGATGTCGTTATCCTGAAGGAAGTCATTCACAAGAAGTGCACGATGGGGGCGCGAATTGTCGTCCATGAAGACGAATGCCTCGCCAATATGCTGCCGATATGGTTGCACTATCGATCGTAGGATGGCATTCACGTATCGTACAGCCGTTACGGTGCCTTCCATGACCACCAGCGGAGTACGTCGCCCCCACATAATGCCACCCCAAAACAGCAGGGAACCTCCACCTTGCTGCACTCGCTGGACAGTGTGTCTAAGGCTTTCAGCCTGACAGGGTTGCCTCCAAACACGTCTCCGAAGATTGTCTGGTCGAAGGTATATGCGACACTCATCGATGGAGAGAACGTGATGCCAATCCTGAGTGGTCCATTCGGCATGTTGCTGGGCCCATCTGTACCGCGCTGCATGGTCTCGTGATTACAAAGATGGACCTCGCCATGGACGTCGGTAATGAAGTTGTGCATCATGCAGCCTATTGCTCACAGTTTGAGTCGTAATGCGACGTCCTGTGGCTGCACGAAAAGCATTATTCAAGATGGTGGCATTGCTGTCAGGGTTCCTCCGAGTCATAATCCGTAGGTAGCGGTCATCCACTGCAGTAATAGCCCTTGAGCGGCCTGAGCGAGGCATGTCAGCAACAGTTCCCGTCTCTCTCCTCCATGTCCAAACAATATCGCTATGGTTCAGTCCGAGACGCCTGGACCCATACCGTGTTGAAAGCCCTTCCTGGTATAAAGTAACAATGCGGATACGATCGAACCGCGGTATTGACCGCCTAGGCGTGGTTGAACTACAGACAACTTGAGCCGTATACCTCCTTCCTGGTGGAATGACTGGAACTGGTCGGCTGTCGGTCCCCCTCCGTCTAATAGGCGCTGCTCACGCTTGGTTGTTTACATCTTTCGGCGGGTTTAGTGACATCTCTGAACAATCCGAGGGACTGTGTCTGTGATACAACATCCACAG
This sequence comes from Schistocerca serialis cubense, assembly GCF_023864345.2. NCBI lineage: Eukaryota > Metazoa > Arthropoda > Insecta > Orthoptera > Acrididae > Schistocerca > Schistocerca serialis. The sequence goes on from NC_064645.1 coordinate 340,134,048, forward strand.
TCAACGTCTATCTTCAGGAGTTCTGGGAACCAGGGTGATGCAAAAGTTTTTTGATGTGTGTGTAACAACAATGAACTTTTTGCCACTTCTGTTACGTGGCAGGTTACGCCCAAACTGTCATGTAACCCACTATTAAACTTTAAAAATGTGTTACATGACAGTTTGGGCATAATGTAATATGCTGACCCCAGTAGCCAGTGCAGTCAGTTCTTTGACGTTACCTGAAAACTGCAGTCAGTATTCACTATTGTCAATGATGTGCTGCCAACAACTTCTTCTTCTCCTTTCCTCTTAATAGGGTGTTGCAGACTTGTTATTTCTGCAGCCTTGGTGGCTTTCTTTGGCTGGCTCGTTGGGGAACTTGTTTGGTGCTGGAAACATTCTCTATGCAGGCATTGTACAGGGAAATGGCAGTTTCCTATATCCCCACAGCAGGAGTATAGGCGAGGGCAGAATGAATTCCATACAAACAGCATTGTGCGAGACACGAAAAGGAATCCTTTTGGCTAGATAAGACCTGAAGGTCAGATGAAAACTTTTCATAGAGTATCAGACCGTGGGACCAGCCACTGGAAAGTCGAGGTTGAGCTGGACTCAGAACTTGCAGCCACTACTGCAGCTGTCTTCTATACACACACCGTTTAAGGGTGGTAAGAATATGCCACCAATGCAGCCATCGAGACGAGGGGAACGCAAAGCTAATTAATTTGCATCAGATTTTCATTACATAGCTAGTTGCACCCATCACTCACTTTGGCGAAAGTGTTATGTTCGTCGTTGGTTGTCCCGGGATCTTTTTTTAAATCACTATCCTTTGGGCACTCGTTGGCCGTGTCTACAATATAGTATCATATTATGTTTTTGTGTGTCCATACACCTGCACCAACCCTTTAATTCGTGTTTGCAATCTCTTGTGTATTTATTAAATGTATATATGCTTGCTTCAGCGAGGAAATCATATTGCTTGACATTTTATGGCAATAAACCAGACTGTTACAATGACCACTCATTTACTTTTGTGGTTCGATGAATTCCTTCATTAAGATATTCACGTGAAGTGAGGTACCCATATTTTCATGCTTCGCTGGGACACAACTAGTAGTTTCCTTTTAAATAAGATGTTATCCATTGCATGGCGTCGTTTCTCTTAAATTTGCATGATCTTATGGGGAGCTTCCCATAGCTGCAGGTCACCAGAGATCGAATCTACAGCAGCATAAGGGTATGCTAAACTGCTCAACCGACACCTCACACTTCCAACGCTCAATTTAATATATTTACGAAATATGAGAATTATTTTTCGAGATAATGATGCCATCTGTTCAATACACTGTAAATTTATATTGTTTACTTATATTTCTTTACTTTACTCATCCACAGTATTATGATAGGAAGATATAGCAAGCCACGTTTCTTCTGGCAGAGGTAATCATAGCCCTTATCTACAGGATAGAATATTATTGAAATTTTGACAAAATGGTCATTTCAAATGAGTCAGATGATGCAACAAAATGATTTTTATCCAGAAAATACCATAATCACTACAATTTTCGATACATTGGAGCCAGCCGGTGTGGCCGTGCGGTTATAGACGCTTCAGTCTAGAACCGCGTGACCGCTACGGTCGCAGGTTCGAATCCTGCCTCGGGCATGGATGTGTGTGATGCCCTTAGGTTAGTTAGTTTTAATTAGTTCTAAGTTCTAGGCGACTGATGTCCTCAGAAGTTAAGTCGCATAGTGCTCAGAACCATTTGAACCATTTTTGATACATTGGAAGAAAACTAAGCTACCTACATCTTATCAAGATTTATTCAATAATTTAGGCCTTGTTATCTTCAAACATAGAGAAAGTTCACACATCTTTTCTCCCAACTTGTCGACTGGTGGCTAGTGCAACGATATACTAATATTATTTTAATACCTTTAATGTTGCAATGATACTGACACACCATAGGTAATCACATCAATGAGGAGTTGAGAAGATGTTATGAAGTAAGTGATTACCTAAATGGCTCCTACTAATACTCCTGTGACGATACATCCCACCATCTTTACCTATCTAATTCTCTTTCTCTAACGGAGGAGATGTATGGATAAAACACTGCTCTGGTTTCCAGTGCTATTGGTTTTTGTAGGATACAGTAAACCATTATTTGATGACAGTTCAACTACTGTTTGATTTTATCAACTGTCAGGAACAAGTCAATGTTGGCTGAAAGTCATACTAGAAGTGTTTTATTTGGTATATCAAGAACAAAATATTGGCCCATACACTATACAGGCTTGTGTAGTTATACAGAAATGTCTCTCTGAATGCTATTCACACAAACATATTGTCATATACAGTGATAGAAGGCCTACCAAAGGAGTGAAACTGTTAGTTTTATGATTCAAATGAAATGATAGCACAGTTTTTGATGAATGTTCCTCTTTTTTTGTTCATAGTAAAAATTTGAACATAATAAGTATCAAATGAGGAGAGAACGAGTTATGATAATATTAAAATTATTTTGTAAATAATTCATTGTGACTACTGCCTAATTGTGTGTACTAAAAAGTAAATGAAAATTACAACTAAAAATATAGAGAACGTTCACTATAACTTACGGTTTTCCTTTGGATCTGGTGGCATAGGTCTCTTTTCCTACAAGAAAGAAGAAGAATTTCAAGTTCAAAAACTAACTCACTTTCAGGAATAGAAGATTATAGAAATAATATTCTGTGTAGCCTCAGATCTCTTATCAGGTGCAAGACCGTATATAGAAGGAAAGCAGACTCTGTATCAAAAGTTGAATGCTGATGATCTGCCCAACAGTGACATGCAATTGCCAAATTGCAAATTTACTCTGCATTTTAGGTAATGGACACCTTTCACTCAAAAGCAAAAAGGACATCAAGTATATCTATACCGAATTACACAGTCACATCAACACATATTGATTATTTCAGGTGTATTCATTAGCAAATGATAATTATAATGTTGACTATGTGATAAGATGTGTAAACGAATTTCAAAATATTGGAATAATCATAAGCTGATGCAAATAATTTTTTTCTGATATGCTACTGCCAAATTTATGCACAAATAGAATTGAAGTCTTCAACCAATTCTCTGGCAATAAGAAAGTATTTCTAAGTCAATAGAGGAATTTGCTCATGTAACCACATAGAGTCACACTGACAACTTCGAGAAATGCAACTGTCTCTGACAATAGCAGCTTACAACAAACTAAAAGGATATAATATAAATTACAATGAATCTACAATAACAAAATTATTTTTATGTGATATTGAAATCAAATATTTATTGAGAAATATTGTGTATAATTTGAAACAGCCATTTTATCACTGTGTTATATGTTTGAGTCCATATATAAAATGATATACAGGGTGAGGTTTTTTTATCTTGAGACAACGAAATATCTCATAAACTATTCATTGAAGAACAGAAAAATACATGTTCAATATTTTTAAAAATGCTTCCCAGCATTACCAACGTCGATCCCCTGACCCACCCACATGGGATTGGGGTGGAAAACATTGAAATTTTAAATAGGAACATCCCATTTTATTTTAGAATCGGACACTCTAGGAAAAAATGCGTAATTTTTGTACATAGCACTTACGTCGTTGCGTGATATATGGCTCTGTAATCTACAAATAACACAGCTGAATTTCAAAACGAAAAAAATGAATAGAATAAAAAACATAAAGACAGACGTGTGTGCAAATGACTCAGTGTGTTCTGGTTTTCTCCCTGTAGCTGTTTTGAAATACTCATTCATTAATTATTTTATTTGATCTCGTTGGTTGCATGTCGTCCCTCATTCTTAAGTACGTTCATCCATAACGTTACTGCGATGTTAGTTGGAATGCAAGCTATTACGGTAGAAGAGAAAATTGTCAGGGATGTGTACAATGCTCAACGTTTTCCAAACAGAGTGCGATCACGTGGTGCCGAATTAGTCGACATTTCTCCACTGAGAGAACTAGACAAGCACGCAAAATGAACCGTCGAAGGGCAGTTGCTGGAGAGAATAAATGGACTGCGATATTAGCTGCAGTGAATCATGATCCCCACATTAGCACTGGGCTATTAATCGTGAATTAGTCAGACTACCGTTTGCCGAAGTTCCTTCCCTCCATCAAGGATTCGTGGCAATGATTTTCAGAATCAAATATCATTTCGCCAGTGGTCATTTCAACAAATAAACAGAGATCCAAATTTCTCTCCTGGAGTGTTGTTCTCTGACGAGTCGAGCTTCACGAACAACAGCACACTTAATTACAGCATGCACTGCTTGAATGTGGAAAACTCTCATTTATTACCCCAAGTTGAACATCAGATCCGTGTCATGTGAATGTTTGGCGTGGAATAATTGCTGACAAACTCGGTGATCCATTCTCTGTCGATGCCACCCCAAATCGTGATTAATATCGAACTTTTTTGGAGGGCGATCTTCCAGTATTGGTTGCAGGCCTTCCCTTGGACTTTGAAAAACAATATGGTTCCAATATGGTTGTTGCCCAACATGCGATCTAACACTTATTCTGTAGCAACATGGGAAGTATTATATCGCATGTACAATCGTCGGTAGTTCGGAAGAGGCGGTCCATTGTCTTGGTCTGCAAGCTCATCAGATCTTATTTCTCCTGACTTTTGTTTGTGAGGTTAGTTGTGAAGTTTTTAACGAAGTGCCAACAACGCTCAATAATATGATTCAGCGTCTCTGCAGTTCATGTCAGAATATTACGTCGGAAACACTTCTCAGTTGTGATGAACCATTCCATGGCTGGCAAAATAATTGCACAGAGGCGGACTCGACATTTTTGAGTACATAAAAGCGAAATAATACTTACAAAAAAGCATTTGGTGATGGGCGAGAGGACACACCTCAAACGAGCACGCCGTTGACGAAAGATAGGGAGCGACGCCTCATACAAACACATCTGGCTTTCATTTTTTGTCCAATGCATTTTATTAACATAATATCGTTTTTAAACTCAATTGTTTTGGCGATCATAGCGCCATCTTTCACGCAACGAAAAAAGTGGTGCATAGGAAAGTTTCGTATTCTTTCCCATAAAATCCGAATCTACGATTAACCTGAGATGTTCCTATTAAGATTTCAAAGCTTTTTCCCTGGCCCATCCCGATGGACTGCGGTAGGGGGTTCAACATTGGTACAGCCGGATTTTTCCGCTTTTTAAACCGATGTGTAGTTTTCGAGATATTTCGTTGTCTCAAGATAAAAAACGCGCCCTGTATATTGGTATTGCATCACAGCAGCATGATTGAGTTTAGTTGTATTTATCTGAGAATTTTATGTAACTATTACATTTTGGATATTGGTCAACTCCATGTCAAATCAACAAGTGTTACAACCTGACCCTCTCAGATTTTTTTGAAATTAAGTATGTGTATATTACTCATAAAGAGCTTTGATATGATACCAAACATCATTAGTTTTATATATAAAACTAATGATGTTTATATATATATATATATATATATATATATATATATATATATATATATATATATATATAAAAAACTAATGATGTTTTTCAACATTCGATAAATACAACATTGTTGTTTTTATAAACAATGTATGTATATATATATATATATATAATGTTGTTTTTATAAACAATGTATATATATATATATATATATATATATATATATATATATATATATATATACATTGTTTATAAAAACAACATTGTTGTATTATCGAATTTTGAAAAACTGTATTTTTAAAATTCTCAAAAAAATATATGTGAAAGATACACTTTACCTCTACATATACTGAAAGTTTCAACTTGGGATGAGCATGGGATCACTATCAAAACCAATTTTAGGTTAAAGGTGGTGCTTTAAAAATTCGTAAAAACTAATTTATTTTAGATATTAGGCCTACTTCTCACCAGCTGTATGTTGTTGTAAAATGTGGAAATTAAAAATAACTTATAATTCACAAAAGAACATATGTTTTATGCTTCTGTAATTAATAAATACAAAATGAAAATTTAAAAAAAAATAAAAAAACACAAAAAGATGAATATCTGAGATCAGACCTAAATTCAGTTAGTAATTACTATTATTTACAAATAGGCGTCCTATTAGTGCACTTCTTCATACTTCGAACTTATCAGTTTGTTGCACATCAAGATTTCTGCACTGGATAACTTATATGTTCGCCCTGTAGCAGTTTGAGGGTTCATGATTGCCACTACTTCCCTACTGCTTATGGAAAGAATTTCTGGATGACTCGGAAATGTAAAAGATGGTGACGCTCCATGTGGATGTAAGAAACTAACTGTGATTTCATCCTTCTCCCGATTTTTTCAAGTACACAGGTTAACCACCAGTGTCCATTATAATCACGAGCAATATATCCTTTTATGTCTTTCAACGGTATTGTATCACTGTCAGAAACTGTCACCAATTCAATTTTACTATCATCAGAGTTTGAATACACTTTTGTTATTATTTTTCCCTTGCTAAAAGGAATAAAAGTGTGAAGTTCTTGTGTCCCTACAATTTTGCAGGATTTCTCAAATCTCTCCGTAAGTTTCATTTTTTCATTTTGGTGATTTTCTTTAGTAGCATACTTGAAGTTCATTCCTTCTATGTTATCCTTGGCAAACATATAAAGTTGTTTTGGTGTCATTATTTGATCACTGTATGGCCGTTGCAGACTTGCTCGAGCTGCAAGTCGTTTAACTGTTCCACCAACACCATCACTAGCTCCCTTCCCATGCGAGGTGGCTGAAAAATGCCATTCAGCTTCAGTTTGGAAATCTTCTTCATGATGGCACAGGTTGATAAAGTTCTTCCTATTTTTATAATGAGCTGCTGCTCCATCAGAGAAATAATATATTTTTCTTGGTTTTCTACCGGATTTAACAGTCAGGAAGTCCATCAAGTACGATTGGAACAAATGCACAGCAACAGTGTCATGTGTTAGGCATTTTGATATGATTACAAGACTTGTGTGCTCGAGTTTGTAATAAGCAACAATGGGATGAATCGTTGCTTGCATTTTTGTCCAGTGATAGCTTTGAACTTCGTCCTGTATGACAAAGGAGTAATTCTCAGAAAAGCCACAGATCGCTAAAACCTCGCCTTCTTCAAGTTCATTTCTCAGTCTCTTTTTGAAGGTTGATTGTTGACTAGCAACAAATGAATGTCGTGTAAGCGATTTTAATTTATCAAAAAAAAAAACATCAATAAAGTTGTCAAATGATTTTATAATTTTTCTAGAGATGTGTGATCAACGGAAACCCATTGCTGATAAGATATATTATCAATATCATTCGAATTCAACAAGTCTTGTAAATATGTCTTAAATGTTTCTTGGCCAGGGCAGAATTTACATTCACCAAAATGACAAGCAGGTAATGACAGATTGCATACAACTCTTGCAATGCAGTCTTTGTAAGTTTTTATTGGATTATCTTCATCCTTTGTCAGCTGAGGAATGTTACATCCAGTCAGCATGAGTTTGAAGTTTTGATGGGTAGTACACACACAGACACTGTGTGTACCACTACTTCCAGCTAAAACACAATTTTTGGGACATAAGTCTGCAAACTTCGAAAATCCAATGTGGAGCTCTGGATGTTTGTCTTTAAAGTTCATGTAAATTTCTTTCAAATTACTTAAAACTAGCCGTTTTTGTACTTGCAGTTTTTCTCTGTTATCTCTCGAGTTTGAAGTTTTGATGGGTAGTACACACACACAGACACTGTGTGTACCACTACTTCCAGCTAAAACACAATTTTTGGGACATAAGTCTGCAAACTTCGAAAATCCAATGTGGAGCTCTGGATGTTTGTCTTTAAAGTTCATGTAAATTTCTTTCAAATTACTTAAAACTAGCCGTTTTTGTACTTGCAGTTTTTCTCCGTTATCTCTCACAAGCACAAAATCTTTTTTCCCAGGCATTGCCCTGCTTATCTCATCAGAACAATGAAAGTTTCTAACAAAGTCAGCATTTGTTTGATCAAGAGTCTTGCCAGGTTTTGGGTTTGGTGAAGACAAAATTCCCTTGGCCTTCACCAAATCTTTTACTCTTCGAGCCACGTAATTTGTTGCGTTAAATTCATCTTGAAGCTTCTTAACACTCCAGCTTTTTCTCAGATTCTGCATGATCATGCACCTCTTCTTCTTTTTCGGAAGGAAGCAATAATACCTTTGTTTGAATTGTTGAAGTTAATTCAATTAGTTTTTCCTTAGGATATTTTGCTTCATACAGTCGTTTGTTCTTAATTGGAGATTCACCAACGGGCTGCAAAGAAGCATTCAACCTTCCTAAGGCCTCACTTGCTGCAATGTCTTGTACGTCACTGTCACATGAAACCTTTTCACTTTCTTGTTTCACCACAGAATACAGTAGATTATCATCATTTTCTGTGCTAGACGTATTACAAATTTCTACTCGTGCAATGTTGTTTTTGTAAACAATGTATATATATATATATATATATATATATATATATATATATATTAAACTAATGATGTTTGGTATCACATAAAAGCTCTTTACAAGAGCTTTCCAATGAAGTAAATTTTATTGTTCTACATTAGTTAGAACACGAGTTATAAAGAAAACAACATTGTTCTGCGAGTCAAAAATTTGTCATTTTTCCAATTTTTAAAGTCCATTACGCGGTAACTTTTTATCAGAAAAATGTGAAAAAAATTAATTTTTGGTACTATTTATGAGTACTATAGGCATACTCAATTTCATTTAAATTTAAGAGGGTAAGGTTGAAAACGATGGTTTCATTTGTTGATTTGACGTGGAATGACCCTATTATGAAATGGAGAAGTAGAGAAAATACATTACAACGTCTCGTGGCTCAACCCAGATAGAGTTCAAGGCACATTCGTGGCCAACAATAGGTGGACAAGGGTGTACAGAACAATCCAAACTAAATCGTCTTTCTCATGGGGTGAGCGCAATAGTCCCTTGCTATGCAATTTTCGTAAATACGAGAACACCATGATTGTGAAATATACACTGCTTGACAATGGCTAAGAAACAAAAATATTGTTAGACGGGAAAGATCACAGACAATGATGGACGATATGGAACACAGTACATGCATAATAGAGGTGGAGTGGTATATGTACAACAAAAAATGGTACAGACTTCACTGCGTGGGCCCAACATAAAGATCGGTGTCGGGCTCCCGGTAAGAAATATGCCCTCCTCGGGCACTAATGCACATTTTGCTGTTATTCATGCTGGCCACCAAACTGTTGAGGAGTCCTTGAAAGATATTGTCTCATTCCTCCATCAAGGCGGTTTTCAGTCTCGCACCAATCGGGCAGGGAGCATTCATTGAATAACACGTCTACCAAAAAAGCATCCCAGGCATAATCTGTAGGGTTTAGTTCCGGGGAGTATGCAGTCAATTCCATGCGTTCAATATCTTCTCTTGGCAGTGTGTTCAGCACCTCAACGATCTTGTGTGGGTGGGCATCGCTGTCCATAAACAGAAAGCTAGCGCGTACTGCAGTCTAAATGACTCAGACCTAATGAAGAATATCTCCCTGCAATACCGCTGTGCTGTAATGGCATCTCGCTCAAGGCTATGCAGCGATGTTCGGCCATCGCGCATAACGCCTAGGCCATACAGGTGACATTTATGGACATTCTGTGATATGTAACGTGTTCCCCTTTCTCTCCACACTAACTGATAGCCAGAATCACTTGCCACAATGAAGCGGGATTCGTCGGAGTACAACACTCTGGACCACTGTTATGAGCCCAAACAGCGTGCTCCCTAGACCAACGAACTCTTTCTGGGCAACTGCGTGATTGAAGTGGGATGCATTTAACAGGCTTCCGAGCATACAGACCAGCCTGATTTAATCACCGTGAAACGGTTCTGACAGAGACACGTGTAACGGTAGCAGCCGAAATGTCTGCAGCTATCTGCGTAGGCGTGAGATGTCTTCTTCTCTTCGTCACTAGGGCTACGTATCGATCCTCCTTTGGGATGGTGGTCCGTCAACGACCTCTGGCATAGTTTCGCACAGCATTTCCACCTTCAGTGGCCTTTTTTAATCGTAAGATGGCACTTTTGGACACACCCATTACTGTGGCCACAGTAGTGACACTTGGCCCGGATTCTAGTTGCCCAACTGGTCGTCCACGATCTTCAGCGCCCAAATTATGTCTTGCAGAGTTGTTGCCGTACCAAACGGAATGTTACGCTAATCGGTTCCACAACATCCTTCGTCAAACACTGTGCTGCATGAACTGTCAAATGCATGCAGAGCGTTCGTGCACAGGGCTGACTGCAGTTAATACGTCTCACCCTGCAGACACTTACTTAAAGAACTAGGGATCTTCACTGTAGCCTCACAATATATATATTCACTTATGACATTTGTTATTAACAATCCGAACGAATTCAAACGTAATAGCAGTGTACATGGCTACAACACTACTCAAGGTTAAATCTACCTTTGGCTCAGAAGGGGGTAAATTATGCTGTCACAAAAGTCTTTGGTCACTTACCTAATAGCATCAAAAATCTGACAGATAGCCATATAGCATTTAAAAGGAAATTAAAAGAATTTCTGAATGGCAACTCCTTTCACTCATTAGATGAATTTTTGGATATAGTAAGTGGGTAATTCCCCCCCCCCCCCCCCCCCCACACACACACACTAAAAAAATTAAGAATATTAAGTGTCATGTAATATTTTGTGTAATGTAATATCTTGTATAGATACATTTTATTATCCTGACACGTTCCACATCATTACGAATTGTCGTATTCATGACCTACGGAACAAGTACTAACTTAATCTAATCTCTAACCCTCTACATTTGCTTTTACTGTCATGGCCGGGGATTCTGTAGCGATTATCATCAGTTGTTCCATTGCAATTGTCAGTTGTTCCTTAGCAAGTGTAAGCCATTCCCTAGCAATTGTCAAGCAGTGTAGTTATATCTTTTACTAAGCACAAGTGATTCATTGACTCATCAACGTCTTGGTCTTTCTAGACGGCTGACAGGCTTTCCCCGTCTATCTTCAAGCGTCTGCCAGTTCAGTTTCGTCAGCAACTAGTAACGCTAAGAGTATGTGGGCGAGTTATTCGTCCCCCTAGGGCTGGGACTGAGAAGAGATGCGTTTGCTTGGCTGGGTGCGAGTCAGTGGGACGAGGATATCGCGCAGCCGCTCCAGGCGAGCTCAGGCGCTCCTTGTAGTGCGTGGCCGGAAATGGGTAAATCGCTGTACTGGGTATTTTGACACTTTAAGATGACAAACAATGCTCCAATAAATGGAGGAGTGTCAAACAAGCTGAAAGATGCTTGTCACAGCTCATCAAGATTCTATAATAATTCACAGTCCAGAATTAAATCAAATCTGAGTACATTTGTGATCTCAGAAAAATGAGGCGCATCCAGTGACATAACAATATTTCGATATTTTTAAAACTGCAGAAGCGAATAAATACTTCCACAATCAGCCTCTGAATTAACAACTTTTAAATACTTCATGCGATTTCAGCATACAATATCTCAGCATTGCACTGTACCTATCATTTCTAAAAGCTACATATCTGTATCTATTTTATTTCTTGATTTATTACGTTTTTTAAATATTCTCATTATGCAAATATTTGTCAGAATACCGTCTACTCCACAATTACACAACAACTGAATACAGCATGAATACCTCACATTTTGTCATACCTGTTTACTTATTTAATGACCAGAACTGTATTATATATTAATTACAAATGTTGATACAAGATCATGTTAATTCAAGAAGAATCACAAGAGTTAGCTAACACAACCGTTGTAAAAAAGTACTAGTAGACGCTTCTGACAACCGCACCTAACTAATTGTTTAAACAATATTTAACAACAAACTGTTGTCATTTGTCAAGAACGTACTTGGACAATAATACTGACTTCTTTATTTATGGACAAATCTTTATTCATATTTATTGTGAATGGTTTGAGTGTGACCAAGTGTTTATATCATTTCTTTAGTTAAATATTGTTGTAATACATTAGTTTAGTCCGGTAAGTGGTAAGTCAAATCACGTCTGTGTAACTTACCAACAATGCATTTTTGATGGGGACAGCCTTCAGCCAATGGAAAAGCAGGAAATAGCGATGAGCTCAAGGGGGAGATTCTGGGCACTTTACAGGAGTTCCGAAGGAGACAGACTTGCCTGTGGTAATTACTGGTATTCGATCATTGAAGTGTTTGATCCTGGGCGGTGAGCAGCCGCTATCATACTTTAACTTTTAAAGGGACTTTATATTTCGAGAGGTCTGAACGTGTTCCAGCCTAGGACCCTAACTTTTTTTGCTTGTATTACGGGAACTGAGGATAGACAGAGTACGAGTTACTGTTCTTTGTATCACATGTGACAATTTGTAAATCATCATGTTGAACTCTAAACTATTTTGAGCTGGTGAATATTTCACATATCGTCGTGACGAAATGGACGCAGTTTTTAAGTATCTTTGATTACAATTTAGTTTAGGCATTTTGCTATCATTCTCGTAAAGCTCTCAACGTAACGTTACTGCATTTGATAGGGTTATTTTCTGTCTGTATTTTATCTGACTATCGTAGGACCACTTCCCGTTTATTTTAGACGTCCTTTCTTGAATAAGCATTATTTAACATAATTCTCTGTCGTCTACATCAATTACAGATGTTAGAATAGAACCCTGGTTATTAAATTATTCATTTAACTTTTATTTTGTATTTCTGTGTATTTTATTTACTCGCAGTTCTAGCCAACGCATACAATATTTGAGTGCAGGATCACAGCTGCAGGTTATTATTTGCAGCGTATTAGCTATGGGCCATTGAAAGCACACATGCGCGGCTCTACCCTACATCGAGATTCTCTCTTTCAACAGAGTCATGCGTAACCCAAGTACGAGTAAATATCCATCTGGTTTGCTCGTATGGGATGCTATTTAGAAGAGCAACTCAGCAGTAGAAAACCGTTAGGTACAGTCGCAAACTTCGTGAAACTTCCCCCTGAGTCAAAGAAACCTGTGATCTTTCCTGCGCCCTTCTTTATATTCAGTATCGCCTGTTGGTCATTTTTGGTACGGATGCCACAGAACTGAGTAATATTCTAGGGTAAGCAGTATGCTTTGAAGATTTTCTGTATTTCCCTAGTACTCTAGAAATGAATCGAAGTCGAAGACCTGCTTTATTTACGACTAACAAGTGGGTATGTGCGATCTTTCAATTTCAGTTACTTATTAGTTGACCGATTCCAACAGTGACTCATTGATCTTGTAGTCATAGGATACAGCGTTTTTTAATTTTGTGAGATGTACAGTTTTACATTTCCTTGACAATGAAAGCAAGTTGCCAATCTCTGTACCACTTTAAAATCTTACCTAGATCTAACAGAATATTTTTCCAGCTTCTATAAGTCAGTTCCAACGGCCTTACCGCAGTGGTGACACCGGTTCCGTCGGTTCACCGAAGTTAAGGGCTGTCAGGCTTGGCTAGCACTTGGATGGGTGACTATTCGGATCTGCGCAACGCTGTTAGTAACAACGTTGCACTCAGCCCCTGTGAGACCAATTGAGGAGCTGCTTGACAGAGAAGTAGAGGTTCCGGTCACGAAAGCGGGATGAGAGAGTGATATGCTGATCAGGTGCCACTCCCTATTCGCATACAGTGTTGCCTATAGACTGAAGAGGATGACACGGCGGTCGGTCGATACCGTCGGGCTTTCCGAGGCCTGTTCGGATGAAGTTTAGTTTTCGTATGTCAGTGCTTCGTTACAGATCACTTCATCACTTGCGAAAAATCTGCAAGTAATTAATATGCAAAAGCAACAACAATGATCCCAACACACTTCCTTGGCGCACACCTGATATTTCGTCATCTGTAGATGACTCGACAACCAAGATAACATGCTGCGTCCTCCCTACCAAGAAATTGCCAACTCAGTCACAAATTTCGCTTGGTATACCATTCGATGGTACTTCCGATAACATGTCTGTTACTGTCAAATTCCTCTCGAATATCAAGAAATACTGCATCACCCCGAATGCCTTGATGCATGGTTTTCAGGATGCCATGTGAGAAACGTGCGAGTTGGGTTTCATATGATGACGTTTTCAAAATCCACTACGTACTGGCTGGGATGCAGGATGTCATGTTCTTGGAGATGTCTCATTGCGTTTGAGCTCAGAACATGTTCTAAGATTATACAAAAACGGATAATGAACGGTTGTTTTGTGGATCATTTCTGCTAACTTTCTTGCAGTTAAAGATCATTGTTTTTTGTTAAAGTGATCTGCGATAGATGACGGTTAAAACAGGGGCTGATTCAGCTGCAGATTTGATATAGAATCCGATAGGGATTCCATCGGACCACGAACGTTGTTCAGCTTTAGAGATTTCGGTTGTTTATCAACCCCACTGTCATTAATATCTATTTCACTCACCTTTCCGCGGGTCCGAGAATTAAACTGGGTCCATGCTTCGGGAGTTTCCTTTGTAAAGAAAGATTTGAAAATGGAGTTTAGCACTTCTGTTGTTGCTTTGGTACCCTCCGTTTCTGTTCCATGATGTCCATGAACGTCTGGAGAGTAACTTCGGTGTCATTAACAGCACCTTCATATCACAGAAATCCTTTGTTTTTTGTGGAGGATCTTTCGATAATATTCTGTTTCACATTGCCATCTTGACAGCCAAAAGCATTTCATTCAGAATCATTTTATCTGTAACTCTACTCTCAGTTTCACACCTACCACACAGTACTCTCTCTTTCTTAGACGTGTCCTTACAGTGACTATATATCATTGGAGATCCTTCCCATCACGAACTATTCTACTAGATACATTTCTGACAAGCCCATGGTCTACTACTCCTTTAATCTTGACCACAGTTCTTCTACACGCTTCTCTCCAGAGTTAAATGTTTAAAGTTCCTTATTTCAGACGCTGGAGGCTCTTTACCTAGTTGTTTTAGTCGCTCTTTGTAATTTGGCGAACACTGTTGTTACAATCGCCCATGGTCATATATAGCTGTTTCAGTATGGACATCCTCAAAGAGGTCAGATCAAATTGCTGCCACTGGATCCAATATGTTTCCACCATCAGTGGGCTTCTGGACTATCTGTTCTAGATACTTTTCCGCAGCTCGTGGTCTTGCGGTAGCGTTCTCGCTTCTTGCGCACGGGGTCAGGGTTCGATTCCCGGCGGGTTCAGGGATTTTCTCTACCTCGTGATGACTGGGTGTTGTGTGTTCTTCATCATCATTTCATCATCATTGACTCGCAAGTCACCGAAAAGGCGTCAACTAAAAAGGACTTGCAATAAGTCGGCCGAACTTCCCCGCATGGAGCCTCCCGGACAACAATGCCATACGATCATTTCATTTCAGAGAAAGCACTGAGTAATGTTTCGCAGTACGTCTTGTCACGCCCAACGCTTACAAAATTGTAGCTTTCTCAGTTGATTGTTGGATGATTAAAGTCTTATTCTATGATTACAGTATGTTTGTGGGACTTACATACAAGCGATCTGAGTTATTGTCTAAGGTTTTCGATTACACATGATGGTGAGATTGCTGCTTTTTAGACAGGTCCATTTATAAGTTAATGCCCACCATGGATACTGATTCTCACACAAATAACATCCCATGCAGCTTCAGTTTATATCTCGGTAGATTTAATATTCTTGTCTACCGCTTCCATTTTCCTTTAGCCTACACGTAAATTTTCTCAAAAAATCGCACATCTATCAGTTTCGTGTTTAAACCAGCTTTCAGTACCTAGCATTATTTGAGCTCTACTGATTCTTACGAGCGCATTGAAGTCTAGCACTTTGTTGTGAATGCTTCGGCAGTTAATCCTTAGGTGTTTATTTGGATCTTACCACTGATACTTCCGAGTCACCTACAGCTAACAAGAAGGACGGACTGGATGGTGATTCACCTAATTTAATAAACCTTGTGTACACCCCACAAACAGTCAGCTACCAGTGTACCAGCCTCTGTTGTGTAGTGCAACCTGACAGAGTTAGAGAGACCCTACAGTTCTCAACCCTATGGCATAAGGCCAGGAAGTCGTGGCTTGGCTTATCATAGAACCTATGAAATGTGTGGTTCAGTCCTTCCACTTGACCCAGAATCAGGGGACACGATCAGTTCTCTGAACAGTGCTGTAAACTGTAAGCTTCGATGAAACTTCATGCAGGCCACGGTGGCCGTGCGGTTCTAGGCACTTCAGTCCGGAACCGCGTGACTGCTACGGTCGCAGTTTCGAATCCCGCCTCGGGCATGGATGTGTGTGATGTCCTTAGGTTAGTTAGGTTTAAGTAGTTCTAAGGGGACTGATAACCTCAGATGTTTAGTCCCATAGTGCTCAGAGCCATTTGAACCATTTGAAACTTCATGAGCAAGACTGGTCCTCGCACCCCATATTTGGTGTGATGAAAATATGATCGTCAAGCCCAATCGACAGGCATCGTTTGTTCCAATGTGGGCTGCAGTGTGCAGTTAGTTGCATCCTGTTCCCTCTTGGTCAACCGTAATAGCCCCTTCGGCACGTTGTAAAAGGTCACAGACATACACACTGAGTGCACCTGGTATTCTTTCCCATTCGACACTTCCATTTGCCAGTTGGGCACCATTATTAGCTGTATGTTTGAACTGCCAAAGATTAATAGCCCCTACCCTTTTGCATTTGCTTGCCCTTGAAACGGAACACAGCAGGTTTCCCAACATATGCAGTGAGTTTCAATGGCTCAGTTCCGGTTCCAGTGGAAGACAGCACTTCGAACTTGTTTGTTGGGGTGATGGGTGTGACACCCTGACTTTTCCTTGGTCTCGGCCTCCGCTGGGCAGGGCGCCTATCCCTACG
Source organism: Schistocerca serialis cubense (assembly GCF_023864345.2). Taxonomy (NCBI): domain Eukaryota; kingdom Metazoa; phylum Arthropoda; class Insecta; order Orthoptera; family Acrididae; genus Schistocerca; species Schistocerca serialis. The sequence goes on from NC_064645.1 coordinate 340,150,942, forward strand.
ATTGACGTATCACTCACTGTTAAGTGTCCGAGTAATGATAGATCCCCTATTTCCTGTAGAGCAGAGAGGATAGCACTTGAGATACGTTTGGTTTTCTGGTACACGACTTTTGGGAGCCCCTCCGACATATTCATTTCCAGCAGCTTTCAATAGCTTGATAATAATCATGGCGATTCCCAGGTGCTTGCGAAGTCCCATATTCGACAACAGCATTCACAGTGAGGTTGTAATGTGCTTGTTGCAATGTTTTCAAAAAAATTGCTCTGAGCACTATGGGACTTAACTTCTAAGGTCATCAGTCCCCTAGAACTTGGAACTACTTAAACCTTACTAACCTAATGACGTCACACACATCCATGCCCGAGGCAGGATTCGAACCTGTGACCATAGCGGTCGCGCGGTTCCAGACTGTAGTGCCTAGAACCGCTCGGCCACTCCGGCCGGCCTTGCAATGTTTTACAGAACGGTAAACAATTACTAAATTTAAAATAAGTTTTCTAATTTCCTTTTCATTTCTTGAGATGTTCTTGTTTGAACAGAACTAGTTATGACAGTTTATGTAAGACACAAGGAAGTTACTGTAGTTTAAATGTGTTATTGTTTGTCACTACTAAGCTAATCTGAATTTGGTAATTAATTCGTAATTCGCATATAATAGCTACTTGAGCACCTCCTAGGTGTGATTTAGAATGGTAAATGTCACATCTCTCCATTGCAAAACTCAGTGTGCGGTTTGATGTGAGGTTTGATCTCGTTTACTTTCCTGGCGACTTGAAATAATAAAGAGTTCTCGGATTTGCACCTGCATCGTCTTCATCGTCACCGTCGCCATCGCCCTCACCATCTCTGGCGCCGACTCCAGCACCGGGACCTGTCCCTCCACACCACCTTCAAGTTGCTCCCGTCCACCACACCTCCTCCGCCGCCGTTTAACGCCCTAGCGCAACCCCTGCCTCTTCTGCATCCAAAAAGGCTCCGTCTCGTCCCCCTTCACCTGTCCAGGATGCCATGGATGTCTCACCGCCTGTCCCTGCCCCCTCCTCCTCCTCCTCCTCCCCCTCCTCCTTCTGCTACATCCTCTCCCGTCCTGATCCCTCCCTTCTTGAGGCCCAGAACCTCACCCTCTTCCTTTACCAGCATTTTCCCGGTGCCCCCATCTCCCTCCTCACTCCTCGCCGTGATTCGGTTATCATCTCCTCCACCAGCCCTACCCTTCACACGGATCTCCTTTCCCGCATCCCTGTCACCCGCTTTGTCCCTCATGCCTCCCTCACTCCTGCCCCTTTCCCACTTCCCTCCCGCCAACCCCAACCTCCGCGTCGCCCGCCGACCCTCACCGCCGTGATCACTCGGCTTAGTCTGACGATCACGGAGGAGGAGGTGTTGGCGGAGCTTCAGGCACATCCCCATCTGGAGGTGCCACGCCTGCATTCCCACGTCTCACCCGGTCTACATCTCTCCACCCTCCTTACCCTCTTCCAAGGTGGCTTCCGCCAGCTCCCCCTTCCTGATGATGTCCTCCTTCCCTCCATCTACCCCTCCTATCAACTTTGACCCTCCCCCCCCACTTCCTGTGTCCTTTCCTTTAGGCGCCCTCCCTTCCTTCTCTTTCCTTTTCCCCCATCCCCCTTCCTCCGCCCCTCTTCCCCCGGGCTTCCCCTCCCCCTTCCTCCCTCCCCCTATCTATCCTACCCATGGCAGCTCTGCTCTCCCCTCTCCCTCTCCCTCTCCCCTTCCTCCTCCTCCTCTCTTGGCAGGTCCCCGGACTCGCATACGCTCAGTGAACATTCGTGCGCCAGAGATCATCGCCATCAGTGTCTCGCGTGTGTGCCTTCGTTTGTGTTTAGTGTTCTTTCGCCGTCACGCCACCACTGTTCACGTGTGCCGTCGCCGTCATCCATGTTATGTGCGCCGTGTCAACTAGTGTTAGTGATATTTCTCGTCCAGCGTGAACGGCTCCATGTTTTTTGTTTTTTAGTGTCTACATTTTTTGCCCGCCGTTTTGATTGTATTCTCTGTGCCACCTATATGTAGTACTTATTGCAAAACTCAAGGCTAGAGAGCGGCGTACTATGCTGCTGACAGCCCGCCCTTGTATACGGTGATCAAAATCACAATAAAGAAAAAAAAATTGCACCTGCATCAGTTCACCAAAATGGCGCGATGATTCGATGAGTGTCACTCCTGTTATCTTCTGGTGTATTCAGAAAGACTCTACATTTCTCTAGTCATTTTTGTCGTAAACATAACAAAATCAAAATGTAATGGGTAGGCAGTCAAATCACAAACAAAGCCAATAAATTCATTTTTCCTAGCAAAGAATTTGCATAAAACCTCTTGAAAGGATCAAAGCATTGCTAAGGTTTTCATACACAAAGTGAAATCTGTATATTCTAGCCAAATAAATTCAATGTTAGTTTGTATTTGCAACGACAACATTACAGAGCATAATTCTGTCTATGACATAAACTTCAGAAAGTACATATGTCACTAAGTTAAAAAAAAACTGACAGTGTCATCTATTGGGTCTTTGGTGTACTAAGAAACTAATAACGTCATCTATTGGTTATTTGATGTACTAAAAACTACGCCATCTGTGGTTATATGGTGTACTACGCGGTGCTGATCACGTCAGTGAGGTAAACATTCGAACGTCAGTGAGGTAAACATTCGAACTACTAAGCTGAGAAGACTATCTCAGACAAAACTTTCAATAATTTTTTTCTGTATTCCGATTTTGATTAAATAAGGCCTAAATTTTGTGCCAAGCTACGCTCAAGCTATCTGTGAAAACCTCATTAAATTTCTCCTAGTAGTTTTTATTATTAGCATGTTCAGACAGACGGACACGGCGGTTTAGGACAAAATTTATATTACACTATCTTCTTTCCGTGATCCGATTTTGATGAAATAAAGCCACAATCTACACCCAAGCTTTCCGTGAAAACTCAATAAAATTTCATCTAGTAGTTTTGGAGATTAGCTTGTTCAAACAAACAAACAGATGATTATGATAAGGTCTTATTTAGATGTTTACGTGAATTCTTTTAAACTTAAGAACCCAAATGTGAAAACGAGAAATCATGTAATATATCCACTGAAGATGCCTAGTTAAAAGGGCTGAACGGTTCTGGATGTGCAAATAAAAATAAAAATTAATGCGCAGCATTAAAATTGCGTTATCTTGCTAGCTACGAGTATGTGTGGTTACGCTATACATTAGTGGTTATGAAGATCTGCTTTGCTGAAAGAACGTCCAGTACCGCCTGTGTACAGCAACAGTGTATTACACAGATGAGATGAACTCACTACGCGTAAGTCGTTGACAGCGCAGAGAACAGCGGCCAGGTTCTCCGGCTTGTCACAAGACGCGTTCCTGACACTCCACACCCTGTGTGGAATGCTGGCAGAAGTGAGGATCCGGCGTGCTGCCCTGGCCAACTGTGGCAGCATCGTGGAGTCAGCTTTGCGCTGCTAACTTCGCCGTGGACTTCCTTCCTGCAAAATTGAGCATTGACTGTGGAAGATGCAAGTCAGTCTTCTTCCCCACATGAAGGTTTCAACAACAATTACACTCACCTCCTGCTGTCTCCCACTACAATTTTTATTTCTGTGGAAGGAGGATGTTTTCTTCCGTGGTGCCACAGTTTTTCTCTGTATGTTATCGATGGAACCTGCATCTGCAAATTTTGAATGAGAGTGAAGAAACTAAGATTAAAATATTAAGGCACTGAATATTCATCACATGCAATACACATACCAACAATAATGTACTTTGATTACTTTTTGTTCGGTAATGGTTTAAGTCATTCCAGTCGCGGAGTACAGCGAACAGGAACTTCTTCTTTTCACAGGACACGTTTATAATACATTGACCACTTATTGATTTTATTAAGCCATTCGATAGTGTTGATAGAGAGAATCAGTAGAGAATTGTGAAGAAAAGGCGATATTCGTTAAGTCTAACAAGAATTTTAAAGAGTCTTTATCAACCAGTTACTGTAATTAGGCATAAGCGGTAGAGAAGAGCGCAGTGCCTGGAGGATAGTGTATCTAGGTACGCGTTTTTTTCTAGTCGGTGTTTGAATCTAAATAGCGGGTTAGAATCACATGAAGGAATACGCACTAGAAACCGCCATAAGCAGTTTCTGACGTTTTCTACTGTTCTTATTCTTGTGAGACATGTAGTTGCATATTGTGCAGCATTTTTGAATGTTACCAGTACTACATATTTAAGTGTCGTAATTTATACATTTCCTGTTTGGAGGATACTGTTAATTCGTCAGTTACAGTTTTATGGTGCGTAAAATTCTGTTATTTTTAAAAACAGATACATAATGTGTGGACAGTTGAGCCATACTTCGTTAATCACGCGCCATTTGCACCTTCAAACGGAAAGTCTTCTTCCATGGAACACGCGATATGTTGAGTTCCTACAATGTCTGAACAATTTTCCCTGTCTCCAAATTAGCAATTTGTGTCAGTTGTCGATAGCCTGTTTCAAAATGTTTTTAACTTGTAACTGGTTTTTCATAATACTCCTTCTTAACTTGATTTCACTTACTGATTATTGCTGTACAGTAGAGTAATAATGTAACATATAGGCTATTAAATGCAGTATTGGCCAGATTTTCTCTATTGAAGTACTTTTAAATTTGAGTAGAACATTTGTTACTAGGTGCATGACCATGTTCTACCTGGGAACAGTTTTTCACATTTGGAAAAACCTTACTTTTACCGAGTAATTTATGTAATTTCAGAAAAAGACTGACGCACCCATTAAGTGAATGCTCTCAATTCAAAACGTAATAAGAAAAAATATTAAACTTCTATTACACGAATGGCTAGAGACGAAAATCTAGCAAATGTTTCAAGGCATAACACTCTCCCCTAATGTAACGCAGTCTGGAATCACAAAAAAGGAGCTAGACAGAGTTGCAGCAATACACCCTTGACACAACGAAATCGCCATCGTCGAAAACATACTGACAGCATGTTACACTTGAGCAGTCTCTTCAGTGTGATAAACAGCTGACACCTTCAGTTGTTGAGCTTTCTTACATAAAAGCTCATGTAACAATCGCAAATAAATACCCACTTAATAAACTAAAAATAACTTCGTTATACCAGATGTTTCAAACTGAATATCGGGGTTTTTAGGTTTTGTAGCATTTATGACATCGAATCGATAGGCAACTTCTTCCCAAATCTTTATCAGTGTGTCTGGACTAATTTTTGCAAAAATTGCTTCAATTCTGTTTCATGAGTCGGGTAGATTAGCTGGTAACGGACAAACGTACGCATGATCTTTTATCAACCCGCAAAGGTAAAAACCGCTTACTATCCGTAGGGTGAACGTGGAGGCCATGTGAAGCAAGCTCTGTCATCCGGCCCCTTGCGGTCAGTTGAGCTGTCGGGTACAACGTCGTTTAACAAATGGAGTACTGAATTGTGCCTGTGAGGCGGCGCTCCATCTTTCTGCCAAATAAAGTTCAGTGATTCAGCTCCTTCCAAGTGAGGAAAGAGCTATAGTTCTAGCATATCAAAATAAGAAACATCGGTTACACTTGCTTCATTAAAAAAGAAAGGCCCATAAACTTTCCTCCGGGATATGGCATTAGAAACATTCAGTTTAGGAGAGTCCTGTTGAACTGTACCATCTCATGAGGATTTGCTCACCCCTGATGCGCTCATTATGTGTGTCCACATTTCCACTTAGCCGAAATGCCCACTCATCGTCGCCGGCCGCTGTGGCCGAGAGGCTCTAGGCGCTTCAGTCCGGAACCGTGCGACAGCCGGACAGGTTCGAATCCTGCTTCGGGTATGGATGTGTGTGGTGTCCTTAGGTTAGTTAGGTTTAAGTAGTTCTAAGTTCTAGGGGACTGATGACCTCAGATGTTAAGTCCCATAGTGCTCAGAGCCATTTGAACCCACTCATCGTCACTGAAGACACGATCCAGCAAATCTTCATCGTCATGCAAACAAGATTCCGTTTACAACATTGGCATGTAAACCGTAGTCTGTAGGCTTTACAGCTTCTAATAATTGCAGACGATAAGGGCGCAGTTGTGTCTCCTTAAAAGTCTCTACACGGAAGTCATTTGAATTGCCAATTCACGACTAGCCTTCCGAATTCATTTCTTAAGGCTACGAGTGACCGACTCTCTCACTCATTCCCTTTGCAAAGACACCCGGTGTCTTCAAAATGATGATACCACCTACGGTTGTTATTATCACCTGAAGGATTACAATGGAACTTAATACTGGACGCACGTTGCACTGGAACATCAGACTGAGTCCTCGCAAAACACAAAGCTTTGAGTTCACTAGTCGCCGCTTTGTAATAGAAAGGAAATAGTGCATACACAGATGTCCACAAGCAAAACTGTTTGAGTTGCTCTTTCATTTGATGTATTGTTTATAATTGTAAATTCAAATGGTTCAAATGGCTCTGAGCACTATGGGACTTAACATCTGAGGTCATCAGTCCCCTAGACTTAGAACTACTTAAACCTAACTAACCTAAGGACATCACACACATCCATGCCTGAGGCAGAATTAGAACCTGTGACCGTAGCAGCAGCGCGGTTCCGGACTGAAGCGCCTACAACCGCTCGGTCACAACGGCCGGCTATCATTGTAAGTCAAATATAAAAAATGCTAGGAAGCCTTAAAACCCCGACATTCATTTTGAAACAAACTGCACAAACAAGAGATAAGTGAAGCTATTTTGTCTGCTCACCTGAGAGAACGGGGCAGGGAATGCTGTGGAGGTATAGTCTGTTTATAAACTGAAAAGCGAACAGCAATTGTGGTGGAGGAAGTTGCCTTTCCCGGAAGAACACTTCAACTGCGGTACAGGATGACTAAGAATCAATTTCCCTCTATATTGGACAAAAGTGCACAGAGATTTTCGTAGATTCTGGCCATATGGGATTCTTGTGTTAGTATTATTAGTAATTCATACCTGTATTCCATGTAGTCTTAACGAACTTTGTGCAAAATAAACAACCGCAGGCTTGTCTGTACACTGCATCGCCAGTGATCCATGAGAGAGCAGCGGAAAGGTTGGTATAATTTTGTGAAACACGCTGTAGCTGTATTTGTGTCATGGTACGGTAGAGAGAATGGAGAATTGATCTTCGTTTTGCAGATCTATGAAAGAGGGAAGCGTATGACCACCTACCTCGTGCTTCTTACCTCCACCCCCACCTATCCACCCTTTTACACGCCCAGAACATAGTTTATCTCTTAATACGGTTCTACTGCACTTAGAAGTGATACAAACGTTTAATGTTTGTTCTTAAATAACGTTATTTTAAAATGCACATCAATTTTATACAATGAAAACATTATTTTTAATATCAGCGATCTTTCCATCCCCTGCAATGACGGAACTATTAGTCCTAGAGAAAAAATGAATAGGGGCTCTTTTTGTAGGACACTTAATTCAGTTTATTTTTGTACTGGGAAACATTTTCACTGGAAGCCTCAGTTTTTGATATAGTAAAACAAAAAATAAAAGAATTACCTTGAAATGCCCGGCCCCCTCCCACGCTCCCACCTCACCGGTCAGGATTTGTGGTATGTTTTTCGTTTCGCTCCCCCTACCAATGTACAAAAATTCGTAACTACACGAAATTTTTTCCTTTACTTTCCTTCGTTGACAAGGCTAAAAACTGGTTCGTGCCAGCTGGTGTAATAAAACGCATAAAACGTTTAACCGGTAACTGCAAAATCCATATAGAACGTCGACACAGAAAACGGACCAGAAACTAAGCACTAATTAGATTTTGAAAATCTCAACTTTTCCGAGCTGAAGGTTAGTGTCTTTCATGTGCTCATAGTTTTATTTCCCTCTAGGCTCTAGCCATTTCCACTACACACAAATTCTTCGCAGATAATATAATAATAATGATTCAATCATTTTTACAGTTCTGTGTTTTCCAAGATATACATGCACAACTATGACTTATGCAGGAACAAAAGAGTAAACTCACCGTGTTTGCATTATGTCCACCAATTGGCGTTACGAGTGCAGTGCTTAGACAAAATGACGATAAACAAGAAAAGAGGTTTTGTGTGATTTCATATGTGAGAAACATCGGTTACAACGATGCAGAGTGTATTCAGAAGAAATTATGGAAAAAATCACCATGTAAACAGAGTACTGTACGTTGGTACCGACAATTTAGGGACATCGGTTGTGTCTGTAAACAGAAAAGTACCAGTCGACCAAGTGCACCAGATGCAACCACGGAGAGGATGAGAGAAAGTTTCGTACATAGTCCTAAAATAATCAACGGTCCGCGCAAGACCCAAATTTCGAATACCACTGCAGACTGTATGGAAGATTTTGCACCGTAGGTTACATTTTAAACCGTGCCGTCTGCAGATCGTGCAACAATTATAACCGGAATCTATGTCGGCGCTTTCAATTTGCGTCGTAATTCAGAGAGCACTTTAGGATGAACATTTCCCATCCAACCAACGTTCCATCGATCTGGAAAGGTTAATCACCACAATGTAAAGTGTAGGACACTGAATATCCTCATAAAATTGTGGTGCATGCACGAGATTCGCTGAAGGTTGATGTTTTCTGTGCAATCTCACAGACGAAGCTGAAGGGTCATTTTACTTCTGTGTCAAGACTATGACAGGCACCTCTTGCCTCGATATATTGGAGTTGTGGTTGCTTCCACTACTGACTGCTGATTCCGAGAATTCCGTCTTCCTACAAGATGGGGCACTTCCTCATTTGACCATCGATATTCGTCGCTACCTAAACATCGAACTTCCTCAACGCTGGATTAGGCTTAATGGTGTAGATGATGTGGTTCTATTCCCTTGATCCCCAGGTCGCCCGATATGAAGGCTTTCGACTTTTTTCTTTGTATATACATTAACGATCGTTTCTACGTACCGCTACTGCCAAGAACGCTGGAACAGCGCAGGGAACACATCAATGCTTGCTACATAAAATATGGAACGAAATTCCACTCATAGATCATCTGGACAGTGCAAAGTGCACATTTCGTGAGTTTACGGTTCTATTATACATCAGTCATATTTGTACACGTAATACATTGGAAAATATAGATATCCGAAAACGAGTGAATCTTGTATGGTACCCCTGTTTAATGATACAAGGATCGTATCGGTCACATTGAGAGATAATTTGCTGAGCCGTACTTAGAATGGAACTGCAAGAAAAGTAAGTTCAAGTTAGCATCCAAATTGGATGGATTCACTGACGATCATCATAATTATCAATACTTTTCTTTCATAAACTACAACAGCAAGGTTACACGTTGTGAAAGTCTTGGCAGCTCGTGTTCCAGCTAAATTTTCACCTTAATATCCAACAAAATTCAAGTGTGCATTTATCGTGAGTTCAGGTATGAAAATGATGATCAACTCGATGGCACTGCGAAGAGACATATACGTGCAACGCATTGACAATAATGGTCCATCATTGGAACGGGATTTAAATCAGTAAAGCACCAAATAAACTTTTCACAGGCTGTAACTTCAACTGCACGAAAGGTTCTGGGATTTTAGAAAGTATAGACCAATTATCAAATAGTGTAAACAAGGGCTTAAAATATTTTCCAATAAATGACGAAGTTATAAAATTGAAACTTGTTATAGATTATTCTTTAGTTACACAAGTTCGATTATTCTTCAATTAACCGAAGCTGTCGTAGTATGAAACGCAGTTATTTATAAAAAGAATGTAGTGAAGACATGGCTACCTTGGAATACAATAGTAATACACTTTTGCTGCAGATTCCAATATTTCAAATTAAAGAAGACTTCAAGGCACGACATATTTCCAACAGAACTCTCATTCAGAAACAGGCAAAACAGAATTAATTATTTGATTTCGGACAGTTTGTACAACCAGAAAAGTCTTTATGCTTTCTAAATCGATAACGCTTACTTTAGTTTTAAATGTTCAGCTGTGTTTAAGGTATTCCATATGATATTTAAATGACTCTGCGCTTCGAACTCAACCTCCACTTGTCTGAGTTAGAAGCTACTGGAGTTAAATTACATCCATTACGTGAGTGATGTTTTCTGCTGGATTTTCCAAGTTGTTGACGAAGTATGGCTCTTATCATTAACCATCATTTCAAACTGAAGTCATTTTTCGGTTTTAAAAGCAGTTTCCATAGACGGAAGAAACTGAGAAACTGCTCGAAGGGGAAAGAAACAACCTATTTGCCGTTACCGGCCGCAACAAATTTCTGCGAAGTACAAAATGCACCGGTGTTACTAATGGTCAAACTCAAATAAGCCAATGAGATATTTGTTGCATCAAGAAATATATTTTGAAACATGTTTCTCATAAAACATGAAAAGATGAATAGTCTCACAAAATCAGCCTTAAGAAAAGCACAAACATGAGAACAGAAATGGGACACCAGTAAAAGTTGTACTAATGTAATCGTTCCCCATGCCACTGCGTTTGTTATTAGACCAATTTAACAAAGGATTATTGATTTATATGGCTTGTAAACGTCATTACGCGCGGCGTCTTTTACTTTTATAAAAGATTATTCCGTCAAAGCAGCGAGTCGTTTAACTTTTTCAACAGCAAGGAGTTGAAAATATCTTAAAACGCATAAGGAATGTAGAAAACATGAAACTAACAAAGGAAAACATAGATTGCTCAACTTTAGAACAGTAAAAAATGAACAACTGTTGTTCATCGATTTTTGTAGCAATTAGTTTTTAATATGCTATTATAGTTATCGTTTAACAGATACAAAGAAAGGTTATGATATCCATACATGTGTGAACCTCAAAGAAATAAATTTCATATTTCTGTCAGCCATAGTATAAGTGTAAAATGAGATGGAGAGTCATAAAGAAAGACACCACAACCCATTGAAAAACATGTCACGTGTGACTTGGTCTAAAAATTTAGTGAAATCAGTTTTGTTATAGTGTTCCATACGTTTTGTCATAGTATGTCACCTCCAGACTAACGCTGGATCGCATCAAGAAAAGTGGTATTCAAAGAAAAATGTGTATTGTGGGTATTACGGAATCAGTAATTCACGTGAACATGATCACAATATGGACGTATCAAGTGCATCAAAATTTATGTCAGTCAGATTCTTGGCATGGAAAAGGATTTCATTCCACTACAGATGAAAAAAAGTGAAAAGTGAACCGAGGTTGTACCTTAGCAATGTGATAAGAAGCTACGTACACTTGATAGACTGCAGCTACGCTGAATGAAAGCAGTTTGTCTACCACAACCATACCCACATCAAGAACATAAAAGGGATCACTGAACAATACCTACATAGTATTCAGTTACTGATCACTGTCACATAAATATTTCATAGTGATCTTTGGAACTGTTCTTGCTGAATACCTTCTGGGGAAAGAAGGTCTATTTTCCGTTTGATCTTAACATAGATCTACGTTATATATGACGACGGACTTACCAGTTAAATTTCAGACAGCGTACATCACGATTATTGATGAAATTGCTTGTATCTTAACCACGACCTGAATGGAGGCATTTCTTGGCGTTAAAATCGGCCCTGTACGGTAATCTTGTTTCTGAACATGGAAGTGTTATGTTTTATCATAGTCTATGGTCTCCAGGCAAAGACGTTATCAATCCCACCTCGCCAAAGAACTGCTAATTTCATTTGACAATCGCTGGCTCATTAACATACTCCTCAAAAATTCTTTTGTTTCTTCAGAGTGCCCATAACACAGTTCAACCACATGTTAGACTGTGGTTTTACACGCAACAGTTCGTTGGTCTTAGAGGATAAATGAAGGAACAATGGAAATATACACCTTCTCGGCATCAGAATAAATACACCGAACCATTTCTATTTGCCCGAAAGCAGCGTTGTCGATATCTAGAAACCTATTTTATGTCTTAGTGCCATTTGCATTACTTTTTCGGGGTCAATCGAAGAATGTGATACAACCCTTCGGCTTTGACCAATGACGTCATAGTTTACTCATAGATATTAATGTCTTTACTTTTGAGCCAGAGACAATAAATCGGTTATCTTCTGTTTCGGGGCGTCATCACTGTAAATTGAAAAAATGAACATGTTTTTAAAAGAAAGGGCTAGACATTGTGTATGATTTTTGTCACTTGTATCAGTTTAAATCATTTGTTCGTTCCAATTCATTCGGTACTTATTTTCGTTCTTGGTGAGTTTGCGACATTTTGGAAGAATCGTTTTTCATCTTGGACAACTTTTACTTTTTGATTTTCGTTTGTAGGTACGGCTTTATCTAACCCTACGAAAATGGAAAACTTGAAGCAGGATTTGTCAACTGCAGTATGAAATACAAATTTTACTGTTGTTGCTTTTTTTCGCCTTAGTTAGCACTAGTATTACTACGATATTTTTCAGTCGATACTAGTACTATCGAACGCGAAAAGACCGACATCGACAAATTTGCGTCCCGTACTTCAGTTGACCTACATAGGTCAGCTGAAGAATAGGATACTAGTGTTATCAGAGATAGAAAAAGCTACTGCATACGTAATATTTGTATCCTGTACCTCAGTTGAACTACGAAAGTTGTATACCGTTCTTCATTTGACCTGTATAGTTCAAATGATGTTCGGAACATAAATTTTACGTATGTCGATTTTTTTCGTCTTCTCTAACACTAGTATCCTATTCATCAGTTGACCTACACAGGTCAACTGAAGTAGGGTATACAAATTTTACTGTTTTAGGCTTTTTCGCCGTCATTAGTACCATTATGATAATCTTTAGTCGATACTATTAGTATCAAAGACGAAAAAAAATTGTATACCGTACATCAGTTGATCTGTATAGGTCAACCGAAATACGGGATACAAAATTTATGTATGTCGCTTTTCTTTCGTCTTCGGGTAGTTCACCTCAAGTACAGGATGTCAATGTTACGTACACTGATTTTTTTCGTCTTCGTTAGCATTAGTATCCTATTCTTCAGTTGACCCATATAGGTCAGCTGAAGTATGGGATACAAAGTTTATGTGTTTGTCTTCTAGCCTTCGCTAGCACTAGTATCAGCTGAAGAATAGGATTCTAGTAGTAGCGGAGGCGAAAAATGCAACACCTACAAAATTTGTATCCCGTACTTGAGTTGACTCTTATAGGTCAACAAAAGAATGGGATACTACTTAAATTTGTATGCCGTACTGCAGTTAACCTATACAGATCAACTGAAGTTCGGGATACAACTCATACATGTCATCTGAGGTATTCCATGCTAACGTTGCGTGTTTTTTTCTTTTTTGCACGAGTATCCCATTCTTCAGCTGAGCTACATAGAATCAACAGAATAGGATATTAGGACTCAAAGAAGCGAGATACTTGACATTATATTCTAAATATGGATGTCTACCATCTGTTTTCTGTGTGCTGCATTCCTTTGTTTCTCAACATTCGTCTGCTGTTGAATCTGTGCAATACTCATCTCTGGTAACTTCTGTCGTCATTGGCCAAAGTCGGCGGGTTGTATCCCATTCATTCTTCAGTAAAACCGATTTTTCACGTATGTCGCGAAATTTCATTGGTTTTTTCACACACGGACTGAGTACGTACGGAGAGCACTAAGCAATCTATGAATGATATTTTGCAATCATCCGTTGGAAGACGTAGCGTGGAGCTGAATCTGTGCCGAAGAGTCAATGCTTGCTAATTTAGATACTGGTATCGTTAAGGAATTTCATCTCTTGAATAGCCCGCCAAAGTGGCCGTGCGGTTCTAGGCGCTACAGTCTGGAACCGAGCGACCGCTACGGTCGCAGGTTCGAATCCTACCTCGGGCATGGATGTGTGTGCTGTCCTTAGGTTAGTTAGCTTCAATTAGTTCTAAGTTCTAGGGGACTGATGACCTCAGAAGTTAAGTCGCTTGGCTCAGAGCCATTTCTCTTGAGTAATACGACTAGGACTCTGCAACAGCTTTCGGAGTTTTCGTAGTCTACTCCAGAGCAAATATTATTCTCAGCCCTTGACAATGAAATGCCGTTGGGGCTGTCTATTATGCAATCTTATAAACTATAAAATTCCTAGTTCTAATACCAAATGTTGGAGTCCCTACAAGTTTAGGAAACATTCTGGCTTGCAGAGAAATTATTGTTAAGATACAAATTCGATACGTTGCGTCGTTTACGAGTTGCTTAGTATTGGAGTTAGCCAATCAGGCCGTCGTGCGCATCTTCGAAAAGCCCACTAGAGACAGTGTTGCCAAACATGTTTTTGTTTGGTTTCCTGAGGCGTCATTGCCCAAAATAGAAACTACCTTACTTTTCATTTATTGGCTATGCAAATTTCTCGTTTACTACATTTGGCAGGATCAAATGTAACATTCTACTAGAAATTAAGGTGAAAAATTGTAATTAGATAACTCTGCTGACTAACGGCAATGATTAGTGCGCCGCTAGCGACGTAAAAGTAGCGTTTCAGTAGGCTAGCGTCAAATTCTAGAGATTCTAGCAAGAAACGTACACAATCAATCTTTTGGGAGTGATGAGATTAGAAGCTAAAATCAAAAAACACAAATGTATTATAGGAGTGATGATTATTAGTAACGAAAAAAGTTGTTAAGAAGAGCTTGCTTGAGAAAAGTACAAATGACTAATTATTTTTACAATTTCATAAATTTTTTCAACTCTGAAAAAAGTGTGTAGAGGTTTATCAGTTACACGTTGCGTATTGAATGCATACTGGAGAAATACAGGGTGATTAGAAACAGTTTGAAAATATTGTAAGGATGTTACAAGGTAGGTTTTGCTGAGAAATAATTGTTAAGAAAAAAATTCCATATGTTCCGTTTCCGCGTAATTAACACTGAATTTAGCCAGTCAGGCCGTTGTGCACGCAGATTCAAACTGCCTGCTGGGTACAATTAGTGTCAGTTGTCATAGCGTAGATCATAGCACACGAGATTGGTCAGCCTTTGGCTGTGGTTCAATCCCCATGACCAATTCTTGTATCGCACCCTTTTTGGTTATTAGGAAACCAGACAAAAAGATATTTGGTGACACTGTCTCTAGCGGGCCTCTTGAAATTGCCCGCGCAACGGCCTGACTGGTTAACGCCAATGCTAAGTATCTCGTAAACGGCACAACGTATCGAATTTTTTTCTTAACAATTATTTCTCAGCACAGACTACCCTGCAACACCTAACAAGATTTTTAGGCTGCTTTGTCCATCCTGTATACAGAAAGTAATATAATCAGATTGGGATTGATTTTTATGTCGATTTCAAATGTTTTAAATGCATGCAAAATATAGTTAAAATATGTGTACTATTCTAGCTCACTTTTCTTTACCTAGATGCAGGACGAGGTCTTCTTTATCTAATAATTATCTAATCAGGATTGTAATTTGAATGATTTCTCGGTACATACGAGATCGTTATGGCAACTTTTGTGTAATGACGACAATCTTTTTTAAAAAGAGATCTACCCCAGACTAGAATCTCATATGACATCATTCTCTCCAATCATATAGTCAGGTGAAACAGGTAGCATTAGCTGGGAGTAAGTCAGTTGTTGAGTTCTGTTGACTGTGGTTGTTGGTTTCGAAGATGATTCAAGCATAGGCATCTTCCCTCGTCGACTGCCTTTAACAGAGGCCAAATGTTCCTAAGCCGTATTTACATGCAACTTTGTGAAAGGTTGCAATTATTTGCTGCCTAATTTAAGCGAGAGTACAGAGATAGATGTCAATGATGATAAGAAAGAGGTTAGGATAAGAAGAGATGTCCTCTCAATCTTTATTTAATTTATTTGCAGAAAATGTAACGTAAACAACGAGAAGCGGCACAGAAAGGGACAAAATTAATGGAAAACAAGTACATTACATTCTATTTGCCGGTGATACAGTAATTTCAGCAGATTCTGGAAAGAATATGAAATATATTTTGCAAAATTTGACTGAAGCGTTAGCCACAAAAGAAATAAACACAAACGAGATTATAATACGACAATACATATATCGAACGGAGAAATAAGGGTAATCATTAAGATAGGAGACAAAAAATATTGATGGAAGGAAATTAAGTTTGCTACTTGGGAAGTACATACGGTAACGTACTGTATGTTAACAGAAGTTTGATTTTATCCATGATTAATATGAGGTCGTAGTTGTTACAGTTAAAGTTAAAATGTTGGCTCAACTACCTATTTACAGTACAAAAACCACTAATGAGACCGTTGAGGTGATCAAAGCAAATGTGGCAAACTATGAAGGATCTCAGTTAGAAATTGTCGAATTTATGGAACTTTTAGAATTTGTTCTTAAATATATTTACTTTTATTTTGCTAATAAATTTTATACGAAAGAGACGGATTGGCTATTGGCTCCCTTACATCTGGAACCATAACAAAGATTTTCCTCAATCACCTAGAAAAAAGAATCCCCATCAACAGGTAAGACCCCGTGGATAAAATCTTATACTACAAGCGCTATGTGGGCGGTACGCTGCTTTTGGTCGATGCGAGGGGAAAGGGAATTTACTGAGATTTTAAATAAATTTAATGATATGAATGATAAAATTGAATTCAACGTACAACAAGGAAAAGCATGGTGAACTGCAGTTTCTTAATCTAGATATCGTGAAGCCAGAAGCCTTCAAAGTGTACTGGAAACCGACAACAACGGATATTTTGATATATAGTAACTGTTGTCATCTGAACGGCCGGAACCTTTCTGTCTTTCACTGTTTAATAGACAGAGAATTTGAAGTCTCGGTGAATAAACAAAACAGAATGACTGAGCTGAGCACCACAAAACAGCTAGCTAGAGCTAACGGATATGATGAAAGCACTGCGTATAAATTAATACACAAGTAACTGTGGACGATTGTAAATGAGAATTCCGAGCAGAATGCTGAGTCACGATTCCGTATTTCGGTAGTTTACCTCAGAAAGTGGCTGACATTTTAAAGCCTTTTTAAGTGTAAGCTGCATATAAAACAAGCTACTATTTAAGTTAAGGAATAATTTAAAAGATGAGGTTGTCAAATACAGTACATAGGGTGTCCACACAATTCAGTGTAACACTTGTAATGTGAACTACATCAGCCAAGTAGGTAGGTCATTCAGGAGGAGGTACAAGGAACACAGGAGCGCTTTCTGCTTACTAATTTCGATAAGTCAGCCGTAGACATCGTGAAACTGTCCACTCTATGTTGGGCACTGATTTTGGTCCAGAGCGACGTTTGGTTTACGCGCATTACACTGCACTGATGGCACGCAGGAGGGGCGTGGTGGATCTGGTGGCGAGACGCTGAGCACGTGGAACTGTCACACTCTGGACGCTGTCCTGTCATGACATCATGCCCGCCCGATAGCGCGAACACCGAACTACAATGAAGAGCCAAGGAAACTGCTACACCTACCTAATATCGTGCAAGGCCCCGGCGAGCACGCAGAAGTGCGCAACACGACGCGGCATCGACTCGACAGATGTCTGAAGTAGTGCTGGAAGGAACTGACACCATAAATACTGTAGGGCTATCCATAAATCCGTAAGAGTACGAGGTGGTGGAGATCTCTTCTGAACAGCACGTTGTTAGGTAGCACAGATATGCTCAATAAAGTTAATGCCTGGGGAGTCTGGTGGGCGGCGGAAGTGTTTAAACTCAAAACAGTCTTCCTGGAGCCATTCTGTAGCAATTCTGGACATGCGGGGCTGTCGCATTGTCCTGCTGGAATTTGCCAAGTCCGTCGGAATGCACAATGGACATGAATTGATGCAGGTGATCAGACAGGATTCTTACGTACGTGTCACCTGTCAGAGTTGTTATCTAGATGTATCAGGGATCCCACATCACTCCAACTGCACATGCCCCACACCATTACAGAGCCTCCACCAGTACCCTGCTGACATGCGGGGTCCATGGACTCTTGAGGTTGTCTCCATACCCGTACACGTCCATCCGCTCTTTACCATTTGAAACGAGACTCGTCCGACCAGGCAACATGTTTCCGGTCATCAACAGTCCAATGTCGGCGTTGACGGGCCGAGGCGAGGCGTAAATCTTTGTGTGGTGCAGATGTCAAGGGTACACGAGTGGGCCTTCGGCTCCGAAATCCCAATCGATGATGTTTCGTTGAATGGTTCGCACGCTGACACTTGTTGATGGCCCAGAATTGAAATCTGCTGCAATTTGGGGAAGGAATACGCTTCTGTCACGTTGAAATTCTCTTGAGTCGTCGTTGGTCCCGTACTTGCAGGATCTTTTTCCGGCCGCAGCGATGTCGAAGATTTGATTTTTTACCGGATTCCTGATATTCACGGTACACTCGTCTAATGGTCGTACAGGAAAATCCTCACTTTATCGTTATCTAAGAGGTGCTGTGTTCCCTTACTCGTGCGCGGACTATTAACACCACGTTCAACCTCACTTAAATCTTGACAACCTGCCATTGTAGCAAAAGTAACCGAGGTAACAACTGCACGAGTCACTTGTCTTATATAGGCGTCGCCGACCGAAGCGCCGTATTCTGCTTGTTTACCTATCTCTGTATTTGAATACGCATGCCTATATCAGTTTCTTTGGCGCTTCAGTGTATAGAGTACTGTACTGTGCTGTTTGAAAAGAAAGCGCGATGCACCGTCTTCATGTCCACAAAGCAGATCAACCCAACAGTTTATAATGCTCATTAATAAGCATCGATTGAACTGTATACATGTTTAATTGCATACGATATCGACCAGTGAGGAGCACTTTAATTCGACACAGAATTTAAGTCCGCATCAAAATTAATAAATCAAAAAAGTTACTCTATCAGCATGACAGGATGTGCTATCAATCCTACACACTCTTCACCAAACAATATTTTGATTGCCGTTATGAGAGCTGTATGTTAAATCGTCAATTTAATTAATAATTTGATGATTTGCCTAGTTTAGCCTGTACTTTAAATGTTGTTAGAGATACATGAATTCTGACTGAAGCAGTGAAAAGAAAGAGCTAATACATGTACAGTGCATATCTGTACAATAATTACTCAAGGTGGAGAGAGCAAACATTGAAACTGATCGCTGCAGTTTAAATACGTATTTATCCAGCTTTGATCTGTGGTCAAATTACTTAACTTAGAATCAAGTGTAATGTGTACTTTGATTCAGATTCTTTGCCCACTTCTGATGATGTATCTAGTTTTAAGACTGAAATATTTTATAAAAAGTTTTTAAAAAAATTGATGGTTGCTCGGAGTCGTTACGTGACGTACATAGTTGGGATTTTCGAAGTTAGGAGGACGAAACCTATAAAAAGGTGGCAGTCACCTTCCTCGTTCGCACTTGCTTGGAAGTAGTTCAAGAGGCAACACCAATGCTGTTTTGGGTGGTAATCGAGTCCCATACTTTTGGGACATACAAGGTTTTTCGTGACGACAGTCGCTACACTTACAAATATTCTTTGCCGTTGTTCAGTGGGGACATAAAAAATCCTTGGCGGTTAGCACTCAGATTTATTCTGCCAGTAGTTCGGTGGAACCTATTTGGCGCAATTTAAGTTGGTTCAGACTGAGAGTGATCTTATAGCGAGTCGAACTCTAACTCATTCTCTTTAGTGGGAACTTTAGGGATAATGATCAACAGTTAGGATCATTCCATTGTGTGACTATCGGACTTTGTGTTTTGTGTATAGCATCGATGCTAAATCTGAAATGTTTTGATCTGTGAGCACATGATGTGTTACCAGGCATTTTAATTGAATAGTCGCTTTACTAACCACTGCATTGGGCTCGAGCTGTTTAACTGTGCTTAACTTTGCTGATGAAATTTATCACCCATCAGCATTCAGTGCATGATTAAGCAGAATAAACTACTACTATTGAACTTCAGAAATTGTACTTGGGGAACGCTATTTAGACTTCTGCGCCTGTTTTCAACCTAGCATTGTTTAATCTGATTCATATATCAGCAACAATTTATTATTTTGTTTAGGAAAACGACTCAAGTACCGTTGATAGTATCCCCTACCATAACGCAGTCAGAGCCAAAAACTTTTATTTCTTAATATTTTACTCTAAAGTTAGAGCTATCTGAGTGTACTACGAACATCGTGGAAAACCGAAATACATTGCATGAACTGCTTTGAACTTCCGAGCTCCCAGGCAAGGTTACGCAAGATCTTCGTTCTTCGGTACCCGTTTGATTTCGTGTTTGCTGTCACGTAGTGCTCAGTCACGTTACTTCTGTGTTTATTTTCCGGGTGTGGCTTTCATGGATATATATGGTCTTGCGATTTGTAAATTTGAAAAATTTGCGATGCAGCCAAGAACATAAGAAGTGAACTACCGAAGAGTGGGGTCTGCTCTTCTCGAATAAGAGTAGATTCAGTCAGAATAGTGGTTCTGGACGTACCCTCGTATGGTGAGAGCTGGGAACACGTAACATATCCAGGAAAATCGCCGAACATAATCGTTTTGGCGGTCTAAACATCATGGTGTGGGGTGACAATAGAGTTGCATGAGCGTACTGCTCTCGAAATGTCTGAACACGGTACATTCACCACTCAACGTTATTATGACACTGCACTCCTCTCCATGCGCGTCTTTCCACGCGTTCACTCGTCCTTGACTTCATTTTTATGGATGACGGTGGGCGACCCCATCGAACAGAGCAGGCCGTTACCCGTCTTAAATCCCATCGAGCATGTGTGGGATGTGTTGGGGAGACGTATCCGTACTGAAGCCGTCGTCAACCGCACGGATGGAGGAATGGATCTCCCTGTCACAAGAACGTCTTACCAACCTTGCAGCCAGAATGGGGCACGTTGAAGAACATGTTATTCCGTCCGAGGTGATCACACACACTGTTAAGAACCAGTCCTGCTTTTATGTCCAAGGGACCATCGCATACCGCGATGACCTCAATATAATGATTGTCTTTGAATGAAAGTGTATTTTCTGTCAGTTACTATTCGTACCCTACTACTGCAGTTCTTCTACTTATGGTCCAACTTCCATTAAGTTATGTTACTTAGCAGTGACAAATCATTCGAATATCAGTTTCGTCCTTAAATTTTGCACAGCAGTGTATGTTGTTTCTATAGAAAATAGGTGGTTGCTATTGCGTGCCTTATGACGCTCCTGTTTTTACTATTACATTGAGACGTTTCTCTCCAGAGGTCCAAGGCCGTTAAATGGAATCATTGTATGACTGAGTGAAGCTGAGTATACTACCCATTTCAGCGCCCGGAGTGCTGAGTGCAAAAAGGATCAAACCGAAAGGCTGGAAAGCTAGCCACGTCACAACAATACACAAGAAAGGAAGTAGGACAAATTCACTGAATTGCAGACCAACGTCATTGATATCCGTTTATAATAATACTTTGGAGCAGACACTAACTGAGCAAAAGTTTTCGGACACTCCTATGCACTGCCGAGTTCACTGCTACTAGATATCAAGAGAGGCAGACTCGCCTGTAGAAAAGGAGGAGGGCGGAGAGCTGTAGAGTTGTAGAAAGTCATATGAAACCAGTGGAAGAAATCACTCGTGAGTTAAAAGTGCCCCTAGCACAATGACTACGTAGGAAGTTAAAAACAATGCGATATAGCAGTCGAGAAGCTCATCATTAGCAACAAATTTCTATAGTCAGTGTTAAGCGACGCCTGAAGGGTTACGGCGTTGTGTACTATACTACTGGCCATTAAAATTCCTACACCACGAAGATGACGTGCTACAGACGCGAAACTTAACCGACAGGAAGAAAATGCTGTGATATGCAAATGATTACCTTTTCAGAGCATTCATACGACGTTGGCGCTGGTGGCGACACCTACAACGTGCTGACATGAGGAAAGTTTCCAACCGATTTCTCATACACAAACAGCAGTTGACCGGCGTTGCCTGGTGAAACGTTGTTGTGATGCCTCGTGTAAGGAGGAGAAATACGTACCATCACGTTTCCGACTTTGGTAAAGGTCGGATTGTAGCCTATCGCGATTGCGGTTTATCGTATCGCGACATTGCTTCTCCCGTTGGCCGAGATCCAATGACTGTTAGCAGCATATGGAATCGGTGGGTTCAGGAGGGTAATGCGGAACGCCGTGCTGGATCCCAACGGCCTCGTATAACTAGCAGTCGAGATGACAGGCATCTTATCCGAATGGCTGTAACGGATCGTGCAGCCACGTCTCGATCCCTGAGTCAACAGATGAGGACGTTTGAAAGACAACAACCATCTGCACGAGCAGTTCTACGACGTTTGCCGCAGCATGGACTATCAGCTCGGAGACCATGGCTGCGGTTACCCTTGACGCTGCAACACACACAGGAGCGCCTGGGGTGGTGTACTCAACGACGAACCTGGGTGCACGAATGGCAAAACGTCATTTTTTCGCATGAATCCAGGTTCTGTTTACAGCATCATAATGGTCGCATCCGTGTTTGGCGACATCGCATTGAACGCACATTCGAAGCGTGTATTCGTCATCGCTGTACTGGCGTATCAGCCGACGTGATGGTATGGGGTGCCATTGGTTACACGTCTCGGTCACCTCGTGTTCGCATTGACGGCACTTTGAACAGTGGACGATACGTTTCAGATGTGTTACGAACCGTGGCTCTACCCTTCATTCGATTCTGTGAAACCCTACATTTCAGCAGGATAATGCACGACCGCATGTTGCAGGTCCTGTACGGGCCTTTCTGGATACAGAAAACGCTCGACTGCTGCCCTGGCCAGCACATTTTCCAAGTCTTTCACCAACTGAAAATGTCTGGTCAATGGTGGCCGAGCAACTGGCTCGTCTCAATACGCCAGTCACTACTCTTGATGAACTGTGGTACCGTGTTGAAGCTGCATGGGCACCTGTACCTGTACACGTCATCCAAGTTCTGTTTGACTCAATGCCCAGGCATATCGAGGCCGTTATTACGGCCAGAGGTGGTTGTTCTGGGTACTGATTTCTCAGGGTCTATGCACGCAAACTGCGTGAAAATGTAATCACATGTCAGTTCTAGTATAATATATTTGTCCGATGAATACCCGTTTATCATCTGCATTTCTTCTTGGTGTAGCAATTTTAAAGGACAGTAACGTACGTACAGCAGAGAAACATTTCGAGTTCCTTGTATCAGCATGACAACCAACGTATCCTGTCGTAAAACAGCGTCTGTGGGCTGATGTTTTGTCCTCAATAGCATTTCTGAAACGGACTGGAGTGCTCTGACTCTCGACATGAACCCAATGAAACACCTGTGAGATGACTCAGGACCTCTACGTCGCTCCACACTACACGTCTAAAATCACTTCCTTCTTTGGTCTCGGCTCTTTACGAAGAATGGGCTGGCATTCGTCCAAAGATCTTAAGACACCTCACTGAAAGTGTTCCCGGGACACTTCAAGGCGTTATGAATGTGATGGGTGGACACATCCATATTAAAGTCAGTGAAAAGGTATTTGGATACTTAGTATATACTTATTTCATTGTCGTTTATTTAATCTGACCAGTTAGGGCTTGAAAGCCCTTTCTTACATCTGACCAGGAACAACACATACAAAAAAAAACATAATAATCACATAATAATAATTTGCATTATTAATAAAGAAATAATAACAAAAATAATGATAACACCAATAACGATGATGATATATTGTAGGAATTAAGAATTATATTGATTAGTTTAGCACCTTCTAAGCTTTGTTTGGTATCACAAGAAGTGGAAGGAATAATGAAAGAGGAGATAATTGAGAAAGTGACAACGGCTGCTAGGAAAGAAGAGAATTTCAATAGGGAATTCTGCAGACGAGGGAAGAGAAAAGTGGTGGGGAAGAGAGGGCTGACGAGAAGAGATTTTTACTGTGCTAGAAGGTGGCAGTTAGCTGTCTTTTGTGCTTTGAAACGATTTTAATTTCTCTAATATTTTGAGCAAGTTTGTTTCAACACGGGTTGCTGGTGCAGAATATTATTTAGACATCATGGCAGTTTAGTGTAGTGGTGCAAAGAGGATTTTACTTTGTTGAGAACGAGTATTTCCGCTATGTTGTTCAGATAGTAGGGTAAGGGTTGAAGATAAATAAGGAGTGCAACGATTGAAAAGACGATAGAGCAAACACAGGGTATGATAATCTGTACACTTATGTGGACGTAACCATTACAATTTCCCATAGCAAGAGTGATATGGTAGAAATAGCGAGCATGACAAGTGTACCGCACACAAGCATTGATCGCCAGTTCCTGCTCTCATACGAAAGACCTTGGAGAATAGCATCATCATAATCAGGGTTGGGGAGTATTAGTGGCTCTACCAGTTTCTTATTTTATGTACATAGTGAATGAAGTGATGGTGATACCTTTTTACAGACTGATAAGTCTTTTGTGAGCGACTGACATTTCTTGAAGGCTGTATGCAGATTTTTTGGGCTTGCTCTTGGGTATAACTGAAAGTCATCAGGGTATAAATGATATTTATAATGAGAGACAAAAGTCGACACATCATGAACATATAACGAGAAAAGTAATGACCCAACACTGAAACGTGTGACTCTACTGGTACTATGTTCTTCCATTTTGACCTCTTTTGATAAAATAGTGTATACTGTGTTCCATCAACATGAAATACCTCAAGGAAAATGTTCTATTGACACCTTACGAGCAGGGATTCACAAAATGTCGTTGTTGTGAAACGGAATTAGCTCTTTAATAATGGGCTTACGAGTGTTCTTCCGGGTTATTGTTTCCATTTTCTGCACAATATTTCGACGTCCCCGACCCAGTTGTCCTCTTCGGCTGCTGTGATTTTGCTATTAAGTGTAGTCGCTGCCTGACCTCCAACCAGATCATTGTTAAATTTCGCGCCCATTTCAAAAATGCTACCAACAGCAGATTCCATGAACTCCATGGAGCATATTGTGGCTTCTTTCCCACCGGTGCTAATGCTAAATCCATCTCCAAGGAAGAACGAGTAGTACTGAAAAATCTGCGGGAGGACAAGGAAACTGTAGTTTTGCCAGTTGATAACGGCAACGCTACGGTAATAATGCCACGTGTGGGCTACCAATAAGAAGATATTCTATCTTCTCAGTGAAGTTGCATACAGCCAGACAAATGTCGATCCTACAAATAAAATCGAGAGGAAGATGATGGCTCTCCTCAATGAGTCAGGCTTGACACATAAAGTATTTAACGGTCTTAAAACACGAGCAGCAGTACCATAATGACTATACGATCTTCGTAAAGTACACAAGGAAGTAATTCCTTTCAAGCCCATAGTTAGTATTGGCGCACCTACACTCCAGCCAGCAAAATACCTGAAATGCATTCTCAGAGAATATGTGAGGAAGTGCGAACATCACTTTCGCTACTTTGCACATCGCGTCAGTCAACTGTGGTTCCAGGATATGGTTCTTATCGTCAATTTCGACGTAGTCTCCCTCTTCACGAGAGTTGCATTTCCTAGTTTCTTGGGACACATCCCAGAAACGTTCGACGATTGCTTCAGAGAACGTTGTATGCATGATCTGATATTAACTTATTTCTTGTTCGATGCTAAATATTATGAAGAAACGGATGCAAGCGTAAATTTCGGTTAGATGATACATAACACAAATTCAAAGGTAGATCCAACGAAATGGCTAGGAACTACAATTACAAACGACTTAAATTGAAAGTATCACATAGGAAATGATGTTGAGAAGACAAAAAATGACTGTGAGTCTTTGGAAGATCACTTAGAAGACGCAACAAAGCTACTACAGAAACTGCCTTCACTAAGCTTGTCCGTCCTCTTCTGAAGTATTTTTGAAATGTATGGGATTATTAACAGATAGGACTGACGGAGGACATCGACACTGTTCAACGATTATGTAGAATGGTGCTCACTTTCAATAGTGCGAGAGTGTATAGACCCTAATCCTGTCGAATGGGTCAAAGTACGTCGTGAATGACGTGTAGCGAAAGCATGGACGCCAAGAACGTTCATTTTACGACCACGTTTTTGGTATTACTTCAGTATTAAACATGTAGTTTATTCATCGACGTGTATTCCGTCCATGAAATTAAATGAAAGGCCGTTTGTTTTTTTACAGTACGCGTTTCGCTTCTTTCATTTTTGAAGCATCTTCAGTGGCCTGTAATACATGTTTCTTTTTATACATACAGGGCTATTACAAATGACTGAAGCTATTTCATAAATTCACTGTAGCTCCATTCATTGACATATGGTCACGACACACTACAGATACGTAGAAAAACTCATAAAGTTTTGTTCGGCTGAAGCCGCACTTCAGGTTTCTGCCGCCAGAGCGCTCGAGAGCGCAGTGAGACAAAATGGCGACAGGAGCCGAGAAAGCGTATGTCATGCTTGAAATGCACTCACATCAGTCAGTCATAACAGTGCAACGACACTTCAGGACGAAGTTCAACAAAGATCCACCAACTGCTAACTCCATTCGGCGATGGTATGCGCAGTTTAAAGCTTCTGGATGCCTCTGTAAGGGGAAATCAACGGGTCGGCCTGCAGTGAGCGAAGAAACAGTTGAACGCTTGCGGGCAAGTTTCACGTGTAGCCCGCGGAAAATTGGCTCGTGCCAGAACTGGAGACCGACAGCGCCGACTTCATCTTTCAACAGGATGGTGCTCCACCGCACTTCCATCATGATGTTCGGCATTTCTTAAACAGGAGATTGGAAAACCGATGGATCGGTCGTGGTGGAGATCATGATCAGCAATTCATGTCATGGCCTCCACGCTCTCCCGACTTAACCCCATGCGATTTCTTTCTGTGGGGTTATGTGAAAGATTCAGTGTTTAAACCTTCTCTACCAAGAAACGTGCCAGAACTGCGAGCTCGCATCAATGATGCTTTCGAACTCATTGATGGGGACATGCTGCGCCGAGTGTGGGAGGAACTTGATTATCGGCTTGATGTCTGCCGAATCACTAAAGGGGCACATATCGAACATTTGTGAATGCCTAAAAAAAACTTTTTGAATTTTTGTATGTATGTGCAAAGCATTGTGAAAATATCTCAAATAATAAAATTATTGTAGAGCTGTGAAATCGCTTCAATCATTTGTAATAACCCTGTATAATACATCTTGCCATTTGTTCTCTTGGTATTCAGACTAGAAACAAGCTTTGTAGCACAAATATCGTGATGCCAAATTATAGTTCGGTATAACTCACGATTTCCAATGTTGTTAGTCCATATGTGTGATCCTGAAGATGTGTTCATTTGTCCCCATGTTCCGCTGGCCAATTTCCCGTTTTTTCGCCCACATTTGTTATAACATGTCACTTGCACTTTTCATTTTGTGTTCAATATGTGTGTGTTTACGGAGTGTAGTGTTGCGAACTGTCGCTGTGTGTTTATCTTTCGTCTTCTGATTGTGTTGTGTCTGTTTAATTGATAATTTTCATTTGTTTTGTTTGTTTGTGCGTGTGTGTGTGAGAGAGAGAGAAGGGGGGGGGGGAGGAATAGGGATAAAGAGAGAGAGAGAGAGAATGAGAAGGAAGCAGTGGGAGAGGAAAATTCATCAGTTATGTACTGCAGTTATGTTTCAGATTTCTGTTTCTTATTGTTTTTGTGGCTAACATTATCAGCGAGTTATTGTTTATGTTAATTTGGTCACTAATTACCATATTTTTCATTGCAACAGCTCTTTGTATGTGAAAGTTTTATTATAGTGGCAGGAGGTTTCTTTTTTTTTTTAACAATCTTCATGAAAATTATTAGCGTGAACAGTCATAACAAAAAATTCTTGCCAACAAGAAAACTTTCATATGCAAAGACCCCTTGCAACGAAAAAGTAAGTAACTATGACCAAACCTATACAAGCTATAACTCTTTCATCACATTAGCTACAAACACAATAACAAACAAAAATCTGAAACATAACCGGAGTATATAACTGATGAATCTTCCTCTCCCAATCCTTCCATCTAGTTCCCTCCTCTCTCCCAGTCCTTCACTCTCTCTCTCTGTCTCTCTCTCTCTCTCTCTCACACACACACACACACACACACACACACACACAAAACAAATGAAAACTATCACACTACACAGAGACAACACAAACAAAAGACGAAAGATAAGAACACAACAACAGTGGGCAACACTACACTCTGGAAACACACTCATATTGAACACAAAACGAAAAGAGCAAGTAATGTGTTATAACAAATGTGGGTGAAGAAACGCCGGAAGTCAGCCATCTGGAGCTTGGGGACCAAATGAACACGTCTCCTGGAACACACATCTGGACTAACAATACTGGAAATTGTAAGTAACACCAAACGATAATTTACATCACGATATTTGTACTACAGAAGTTGTTCCTAACCTGAAAAACAAGCGGAAAACATGGCAAGACGTAACAAAGTAACGTATCGTAACAACTACATAATACATTTATTATACATATAAAAAGAAACATGCATTCCAGGTCACTGAAGATGTTTCACAAATAAAAGAAGCGAAACGCCTATGGCAAGAAACAAACTACCTTTCATTTAGTTGCATAGACGGAAGCAACTAAGGAACGACGGAAAACGAAAAAATGACGATATCTCCATCCATTACATCCCTCCAATTCATTTGTCTACTGGTTTATTCAGTCAAATACTCTCAGAGAAGGAATATACATTCGGAATTCTATACTTTTATTATCTCTTTGGAACTACATTTCATTCTTTATTACCTCTTTGGAATTACATTTCATTCTATCTTTTAATGATGTTATAACCTGTTACTAACTATTATTGTCTTCCCTTTGTCTCACGATACTCCATGCGTTGGAAGAAATACAGGTTGTTCCGGAAAGATTCACCCCATTTCACAAGAGTACATCGTCTACATAAGTCAAGATAGAAACTTAGGGTAAATTATTATTTAGTCATAGAACTACAAAATTTTTGTTTAAAAAGGTCCTATCTCATTTTTTTGAATGCACGTTGTAAGACAAAACTTTTCTCTGGTCTTTTCGAGGAAAATCTAGGAAATAATATTGAAAGCACCATATGTTTTAATTTAGTATATGCAGATATTTTCTAAACACACAAGAAATTGCAACGAACAAATTAATACTTTACTCGTTAGGCCAAGTAGAAGTTAAAGAAGGAGAAATAATGTGCGTCTTCGTTTTTATTTTTCACTGAAATGCATCAATACTGAGCCTGGCCTGTATGGCTGAAACGGAATATGCATGCGCCTACCAGAGTTATACATTAACTGCGAGTTTAATTTTCGAACAGCTTGAACAGTGATCAACACCTTATCGTGCATTACATCCTCGACCTAGTACAAAAGTTCAAAACAAAATCACTGTCTTATCTTGGGTCAAAGCGTATAGTGGAATACCAGGTTATGAGTGAGTTGACGTCGCAGTGAAGGAAGCAGCGTGTACAGAACAGACTAAGAGTGCGATAAAATAACACCTAGCGCATCCCCATAGCATCAAAATACAAACCGAAATCTAATCGTTGTCTTGTAACATTATCTAAAATACTCAACAGAAATTATAAAGCGAATTTGAAGCTAATTAACGTGCGTTTTTTCAGACATGGGCAAGCTTGTGATAACGCTGCCTGACCGGAATGAGCGACAAATGGTTAAACTCTCGCAAGCGCAACGTGGGTTTCACTGGTGTCTTACTGAATGAAAATGATTAATCAGCCTAATTACGGAATTCTACAAAGCTCGTGTAATGAGTTCGATCTTACAGACGAAGGCTCGTGGGGTGTCAATGTCTTTACGATCTGTACGATCCGAATCGAAGTATCTTAGAACAGAATTTTTTGAAGCATAATAATATCGACGAAATTTAGTAGAGAACTGATCTGAGTTTGTAGCTTCTGGTGGAACTGCATTCAGCGGAAGACGGTAACACCAGTACTTACCGTGGAGCTGAAAATATTACAGAAGAAGAAGAATAGTGCGTGGCAGTCCAAAGCGTTAGCATTTCTTGCAGCAAAAGAGCCATTAAATTAGACAAAGAATCTTGAGACATCTGTTAAATTGCAACGCAAGCTACTACTACTTCTACTAAATGTTAATATAATTTTAACTCTGTGAAAGCTATCTGAAGTTCAGAGGCAAGAGAGACTGTTTAACTTATCGCTGCTTTAATGAATTTCGATCCTCTACCGCTTTAACTTGATGTGCAGATTTCTTGAACTCTTTCTTCACTCTTTTCCGCGTGAGCATGCAAGCGAACGACACGCAGCTATCGACTGCTCTGTGTGACTCTCATTATATTGCAATTACACGCTTGTTTAATTTAATGTTTAAGTAAAAAGATATTGTAAAGAGCAGACTGAGGTAAGAAATAATTAAAAAAGCAAGGTAAAATTTATGTTTCGTGTTACTTCATTGAGCAGCTGGATCCAATAACAAATGCAATCGTGATTAACATATTTTCTGTGTTGAAGTCAGGTTATTCTTTAGTAAAATCTTTGTGGCTGTCTATGTACGAATTGCTGCGAAAGAGGATACTAAAGGTAACACTGAGAAGAATTTTTTTCCTCGCACATGCATTCATTGTCATTAAAGAAACTGAATTCCTTGATTAGGATAGTGATTGCTAGTTACATTGTATGTACATCGCTATGTGACTTTTTGAAAGTAAATTTCAACCAGTTTAATTAACATTTTCGTCATTAACTTTGACTGTGACTACATGCAACATATTTGCATATGCAATACTAATCTTTTCTCTGCAGCCGCTACAAGTACAGTACTGTGCGTGCCTATGAGTAGGACTTGGATAAAGATGTTTGATCAGCTTTTTCTTCATCGCTCACGAAGGTGTCAAAAGACAGAGGAACTACAACAAGGGGTGATGACAACACACACAGCATTACCCATGAATGTAAAAGTCATGTTGAAGGCTAATGACTTCTCAATATATTTTTATTTGTATCAGTTCATAATACAAGAACAAATTACTGCGTAGATCAGTACTGTGATCCATCAACCTTTTGACCAGAAATCATTTGTTTCACCTTATACTAAATGGTGCGGTGTCCAATAATAACAATCATTTATTATTCACCACATTGTGTTCCTGTCAGTTATGTAGTATTTACAAAATTTTGATGTCTATAGGGGTAATTTACGAAGATAAATGTCAAAAAACTAAAAGTAATGTAGCATTTGAGAAACGATTAATATCTTATAACTACAGTAATGTGATGTTTGTGTTATCTGGGGCTGCAGATAGCAAATTGGCCTCTCCCCTCTCTGTTCGGACATGGAAAGGGTAAAGTGTCTTCTGTAGAAATTGTTTTTATGTGTAATGAACTATTAGGAAACAGAGAATTAATGTAAAGATTCAGAAATTATATTAGAGAAAAAATATTTAGTGAAATCATTGCTACAATGTAGAACGATCTAACATCTTCGCCAAGACTATATTATAAGTAATACAATGGAAAATGTTTGGACAAATTGTCAATAAATTGATATAAAGTTTTGAATAATTTTAATTACATTCCTGTAAAAAAAGCTGTGTAACATTATTTCACGCGGTTTGCCGTTTTTTCGTACTCCTGAATGGGATTTGATACTTTTTGCTAATTAACAAAGTAATTTTTGGCATAATGTGTATAATTTTGTTAGCTGTATTGATGGAATTTCAAATGGTGTTTTCATGTAGAATGTATTAGAAACGAACTGACGTTACGAGGACATTCGCTAGAGGAAAAAATCCGTTTGTGGCTGAGACTACCGAAGCAAATACATAGATTTCATTGTGTGTCACACGACATTACAAGAAAGTAGTTACAACTACGTATTTCCAAATTACGAGACTCTTTTAAAAATTGTCATTTACTGGAAGGAGTTTGCTTATTGTGTGTTTTCTGTGAAAACAGAGCAGCCACACGCTTTCCTGAAATCTGAATATTGTGAAGTTTTATGGAGAGAAAATGTTCTTCTGCTCAAATGTTCATGTGGAACCTTCCTCTCAAAAAGTGGGCACCCGATTTTGTTTCTATACTTGAGTGTCTCATTTCATTATCCTCTTCATGTATTAATATCATTACTATTTCTTCGGGTTTAATTCCATTAATAGAGACAGCACGTTGATTTCAGGTACAATTCTGTTGGTACTCGGTATCCAGGTGACCACATTGTTTTTTTATTACCTTTGTTATGTTGAGAAGTACTTTGTTCGCTTCCCGAAGTCCGATAGTACACGGTTAACCTTGATGAAATAAGCTAGCGAAGTGCCCAACAAAGCGTGAATTATACTAATGAATTTCTTTTGAAGGTGTAGGTTCGAAGCGATTCTTTTTTAGCACCAAAGTATTGGTGTTGTTGCGAAACTTAATTTTAAAACGCCTCCCTCTATTGTCTTTACAACGGGATATTTACATTGATGGTGTACGCTGCCTGACAAAAAAAGTGAAGCACTCAAAAGACACGCTTGGATAGCAATGGTACACACCATCGGCGATATGTAAAAGTGATTAGGTTTGTAATTATCTGTGACAGAACGGCCATCGGAGTGCATCAGTGTCGTTCGCGTTTAGTGTTGGTACCAGGCCTAGTGCGGCATGTGAGGGTTGTGAACAGCGTCATAAATTTAACGTTCCGTGTGAAGAACAAGGAGATGCCGCGTACTTGTGCGAGACAGTGTTATCAGCATCTGACAGAGACTGAAAGGGGGCTCATTCTGCCTCTCGATTTGGAGGCTGCTCTAATCGTGCAATATTCAGATTAGTGGGGCATTTGGATGTGACAGTGGCCCGATGCTGGACTGCATGGCAGCGTGAGGGCAAGGATACTCATCGTCGAGGTTCCAACCGGATATGTGTGACTATCACAAGGGCGGATAGGCACATTGTGCGTGACGCACACCGTAACCCCATCACATCTGCGTCCGCTATCCGAGAACAAGTAATGGACTCCCTGCAATATACTGTGTGATCCTGCACGACTGGTTGGTGAAGCCGGACTTAGTAATTACTGCCCCATGCGTATGGCACCGTTAACACGACAACAGGAACGGTTGCTTTTAAAATGGTGCCTTCACTGGTAAGCGTCGACTGCTAATGAACGGCGTCGCATTCAGTTCAGCGACGAATCGCGGTTCTGCGCTGCCCCGGCTGACGATCGTCGCTGACAATGGTGGCGACCGGGGCAGGAGTCTTATCCTTCCAGTGTTTTGGAGAGTCAGTGTTAATCCTGGCACAGTCGCGTGGGGAGTAACCGGGCACGACTTCAAGTCATGGCTATAGTGACAGAGGGAACAACATAATAGTGCGTCACGGCTGTCCTGTGTCCTCACGTGCTACCTCTCAGGCGAGTGTCGTGATGCCATTTTTTGACATAACAATGCTCATCCGGAAATGGCACCTCCCTCTACGAACCGTCTGCGTGATGCTGAGGTACTCTCGTGTCCCCATTAGAAAACGTGCGGGAGCAGACAGGATGTTCCTTGAACATACTCTCAGCTCAAATATAATAAACTTTCTTGAGACTGAGAAGCTTACGTCCACGAATTAGCATGGTTTTCGAAAGCATCGCTCGTGTGAAACTCAGCTTGCCCTTTTCTCATATGATATACTGCGAATTATCGAAGAAGGGCAACAGGCAGATTCCATATTTCTAGACTTCCGGAAAGCATTTGACACGGTGCCCCATTGCAGGCCGTTAACGAACGTCGAGAATATGGAATCAGTTCACAGATACGTGAGTGGCTCGAAGACTTCTGAAATAATAGAACGCGACGGCGAGTGTTCATCAGAGATAAGGGTACCGTCAGGGGTGCCCCAGGGAAGTGTGATAGGACGGCTGTTGTTCTCTACATACATAAATAATTTGGTGGGCACGCTGGCCAGCAATCTGCGGTTATTCGCTGATGATGCCGTGGAGTACGGTAAGGTGTCGAAGCTGAGTGACTGTAAGAAGATGCGAGACGACTTAGACAAATTTTCCAGTAGGTGCTATGAATGGCACCTAGCCCTAAATGTGGAAAAATGTAAGCTGATGCGGATGAGTAGGAAGATCAAACCTGTAACATTTGGATCAGTATTGCTAGTGTCCTGCTTGACATAGTCATGTCGGTTAAATATCTAGACGTAACGTTGCAAAGCGATATGAGATGGAACAAGCATTTGAGAACTGTGGTAGGGAAAACAAGTGGTCGACTTCGGTTCATTGGGAGAATTTTAGGAAAGAGTGGTTCACCTGTAAAAAAAACCGCGTATAGGACGCTGGTGCGACCTATTCTTGAGCACTGGTCGAGTGTTTGGGATCCGTACCAGGTCGGATTGAAGGAAGACATCGAAGCAGTTCAGAGGCGGGCTGCTAGATTTGTTACCCGTAGTTAGAACAATACGTAAGAGCTACGGAGATGCTTCGGGAACGCAAATGGGAATCTCTGGAGGGAGGGCGACGTTATTTTCGAGAAACACTATCGAGAAACTTTAGAGAACCGACATTTGAAACTGACTGGCGAACATTTCTACTGCCGCCAATATACATTGAGCGTAAGGACCGCGAAGATAAGATACGAGTAATTAGCGCTCATACGGAGGCATATAGACAATCCTTTTTCCCTCGCTCTATTTGCGAGTGCAACAGGAAAGGAAATGATAGTAGTGGTACAGGGTACCCTCCGCCACCCACCGTACGTTGGCTTGGGGAGTATATGTGTAAATGTAAATGTAGATGTTAATTCCATTCCAGTGACAGTAACCAAGATATCAAGGACCATTTCCAACAGGAGAGGATACAACGTTTTTATGACACCCTTTCAGCCCAATCTGTGCATGTGCGCAGGCCAAGTGGGGTGCAACATCATACTGATAAGTTGATTCATGCTGTCAAGTAGTTTGTAAATTTGACTCGATTTTTTAATCACTGGAATAACACACCTTTTCAACCTATTAAGTTTCATTCGGTTTCCTCCTCCCTTTCAGTGTGGTTCATTTTATTTTGCCAGACAGCGTACATTTCGAAGTTTCTTGTAGGCGTCATCTTTGAAAATTGTTTATATTCATATAACAGTGTAGAAAACATGTGGACATTGCTTCAGTGTGGCGACATATACAACAGAAATCATCAAAATTTGCCTATATTCACTTTAGACGTTTTGACGTCAGAGGGACGGTCCTTTGATAACAGTCTGGGGCCTCGATGTTGAAGCTGTGCTTCGAGATGCACATTGTTTGCTGTTTTGAAGTTTTCCATTCGTTTCACTATCTCGGTTTTACGAAGAACAGCCGCTATGGCTACTATGAAAAATTATTGTTTGTATTCGTCCTAATTTCGAAGACTGGACTGCTCTTCACACTTTTCTATCCTGTGCCAAATATCTTTTCTCTGAAACTAATGCAGCCCACATCCATTTCAACCCGCTTATTGTAGAAAACACTCTACAGTTTTTATACCTGATTCTTCCCTCCCATTACAATATTGACTATTCCTTAATGCCTCAGGATACCTACTATTTATTTTAGCCAAGTGTGCCATAAAGCTTTTCTTTGGCCTGTTTATTAGCGCCTGTAATGCCACATTCCACAAACTTCTACTCCATTCTAGTCCCTGCTATTTATCATCAACGTTTAGCTCCCACACAGCATTACACTCCACGTGAATATTTTCAGAAAATACTTCCTAACGCTTATTTTTCGGTTACTGACGGAGAAACACTTTTAAGTCAAGAGTATCAGACCAAAGACGATATTGCCGGACGCCATTATAATTCTGACGGTATGAAGATTTTACATTATGTCAAATATCGTATATGTGTTTACGTTTAAGAGACAGAGACAATGTAATAGCATTCTATATAATATTATATTCCCTTACTGTTAGTGTTGACAAGGAACGATTACCTAAAACAGAAACTCGATTAGTACACACTTATCTCTCTCTCTCTCTCTCTCTCTCTCTCTCTCTCTCACACACACACACACACACACACACACACACAGTTCGATCGCTCCTTCAGGCATAGGTGTGTGTGTTGTTATTAGCATAAGTTAGTTTAAGGAGTGCGTAAGTCCAGGAACCGATGACCTTAGCTGTTTGGTCCCTCAGGAATTCGCACACATTTGAACATTTTGAACACACACACAAAAACAACCACGCGCAACGAACGCTCTCTCAGGCATGGACACTAACAAGAATCGATTGTTAACAACACTAAGAATATAATGTCGGTAGTGACTTTATTCTCTCAGCAAAATATAATACTAACGCGCATTTTAGGTACAGCAGAAAATCTGAAAAAAGTGCTGTACATGTACCTCACAGTAACAGGCTGTTTGTAAACCACTACATAAAATTACCAAAATTACCATGTGTAAAGTTTCTAAAATTTTTTTCAATATGTTTATCCACTTATGTAACATTGAAACAGTAAATTGAAAAGAAGTGAAGCAGCAAAAATTTATATAATTGTCACAAAATAACGAATATCAAGCACACGATTTGCAATATTTCATTATTAAATTATCAAATGTGGACGCTAATGAATAGCTGACGAGAAACTGTAGCTCACACAGTTACAACTGGGTTATAGTTACATGTAGTACACTGTAAAGTCTTACTTATCGTCACCAAAAGCTGTTTAGACGTTTGTCTCGGGTATATTTGACAACGCAAGTTGATTTTCAATGCCAGTTTATACAAGTATTGCCCATCGTAAGTACAGAGTCCAAAGGTACTACTACCAGAATTTAAAATGAAATTTATAGGACAAGAAGCCGTTCTTTAGCAGCAGTTTATTTGAGTGAGGCCTTTAATGCATTATCGTAATGTTGTTTATAACCTTCTTATGGAATAACTGTACAGGAACATGAGGACCATATCAGGGGAGATTAGACTCAAATGGTAATATTCACGGGACATGGATTCAAGATGAATATCAACAGAATTACGAGAAGAAATTGGGAAACAACGGGAACGAGAAGAGGAAAGGCAGTAACCAAGCCAGTTGTTGAAACTGGGAAAGCGAAGCAAAACTGGAGAATTAAATGCACCACGCTAATAAGCCAGAGATCAACGACAGAAGGAGGATGAAGAGTAACCAGTGAAGCAGACACATAATGAAAATCTCGGAAGCAGAGAGGGACAAGAGAATAGAATGTATGAAGAGTTTCCGGGAGGAAAAGTAGGATATGCAATCCATAAATGAGTTACCGTGACCTACAGAGGACATTACGGAAGAAGGGAAAGAATGTTACTTATTCAAAGTGTGGGTGGAAAATAAAGTTCAGAGGCTTCTTAGAACTGATCTAGTGTGATTCACTGCAGTTGACGATACTAGAATTGGTGTTTGTGGGAACAGCTACCTCTGTTTACAGCATTTAAATGAAGTAGTGTGGTAAATTTTCCAATTTTAGAGCACTCGTAATGGCTCGTTATAAGTTACTGGTGTGACTTATCCCGAAATAAGCTTAGCAGTTAGTGAGAGACCCTTGAAAAACACAGTATCATTTAATTGTCCTAAGCTGTGCAGAGAAGCAATGTGCGTGTTAGCTTAAACCAGAGTTTCTTAACCTCTGTTTTGCAGGAACTCTGTGTTCCATGAGCACTCAAGGATTCCGCGATAGTTACATGCCTTTTTTCGTAACACGCAAAAAAGTAACTGAAAATAATTAATGCCTCTTCGAAATTTAAAAGAACGAAATAACAACCATTCTTCGATTCTGAGTATAAATTTCAAAGTAAAAGTCCATTTGAATACGACACCGACAGCGAATAAGCCTGTGTTTATCGTTTCGGCGCAAAAGGCCACGTTAGAGTTTCTAACATTTGCAACTACATATATCTGCAAAACAATGTTCTCAGCTTACGCGTCGACAAAAAATAAACGTTGCAAGCAGCTTGGTGGCGAACCTGTCATGAAAATTCAGCTTTCATTCATAGAAGCTAAGAACCACTTGCCACAATAAAAATTAAATTTAAAAATCCTGGTTCACTATGTGTTTTAAATGTAATTACTTTAAAAACATATGGATTGATTTTGAAATTACTTTCTGAAGGAAAATAATAATATTGGTAATAATTTGCCATTTTTGTTGAAAATAATCCAGTTACAGAATTTTGTATTACAAACACCCTATGGAAACAAACCACGGATTCTACGACAAATTTGGACGTTCAAAAAGGTTCCTCTCGAAAATATTAAGAAACATTGGCTTAAAGCACATCTAGCAGCAGGGTGCTGATACTGTACCTGCTGGTATATATTAATTAATTGTTTTGAGGCATCCGAGAAATTGCTGGCATTTGCTTGGGTGTGGATGGAAGGTTAGAGGACAGCTGAGCGTTACTGTTTATCCAGTTTCCACGGTGTCAGGCTATTCGATGTAAACTTTGACTGGTAACTTGTCAGGAAGTGATGGAAAGGGTTAGTGACTGAATTTTTATCGGTGATGTATCATGACCTGAGAGTAGGGGTTAGCGGGGGAACACTTATCGGATGACAGTACCATTTAATTGTGTGGCATACTGGGAAGATGGAAACGGCCTGTTACTTCGAACCACATCCCTGCTAGTGCAGCTGCGGTGTATACTAGTTTGTTTGTGAACCACTCAGCACAGTGTCCCGGGTCCGGATCGAGGGAGAGCTGTATGAAGGACGAGCAGCCTCCGCCACCTCCTCCTTGGGCCCCACGGCCAGGATGCGGCGGCGGTCCTTGACGGCGGCCAGCAGCGCAGACAGCACCGAGAGCCGGCGCAGCAGGCGCCCCCGCAGCACGACGCGGCGCGCCGCCCACTGGAAGCGCTCCAGGGCGCGCCGCCTCCACAGCCACTCCGGCTCCAGGGCGTCCTCTGAAACCTCGGAGGAGGAGGAAGAGCCAGCCGACTCCGTGCCTACCTCAGAGACCGTCGCCGATGCCGGAGTGGCCTGGCCGTCAGAGGCAGACGGCTCGCCGCTGCCGCCGTCTTGCAGTGATCCCCTGTAAGCACAAGGCACGTGCAAAATGACACGGTGTTATGGGACAGATTTTTTTTCAAAACAGCTGCGTAACCTCATACACGGAAGTGCCAATGGTTATGGAATACCTCCTAATATTGTGTCGGACCTCGCCCTGCCCAATATAGTGCAGCAACTCGATGGCATGGACTCGACAAGTTGTTGGAAGTTCCCTGCAGAAATACTGGACCACGTTGCATCTATGTTGTTGTTGTTGTTGTTGTTGTTGTTGTGGTCTTCAGTCCTGAGACTGCTTTGATGCAGCTCTCCATACTACTCTATCCTGTGCAAGCTTCTTCATCTCCCAGTACCTACTGCAACCTACATCCTTCTGAATCTGCTTAGTGTATTCA
The DNA here is from genome assembly GCF_023864345.2 of Schistocerca serialis cubense. Classification (NCBI taxonomy): domain Eukaryota; kingdom Metazoa; phylum Arthropoda; class Insecta; order Orthoptera; family Acrididae; genus Schistocerca; species Schistocerca serialis. The sequence continues at coordinate 340,190,186 of NC_064645.1, forward strand.
TCTCTTGGTCTCCCTCTACGATTTTTACCCTCCACGCTGCCCTCCAATACTAAATTGGTGATCCGTTGATGCCTCAGAACATGTCCTACCAACCGATCCCTTCTTCTAGTCAAGTTGTGCCACAAACTCCTCTTCTCCCCAATTCTATTCAATACCTCCTCATTAGTTATGTGATCTACCCATCTAATCTTCAGCATTCTCCTGTAACACCACATTTCGAGAGCTTCTATTCTCTTCTTGTCTAAACTATTTATCGTCCATGTTTCACTTCCATACATGGCCACACTCCAACAAATACTTTCCGAAACGACTTCCTGACACTTAAATCTGTACTCGATGTTAACAAATTTCTCTTCTTCAGAAACGCTTTCCTTGCTATTGCCAGTCTACATTTTATATCCTCTCTACTTCGACCATCATCAGTTATTATGCCCCCAAATAGCGAAACTCCTTTACTACTTTAAGTGTCTCATTTCCTAATCTAATTCCCTCAGCATCACCCGACTTAATTCGACTACACTCCATTATCCTCGTTTTGCTTTTGTTGATGTTCATCCTATACCCTCCTTTCAAGACACTGTCCATTCCGTTCAACTGCTCTTCCAAGTCCTTTGCTGTCTCTGACACTATTACAATGTCATCGGTGAACCTCAAAATTTTTATTTCTTCTCCGTGGATTTTAATACCTACTCCGAACTTTTCTTTTGTTCCCTTTACTGCTTTTTCAATATACAGATTGAATAACATCGGGGAGAGGCTACAACCCTGTCTCACTCCCTTCCCAACCACTGCTTCCCTTTCATGTCCCTCGACTCTTATCACTGCCATATGCTTTCAGTACAAATTGTAAATAGCCTTTCTCTCCCTGCATTTTACCCCTGCCACCTTTAGAATTTAAAAGAGAGTATTCCAGTCAACATTGTCAAAAGCTTTCTCTAAATCTACAAATGCTAGGAACTTAGGTTTGCCTTTCCTTAATCTAGCTTTTAAGATACGTCGTAGGGCCAGTATTGCCTCACGTGTTCCAACATTTCTACGGAATCCAAACTGATCTTCCCCGCGGTCGGCTTCTACCAGTTTTTCCATTCGTCTGTAAAAAATTCGTGTTAGTATTTTGCAGCTGTGACTTATTAAACTGATAGTTCGGTAATTTTCACATCTGTCAACACCTGCTTTCTTTGGGATTGGAATTATTATATTCTTCTTGAAGTCTGCGTCTATAGCCGTCGATAATTGCGAAAGTGTTGTCCGTGCAGGATTTTGTGCACGAACTGTCCTCTTGACTATGTCTCATAAATGTTCGATGGGATTCATGTCGGGCGATCTGGGTGGCCAAATCGTACTCCCGAATTGTCCAAAATGCCTCTGAGCCCTATGGGACTTAACTTCTGAGGTCATCAGTCCCCTAGAACTTAGAACTACCCAAACCTAACTAACCTAAGGACATCACACACATCCATGCCCGAGGCAGGATTCGAACCTGCGACCGTAGCGGTCGCGCGGTTCCAGACTGTAGCGTCTAGAACCGCTCTGCCACCCCGGCAGGCCACATTGTACACTTTCAGTTTGCGAGGAACTCAAGAATGCCTTTTAGAAAAGATAAGATCTGTGAAGGGAAGAGAAAAACCCGACAACTCATCAAGGAACATTGCTGTTGTGAGCTAGAGCAGCCAAAAGTGTGGATGCTTAAATTTTGTAAGGACGCCCATGGTTGGTACATGACAGTTAATTTTGTGGCTGTGTTGGAGATTCTTGAGTGCACATATGCAGCCATAGCCATTGGACAAAACCTGAAAACACATATACACAGTGTCTCTCAGTCCGTTAGGACTGTGTCTATGAAAAATAAAACACATGGATTATGTTCACAAAATCACTGTATTTATTCAGCATTGTCTCCCCCTGAATCAAAACACACCTGAAATCGTTTAAAAGTGTTTTGAAACATTCACTGTAATCCTTTATTGGAGTTGCATTTAGTACTGCAGTGCAATTTTCTTAAACGTTCTTAATTGCGTCAGAATGGTGTCCTTTCATTCCCACCTTCAATTTGAGGAACAACCGGAGGTTGGTTAGGGCCAAATCCGGCGAATACTGTGGGTGATCCAGGACTGTGATCAATCTGCTGGCCAAAAATTCGTGCACAGTCTACGCTTTGAGGGCTAAGGTGTCGTCATGAAGGAGCACCCAGGAACATGCCTCTCGGTATTCGGGTCGAATTCGACGAATTCTCGCCCACAAACGCTGGAGGACTCAAAAAACGCGATGTCGCCTCACTACCCCATTGCGATCCTCCTACAAGTATCAGACACGTACTGTTACATTAGCAGTCAGGATGCCTGCTGGAGCAATGCTAGCACTTAGATTATCTATACAGCTGTTATTGAAACTTCAGGAATCGTAACGCCGCAAATCGCCATGAGATGGTATTGCAGATTGGAATTTGACGCAAGCAGTCCTAACGTAACTGGGACACTCTGTATACAATAGGAGAGAATTCCATTCTAGTGCCCCACTCTAAAAGATAACTGAGCGATGCTGGTTGACCATGGCAGTTTTGTTAAGGGAAGGGAAATTATTGCAGTTGTTATAAACTTTTCATTAGTTGAAACTCGGAAACTATACTGTTGCTGGCTGGTGATATTCTGGCGCTGGGAGAACCAGCTAAATTTTGTGGAGGAGAGGAAAGGACATTTCGCTTCAGGGCGTGATACAGTAGGCTACTTCGTCCCAAATCTTCAGAGAGAGACGACTACACGTTAGTATTTGGAGAAGGAGATGCCTTTGCTGTAAAGCTGATCACAGAATCCGCCCTGAACTTAAAAATTGGTAGCCACTACTGCAGCCATCCCCGACATCTGAGTATTGGCAGAGTGGTAAACATAGGCCGCATCTGCTTACGTCCTGACGAAGGGAACACGAAGATACTGTTTCATGCCAAAGTTTCGTTTTCTGCAGTAATCCCACAGCTAGCTAGCTGCACTCAATAAACGCTTAGACGAGAGAATCGGTACTGTACCTGCTTTCCTGGATCATTCCTTTAGGCTACCAACTTATTCAGCAGATCATTGACGATTTTCATGGACGCCGTGTTTGCGTCAGTTCTATCTAAAATCCACCCATCAAAGCCAAGGTTTTTCGTGCTTGTTTTTGAACCCTTGTACCCTTATGTAATTATCTGTAGAGTTTACCCAGTGCCAAGAATCACATTTATGCATGTAGCAATAAATTTGATTGTTACAGTTATCTTCAGTTTCATGTAGTAGCTTGACGGAAATCTTTACCAATATATCTACACGAGTTGTAGTACCCATATTTCATGTTTAAATGAAACACCTTTGTTTAATTCAGATACTTAATTAGTTATCAGCTGAGTGATTTTGGTTTTTCATTTCACAACATCTCATGGGAAGCGACCTGCTCACTGTATATGTCACCTGGTTTAGATCTCGTAGCTTCTCAGGGGTGTGCTAAGTGCTCAACCGACTCCTCACAATGGCACTCACAGTGGTGCTATGCTCACGGAATGAGTAGAGGGGAGCAGATGCTGGAATCGTGAATCGCCCCTCTTGGCTAGGTGCTAGTAGTGAAGGTGGTTTGCCGTAGACCCCTCCCTGTTATGAAGGGTCAAGCGCGTATCTGTGTCGCGTGTATGACTGTGACGAGTGCTTGTACAGTGTAGTGTTGGGTTTGTGTTGTTATGGATGAAGGGAAGGGAGAGGGTGAAAGTCTATGCCGGCACATAACCTATTCCTCTCGTATATCGCCAAGGAGGGCGCCGAGCTTAACATCGTTGGCCGGATCACCATCAACAGTGTCAATGCCCTCAATGCATGAAAGACTTTGGAGAGGTTCGGAATTCAATCTAGGACCCTGAAGCAAAGTCTGGTGACCAAGGAATTTACGCCACCAACTCTGCTCACCTTCCTAGACAAATACTAGCATTGAAAATTTCATTCACGACCAGGATTCGAACCTGATTACTTCCGATTCGAGCGCCACAGTACAAGCATGGGATATCGACCTCGGCTACAGAGGCTGGTCAACATGGTCAACACTGCATTACACAGCCAATATACAGCTATGTGCAATACCGTCGCCCCTCGGCTGTAACATGACATCGATCGGCACAAGCAGCGCTTCTACTCTGTTAGTTGGTACGTGCCATTCCTGTATGGCAATACATTTAACATGGAGTATACTGAACAATCTGCCGTGGAGCAATGTATCCATCGGACAAACGTCAAGAATAGTGAAATAATTGCTACTTATAACAGTTTTCACGAAGTCCTCAAAATAATGGGAATCGACCACATGAAGTTTCATTAGTTTTATTTCAGATGTTCTGAAGCCATGTATATTTTTACTGATGGCATATTCATCTCTGAGGTTAGCAGCCACTAAGATTCGAAGTTTTTTCGTCCCCACGTAATATATTTTCACCGAGTCATAGTGGAAGTGATAACTTTCTGTTAGACAGGAGAAACCCAGAAGACGTGTTTCTGCACTGACATGTAGAAAAGCTAAAACGTAAAGAATCGCAAAAACGATTTCACATCAGATGATTGTTGAAAACTTAACTTTCTACACTGACACAGTACGAGTAGTGTACAAACAGGCAACTGGTTATTCATGTTATAACACCAGCAAAATACTCATTCTCATATCTACAGGGGGCGGACAAAAATAGGGAAATACTAAAAATGCAACACATTACCATGTCCAACACGGTGTAGGAGAACCGTTGGCACGGCCGGCTAATGGTGATGCAGGTGGATAGCGGTCACGAGCACTCTTCAAAGTAGACCACGATGCCCCAATAGTATGGATATCCAATGACTGTGCCGGCCAGTGTGGCCGAGCGGTTCTAGGCTCTTCAGTCTGAGACCGCGCGACCGCTACGGTCGCAGGTTCGAATCCTGCCTCGGGCATGGATGTGTGTGATCTCCTTAGGTTAGTTAGGTTTAAGTAGTTCTAAGTCTATGGGACTGATAACCGCAGATGTTAAGTCCCATAGTGTTCAGAGCCATTTGAACCAGTAACTGTGGTGGCCAGGTGAGATACGACAGTTCATCCTGGTGCTCACAAACCAGTCCTGGACGACGTGAGTTGTGTGAACAGTGGCCCTGCCGTCTTGGAATACAGCGTCACTACTGGGGAACAAACAGGTACCATGAGATGGACTTTAACAGTCAAAATGTAATATAATTCTTTGGCAGTGATGTAGCCTTGCAGATTATCCATGGATCCCATGCAATACAACGTTATGGCTGCCCAAATCGTCACCGGACCCCTGCCACGTTTCATTCTTTGTACGTAAACTCAGCCACCTCGGCACCACGTTTTCTTGTTACGGCCGTTTGTATCAGTGATGAGCAGTCTTTTTTACTACACCTCTCCTGTAATTCCCAACTTGTAGACTTTCCGTCATACTGTTTTGGTGCTGACAGGGTGCGCGAATGCGACATGCAGTTCTGCAGTGACTTTTGCAGATGTCGTCCTCTTACTTTTCGCCACAATCCCCATCTATGTCCGCAGAAAACAATTGGCTCCACTGATGAAGGACGTTGTCCAAATAATAACAATAGAAGAAATGAACCATATCTCCTACAGTACCGCAGTAACAGCAATAGACGAACAAGGGTTAGTGCAGTCAAAGCCTGTTAGAACGACTGGGAAACCAAAGCGCAAAGTTCAGCTTGAACTGAAAATCAAATGCTTGAAATATGATGCAGGTGACTTGAAGAACATGAAATAGCATAAACTGAGTAACCAGAATACCAAAGAGTACCTGATAAAATGTACTGACTCAATATGAGGAAAATTGAAAAATTTTTGAAAGTCTGAGGCAACAAATAACTGCATCAGCCTGGAAAATTGAAACATGCAAGACCAGGATCATCCAGTAACGGCAAAATCAAACTTTCCAGTTCAATCAGAGGCAGTTCTACCAGACTCTGAATCGGCAACATAAAAGTTGAAAAACCAGAGGCAGAGGCAACGACCTAGTTCTATAAATATGCCTGTGGAACTGAAAAGGCTCGAACTAAATTGCTGAGTGGATGAAGAGCTTTGAAAATAAATTTTCTAATAATAGAATGCAACAGATGGAGATAACACCTGAAACCGTTAAGCAAAGAGTGAATCTAGTCAAGAACTGGACATCCTCTTGCAACGGTCGTGCAGGGCTTCTGGCTCAAATGCCTAACCAGTCTGCATGTGAAAATGGCAGAACCGTTTAACACAATGCTGCAGACAGGTAATATCAGTGAATGGCTAACAATCGGAAAACGCATTTAATATATAATATAGAATGATACCTCAAAATTACTGACTAATAACATTTCTGTCCACAATACTGACACACATCATAGCCGATAGAATTCGGGACTTTCTGCAAGAATACGACGTCATACTAGCAGAACAAAAATTAACTAGCGAAGAAGCAGGTCACAGTAGATCAGCTCCTAACTGTCAAAATATTTGTGGAGAACTGCCAAAGCCGGACAACAAATGACCTGGACTGACTACAAAAAGCTTTTGACTCACTGCCACACAGTATAATCATAAAGTGGGTGAATACAATCGGGATCAGCAAAACATGATACAATTCGCAGAAAATGCGACGGAACATTGAAGACTAGAACTACCTGTTGGAAAGTTACAGACTATTCAACATCAACACGATGTTCATAGCCGTCTTGATCCCACTGTCAACTATATTACAGAAAAAAAAACCTGGGCTATCAAACAGCGAGAAGTTCTCAGAAACTATCCCACCTGATATATATGCATGTCACGAAGCTCTACAGAAAATCTGAAATAGGTATGGAACTCAGCATAAACAAATACGTCACATTGGCATTCCTAAAAAGACAAAATCACAGGAAATGAAAGAATCAAAATGCCAGATGGGCAAGTCATCAAATGTCATCAGTCAGAAGCCTACAGATACGTAGGCATTTCGCAACTAGTGCTGAATGTACAAACTGTGGCCAGCAAAAAGTACGTCCAAATGGTCACAAAATTTTGAAAAGCGAAATGAATGATGGCTATACCATCAAGGCAATCAATACCTGGGTCATACTCGTCATCACATACACAGCATGCATTGTGAAATGGACACAAGCACAGGCCACAGGCATTGTGGAATGGACAAGCAGAGCTGGGTAATCTGGCCAGGAAAACAAGAAAGTTCACGGCATTTCACCACGCACTCCACCTTCGCAGTGACGTCGACAGGCTGTATTTGCCCAGTAAAGCAGGTGAAAGAGGGCTCCTGCAAGTGAGACAACCAGTGAAGAAGAGAAGGATGCATTGGCAGACTGTATACAGGATGTCCAACATTCAGCCCTAATTCTAGTTAACAACAGAAAGTCACTCGAAGTACAGTAGACCATGATCAATACCGTAAATACGTACTCCAGTGCCATATAGACAGCCTGCGCAACAAAGCCTTGTGTGGGAAGCTTTTGGAGAAGACTGAAGATAAAATGTAAAGGACGATCAAAAATTTTCCGCTCGAAGGCCGTACAGTCTCGAACTGGTATGCCCATCAGGCAAAACCGCCGTGAACATTGTGGTACCGACGTACTAGACTGAAGATACCTGTGAGATTCAACACCGTGTCCTGCTGCAAGGAGAAGTCCGTGAATGTCTGCTTGCACATGCTTGTCTGACAGGAATAGTCTACCCTTCAAGGCCTTCTTTAAGGGACCAAAGGTGTGATAATCGCATGTGGAGATATCACATCTAGAGGGAAGGTGCTCGAGTGTCTCCCATTCGAAATGGCGTAACTTCTGCGCTACGATCGACCTGTGTCTTGTGTTGAATCGCGACCAGCAGGGAACTTGGCGCACAATTTCACAACGGTGGTTTTCTACAGATGTGCTGCCCCACATGCGTCCTTCATTGTCCGATGGATGTCTGCTGTCAGCCAAGAAAAGGATAACAGCATGTTGATACTGTTTGGACTGTTTGATAATAATGTCGCCACAGTCCACGTTTCTGCATTTACCGCAAGCACGTCATAAAGACACGAATGGCACATCACTCCCCTCTCTCACATGTCGGTGCTTATATACCTGCAACAAAGTCGCGCTACGATGCATAAACGCTGCAGCCCTCCCCTCAAATGGAAACTTTTTTATCGTCACTTATAGGTAAAGGTTGTTGCCTGAACAACGCAACCCAAAAGAAGGAGAGTGAAAGATTATTTTTCTGCCCAAGAACAAGTCATCAGAACTAACGCTATCATAGCCGTAGTTGAGAATTCAGCAGAAGACCAGAGCTGAAGACTCACAAAAAAGCTGAGTGAAGTAGTGAGCTCTTGCAAAAAGATCTTTCAGACTGATTATAAGTAGGCGCACAATGACATGGCCCAAATGATCTACTGAATCTTAGGCCAAAATTACTATCTGCCGTTGACAAAGAACTGCTGAGACCACGAACCATAAAAAACTGCCGATAACAAACGTGTCATATTACTGTGAGACTTCCACCATCTAATGTTGTTATACAACACTCCAGACATCACAATTGTACAGAAAAAGGGAAGTGTGGATCATTGTTATTGCCACCCCAGTTGAAAGCAGAAACGACGAGAAAGAACTTGAGAAATTTTTGACATATGACGACATGGTAATCGAACTACAGTGACATTGGCGTAAACCAGTGAATGTGGTCCTAGTGGTTCTCAGCGCACTAGGAGCAGTGCCAAAAGATCTTGGTAACCATTGGCATTGATCATATATCCATCTGCCAACTACAAAAAAAATCAACTTTTCTGGGATACATACTGTAAGGGGTCCGTAGGCCCTTACTATAAGTTTTGCGACAGCACAGGTCGACAGGACAGACAATCGATAGTGTGTGTCGGGTTGCGAGAGCGAGAGCGAGTGTTGAGATAGTAGTAGTGTGGTACGCAGTCTGTGGGCCGAGCCGGGTGGAGGTCTGTTGCTGGAATGCAAGACCGTACCGACAAAGGGAGTGGCCATCGCCGTGGTTTAACCCCTTTGTGTTAGAAATATACGGGAAAGTGAAAAAGTATAGTTACTAGTGTGATTCAGTGATTTTTTGTGCCGATATTTGTAATTACGCGTCTACCGCGCCGGCATTATTTGGATTGCAGTGTTGGATTGCAGTGTTGGATTGAAGTGTTGGATTACAGTGATTGAAATTGCGTGTGACGATAATGAACAACGAAAGGGCCTGTGCTGATATTAGCCATTATTAATTCTGTACGACGAAGGCAGTGGCTGTCTCCTTTGACCTGTGTTTTTGTGATGAATATAGGTTGTTGATTAATGAAGCTGTGTTGTCGTTCTTCTTGGCACCAGACATTTCATTATTACAGCATTCGAGGAGGACAAAATGGAATGTAACAACTCCGTAGCAGTCCAATCCGATTGCCAGCCCCATTAGGTACACGGTCACATTAATTAATATCTATTTGGGCTGCTATCAGATCCCGATCGAGCGGGATAAGTAAAGTAATAATAAACCGGAGTGTTACAATACGAATTATTTGCCGATGCACCACGCAGCCCTAGGCGGATGGGAAGTGTCCGACTACTGATAAAATACGAAATCCAGCATAGAAAACTCATATGCTGTGTTTACTGTTGTGATAATGATGACAGTGACAATATACGGTGTGTCCCAGAAATGTTGCGGCGGTCTTCGAGGGGCTGTAGAGGGTATCTTGAGAAACAAATTGAGGACAGGAACCCATGTCCAGAAAGGTCATACAGCGATACTACGGAGCGTCGAAGTTAAAGCGCCGGCGCCGGCGCCTGCCAGTAGGCCACGCCTCTCGCAGCAAACGTGACGGACAGTCCATCGAAGTTTGTCGCAACATTTCTGAGGCACACTTCACGCAGGGTGAACCGTAAATGAGGAAAAATCTTCCGAAGACCACGTGCTCCTATGCGCAACAAGTGACGGACGTTTGTTAACTTTCTTCTTCTCTATGTATTGTTTACATAAAACAAAAGAAACAGTTAGCCATTTAAGGAGAAACCGACAAACCCCACGATCATGACGTATTATTCACCCACAGATGCATCACATGACACACTAATGAGCTGACTTGTATCTGCCAGCGGTTGAAAGATACGAGAAAGAACAAATAGCATCGTAGTACATGTGGAATTGTATCAGAATTTACGAACCACACGTTGCCTGCGGTGACAGAGTGTACAGTCTCTCATGTTTTTGCCATATTTAAAGGGTACAGCACTGCCCGACATAGAAAAGATGTACAACATACTTCTTTGTTCTTGTCATAACAGCGCTTTTTGTATAATAACACCATTTTATGTAATACACCGAAGCCGGATACCAATGTAGGAAAGAAGGGCAATTTGTATGTTTAATTATTCAGATGTGCACTTCCTTAAAAACAGTTCTCTGGTCACCTTTGGCTGAACTAAAGAGAGGAAGTACACCAGAGCACCAGAGGGCCTGGAATGTGGTTAACCAATAAGGTGGCGAGGTCCTCCCCCACTTCTGCGGAAGCGCAGGATGACCGGATGAACGGCCATGTTTCAGCACTCTGTCGCTGGTTCCAGAGGTGTGAAGACGTGCAATATGTGTGCTCCAGAAAAACGAATTTAAATTAAAATGGTATACATGTGGATTACTTAAGAGTCGATGCACTAATAATTTCTCTTTTCAGAAACATTTTGGTGGGAGGCTTATGTAAATTACTCGGAAAAAGATAGGCAGGTAAAAAATTCATGGGGAACATAGGATTCTTCGGAAGTGGCAAAGAAACCACGTGTTGTAATTATAAGACAAAATACTAACGTGTGGTAGTATTAAGATGAAATACTTACGTGTGTAAATCTAAGTTGAAAATAATTAAGATTTCCGCGTGCAGAGCTTGAATTAGAGGTAAGCAGTTCCACGTGGTGAGTACAGTGTGAGTCTCAACCTATGAGACAATAAAAAGAATTAGAATTGCTTGTCCTAGCATTCAGTTGAGGATCCATGTGTGAGATAAATAAAATACCAAAACTTACATTATGAGATACATTCATGTGACGCCAGCTTGATATTCAGATACTCTGAGAGCGAATTAAGGTGAGTCAGCCATCTACCCGGCAACTCCATGAGGGTTGCATTGCACAGGGAGATGTGCATAAATCCTCCAGAGTTTGTGGTAGGAAAATTGTTACGTGGGCCAGTGACGTGTGAATCTGGGATGACTATTGTTTGACGTGGGAAAGCAGAACGAGTAGATAACCAAACATTTTGAGATGTGTTTTATACAGCCGGTGTGATTTGCATGAGACAGTAGCAAATTAGTTTAAAATACGGTGGGTCAAGCATGATTTTTCCCAGTAGAGCACGAAAGTGAGTAAATTCGTCATGTTGCTAATGAATGAGGTCAAGAGAGTGTGGGAGAGAATGAAGTCGTGAAAGATTCCTTACCAATCCAGAAAGTGCATAGTAGCAATAGACAGAAACATTACGAGACCACAGAATAGTAGAATGCTTATGTTATGTCATGCCCATTGGATGGAGAATCCCTTGTTTAACTATTGTGTTTAAGTGTAATGCAAGAAATTTTGCAACAGTAGCGTGAAAGAATTTATTGTAATAAAAGAGGAGATATGTGAGACAAATAGTAATCTTGATTATTTAGTTGTGGGTAGCCATTTTGTTGAGGTATTTAAAATAACCTCCATTTCCTTGCTGGGTTGTCCAAGCTTTGGATGAAATATATACGAGAGGAAGGAAATGTGGCCTTGCCAGGGTGAGGGAGTCCATCAGAAATGTGCACTAGCTATTGGTCAGATGCGTTATCCATTCCGTTGCATTAAAAAGTTAGGACGAGAATAAATTGTAGCTTAACCGATAGACACTAGGGCTCATATTTCAAGCATACTTGCAGTGAGTATGATAATCATGAAAATATTTCTGATGTACGAATACTAAAAGCACTCGCTTGACAAGCCACTTATCTAGTAGGCCTGACTACTAGATGCCACAGAATGGTGTAGGAACCTCCCATTATAAACGGAAAGGATGATGTTTGGTTTGTGGGGCGCTCAACTGCGCGGTCATCAGCGCCCGTACAAAATCCCAATTTTTACACAGTCCAATTTAGACACTGTCACGAATGATGATGATGATGAAATGATGAGGACAATACAAACACCCAGCCTCCGGGCGGAGAAACTCTCCAACCCGGCCGGGAATCGAACCCGAGACCCCGTGATCCAAAGGCCGCAACGCTAGCGTCTAGACTTCGAGCTGCGCACATAATAAACGGAAAGGAAGACCGCTAATGCATAACTTGTGTACAACAGCACTGCACGGTTCGCTGTAGTCCACCCTAGCCGCGCTGACAGCTGCTTACGGACGCGTCGCACTGTTACTACGACGGCAAGTTTCACAAACGAAGAGTACGCCGACATCCACCTCACCTGTGGACTTGCCGATGGAAGAGCTGACTCTGCAAGACAACTGTATCACGAGAGGTTTCCTAATCAGCGCCTTCCATCCGCGAAAACATTTTACTCTATGGATAGGCGCTTGAGGCAGTATAGTGCATGTTATAACCTTCGGGATTTAGTGGACGTACAGTGCGGATAACGAAGAGAATTTGTTACAAACTGTTGCGGAGTATCGGTATTGATAACGTACTGTTATGCGAGTATTGCACAGAAACCATTACTACCCCTTTCGCATGCAGAAGATACAAGCATTGTCGCCAGGAGGCCGGATTTCTGCAGAGTCATTCTACAGCGTCAAAGGCACAACCAGCATTTTTCACGGAAAAGCCTATTTCACGAAGGAGGGAATAGTGAATTCGCACGAGTGGGCAGAAGGAAACTCACAGCACAGTTGTACGAGAGTACCAATAGCGGTTCAGTGTTAATATCTGGTGCAGTATTATCGATCGGCACCCCACAGCGGCACATATGCCACCACTAAGGCTGACACGAGAGCGATATCTGCATTTCGCGGATGCTACGTTACGGAAATTATTGGAAGACGTTAGTTTGGTCTCCCGTATGAACCTGTAGTACATGCATGATGAAACCCCCGCACGCTTCAGCAGCACTGTGCGAGGTCACCTGGACAATTCCTTCCCTTCCAAATAGATTCGTCGTGGAGGCCCTGTCACACGGCCAGCTGGATCGCCAGACCTTAGATCACTGGATTTCTTTTTATGGGGCCATTTTAAATGTGTGTTTTATGAAGGAAGAACTATCGATGTCAACAACTTTCGACACAGAATACAACGCGCCTGTGATATTACGCGAAAAGATACAGACGTCATGGATCGCATTCAGCAGTCCTTTCTGCGAAGAGTCGAATTTCGCCACACGCATCGTGGCCCTCATTTCAAACAGTACTTATGGAATACCACCGCAGTTTCTAGTCATGTGTTTCTATGTTAGTTTGGACTTGTAAAGTTGTATTGTATTCGTTTGAATTAAGTGAGACAGAACTGAGTGGTCATATTTTGTATTCTGATACTGCGTACTGGTTCCATAGGAGTAAATCCAGGTCTCGACAACCAAACAATAACACGTGCTTACAGAGCAACGCAGTTCCTCCTCGCTTATCTTTCCCTACTCCGACGAGTCACGATACATAATACCGGCCGGCGAAAACGCAACGAGATAGATGTGGACGCTTTCATTGCTAGTACTGTTACGAAGACCGTCACTTGACTTCGCATGCCTCGTCTTCTGTCACAGAGGAAGACTCCACTGTAGTTCCTTCTATAGATTGTCGCACAGATGACAAAATGGTAGATATCGAAATAGATGACAGAAGTATAGAGAAACAATTAAAATCGCTCAAAAGAGGGAAGGACGCTGGATCTGATGGGATACCTGTTCGATTTTACACAGAGTACGCGAAGGGACTTGCCCCCCCTTCTTGCAGCGGTGTACCGTAGGTCTCTAGAAGAGCGTAGCGTTCCAAAGGATTGGAAAAGGGCACAGGTCATCCCCGTTTTCAAGAAGGGACGTCGAACAGATGTGAAAAACTATAGACCTATATCTCTAACGTCGATCAGTTGTAGAATTTTGGAACACGTATTATGTTCGAGTTTAATGACTTTTCTGGAGACTAGAAACCTACTCTGTAGAAATCAGCATGGGTTTCGAAAAAGACGGTCGTGTGAAACCCAGCTCGCGCTATTCGTCCACGAGACTCAGAGGGACATAGACACGGGTTCACAGGTAGATGTCATGTTTCTTGATTTCCTCAAGGCGTTCGATACAGTTCCCGACAGTCGTTTAATGAAAAAAGTAAGAGCATATGGACTATCAGACCAATTGCGTGATTCGATTGAAGAGTTCATAGATAACAGAACGCAGCATGTCATTCTCAATGGAGAGAAGTCTTCCGAAGTAAGAGTGATTTCAGGTGTGCCGCAGGGGAGTGTCATAGGACCGTTGCTATTCACAATATACATAAATGACATTGTGGATGACATCGGAAGTTCACTGAGGCTTTTTGCAGATGATGCTGTGGTGTATCGAGGGGTTATGACAATGTAAAATTGTACTGAAATGCAGGAGGATCTGCAGCGAATTGACGCATGGTGCACGGAATGGCAATTGAATCTCAATGTAGACAAGTGTAATGTGCTGCGAATACATCCCTTATCATTTAGCTACAAAATAGCAGGTCAGCAACTGGAAGCAGTTAATTCCATAAATTATCTGGGAGTACGTATTAGGAGTGTTTTAAAATGGAATGATCATATAAAGTTGATCGTCGATAAAGCAGATGCCAGACTGAGATTCATTGGAAGAATCCTAAGGAAATGCAATCCGAAAACAAAGGAAGTAGCTTACAGGACGTTTGTTCGCCCACTGCTTGAATACTGCTCAGCAGTGTGGGATGCGTACCAGATAGGGTTGATGGAAGAGATAAGAGAAGATCCAACGGAGAGCAACGCGCTTCGTTAAAGGATCATTTAGTAATCGCGAAAGCGTTACGGAGATGATAGATAAACTCCAGTGGAAGACTCTCCAGGAGAGACGCTCAGTAGCTTGGTACGGGCTTTTGTTAAAGTTTCGAGAACATACCTTCACCGAAGAGTCAAGCAGTATACTGCTCCCTCCTACGTAAATCTCGCGAAGACACCATGAGGATAAAACCAGAGAGATTAGAGCCCACACAGAAGCATATCGACAATCCTTCTTTCCACGAACAATACGAGACTGGAATAAAAGGGAGCACCGATAGAGGTACTCAAGATACCCTCCGCCACACACCGTCAGGTGGCTTGCGGAGTATGGATGTAGATGTAGATGTAATCGTCGGCACCCACTACCTACATCACTTGCATGTTGTGCGGTGTTGTTCATCTTTGCCCTTGACCACTGTCGGTGCACAGGAACACCCAAAATGTCTTTTCACGTTTCTCGATCTTATAAAATTGAACAGCATTGCCATGTAGTGACATAGGGACGTGAAGAAAATGAATTTGTAGCCCAATACGTGACACTTTCTAAGAAATATTTTTCCTTATTGACGGCTCGCCTTGTATACGCGGTTCAAAAATGGTTCAAATGGCTCTGAGCACTATGGGACTTAACATCTGTGGTCATCAGTCCCCTAGAACTTAGAACTACTTAAACCTAACTAACCTAAGGACATCACAAACATCCATGGCCCGAGGCAGGATTCGAACCTGCGACCGTAGCTGCCGCACGGTTCCGGACTGAGCGCCTAGAACCGCTAGACCACCGCGGCCGGCTATACGCGGTTCAGTCGCATTAAAGTGAACACCATCTATGTTCGACATCAGTGTGCAATAACCAATCACAGACGACGGGTGGCAGCATTAGAGGCAGGGGTTAAAAAAAAGCTTGTCAGGAGACGCGGCAAACAGTGCTGTTGTTGTAATAATGCGGAAACTGAGCGATTTATCTGTGTCCAAACGAGCATGATTATTGGCTTTCGAGTTAAAGGTGGAAGCATTTCCAAAACGACTAAGTTTGAAACTCTTCGCGTGCCGCCGTGTTTAAAGTATACGGTGAATGACGAAACTAACCCAAACCGGAATTGGGGCAATTGTGGTGCACCACGGGTCACAGATGACAGGGGTGAATGACTGCTGTGCAACGCTTGAGGAGCTGACCACCCAGATAGATCAGAGGGCTACCAATAGTGTCTCCTCAACAACGCCAGCTGGAGCCTGGTTCATGCACCCGTGCTTACTATTGTTCGTCGCCGACGAAGACGAGAATTTGCACGGCAGTATCGCAACTGGACGTTCCCTGAGTGGCGACAGGTTGCCTTTTCAGACGAATCAATTTTCGTGCTCCATTGGACAGATGACCAAACGTGGAGCGTCTGAAAGCAAGCAGCCTGTAACAGTTGTGGGATAGGTCGTGGCCAGAGGAGGGACCGCTATGGTCTGGGGAATGTTTTCTTAGCATTCCCTGGGTGATTTCGTCATCTTGGATGGCACAATAGATGAACACATGTATGCATCTATGCTTGGGGACCATGTCCACCTCTACATGCAGCTTCTTTTTCCTCAGCACGATGGTATCTACCATCAGCATTATGCACTGTGTCACACAGTTCGCAGTGTGAGTGGTTCAAAGAGCAACAGAATAAGTTCGCGATATTCCCGTGGCCGCCAAACTCCCCGGATTTAAAATCAATCGAGAATGTGTGGCATCACGACCAACGGGCTGTACACGCCATGGATCTTTAACCGAGAGCCGGCCGGAGTGGCCGTGCGGTTCTAGGCGCTTCAGTCTGGAACCGAGCGACCGCTGCGGTCGCAGGTTCGAATCCTGCCTCGGGCATGGATGTGTGTGATGTCCTTAGGTTAGTTAGGTTTAATTAGTTCTAAGTTCTAGGCGACTAATTACCTCAGAAGTTAAGTCGCATAGTGCTCAGAGCCATTTGAACCATTTTTAACCGTGAAATTTAGCGCATGTGGCCGCGACAGTGGAGTTGTCATCGCTCAGCATCCCTGTCGGTACCTTCCAGAACCCCACTGAGATTCTTCCTGCACGTCTAGCTGCGGTCCGCATAGAAAAATTTCAGGCACTTGATAAGTGGTCACAGTAATGTGACTGGATAGTGCAGGTGCTTGGCAGACTGTAGTACATTTTTTAATAGCTTTCGTGTGCTCTTACATTTATATAACAATGTATTATCTCTCAGGTACGACTGCTTCACCAGGCCATGACGGAAAGTTCAAAGTCTAGGATACCCTAACGATATAACTTTCGCTCCGAAATATAAATCAGAAATAAAAACCGAACGGACATCCAACGGACTGAGCAGTGAAACGTGCGTCTTAACGCTTTCGATATCGTTAGGACTTACCTACCTTGCGATAGATAATATAGAACCAGCGAGAATTTGCTGCATGTTACTGCTATGTATTAATGATCCACTGCTAAAGAGAAGACTGCTACTGATTTGAAGAATTTTTTTCAATTACAGTTTGCACCTGTAGGTAGTCTGTCTTCTAGTTTCAGCGTTAACCTTTTGCCCCGCTCCGCGTCGTATAGTTGCATCGAATTAGTTGGTACCTGCAGGTAGGCAACTCAACGAACAGTGTTGCAAAGCAGGCTGCTGTCTCGCTCACAGGACAATCACGTCACTTATTTCCGTTTGTCGTGCCAAAAGCAGTGCCCATAGTGAGCACATGTAATGTGATTTAAACTTGTGAAGACACTCTACTCACTGATCTGTGTCTGTTTTGTGTATGTCTCGCAGTTTTTGAACACTCATCTTCTGAAAGCCGAGTGATACTTAGGAATAACCCACCACGTCTCAGCACCCCCTGCATTGGAAAATTTAATGGGGGCAATTTTTCCCCATATTTTTATTTCGGACTGTGGCACTGATTAAAATAACCATCCGTTAATTTCTTTCACTGGAGAAAACATTAGCAGTGACGGAATGAAGTGTCCCGTGGCACGGCGTACCTCGCCTCTGCCTCCTCTGCGTCCTCGGCGTCGTCAGGCAGTGCCTCGTAGACGACCCTGCGCCTCTCCGCCACGGGGCCCGCTTCGCCACTCGGTGGTGCGGACAGCCGCTGCTGCAGGCGCACCCACTCCTCCGCGCGGTCCGCTAGCGCCAGGCACTCCTGCCGGGCAAAGGGTGCTCTCAGCAGCGACCACCACCTTCTAAGATGGCGTGCTCAAGACTTAGTCCACATGTCTGGTAGTCAATAAAAAAGATGAGCGAACCACGAAACGCGTATTCAGATGTCTAACACGTCTACGTACTATAATGTGACAGACAACTGCAGCACTCGATCCCAGAGTTTTAGTGTGGTAATCGACAATGTTTTATTAGTGGGTTGGGTTGTTTTGGGGAGGAGGCCAGACAGCGAGGTCATCGGTCTCATCGGATTAGAGAAGGACGGGGAAGGAAGTCGGCCGTGCCCTTTCAAATGAACCATCCCGGCATTTGCCTGGAGCGATTTAGGGAAATCACGGAAAACCTAAATCAGGACGGCCGGACGCGGGTTTGAACCGCCATCCTCCCGAATGCGAGTCAAGTGTGCTAGCCACTGCGCCACCCCGCTCGGTGGTGTTTTAATAGTTCGTAAATAGAAAGTAGAACTTTGCTGTGGTGTACAACACAGAGCCTAGTAGTAAAGAACAGATGAAATTATAGGAAAAGTGTAGTATATGTGCCCATCAGCAGATATCACCAATGTAAACCCTTTAGTAAATGTGTATGTCAGTAACATGCTAAAAACATAATATAAAATAGAGCGCAGCACATTTGCAAGGCACACAGAGTACAATGTAAACCTTTCTGCACGTCGCATGAACACATGAGTACGATACGCTCACACCTTCGGAGCTATCGTACCATTTTTGGGAAAGGGAACCTGTTACTTTCTATACTCCTCTACATAATTCTAAATCTGTATCTACCTCTTTCCCATAACCACTACAAATAGATTTCTACACCGTTAATTTCAATCCTCCCTTTATATCTAAATTAATTTTGTCTTCACCCTTCTTTACAGAATCTCCTATCCATCTATCGTTATATACCTTCCTTCTCTTACAAAATTTATATTCTTTATTTTAGTAAAGTAATATCGATTTTAATTCACTATGTTCTTATTTTTTCTTTTTTCTTCTTTTTTCATACATTTGCTAAAGTTTATTAACATTGTAATACTTTTGAAATGTAACACCAAACCAGGCATGCAGCATGTGATAGCACAGATCTGGTCCGCCTCATCGTGGCCAGGGACAGAAACGGTGCAGTTACTCGCAAACAAACCATTTGCGAGTGGCTGCAACGGCTAAGAGACCATGACTTGCTGCATACATACTGAATTCAGTAAGCTAGCAACCCACCTTAGTTGTCAAGCCGGTGGGTTTCACAGGTTAAAAAAAAAAAAAAAGAGAGTTCGTAAATATTCAGCGTTATGTCTATTTATTCACGAATGTTAACTGCTGATCATTATGTTATCCTTAAGTACAAGAGATCTTATTATTATTACTATTATTATTACTCGGTTATGCAAAAGATCTTTTTGTTTGCTGTGTAATTTCAGTCACACTGTCAATACTTACGTCATTTAAAACCAAAATCGGAATACTAAATAAATCTAGCTAATGTTAAATAGCGCTATAAATGTTGAAGAGCAATTCCTTGATGGTGATTGCATCTTTCAACACAATCGAGCACCTGTTCATAATGCACGGCCTCTGGCGGAGTGGTTACACGACAATAACATCCCTGTAATGGACTGTCCTGCACAGAGTCCTGACCTGAATCCTGTAGAACACCTTTGGGATGTTTTGGAATGCCGACTTCGTGCCAGACCTCACCGACCGACATCGATACCTGTTCTCAGTGCAGCACTCCGTAAAGAATGGGCTGTCATTCCCCAAGAAACCTTCCAGCGCCAGATTGAACGTATGCATGCGAGACTGGAAGCTGTCATCAAGTCTAAGGGTGGGCCAACACCATATTAAATTCCAGCATTATCGATGGAGGGCGCCACTGACTTGTACGTCAATTTCAGCCCGGTGTCCGGATAATTTTGATCCATAGTGTATACATACTACGGCAGCTACATCCGTCACGTTAGCTAGATTGTGATTGTTCAGGCTGTAGGTCAGAAGTCAGTTATTCATTAGACAGTGAACAGTTTTGTAAAGAAAATATTTGGATCTCATTAAACTATAATCAAAATTGGGAGTATTGAGTATGTTACTCTTCTTAAAGTCCTGAATTTATGTCCCCCTGATTTACACCCACGACGATGGAAGGTGCAGCAAACATATTTGTACACACACTCTCGACGTGCTAACAGATATTCAAGCTAGGTAAAATTCTACAATTTCGTAACTTTCTACTGTCACTGAATTTATAATTATAATTCTTACAGTTCTAGCGCTAGTAGAGTGGTTACAATATGTACTCCCTAAGTTACCATACGGTTCACTGCAGAGGATATCTTGTACATCTACATCTACATTGATATTCCGCAAGCCACCCAACGGTGTGTGGCGGAGGGCACTTTACGTGCCACTGTCATTACCTCCCTTTCCTGTTCCAGTCGCGTATGGTTCGCGGGAAGAACGACTGTCTGAAAGCCTCCGTGCGCGCTCTAATCTCTCTAATTTTACATTCGTGATCTCCTCGGGAGGTGTAAGTAGGGGGAAGCAATATATTCGATACCTCATCCAGAAACGCACCCTCTCGAAACCTGGCGAGCAAGCTACACCGCGATGCAGAGCGCCTCTCTTGCAGAGTCTGCCACTTGAGTTTATTAAACATCTCCGTAACGCTATCACGGTTACCAAATAACCCTGTGACGAAACGCGCCGCTCTTCTTTGGATCTTCTCTATCTCCTCCGTCAACCCGATCTGGTACGGATCCCACACTGATGAGCAATACTCAAGTATAGGTCGAACGAGTGTTTTGTAAGCCACCTCCTTTGTTGATGGACTACATTTTCTAAGCACTCTCCCAATGAATCTCAACCTGGTACCCGCCTTACCAACAATTAATTTTATATGATCATTCCACTTCAAATCGTTCCGCACGCATACTCCCAGATATTTTACAGAAGTAACTGCTACCAGTGTTTGTTCCGCTATCATATAATCATACAATAAAGGATCCTTCTTTCTATGTATTCGCAATACATTACATTTGTCTATGTTAAGGGTCAGTTGCCACTCCCTGCACCAAGTGCCTATCCGCTGCAGATCTTCCTGCATTTCGCTACAATTTTCTAATGCTGCAACTTCTCTGTATACTACAGCATCATACCACAGTTAGTCATTCGGTTTCGTGTTCCACTCACAAACAGAGGGAAAAACGACTGTATACACGGATCTGCAAGAGTCCTAATTTCCCTTATCTTATCTTCCTGGCCTTCACGCAAGATGTACGTCGGTGGCAGCAATATCACCCTGTAATCTGCCACAAATAACGGGTCTCTAAATTTTCACGCTATTGTTTCTCGGAAAGAACATATTTTCCTCCCAGAATTCCCACACGAGTTCACAGAGAATTTACATAAAACTAGCGTGCTGATCAAACCTACCGGTAGCAAATTAAGCAGCACGCCCTGGTTTGCTCCGATGTCTTTATTTAATCCAACCCGTTGGTGATCCCAAACACTCGAGTAATACTCAAGAATGGATTACAAAGTGGTTATAGGTAGGATACACTGTCCTTGAATTCTCTCAATAAACCGAAGTAAAACCATTTGTGTTCCCTTCACCCACCATACGTGTTTATTTTATCTCTTGTCGCTTTACAGATTTATGCCAGGATATTAAATCGATGTGACTGTGTCAGGCAACACACAACTAATGCTGTATTCGAATATTGTAGAATTGTTTTTCAAACTTATTGCAGAATTGTATTTCATACTCATCTGCATTAACTTACGAGTACACTTTTCCACATTTCAAGCAGACTGTCATTCTCAGAGCAAAGAGAAATATTATGACAAAGTCATGCCGTATTCTCCTACAGTCGCTCAACGACGACATTTTCTCGTACACTACAGCGTTGTCAGCAAAGATTCGCAGACTGCT
This sequence comes from Schistocerca serialis cubense, assembly GCF_023864345.2. Taxonomy (NCBI): domain Eukaryota; kingdom Metazoa; phylum Arthropoda; class Insecta; order Orthoptera; family Acrididae; genus Schistocerca; species Schistocerca serialis. The sequence goes on from NC_064645.1 coordinate 340,212,227, forward strand.
GCTAACCTTATTCTTGGCTCTTGTACATACTGTATATTACCCGTCTTTCTCTATATCTTATCCCTATTTTCTCAGAAATGTAGAAGGCAGTAAACAGTGCCGTTTTGCTTTACCCTCTGTATCACGTATTATTTCTAACAAGGAGAGCACACGGATTTTTTTGTGTGTTTGTATATTTATGGTATGGGAAGTTGATATATCATTCACCAAGACAGTTCCATTCAACTTTAAAAAATTCTCGAGGAAATTGGCTTTGAATTTTTCCAAGGAACGGTAAATAAATGTAAATGTCGTGTGACGAGGGCCTCCCGTCGGGTAGACCGTTCGCCGGGTGCAAGTGTTTCGATTTGAAGCCACTTCGGCGACTTGCGCGTCGATGGGGATGAAACGATGATGATTAGGACAACACAACACCCAATCCTGAGCGGAGAAAATCTCTGACCCAGCCGGGAATCGAACCCGGGCCCTTAGGATTGACATTCTGTCGCGCTGTCCACCTTCTTTTTTTTTAATGTCATTTTGTTCGTTTTCGTTCGTTGCATCTGCTCGGGGTGGACGTCGTAAGACACCCGTTAAGTTCATCGTTGATCCATTAACTCAGTTTTTTTTATTACAGAGGGCAGCTAACCCTCTGACCGAACACACTGAGCTACCGTGCCGGCAAAAATGTTCAAATGTGTTTGAAATCTTATTGGACTTACCTGCTAATGTCATCAGTCCTTAAGCTTACACACTACTTAACCTAAATTGTCCTAAAACAGACACACCTCCATGCCCGAGGGAGGACTCGAACCTACGCCGTGATCAGCCGCACAGTCCATGACTGCAGCGCCCAGACCGCTCGGCTAATCCCGCGCGGCGACCACTCAGCTACCGGGGGCAGACAAAGGAACGGTAGTTCACTAAATTTTTTCGAAACTGACCTCATTACTCACTAGACAGAGTTGCAGAAAGGTAATCTGGTAATCAATGTTTTTCTGGTTCGAATCTTGCTGTAGTCTTTTTTTCGTTTTATTTTCTCATTCAGTTCAAATACCTACATCATTTAAATATAACATTTATCAAATATATCCTAATTAACGCATATCCAATCACCACTTTTTTGAAAAATTCGCGTCATATTATATCTAATTACACATCACACACAAAATGCCGGTTTTCAATAAAAATATAAATTCTTGACTATCGACAGTTTTTAGAAGATTGTTAATAAATCTGTAATGACGTGATGTAAATTGAAACAATGTGTATTCACAATGTTTTATAAAGTATTTGCAGTGCATACCATACATAATTAGAAACAAGAAGATGTGCATTTTTCATCAAATATTATGAATATCGTATAAGGGCTAATTAGCATTAAATTTGTTTGAATTTTATTTTTAAATTGTATATTTATACGAACACAACCGGAAAAGTAATACACTACCTAACGAGGTACTTTTCCCAGCCTGAAAAGTTGCCATAACATAGTGAATACAAGTTCCTCGGAAATCTTCAGAGTCGATTTTCTCGAGAATTTTTGAGAGTTGCATTGGACTGTTTCGGTTGATTGATATTAGAGTTCTGAGCTTCACGTATCACAAATATAAAAAAGTAATAAAATACAATTGCCAGGTGGTCTCCTTGTAAGTGCCAAATAACATTGAAAATGCTGTGTCCGCAGACAGATTCAGTATAGAGCTATACCCACAGAGGGCGCCAAACGCGTGGGAAGTCTCCAGCATGGCGTCAGGTAGTTACGATTAGTCACCACATTATGCTTCTACCACGCGATTTACAAACACTCCAATGCATGCGCCAATAGTTAGATTTGACCCCATAGAGGGCACTGATGCCTTGGTGAACTTCTTTCATTCTGCGAACGGTTTGCAAACAAATTTCATCTACCGACCGCAGATTTATTTAAGGGGAGTTGGAATGCCGGAAAATGGAAAAAATTCACATTTTCAGTTTTTAACCTTATAACTTAATTTGAAATTTTCTGCTTAAAATGGTGCAAAATTTGTTAAGAAATTCCAATTGGAAGTATTTTTATTTAATTTTTCAAAATTACATGTGCGCCCAGCAAAGTTACCCATCTTGTGATTTGTACACATTTAAATCTTCGCATTTCCGAAAACATTACATATAGAAGGCTGTGGATTTCACTCTTCAGTTGTAGAATCTTTGATCCTTCCATAGGTACCATTGTTTTTACGACTAGCTGTGTTTATTGTTCAGTTTTTGATCTGTGAGTGTTTGTTTTGAGCCTCGAGTTTAGTTTGTCGCTCATTTGGAGTTTGTTATCTGTCTTGTTTTGACTTTCAGTGGTGAGTGCGTAGTTTCTACGATGCCTAGGAGTGCATCATTATTTAAAAAGCGAAAGTTTCGCGGTAATAGATTTACAAATAACGTTTGTTCAAGTGATTCTGCTTCAGCACCTGTTGATGCTGGTGAAAGTTCTGACGTTTGTACAGCTGAGATGTGTGAAGGAGACACGCCCACCAGTGCATCAAAAAAGAAGTTATCAAACTGTGCAAGTGAAATTACAGATGAAGCTTCTAATGAACAATATGTTTTAGTCGACTTTCCTGTTTTTACTGAGTTTATGAAGAAATGTTTGTGTTGTAGTCTTTGTGGAGGTTCTTTTGATATGAACATAACAAAATCTATAGGACTTTCCTGCAAAATTGCTATAGTTTGTGCCAGTTGTGAAAATGAGACCTGTTTTTGGAGCTCTAAAACATGCAGTAGCAATTTGTTTGAGAGTAATATCAGGCTAATGTATGCAATGAGAGCAATTGGTAAAGGACATACTGCTGCTCAAACATTTTGTGCCATAATGAATCTTCCACCTCCACCTGCTAAAATTGACAATTACACTGAAGTGATAGGAGATGCTGTTCAGTCTGTAGCAGATTTATCAATGAAAGCTGCTGCCAGTGAAGCAAAATATATAAATGAAGGAAACCCAGATATCCCTGTTGCTTTTGATGGAACCTGGCAGAAAAGGGGTCACACATCCAAAAATGCTGTTGCTACTGTTACTAGTGTGGACAGCGGTAAAGTTTTGGACTATGAAGTGCTCACTAAACATTGTTACCATTGTGCATCTGGTAAGATAGAAGCAGCTCACATATGTAGCAAGAATTATGAAGGTACGAGTGGAGGCATGGAGGCTGCCGCTGCTGTGAAAATGTTTAGCAGATCAGAAAAAGAACGGGGAGTATTTTACACAAAATTCCTTGGAGATGGGGACTCCAAGGCATACAAAAGTGTTACAGAATCCATGCCATATGTCAATAAGACAATAACTAAACTAGAATGTGTCGGTCATGTTCAGAAACGAATGGGCACTCGTCTAAGGAAACTGAAACAGAATCTGAAGGACAAAATTTTGTCAGATGGTAAAACCATTAGAGGTCGCCTGTCAGATAAAATTATAAATGAATTACAACAATACTATGGTATGACAATAAGAAATAATGCAAATAATTTGCAGGAAATGAGACAAGCTGTATGGGCCACATATTTACATCGATCATCAACTGATGATAATCCTCAACATTTTGCTTGTCCAGATGGTCCTCAGTCATGGTGCAATTATAGAAAATCTCAAGCTACTGGGGATCCTTATCACCATAAAAATTATATTCCATTGGCTGTTATGGAAGTAATTAAACCAATATATAGAGACTTGGGGCATCCTGATCTTCTGCGAAAATGTCTTCATGGTTGTACCCAGAATCAAAACGAGTCGTTCAACAACCTCATTTGGACTCGTGTACCTAAGAATGTATTTGTTGGGATAAAAACATTGAAATGGGGAGTCAGTGATGCTGTTATTTCATTCAATGATGGTCATATGGGTAGGCTAAAGGTCATGGCAAGGCTCGGCATTGCTCCTGGTATCAACACCATCAGAGGTCTTCAGCTTCTGGACAGCGTGCGAGTAAGGAAGGCTCAGTATGCAGCTGAATTTAATACAAAAAAAGCAAGGGCAGCAAGGAGAAGAAAGCTTCTAGGTGAAGAAGAAGAACTAGAAGATGACCCTGATTACTCTGCTGGACACTTTTGATAATAGAATAAAAGGTATTTGTGAATTTTCATAATAAATTACTTTAATCGCATTTTCTGGCATTTGACATTTTTAGTGTTACATGTACCTTTATCTCATAAACCACTCAACCAACAACATTCAAATTTTCAGAAATGCTGCAAAACAGTTCAAAGAGGCCACTGAACTAGAATCATGACAAGAACTGGCTTATTCTCTGAACTAGGGAAGTTTATGTTATACTTTTTCCAATAAAAAATGGCTTAATGGTAAAAAATTCATAAATACTATACCAACAAAAAGAAAACATTGGTTCTAGTTCAGTGGGCTCACAATATATGCTGAAAACCTCTGCCAGAATTTCAAAGTTCTGAAGATAATAGTTCCAAAGAAAAAGGTACACAAAGTTAGCAAATTTAACATTGGCGAGATAGGGCATTCCAACTCCCCTTAAGGGCTTGCCACATGAAAGCGTAAGTAAAAACGAATATAGTCGTGAAAACATCGTGAGAAACCAAATTACATTCTATATGATAGATTAACTTCCAGCAAAATTTTCTCATCAACATCGTTTGGTTGCAGATGACAAGCTACCTGTAGTAAATAATACACAAGTTCAAATTCAAATGGCTCTAAGCACTATGGGACCTAACATCTGAGGTCATCAGTCCCCTAGACTTGGAACTACTAAAACCTAACTAACCTAAGGACATCACACACATCCATACCCGAGGCAGGATTCGAACCTGCGACCGTAGCAGCCGTGTGGTTCCAGACTGAAGCATAATACACAAGTGGTCCGGAAAATTCATGCACAGCAAGTGTAAAGGTATTATCAAAAAGGAAACGGACTATTGTTTGAGCTTAACATCCACATGATTTTCTAATCATTTAATAAAAATGTTCACTTTACAGAATAAATAAAAAGGAAACCCACTGATGATAGCACAGTGGTGCTGAAACATGTTTGGGTACTGAAAAAAAACGGTGTTTTGCATAACTGGCGGACCTCAAATCCTACAATTTTATTTAAGCCGCTGCACAGCTTTACTCGGTGGTTACCGGCTGCCACAGTTATTGTCCAACAGTTACCAATGAATTATCGTCGGACAGTCATTGCGAAGTGTCAGAGTGTGAATATGTACTAACAGCCTGAACATAGAAACTGTCCGAGAACTTTTACATTAGTGCCACTCCTGCTCATCGAACTAAAGTTTAGAATTATGTACATTCTTGTAATAAGTGATTATTAGTTGATATTCATTGTGTTGCCAACATTATTTTTGTCTTAGTTTAGCACTTCTCTATGGTCAGATCATTACAGTGTGCAAGAATTTCATCTCAATACAACAGATACTGTCTGTGGCATTGGGATCGCTTTCTGTTACCTTCATATTCGACGCCAAACTTGTTTGGTAAATACAACACGAAATTCCTTTTTTGCTTAAACACATGTGACTTTTTCGCTGTTCAGATAATTTTTGTCAATAAAACTTCACGTATTTACGCTCTTATTTTCAATTAATGTAGGCATTTTCTTTCTCCGGGTATTCTAAAACGTAAATATGTTTTTGTTTCCAGATATTTCATCACTCTTATGGTATAACACTAGTTAGAGAAATAGCATACCATTATGAACTCTTTGCAGTGTGTCACGAAACCAAAGCAAACAACAAAATAATGACTGAGAAGATAGAGGAAAACGAAATCCATTGCTATAACAGTAGTGACCTCGGCAAGAAGGTAATAAACGTGAAACAGGAGTTCGCAAGATAGAGAACTACAAAGTAAATCGTATAAAAAAGAAAGAATCCGTGGCGATGAGTACACTACTGGCCATTAAAAATGCTACACCACGAAGATGACGTGCTAAAGACGCGAAATTTAACACATAGGAAGAAGATGCTGTGATATGCAAATTATTACCTTTTCAGAGCATTCACACAAGGTTGGCGCCGGTGGCGACGCCTACAACGTGCTGACATGAGGAAAGTTTCCAACCGATTTCTCATACACAAACAGCAGTTGACCGGCGTTGCCTGGTGAAACGTTGTTGTGATGCCTCGTCTAAGGAGGAGAAATGCGTACCACCACGTTTCCGATTTTGATAAAGCCGGGATTGTTGCCTATCGCGATTGCGGTTTATTGTATCGCGACATTGCTGCTCGCGTTGGTCGAGATCCAATGACTGTTTGCAGAATATCGAATCGGTGGCTTCAGGAGAGTAATACGGAACGCCGTGCTGGATCCCAAAAGCCTCGTATCACTAGCAGACGAGATGACAGGCATCTTATCCGAATGGCTGTAACGGATCGTGCAGCCACGTCTCAATCCCTGGCTCAACAGATGGGGACGTTTGCAAGACGACAACCATCTGCACGAACAGTTCGACGACGTTTGCAGCAGCATGGACTATCAGATCGGAGATCATGGCTGCGGTTACCCTTGACGCTGCATCACAGACAGGAGCGACTGCGATGGTGTATTCAACGACGAACCTGGGTGCATGAATGGCAGAACGTAATTTTTTCGGTTGAATCCAGGTTCTGTTTACAGCATCATGATGGTCGCATGTGTATTCGTCATCGACATACTATAGTATCACCCGGCGTGATGGTATGGGGTGCCATCGGTTACACGTCTCGGTCACCCCTTGTTCGCACTGGCGGCACTTTGAACAGTGGACGAGTTACGACCCGTGGTTCTACCCTTCATTCGACCCTGCGAAGCCCTACATTTCAGCAGGATAATGCACAACCGCATGTTGCAGGTCCTGTACGGGGCTTTCTGGATACAGAAAGTATTCGACTGCAGCCTGGCCAGTACATTCTCCAGGTCTCTCACCAATTGAAAACGTCTGGTCGATGTTGGCCGAGCAATCGGCTCGTCACAATACGCCAGTCACTACTCTTGATGAACTGTGATATCGTGTTGAAGCTACATGGGCAGCTGTACCTGTACACGCCATCCAAGCTGATTTCTTAGGATCTATGCACCCAAATTGCGTGAAAATGTAATCACGTGTCAGTTTTAGTATAATATATTTGTCCAATGAATACCCGTTTATCATCTGCATTTCTTCTTGGTGTGGCAATTTTAATGGCCAGTAGTGTATATTAATTGCAAAGTGAAAGTTTCTCAAGCCAAAAAACAGGGACACCATGCTCGTAAGTTGATTTATTTATTTTGAAATACCTTGGATCGAAACAGTTCTGTAGGTTTGTGTTGTAGATCATGCCTCAAATTATTGCGTTTTGTTGTTCTACGTGAGCCCCAACTTAGCCTACATCTTCAAGTCTTACATTTTTAAACTGATTTTGTGAGAAATGGGACTAACTTATTCAGCATTTTGTAGATGCAGAATAAAATGTTTCAATAAGAGTTTTGAGGAGGACCAAATTGACATTCTTAGAAGAGGCGGAAGCTTTGCAAGCAAAAATGTACAAGACTTATTTTATCAGTCATCAATAGAAGCCCATCCAGTGAAAAGTAGAAGGTCTAGGTTGAAACCTAACCCCACAGATCACAAAGAAGAAGAGTTTACTAAGCCTACGCATTCTGTTGAACATGTCAGCTCGTTTACGTTTCATGTTATGGCTGGTGAACAACGAGTTAAGGTTTGCAAAAAAGTGTTTCTGAGTTTGCATTCCGTGGGGGATAAAAAAGTTAGAAGACTGAAAGAGCGAATTTTAAAAGGTGGGTCGCTTACAGATTTGAGAGGACATAAGAATAACTGCAAGACTTTTCCACAAGATTATACTCACCAAATCAAAGACCACATTAAGTCATTCCCCCTAAAAACTAGTCACTACTCGGCGAAAGAAATACAATATTTGGACGCAAGGCTTAATTTAAAGAAAATGTACAACATGTTTTTAGAAAAATATCATGGTCTTCATGTAGAATATAGTTTTTATTATAAGGTATTCAACGAACATTTTAACTACCAGTTTGAAAGACCCCAAATTGACACTTGCTGTGAGTGTGAGATGCTTAATACGCTAATCAAAAACCCTCAGCTTAATGATACAGCAAAACGAGTAGGTGTTGCACAGTTACTCATGCACAAAAGGCGGCGTAAGAAATTTTATACTTTGTTACGTGAAACAAAACAATACTGTGCAGAACGTGATAATGCTAGGCTTTTGTGTTTTGACTACATGGCAAACATTTCTTTGCCCACAATTCCAGTTCAGGATGTCTATTACCTTAGTCAGCTGTCAGTTTATCCATTTTGTATCCACAACAACAGGACTGACACAGCATCTTTTTACTTGTACCACCAATGCGTTGGAGTTGGGCAGCAAAGAAGTTTGCTCTTTTATAATGAAGTATATCAATGATAATATACCAGAAATTGTTGATGAATTGTACCCGTACAGTGATAGCTGTACAGGTTAAAACAAAAATCACACAATGATTAGGTTCCTGCTTTCTCTTACAGACAGTGGAAGATTCAAAAAAATTGTGTACAGACTGCCCATAAGGGCCACTCTTATCTACCCTGTGACAGAGTCCTTGGCCTTGTCAAAAGAAAATTAAGGAAATGTGACCGATATTACACAATGAAAGAAGTATGTGAAATGACATTAACGTGTACAGTAGAGGGAAAGTGTAGGGTTGATGTGATAGAAGCAGAAATTGTTTTGGATTTTCAAAAATGGTGGCCTCAGTTCTATAAAAATATACTGTTTCGGAAGAAACCAAATCTGAAAGAAGGGGAAAACAGAATATTTTACTATTTCTAACCACCATGAATTCTCGTTCCAGCAATCAAGTAAACGAAAAGTAACAGTATCAGCTTTTATTAGTGTAATCCTCTACAACACATTTAAACTAGGTATCCCGACACAATCATGCATTTCTCTACCCGTACACAAAGCATACACTGAAGGAATACCTATTCCTCAAAAGAAAATGGATGATGTAAAGAAGCTTGTTCAGTTCTTCCCTGAGGAATATGGTTTCTTTTATGACGAGGTGATTCAATGGCCTTCAGTTGAAAAAGAACTGTGTAACTTAATGATATGAGACTCTAATGTTAAATTGTGTTCGTTAAAAATTAATTCTCATGTATCTGTTATAGCCAATCTCAGTTACACAACTGAGATTGGCTACATTGTTCAATGTAAAAGAAATAGCCTTCATAAAGTCTCAAGCAATCATTCAATATTTTTTACTGTTGTCTCTATGAATGAGCTTTTGTCAGTCCTTTGTTTATGAAAGGATTCTTGTCAGACAACTTTGATAGGTACTATTTTGCAACATGTCCGCCCCCGGTAGCTGAGTGGTCAGCGCGACAGAATGTGAATCCTAAGGGCCCGGGTTCGTATCCCAACTGGGTCGGAGATTTTCTCCGCTCAGGGACTGGGTGTTGTGTTGTCCCTGTCATCATCATTTCATCCCCATCGACGCGCAAGTCGCCGAAGTGGCGTCAAATAGAAAGACTTGCACCCGGCGAACAATCTACCCTACGAGAGACCCTAGTCACACGACATTTGTTTGTATTTATGCAACATAATTGTTTTTAATCATCGTTATTATTAGCGGTTAGTAGAATCAAAATAACTACAATAAAAAATCTGTCGTATTTAGTAATATTAGGAAAATAAACAGTTTTTTTTTAATTTCCCAAAAGTTTATTTTTCGTGACAAGATCCCTTTCATAAATAACCGATTCATATACAAGTTGACAATTATTGAACTACCTTAAATACGTGTAAAATCGTCATAACTTCTGAACGATTTGCGTTAGTTCGTTCAAACTGCACAGTTGGCCCAGAGACATAATGGGAATTATTATAGTTTGCTTTAGAAACGAAGCCCACTTTCATTTGAATGGGTTTGTCAATAACCAAAATTGGAGTATTTGGACGACTGAGTATCCCCATTTGGCGATCGAGAAATCTCTTCGCCTCAACGGGTGACTGTGGCGTTCAATGTGCAGTCACGGAATAATCGGTGCGATATTCCTTGATGGTATAGTGACTACCGAACGGTAGGTGAAGATTTTGGAAGATGATTTTATTCCCATTATCCAAAGGCACCCTGATTTCGACAAGATGCGGATCACGCAAGACGGAGCTCGACCCCATCGAAACAGGAGAGTGATGTCCTGGAGGAGCGCTTTGGGGACAGCATTCTGGGTCTGGGGTGCCGAGAGGCCACTGGCATGGGCCTCGATTGGCCGCCATGTTCTCCAGGTCTGAACATATACGACTCCTTTTTGTGGGGCTATATTAAAGACAAGGTGTACAGCAATAACCGAAAAAAACATTGCTGAGCTGGAAACAGCCATTCAGGTCATCGACGGCATCGATTTTCCGACACTTCAGCGGATCATGCAGAATTTCGCTATTCATCTGCGACACATCATCGCCAATAATGGCAAGCATATCGAACGTGTCATAACCTAAATCCGAATATCTGTAGTGACGTTTACATGTTGAATAAAGTGTGTGCACACTGGAGTGTGTAACTAATTTTTTTTTTTTTTCGTATAGTTCAATAATTCATATATTATCTCCTTGGGGCAGTGACGGGGCTAGGGACATTTGCATGGGTGAACCGAATCATAGCGCTGTCCGTCAACCGCCGAACGGTAACAGGGCAATCCCACGGCCAATCGGAGCGCGTGGTGCCAAGTTTCCGTAGTTTAAAAATGGTGACACAATTTTCTTCTTTCTCCTCTCTACACAACGGGTGATCAAAAAGTCAGTATACATTTGGAAACTGAATAAATCACGGAATAATGTAGATAGAGAGGTACAAATTGACACACATGCTTGGAATGACATGGGGTTTTATGAGAACCAAAAAAATACAAAAGTTCAAAAAAATGTCCGACAGATGCCGCTTCATTTGATCAGAATAGCAATAATTAGCGTAACAAAGTAAGACAAAGCAAAGATGATGTTCTTTACAGGACATGCTCAATATGTCCACTACCATTCTTCAACAATAGCTGTAGTCGAGGAATGATGTGAACAGCACTATAAAGCATGTCAGGAGTTATGGTGAGGCACTGGCGTCGGATGTTGACTTTGAGCATCCCTAGAGATGTCGGTCGATCACGATACACTTGCGACTTCAGGTAACCCCAAACCCAATAATCGCACGGACTGAGATTTCGGAACCTGGGAGGCCAAGCATGACGAAAGTGGCGGCTGAGCACACGATCATCACCAAACGACGCGCGCAAGAGATCTTTCACGTGTCTAGCAATGCTTTTTTTTTTTTTTTTTTTTTTTTGTTCTAATAAAACCCCATGTCAATTTTTACCTCTCTATCTACATTATTGCGTGGTTTATTAAGTTTTCAAATTTATACTGACTTCTTGATCACCCGGTATATATTAAATTACTGTAAATATTTGGTTATCCGTATTGCATTCAATTTTGTCATAGTAGACATAAATCTGTCTGTTCCTGCTGTAAGACTATGTTTGCCACATGCAAGCAAGCCACCTCAATAAGAGCAGCTGCTTGCGGTGGTAGGGGGCTCTCTTCTTGTCACATTTATGTCGGACTCCAAGAGTATTTGGTGAATACAACAATGTCAGTTCTCCACACCGGTACATTCAATTGAGACTGTCGCCAATGTACTACCGGCGGCGTGGTTGGCGCCTACTTTATACACAAGCACGCGACAGGAAGTCGGCAGCGGCTACCTGCGTGTCCAGCTCCTCGGCGGTGGGCGCGACCCTCGGGCGGCGGCTGGCCGCGGCCGCGCGCTCCCGCCGCCACAGCTGGCGGGCCTCCTCCCACGCCGCCCGCGCCTCGCGCCGCTGGATCGCGTCCTCCTCGTCGGGCGGCAGCCCCAGCGGCCCCAGCAGCTGCTCGTCGCCCTCGACCGGCGCCTGTGAGGCCGCCTGCGGCCGCAACTCTTCCAGGAGCTCCTGCTGCTGCCGCGCCTCGGGTGCGTCGCCTGCTGTCTTAGGCCGCGGACGCCCCAGGTTGCGCATCCTTGCCGCCGTCTCCCGTTGCTTCTTCAGCGCGCACCACGCCGCCTCCAGCCGGCACAGCCTGCGCACGGAGCCGTACCGAGGCGATTATACGCCTTTCGCGGAACAGCCAAAGAGCGGCCTCAATCTGCACAACAGTAAAACTACCTCTCTGCAGTTTTCCCTACGCAAAAATAGGAAACTTTACCTGTTATATACGTAAAATAGACTGTATTTGTGTGTCCAGGGTCTCCTTCCAAACCACAGGATTGATTTCAACCAAATATAGCGTAAGGATGGCAGGCTTCACAAATATCAGCACTACAGGGTTTAGAGCCTCGTAGCTCCAGGAGTGAGATACAGACATAAACGTATATTTTCCAGCCCCTGGCATACAGGGAGCCCAGTACGACCAGCACATTCTGTGTACAGTATCGGATTTCCATATCAACCTGCTTTGCAGCGCAGACTACATGTCAGGGACAAGAAACGATTTTTCTCAGCCCTGTCATGTAGGCTACGGTGCGTGATCGGCATGTAGAGTTTTAAATTGTATTGGCCTGCTTTATTGACCTTTCTTGCGTGGTGCCCTGTACGTCAGATGTAAATAAATGATTTTCAGGCACCTGACATGTAGTCTGTCAGACAGCTTTACAGAACTGCGTTGGAGGACCTCCACATGTCGATGAGCATGGCTGCAGTCAAGTTGAGAGGGATGGAGAAGGGGACTGGTAGAGTGAGATGGAGAAGAAAATGCACAGAAGATGGGAGGAGCGAGAGATGCATGAGGCAAGTGGAAGATGTAGAGATGTGGAGAAAGGCAGAGAGGATGAGGAGGATATGGTCAGAGGGAGGGGGCCAATTTATGGTCAGAGAGAGGGAATGAAGGAAATGAATATAGAGATGGGGAGAAGGAGATGAAGAGACAGAGGAAGAAGCTCCAATGTTAGGCAGGTGATGGACCCCCTCAGAGAAATATCAGGCAAGGCAGAAAAGAGTGGCAGAGTGCATTTGGTATGTTTGGGGGGGGGGGGGGGGGGGAGGGGGGGCTGATCCGTGATATGTAAGAGGCCCTGCTGGCTGTTATTAAGTGCACTGGGTGCAACTGGCTGCATATAGCAGCACATGTCAGCATGAATGAAGCCTGTCGCTTGGGTTTTGAGGGCATCCTCGGCTCATTTCAACAGATAGCTGAATTGGTGAAGGCAACTTGGCAAATGGTTCAAATGGCTCGGAGCACTATGGGACTTAACAGCTGTGGTCATCAGTCCCCTAGAACTTAGAACTACTTAAACCTAACTAACCTAAGGACATCACACACATCCATGCCCGAGGCAGGATTCGAACCTGCGACCGTAGCAGCCGCGCGGTTCCGGACTGCGCGCCTAGAACCGCGAGACCACCGCGGCCGGCAGGCAACTAGCATCGCACGTGGGATGCACGCTAAACTCTCTATTTGTAGCTTCATACCCAGGATTAATTGTGGTCCTCTGGTTTGGAGCAGAGTGAAAGGTCTAAACCAGAGGCTCAAACGACTCTGCAACGGTATCAGATGCTAATTTCTCGACCTCCGCTATCGAGTATAGAATTGTAGGGTTGCCCTTAATAGGTTAGGTGAGCACTACACACAAGAAGCGGCTAGTAGGACAGTGGAGTACGTGTGGCGTGAACATGGGGCTTTCTCACGTTAGAGAAATCCTCCCTTGGTATCAAAGACGATTTTCCTGATAAATTAGCCACAATGTCCTCAGAGGATTTTCGTCGTCGCAGATCAGATGTAGGAAAGGTTAATATGGTTTTAGCAGACTGCAGGAGCACACAAGGAGTGGTCCCAGAATTAGTATCGCTTACTGAAGGTTATAATGCAAAGATAGTATTAGGAACGGAGAGTTAATTGAAACCAGACGCTAATGATAACAAAATCATTGGTACAAATTGGAATATTTATCGTAAGGAGGGATCAGTCACCAATGGTGGCGGCGTGCTTATTGCAGTAAAGAATTCGATAAAATCTAGCGAGGTTATCACGGATTCCGGTGGTGAAATTAAGTATCAAACATCGGTCAATGGTTATCGGATACTTTTATAGACCGCCTGGGTAGGAGCTTTGGTGTAGAGCGCTTAAGACAGAAACTGCAGAATATCGTTAATAATTTTCCTCATCATTCCGTTGTAATAGGATGTGACTTTCACTTGCCGGGTATAGAATGGGAGTGTCATGCTACCAAAACTGATGCCACAGACATGAATTCGTGTGACATTGTTCTGGATATCTTGTCCGAAAACTACTTTTAGCAGATAATTAGAGAACCAACTCATGAGGTAAACGTCTTAGACCTCCTGGCAACAAACGGATCTGAACTTATCCAGTCAGTTAACGAAGACAAAGGTGATCAGAAGGCTGTGATAGCATCAATGACGACGGATCTGACAAAGAATGTTAAGAAAGGTAGGAAGATATTTTTGCTTAGCAAGAGTGACAGGATACAAATTTCAGAATATCTGAGCAGTCAGCATCAAAAATTCGGTGATGCAGACGAAGATGTGGAAAGCAAATGGACACAATTTAAAGGAATATGCCCTAGGCAAGTAAGTTCCAAGTTGGATCTCAGATTCAAGAGAAGTAAAGATCTAGCTGACAAACGAAAGCTGAATGAAGTGAAAGTGAGCGTAAGGAGGGCAATGAGAGAATAGTCCAATGACTTTGAAAGTAAAACTTCGTCAACCCATCTGAGTAAAAACTCTAAGAGGTTTTGGTCGTATGTAAAATCAGTAAAGTGTATCAAAAACATCTATTCATTCACTGAGTGAGCATGCTAGCACCGACACGGAGGACGAGAGAAAAGGCCTAAATACTGAATTCGGTCTTCCGAAATTGTTTCACCGTGGAAGATCACAACACGGTCCCTCCTATCAATCGTCGTACGAACGTCGAAATGGCAGATATTGAGATAACCGATCGCGGAATAGAAAAACAACTACAATGGCTTAGTAGTGGAAAGGCGTCAAGACCAGATGAGATACAGGTAAGATTCCACAAACATTTCGCGGAAGAACTTGCTCCCCTTCTAGCAGTAATTTATTGTAGATCGTTTGAGCAACGAAGGGCACCTAGCGGCTAGAAGAAAGCGCAAGTCATTCGAGTTTTTAAGAAGTACCATAAGGCAGATGCACATAATTATAGATTTATATCGCTGACCTCAATCTGTTGTAGAATTATGGAACATGTCTTACGTTCAAGAATTATAACGTTCTTGAAAAAAGAAAATTCCACTGTAAAAATCAACATGAAATCCTCAAACATAGATACTGCGAAACCCACATCGCTCTGTTCCTCCATGAGACCCACAATGGCGCTAGGTTGACGCCGTGTTCCTTAACTTCAGGAAGGCATTTGACACCGTCCTGCACTGTCGTTTAGTGACAAAAAATACGAGCCTATCGAGTATCGGAGCATATTTGCGACTGGATTCAAGACTTCCTTGCAGACAGAACTCAACACATCGCTCTTAACGGAACTAAATCGACAGATGTAAAGGTAATATCCGGAGTACCACAGAGAAGTGTGATAGGACCTTTGCTGTTTACAACATATATAAATGATCTAGTAGAAAGCGTCGGATGCTCTGTAAGGCTGTTCGTAGTGTGCTTGTCTATAACAAAGTAGCAACGCCAGAAGATAGTAACGATTTGCAGAATGACCTCCAGAGAATCGATGAATGGTGCAGGCTCTGGCAGTTGACCCTGAGCGTAAATAAATGTAACATATTGCCCATACAGAAGAAAATAAATCCCCTACTGTACAGCTACACTATTGATGACAAACCGCTGGAAACAGTATCTGCTGTAAAATATCTGGGAGTAATTATACAGAGCTACCTTGCGTGGAATATGCATATAAAACAAATAGTGGGAAAAACAGATGCCAGACTCTGATTCATAGGAATAACCTTAAGGAAATGTATCTCATCCATGAAAGAAGTGGCTTACTAGGCGCTTGTTCGACGCATTCATGAGTATTGTTCGTCTGTCTGGGATCCCTACCAGATAGGACTGATAGAGGAGATAGAAAAGATTCAACGAAGAGCGCCACGTTTCGCCACGGGAATGTTTAGTCGGGACGAGAGCGTTACGGAGATGCTCAAAGAAAATGCTCAACAAACTCCATTGACAGACGTTGCAAGAGAGGTGTTGTGAATCACGGAGAGATTTACTATTGATGTTTAGAGAGAGCACTTTCCGGGAAGAGTCGGACAACATATTACTTCCCCCCACAAAATGACCATGAGGAGAATATTCGAGAAATTAGAGCCAGTACAGGGACTTACAGGCAATCATTCTTCCCACGCGCTATTCCCAAGTGGAGCAGGATTGTAGCTAAATTAGTGGCACAGAAAGTACCGTCCGCCACACACCATTAGGTGACTTGGGAGCGTAGGGAGTGCGGAGGAGAAAACAGACAGACAGAAGTGCGAGGATGAGATAGACTCAGAGAGGGGGACGAGAAGGGGTGTTGAATGTATGTGTTGAACGCATGTGGCGAAAGCCATGGGGAAAAGGCCAGCAGTTGTATAAGTTTAATAAAGATTAAGCATTACCGACAATTCCTTCATATCTTCGAATGTGTCCTATCAATCAATCACTTCTTTTAGTCAATTTGTGCTATAAATTTCTTTTTTGGCTCAGTCTGATTCAGTACCTCCTCATTATTTACGCATTCTACCCATCCAATCTTCAGCATTCTTCTGCTGCACCACGTCTCAATAGCATCTATTCTCCTCTTGTCCGAACTCCTAACCGTCCTTGTTTCACTTCCATACGAGGCTACACTGCCAGTCTACATTTTACATCATCTTCACGTCATCCATCATCAGTTACTTTCCTGTACACATCGCAATACTCATCTATTACTTTTGGTATCTCATTTCCTGATCTAATTCTCTTAGCATTACCCACGATTTACTTCCGTTGATTTTCAACTTATAATCTTTTTTTAAAGACGCTGTCCATTCTGTTTAACTGCTCTTCCGAGTCCTTTCCTGTCTCTGTCAGAATTACAATGTCACTGGCAAGCTCCTAAATTATTATTTCTTCTTCCTCAATTTTCATTCGCTCTTCAAATTTCTGGTTGGTTTGCTTTACTGGTTGCTCACAATACAAACTGAATAACATCGGGGATAGGTTATAGGTCACAACCCTGTCTCACTCCCTTCTCAGCCACTGCTTCTTCTTCATGCCCCTCGACTCTTATAATTGCTGCCGGTTTCTGTACAAGTTGTAAACAACCTTTGGCTCTTTATATATTTCCCCTGCTACCTTCAGAATTTAATAGAGTGAATTCCACACTGCATTGTCAAAAGATTGCTTTAAGTCTAAGAGAAGTCATAGAATAAGTTTTGTCACACGTGTTCTTCTATTTCCTTGGATTCCAAACTGATCTCCCTGAAGGTCGGCTTGTACCAGTGCATTTGACCAATAACTGCGACAGTGGTTAGTGGTTAAAGAAAGAACACCAGAAAAATAAGTATGAACTCCAGCAAAATCACCAAAGCACATGATGGGAGCAACTAGCTGGCTGTGAACGTTACAACTGTGCAATTAAATCCTGATGAAAGTTAATCACTCCCGCGTCCCCCTCAATTCAGCGACTGCATCGCTGGCTCATTCTTAATGCTCATATACGGTATGAATGTTGGAGACAGTGGCAGTAGCAGCTAGAAATTCTGAGTCCAGCTCGTCCTCTGTACTCAGTTCTAATATGGAGACATTCTTCCGTGAGACACCTCTGCAGAAAACGTGGACTCTCTTTAGTGTATACAGGGCGGTCCATTCATCGTGACCGGGCCAAATATCTCACGAAATAAGCGTCAAACGAAAAAACTACAAAGAACGAAACTTGTTTAGCTTGAAGGGGGAAACCAGATGGCGCTATGGTTGGCCCGTTAGATGGTGCTGCCATAGGTTAAACGGATATCAACTGTGCTATATTTAAATACGAATCCCCATTTTTTTATTACATGTTCGTGTAGTACGTAAAGAAATATGAATGTATTAGTTGGACCACTTTTCTCGCTTTGTGATAGATGGCGCCGTAATAGTCACAAACATATGGCTCACAATGTTAGACGAACAGTTGGTAACACGTAGGTTTCTTAAATTAGAATACAGAACGTAGGTACGTTTGAACATTTTATTTCGGTTGCTCCAATGAGATATGTGTACCTTTGTGAACTTATCATTTCTTAGAACGCATGGTGTTACAGCGTGATTACCTGTAAATACCATATTAATGCAATAAATGCTCAAAATTATGTCCGTCAACCTCAATGCATTTGGCAACGCGTGTAACGACATTCCTCTCAACGGCGAATAGTTCGCCTTCCGTAATGTTCGCACATGCATCACTGACGCGCTGACGCATGTTGTCAGGCGTTGTCGGTGGATCACGATAGCAAATATCGTTCAACTTTCCACACAGAAAGAAATCCGGGGACGTCACATCCGGTGAACGTGCTGGCCATGGTATGGTGCCTCGACGACCGATCCACCTGTCATGAAATATGCTATTCAATACCGCTTCAACCGCACGCGAGCTATGTGCCGGACATCCATCATGTTGGAAGTATATCGCCATTCTGTCATGCAGTGAAACATCTTGTAGTAACATCGGTAGAACATTATGTAGGAAATCAGCATACATTGCACCATTTACATTGCCATCGATAAAATGGGGGCCAATTATTATCCTTCCTCCCATAATGCCGCACCATACATTAACCCGCCAAGGTCACTGATGTTCCACTTGTCGCACCCATCGTGGATTTTCCGTTGCCCAGTAGTGCATATTATGCCGGTTTACGTTACCGCTGTTGGTGAATGACGCTTCGTCGCTAAATAGAATGCGTGCAAAGAATCTGTCATCGTCCCGTAATTTCTCTTGTGTCCAGTGGCAGAACTGTACACGACGTTCAAAGTCATCGCCATGCAATTCCAGGTGCATAGAAATATGGTACGGGTGCAATCGATGTTGATGTAGCATTCTCAACACCGACGTTTTTGAGATTCCAGATTCTCGCGCAATTTGTCTGCTACTGATGTGCGGATTAGCCGCGACAGCAGCTAAAACACCTACTTGGGCATCATCATTTGTTGCAGGTCGTGGCTGACGTTTCACATGTGGCTGAACACTTCCTGTTTCCTTAAATAACGTAACTATCCGGCGAACGGTCCGGACACTTGGATGATGTCGTCCAGGATACCAAGCAGCATACATAGCACACGTCCGTCTACATTTTGATCAAAATAGCCATGCATCAACACGATATCGACCTTTTCCGCAATTGGTAAACGGTCCATTTTAACACGGGTAATGTATCACGAAGCAAATGCCGTCCGCACTGGCGGAATGTTACGTGATACCACGTACTTACACGTTTGTGACTATTACAGCGCCATCTAACACAAAGCGAAAAAAGTGGTCCAACTAAAACATTCATATTTCTTTACGTACTACACGAATATGTAATAAAAATCGGGGTTTCTATTTTTTAAAAAAACGCAGTTGATATCCGTTTGAGCTATGGCAGCGCCATCTAGCGGGCCAACCATAGCGCCATCTGGTTTTCCCCTTCAAGCTAGACAAGTTTTGTTCTTAGTAGTTTTTTCGTTTGACGCTTATTTCGTGACATATTTGGCCCGGTCACGATCAGTGGAGCACCCTGTATACATGAAGAGTCCTCTCTTCCGTGAACTGGTAGCAAGCGTCATGTGACGTAACTCTCCGAAATTAGGCTGTTTCTGCCAGTGTAGGAATCTCGCCGGCGAGCTACAACCAAAAGTAATTTCGTGAGTAAGTTAAACAAACTCCTACTCTCGCGAATTTTGCCTTAGTGATGATGGTATGGCATGGGGAGGAGGACAGAAAATCTCTCCCATTCTATGACAGGTTTCTAACCCTGGGTAACCGAAGGGCTTGCATGGGAAAGCGCACCGTCTGTAGAAGTAATTATTGTGAGCCAATCAGAATGCCTGCTACTAGGAATTTAAAGGAACATCCTTGGGTCTGTGAGAGCAGAGATATGGCCAGCCTGACCCCTCTCGTGTTCTGGTGTGTACATCTGGCTTTGCATGTTCTGTTTCCAAAAGTTTTTCTTCAGGTGTCTCGCACTATAGAGTTTTGCAGCAGACAGACAGCACAAGTCGTCTGCTGTGCTGAGACGGGACACAGCGAATTCTGCATCTCTACCAGCTCGGGCAGACAGCTAATAGTCCTGAACCCGTTTATAGCCCTCTCTGGTCCTTTTAAGTAAGTTTCTATGTTGTGCAAGCCAGCTAGAAACAGCTCTTCGAGGTTGCAGGAAATAGCAGTTCCCCCTCACTGTAGTAAAAAGAAAGAAAGAAAGAGAAAACTAATTAGCTGAGGAATCGCTGGCACTATTGAATATTGTCTGCAGTTATGATACAACAAGAAAGGATCAACTACCCTGAGTACTGGGACGTGCATATTACATTATAAGATACGTTCAGCGGCTGTTTGGGAATAAACTGCCACATAACAATTGTTATGAAGTTACCTCCACAGTGCACTTTATAGCGTGTTACGATGTATATTCAGTGTTATTCGTAAGTACTTCCACGGTTTCACAAGACGTCGTGTGTGAAAACTGCAAGACATACAGAAAACAGTAAGTGTTTAGTGGACAGAGTAACTCTCCAAGTTTCGATTGGTGATACTCACCGCGTTGTAGTTGCAGAGCGCACCATGAGGGGGGAGATGTGTGAGAACATGTAGGCAATTCATCTGCTCCATATCGTGGCGTCGAATTAGGTTGCGCCTGCAGATAGGCAACCCAATGAATAGGTTTCAATAGCGGGCTGCTGTTGTTGCACCTTCGTGGATAGCAGCAGCAACAGCTCACAGTTGAATTGCGCGTACATATCGACGTTTGCGCCTCACAAATGGTGCCCATATTAAGCACATGTAGAGTAGTTAAAAACTTGGAGAGATGATCTATCCAGTGATACGTGTCTATTTTCTGTACGTCTTGTAACTTTGGCGCAGTCATCTTTCTGAAATCTGGAGATACTTCTAAACAACACTGTAGATCGAAAATGTTTGGCAGGATCTTGTGGAGTTGGCGAATCAAGAGCTTTCATACCCAGAAACGTTCATGTCTCTCAACACTAGACGCTTCTTGCGTCAGCTTGCCAAACATATGTTCGACTCAGCTAGAAAACTAAGTTCATAAGTGAACTTGCTTTTTGTGTCCTGCCATACCGGATCGGCGTGCTATAAGAAGCAAGTTCAGAACCGTAGAGTGTAAGATAGTAGAGGTAAAACTGGGAGCAAAACAAGTGGCTCGCTTATTTGACGTCTTGAAAAATCATACAGGGACTTTTGTACCGTATAAAAGTGAGGTATTGTTCGAGGATCTGTCCTCCATTTTTTTATCACTTAGGAGAAATATCTCATTTGCGCCGTTTTCGAATTTGAAATACTTCGAATTTTCAGCCAAGGCAAGTAGCTTATTCTCGGCATCTTGAAATTTATCCACCATTTTATATTTCGGATAAGTGGTTCACCGTCGCTGTCTTGAAACAGGCAGTATTATCAGTTTCCTATTCCGACGTGTGGTTCATTTGCACTACCATTGATCTTCACCCATCATTTTATACAAAGGAAAAATGGCTTATCTTTCACCTTTTTATATACCGGATGTTGCAGAAGAAATAAAAAATATTTTAGAAGGTGGTAGTATAGACTAATTCGAATAAAATATTCCATACATGTGTCGAATTTGTATGGGTTACACTGAATAGCTGTTGGAATGTAACGCAAGCAAATTCTCATAGAAAGTGTTAAGAAAAGGCAAATGATGAAGTCCAAAGTTGATTTTCATGAATTAAACCTACTTCAAACCCTCAACACCACGTGTGTCATGTTGGCATTCTTTTATGAGGGCGTTACTATTTATCATCTGAAGGATTAATTTATCTTTTTCCAACTATCTTCCTCATTTTAATTATTCCCAAAGGCAAAAATCTAAGATGGTAAGTTTCGGTTACCTCAGTGCTCGAGAAGCTAGACAATTTCTGCCAAGCGATTTTCCGGGGAATGTTCGTTTGTGATGTCTCACCTGACGTTCCATATATGCTGGGACAACATATCCATCCTTGTAGCCAAAGGAACCTCTTCCAATAATCCTGGAAACTCGTTTTCAAGAAAGAGTAGATAAGAACGGCCTGCAAGGTGATGCTGTAACACAACAGGCCCAAACAGCTTGTTGTCTATCATGCTACAACATATACTGACAGAGAAGCACTCTTGAAAATGTCTGTCCGCAGAGGCATGTTGGTTTTCATCAGACCACAAATATGAATTATACGTGTTGTTAACTCGTCACGAATGACACTGGTTTAAACAGTAAACAGTAACAATGAGATTGACGGGCGCTTTGCAATCATCCAGAAATAAAATTCCAATCGTCTATCTTGATCTCCTCCTCCAAGATGATGAATCCGCAGCAAATGGTAAGGATAGAGATCGTGCATACTTAATGTTCCCCATATTCGTCTATGTGGAACACCGATGTGTGTAAAACTTATGCCTGTTGAAGGACGACGTTCTACCTACTGAATAATTTCCTCATCTTCATCCACGCTCTGATCATCTCAACGTTCAGGTGAATATGACTGCTGGGCACTGCTCCACAGAGTTTAGTGAGAATACGAGTAAACACTCTCGAGTCTGGTACTCTGCGCTTAAGAAATCTTCTATCGTATTCTCTATAAACAGCAGCAGCAGTTTTTCCTTTACGAAGTCCGTATACAAATACCATATCGACATACTCACCATTTCTACGAGGGCTCTTCGTTTATTAATGCCCGATCGGTCGTGAAATTGGAAACAAAGGGAAAATTTTAAAAAATCTTTTATTACCAACAGTAAGTTATGCTATATCTTCCACCTACTTCTCAACATAGTCGCCGCCCAACTTACAAAGGGAGAGTCTAACCGTGGGTCACCAATTTTGATCACGTTTTGCAGGGATGCTCTCCACTGAAGATAAACACACACGTGTTTCGGCTTTTTGTTAGAGACTACATAGTTTTTGAAAAAAATCGAGGTCAATGTTGATGACGGAAAATCACATTTTCAGTACTATACAACCAAAGATCGTCTAAAAACAAACACTTTTTATTAGTATAATATGGCGTCCAAAGTTAATAATGTTCAAGGCATTAACCTTTGTGTGTTTTCGATCTGTAGTCTGGGTACCCTACACTGAATGTATTAAACAGTGCGAGGTCGACGGTCGAACGGTCAGAGCATTAGACTACCAAATCGCTTGCTTTCGACACCGTTCCTCACAAGCGTCTTCTAACCAAACTGCGTGCCTACGGAGTATCGCCTCACTTGTGCGACTGGATTCGTGATTTCCTGTCAGAAAGGTCACAGTTCGTAGTAATAGACTGAAAGTCATCGAGTAAAAACAGAAGTAATATCCGACGTTATAGGCCTTCTATTGTCCCTGACCTACATTAACGACATAGGAGACAATCTGAGTAGCCGTCTTAGATTGTTTTCAGATGATGCTGTCATTTACCGTCTTGTAAAGTCATCAGATGATCAAAACGACTTGTAAAATGATTTAGATAAGATATCTGTACGATGCGAAAAGTGGTAATTGACCCTGAATAAAGAAAAGAGTGAAGTTATTCACATGAGTACTAAAAGAAATCAACTAAATTTCGATTACGCGATAAGTCACACAAATCTGAAGGCTGTAAATTCAACTAAATGCTTAGGGATAACAATTACAAATAACCTAAATTGGAACGATCACATAGAAAATATTGTGCGTAGAGCAAACCATAGACTGCGATTCATCGGCAGAACACTTAGAAGGTGCAACAAGTCCACTAAAGAGATTTATTACACCACGCTTGTCCGCCCTACTCTGGAGTATTGCTATGCGGTGTGGGATCCGTATCAGGTGGGACTGACGGATGACATCGAAAAAGTACAAAGAAGGGCAGCTTGTTTTGTATCATCGCGAAATAGGGGAGATACGTGAATTGGAGTGGCAATCATTAAAACAAAGGCCTTTTTCGTTGCGACGGGATCTTCTCATGAAATTTCAATCACCAGTTTTCTCCTCCGATTGCGAAAACATTCTGTTGGCACCCACCTACATAGGGAGAAATGATCATCACGATAAAATAAGAGAAATCAGGGCTCGCACAGAAAAATTTAAGTGCTCGTTTTTCCCACGTGCCGTTCGAGAGTGGAACGGTAGAGAGACAGCTTGAATGTGGTTCATTGAACCCTCTACCAGGCACTTTATTATGAACAGGAGAGTAATCACGTAGATGTAGATGAGGTAAATGTGTGTGTGATTCTTAGTCGTGGAATTTTTTTCATTCGATACGCTCTTCGGCGTATCTGATGATATTCCGCTAGTCGGCATACATTTCTTTGCCTTTTCTTGAAGTAAAACTTTGGGAGGTGTGATTAGTAATCAAATACGTATATATCGTAACGCACTGGCAGTTATTTTCATCGTTATACATAGTACAAAAATATACCTAAGAGTATTATTGCGTAATCGTAACTGATCGTTTATTCTTGAGTGTTCTCGCAATCACAAGGGTGAAATATTTCTCGCACCATGCGCAAAATACGAACGAAATCTCGCCGTACTGTCATGTTTTCCGATACATCGTTCGTGGAATACATATCTCATTCACGTTCATAAAAACAGATCTATCAGCCGCGCGGGGTAGCCGTGCGGTTTGAGGCGTCTTATTAGCGGTCCGCGCGGTTCCCCCCTGTCGAAGGTCCGAGTCCTCCCTCTGGCATGTGTGTGTGTGTGTGTGTGTGTGTGTGTGTGTGTGTGTGTGTGTGTGTGTGTGTGTGTGTGTGTCGTCCTTAGCGTAAGTTTAAGTTTAAGTATTGTGTAAGCTTAGGGACCGATGACCTCAGGAGTTTGGTCCCATAAGACCTTACCACAAATTCTTTCCAGATCTATCAGATATCAATTCGGATGTGTACCAAACGTATAAAAGCATATCTTGAAAGACAGGCATGGATAATAAGTTATGGCTCAACATATGAATTCTGATAGCATCCGCGCTATCTTGTAATTCTCTGCTTTGCTGTTGTGTCGTATGATTTTGAAGTCGTGCGATGGCATTTACTGTCGGAAAACGTAAACGTCAGACGACTGTTAAAGACAGGTACATTTTGTTAGTACCGTTTACACGGAGGAGGTCGGTGAGCGTCATCATCTACGAAAGTCATATCTGGCGTACCATGTACCACGACGAACATAACTATCAGTATATTATATATACGTATTTGATTGTTAATCACACTTCCCGATGTTTTACTTTAAAAAAGAAAAGAAATGTGTTCTCGTTATCAGAATATAATCGCACACACCAAAAGAATATCGAATGAAAAAAGTCAGTACCGAGACCCAGACATGGACCAGCAGTTTGGAAGTCGAATGCCT
This sequence comes from Schistocerca serialis cubense, assembly GCF_023864345.2. NCBI lineage: Eukaryota > Metazoa > Arthropoda > Insecta > Orthoptera > Acrididae > Schistocerca > Schistocerca serialis. Next base: position 340,237,725 of record NC_064645.1, read on the forward strand.
TGACCGCCGACCTAACTCTGCTTGACACACTGAATGACGGATACCCAATCTACAGAATGAAAACACAAAAATGCTAATAACAAGACCATCATATTAACAAAAAACGTTTCTTTCTAGATGATCTTACGATGTTCATAATTGAAAATACGATTTTCAGACATCAACTTTGAAGTCAGTTTTTTCAAAAACTATGTAGTGTCTAGCGAAAACCCGAAACATGTACCTATTTATTTTCAATATAGAACGTCCTTGCAAAACATGATCAAACTCGGTGACGCATATGTCACATCCTCCCCCTGTTACACTTTTGTCGCAGCTCTGTACCAACTTTACAACACCCTCGTCATAGAAGGCAGCCGCCTGTGCTTTCTGCCAATTCTCTACGCTGATCTGATGTTCATTATCAGTGTCAAAATGTTGCCTTCATAGCACATTGGTTCATGTGCGCAGAGGTGAACATCAGAGAGAGCCAAGTTCGGGCCGTATGGTGGGTGATCAAACAATTCCCATCGGAAACCGCTGCAGGAGCGCCTTCATAGACCCTACAGTGTTCTGCCCACAGTTGTTATGATGTGGGAACTGCATGACAGTCACATTGTGCGAGCTGCGTGAAATTAGGTGAAATCTCTCAGCAGGTCAGAACTGATAAGAGCGACGTGGCGCGATCGGCAGACATTCCAGAGACTCTGCCCAACACATCTGTGTGAACCTTCCGGATTTTCACTGTGGTTTCTATTTCGCGACCAACTAGACGTTAATAAATTAATACCCCTCGTAAAAATGTGCGCCATGCTTAAACGATACAGTAGAATTGACCAGCAAATTACAATCACACTGTTTAAAAATTCGATTATGTGAATTCAAGCACAAATTCACAACTTTTTAACTTCAAAACATAAACAACAGTCCGTAAATAAACCCATAGCAACTGGAGAACCAACATACAAAAAGGAAATTTATCTCTGTAGTCAGATATGTCACTGTAACCAATAAAAACTGGGCACATGTTATATGGAATATTTTATTCGAATAAATCTATAATACTGTCTCCTACATAGGACAAATAGCTCACATTTTCTGTACTAAAATATGAAATATTTTGAATTTCTCGCCGGACCAAGTGGCTGATTGCAATCATTTTGGATTTCTGTAGCTATTTTATGTGTAGGTCGAGCAGCTCTTTCCTGCCATTTTACAATTTTACATAGCACAAGTAATTCATATCGGCCATGTCGGATTTTTCCCCTCCAGAAATCTAACATCGATGCATGAAGTCAGATGAGGATAGGGGAAAGAACTTGACAGCACTGCAGACTGTCCCTGTACTCTCGCTAGAGAGCTACTAATATAGCGCACAGAAAAGTTTGAATGAGGTATTTTGAAGCACTGGACGTCACATGTTAATGTTTTTGTTTGACACTATAGTTTTCTGTAGTGGCATCCTTGTATAAAATATGATTGGTATTCAGAATGCGGAAAATCCCGATTAAAACTACAGCTTCCAAAGATTGTTATCATATTTTCAGTCAAGAGGTGTCCGCCAGGAGCGAAGTCTGCACCCTTTATAGTGGTGTCCAAGCTTGTCATTGGCCGGGTGATGTAACTTGGTTTTCTAACTACTATTGGCAGTGTGACGTCACCTGGAGGGCGGCATTCACATGCACAAATGCAGGAAACAGTGTGGCAGTACGGACTTACCCCCAGCCACCAGGCCGCGACTGAGGGGCGGAATGGGAACGGGCGTCATTTCTCCCCTGAATACCTACAATTTTTGGTTGCATTTCTTTGTAGACACTCGGTCGCAAGTGTACGTCTCCAGGAACCACTTAGATTATAACCTCTGTCTCTGTTAAGCTTGTTGCTGCTCATGCGAATTTCTTCTACTTCCTTTTTTACGGAATCTCAGTATATCAATACGTGGAAGAGGACCTTCATTTTCTCAAAGATGATCTTGGGCGCTTCGGTAACGCTGTGTTTCACTACCGCTGATTGCCCAAAATTTCTGTACTTGATGTACCGTCTATGTTCAGTGCAGCACTTGGCTGCAGTACGGATTGTCTGCTCAACACAATTTCCGCGATACATGCGACATTGTAGACATCAAGTACTCTCAAATCCAAGGCATCTTCCACTGGACGCAGAAAATCCTTAATTTTCATCTTGGCTCAACCCCGTTTAAGATTGTTCCGCAGAATAGAAGTTGGTTTGTCTTCTTCCGTTGGCTCTTTGGGTTTGTGCTTACATACATCAGTAAAAGCAGCTTTTATTTGGTGTTTTATGTATCCGCTTGCCTACTGGGATTCCATAATAAAATAATTATCAAATGGAGTACCAATTTTAACAGAGGCGGAGGTTATAATCTGGGTGGTTCCTCAAGTGGAGCACTTAAGTACGAGCGTATTCAAAGAAATACAAACAACAGTCATAACTCTTGAGGAGATAGGTAATGTCGGAGGTGGTCTACGTTCCCATTTCGCACCTCACTGGCGTTCCTGTTGGAAAAGGGGCCAGGTCACAGCATTGCCAATTTACTGCATCTGCACATGTGAATCCCACCCTCTAGGTGACGTCACACTGTCAATTCCAAGAGACGTCACCCGACAAATGAGAAGCTTGAACGCTATTAAAAGGCAAACAGACTTCACTCCCGGCATACAGTAACCTCCTGAAGAAGAACATGATGGTAACGGGTGAAAGCTCGAGATTTAACTCCGACTTGATGTGGTCTGAACAGCGAGAAGATTTTATGTGACGGTTGTGTGTGCTTTGCCTTTATGCAGAAGGTATCTCACCAGTCTTCTAGCCTGGCCTTTGCCCTGCAGATGCCGGGCTGGCAGTGTGCCGTCACGGTGAGGCTGAACGGCGTGGGGGACAGCTGAGGCAGCATCACGGAGCAGCTCCAGCGGATCGTGCGGTACGCTGTCGGCCGCACCAGCACCTGTTCATAAGAGTCACACTGCACTACCAAGTAGTTCCTTAAAACGTTATCACCGTTGCCTACCAAGCGAATGAATGCCACGTGGTTGTGTTGTGGCCACAGGATGCAGTAAGGGTAGTACGGTGCGGGCAAAATAATACTACACCTTAAGACAGACAATCCAACTTACATCATCTGCCCCAAGAGGAGATGATGTAAATTGGGTTGCCTATCTTAAGGTGCTTCAAATATCTGCTGGCTCAGTTTTACTTTACCCACCCTGTACATAAGTGGGACAGAGATGTAACGACGATATGGGCCACAAAGTGGAAACTTATTGACATAAGCGTCTTTGACTTGGGACAGATTGTTATGACTCATTCTGAGCATCTACGAAAAAGTGGTTGAAGGATTGTGAAAGGGGTTGGGCGTCCACGCCTCATCACAGAATGTGGAGCTCTGAGGCTTCTCTGCTCTGTAGGTACTAGCATTTTGTCACACACTATTAAGTGCATATCGTTGAACTTGGGGCTCCGTGGCAGACAACCCTTTTATGTTCCCACATTGATCCAAGGACATTATCAGTTTCAATTGCAGTGAACACAGGACCATGTAAATTGGACTGCAGATCAACGGATACGTGTTGCCTGATCAGATGAATCACTTCTCTTGTTACACCAGTCCGGATACGCCATAATCCGGACGAGGCGCTGCTCGAAACATGCTCCGCACCGTGGACGCAGGCCTGTCATGGCTGCGTTATGCCATGATTGACAGTGAAGTAGGCTTCTGTTGGATCTTTTGGTAGTGATATACCTTGACACCTGTGTACCATGTGAACATTATTGTGGTCTACCTGCATTTCTGCGTGCCTGATGTCTCTTGTGCCTACACAAGCATCGTATTCTGTGATCAGATCTCCCACTAATCGTTGCCTATCTTGCTTTACAGAGTAGATAAGCCTCCAAGCTCCTAGTCTTCTGATTGGCCGTGGACATTCAACACCTGGTCGCCTGCTTGCGGTTTCACCATCCTTCAGCTACACTACTGGCCATTAAAATTGCTACACCACGAAAATAATGTGCTACAGACGCGAAATTTAACCGACAGGAAGAAGATGCTGTGATATGCAAATGATTAGCTTTTTAGAACATTCACACAAGGCTGGCGCCGGTGGCGACACCTAGAACGTGCCGACATGAGGAAAGTTTCAAACCGATTTCTCATACACAAACAGCAGTTGACCGCCGTTGCCTGGTGAAACGTTGTCGTGATGCCTCATGTAGAAGGAAAATCTCGTACCATCAGGTTTCCGACTTTGATAAAGGTCGGATTGTAGCATATCGCGATTACGGTTTATCGTATCGCGACATTGCTGCTCGCGTTGGTCGAGATCCAATGACTGTTAGCAGAATATGGAATCGGCGGGTTCAGGAGGGTAATACGGAACGCCGTGCTGGATCCCAACGGCCTCGTATTACTAGCAGTCGAGATGATGGGCATCTTATCCGCATGGCTGTAATGGATCGTGCAGCCACGTCTCGATCCCTGAATCAACAGATGGGGACGTTTGCAAGACAACAACCATCTGCACGAACAGTTCGACGACGTTTGCAGCAGCATGGACTATCAGATCGGAGACCACGGCTGCTGTTACCCTTGACGCTGCATCACAGACAGGAGCGCCTGCGATGGTGTACTCAACGACGAACCTGGGTGCACGAATGGCAAAACGTCATTTTTTCGGATGAATCCAGGTTCTGTTTACAGCATCATGATTGTCGCATCCGCATCCGCCATCGCGGTGAACGCACATTGGAAGCGTGTATTCGTCATCGCCATACTGGCGTATCACCCGGCGTGATGGTATGGGGTGCCATTGTTTACACGTCTCGGTCACCTCTTGTTCGCATTGACGGCACTTTGAACAGTGTACGTTACATTTCAGGTGTGTTACGACCCGTGGCTCTACCCTTCATTCGATCCCTGCGAGCCAGCCGTGGTGGCCGAGTGGTTCTAGGCGCTTCAGTCTGGAACCCCGCGACCGCTGCGGTCGCAGGTTCGAATCTTGCCTTGGGCATGGATGTGTGTGATGTTCTTAGGTTAGTTAGGTTTAAGTAGTTCTAAGTTCTAGGGGACTGATGAACTCAGATGTTAAGTCCCATTGTGCTCAGAGCCATTTGAACCATTTTTTTTATTCCTGCAAAACCCTACATTTCAGCAGGATAATGCACGATCGCATGTTGCAGGTCCTGTACGGGCCTTTCTGGATACAGAAAATGTTCGACTGCTGCCCTGGCCAGCACATTATCCAGATCTCTCACCAATTGAAAACGTCTGGTCAATGGTGGCCGAGCAACTGGCTCGTCACAATACGCCAGTCACTACTCTTGACACTGGACTCGCATTCGGGAGGACGACGGTTCAATACCGTGTCCGGCCATCCTGATTTAGGTTTTCCGTGATTTCCCTAAATCGCTCCAGGCAAATGCCAGGATGGTTCCTTTCAAAGGGCACGGCCGACTTCCTTCCCCGTCCTTCCCTAATCCGATGAGACCGATGACCTCGTTGTCTGGTCTCCTTCCCCAAACCAACCAACCAACCAACCACTACTCTTGATGAACTGTGGTATCGTGTTGAAGTTGCATGGACACTGTACCTGTACACGCCATCCAAGCTCTGGTGACTCAATGCCCAGGCGTATCAAGGCCGTTATTACGGCCAGAGGTGGTTGTTCTGGGTACTGATTTCTCAGGACCTATGCACCCAAATTGCATGAAAATGTAATCACATGTCAGTTCTAGTATAATATATTTGTCCAATGAGTACCCGTTTATCATCTATATTTCTTCTTGGTGTAGCAATTTTAATGACCAGTAGTGTACTTTCTTTAGATGATCACAACACTAGCATGTGAACATTAAACAAGCTTCACCACAAGATAATAGTCCTTAACGAAAGATCGGAATCCTGCTAAGCCGTAAACTATATCCCTTTATTCTTTAAGTTAAGTGCATTATCCTTTGACTGTTGGTATATATCTCCATTATGCAGGTAATGCTTGGCGTGGAAAGAAAGTAAGAAATAGTTAGTAGGAATAACATGATTTAACTCGTCACCGAGTACAGCTTCTCGATATCGCCCCACCATTAGCTGCCAATATGAATCGTCCCACAATTTTGATTCCGAAAGTAAAAACAGGTGATCTTCCAATCTAAGAACAGCAAAGAAGACATTGTGATAGAGGGGAAAGTCCCACCATAAGCCAACGCACTTATTGGTATCTTCAATTACAGTTAATAGATCTCTATACAATGTTTGAATAATCAAGATGGCAGTCTCCTTGTCCAAGTTTACTCACATCTAATTTCTTTCATGGGTCGATACAGAGTTCTAATACTTGAGTCATTCATAAAATAATGGATAACAAACAAAGGACTGGCAGTAGAGACAGTAATACGCACAGGGCGCAAGATATCACTTCTGCACAGATAATAGGAGCTCTGGTGAACAGAAAACTCGTAATACAACATGATGTACTACTACTGGGTTGACGAGAATGATAGTGAACTCGTACTGACGTCTTGGGGACGAAATTCGCTTGAACTGAACACAATGAAACAATCTAGGGTGCTAACGAGCGCCTTCTTCGCAGCCCACAAAGCAGAAAATCTAAATATAAATAACACACTCAAAGACTGGGCCTTAGGCGTGTTCCGACTAGCCGATTGCTGCGTACGAGGCAATACGAGGAGCTATCTTTCAGACATGTCATCAGTATGTCGGTCATCCCTCCAGCCGTTATTGGTAGTTGGTTAATCATGATGGTTGTGCTCCTTCTTTATTTAAGCAGCTCCTCATTAAAACGCTGTCTCTTAATTTATGAGAACTGTGTGACTTTTTAGTACACAACTGGCTCCACACACCTCCGAAAACCTACCAATGATTTGTCGAAAACATGCCATAAAATTTGGCATATCAGTCTTTGACCGCTATTTTTTATTTTCAATGACCGGTTTCAGGCTAGCTGCCCATCTTCAGATCATATATTGCAGTTACAGAGTAACAGAGTTACAGAGTAACAGAGTTACAGAGTAACTGCAATATATGATCTGAAGATGGGCAGCTAGCCTGAAACAGTCATTGAAAATAAAAAATTGCGATCAAAGACTGAAATGCCAAATTTTATTTAAAGAACTATCGCGGAAATCCCATTAAGACAATCATGTTTAGTTTTGAAAACCTGCCACACAGAACCGCTGCTGCGTTGCGTTACCAAATTTAACTAGCATACTGTTAAGCAGCTGGTCGTAATGTTTGGCTCATAATTGTATCTAAACGTAGAAACATATACCACAAGAAGGACATTAATATATACACCGAAGTGACAAAAGCCGTAGGGCACCTCCTAAAATCGTATCGGACCTCCTTTCACCCGGCGCAGTGCAGGAACTCGACGTGGCACGGACTAAACAAGTCGTTGGAAGTCCCCTGCAGAACTGTTGAGCCATGCTGCCTCTATAGCCGCCCATAACTGCGAAAGTGTTGCCGGTGCAGGATTTTGTGCACTAACTGACCTCTCGATTATGTCCCATAAATGTTCAATGGGATTCATTTTTGGCGATCTGGGTGGCAGCATCCTTCTCTCGAACAGTCGAGAATGTTCTTCAAACCAACTGCGAACAGTTGTAGCCCAGTGAAATAGAAGATTGTCACCCATAGAAATTCCATCGTTGTCTGGGAACATGAAGCCCATGAATGGCTGCAAATGGACTCCAAGTAGCCGAAAAGAGGACCAGTGCATTCCACAGAAACACAGCCCACACCATTACGGAGCCAACACCAGCTTGCACAGTGCCTTGTTAACAACTTGGGTGTACGGGTTCGTGGGGTCTGCGCCACACTCGAACCTTGTCATCCAACTGAAATCGGGACTCACCTGACAAGGCCACGGTTTTTCAGTCGTCTAGGATCCAATCGATATGGTCACAAGTCCAGAAGAGATACTATAGTCGATGAGCTGTTAGCAAAGGCATTTGGGTCGATCGTCTGCTGCCATAGCCAGTTAACGCCATATTTCGCCGCACTGACCTAAAGGATAGATTCGTCTTACGTCCAACATTGTTTTCTGCAGTTATTTCACGCAGTATTGTTTCTCTGTTAGCACTGACAACTCTACGGAAACGCCGCTGCTTCGATCGTTAAGTGAAGGCCTTCGACCACTGTGTTGTCCATGGTAAGAAGTAATGCCTGAAATTTGGTATTCTCGGCATACTCTTGACATTGAAAGTCTGTTAATTCCCGTCGTGCTGCCATAATCACATCGGACACCTTTTCACTTGAATCAGTTGAATACATATGATAGCTTCTCCAATAAACTGCTATTTTATATCTTGTGTATGTGATACTGCCGCCATCTGTATATGTGCATATCGGTATTCCAAGGCTTTCTTCACCTCGGTGTATGCAGTGTGGTTTGTGACATCAGTAAAGATCTTATGTCAAGATAACTGATAAGGACATGTGGAGATATCACATTACACACTGAGACAGTTGGTCTAGGCCAGTCTTCACTCCCCTCCACCAGGGAATCACCATCCTGCCCACATACCCTCCGCACCCGCTCACCCTGGACCAATATGTTTCAAGGTCTCACTCCCACTCCTCACCCTTTATAATAACAGCAGTTGCAAAGACCTCTTTATTCGAGGTCTGTGCACCATAAGGACAGGTTCAGGGCTGTTTGAGGTCAGGGCGATGAGTATTTGTTATAAACAACAATAATAACAATTTAAATTTATTGTTATTCCAGTCATCCAGGATCCATCATTTTAGGTCTCTGTGCCATAGGGAGCGGAACCAGGCTGTGGAACCAGGATGTGGGTATTCGTTATAAATAATAATAAAAAATTAATTTTATTGTTATTCCAATTATGCAGGTTCCTCCGTTCGAAGCATTTGCTCTGTAGGGAGAGAACTGGGGTGTGAGTATTTTTTATAAATAACAAATTAATCTTATTATCATTACAGTCACGCGAATATCGTCACTTGAGGCGCCACCAGCGATCAGCCAGCATCTCAGACAGAATAAGAAGACACGTGTAAATAATCTCATAATTAAACGTTAATTTGTTGCAATTTGTACTGAGTTTTCCCAAAATGCCAACATCTTTGTGCTAAATACGATATTAACAAATTATCCCAGCGAATATTTTAATAACAAGTGCGCTCGTGCAAGGACTTCAAACGTTAAAGTAATACCAGAGCACGGTATATATAAACAAATAAATTTTTGCTGAGTTATCCCTACATTACTAGAGTGTGTGACATTATAGTTCATGTGTCAAAACGAATGCGTTCTCCTACTCTTAGAAATAATGACGCCACGACATATTCCACAAAATCTCGGTAAACATTAACAAAATGTATGACTTAAGATACTACTGTGTGACGTCATACCAAAACTCCGTAAGAAATGCAATTTTACGAATTTCCAACACTGTCAGTGAAAGACGATTGTAAATACATTATGCATAATAATTAGCACTGTGATACAAAACACATATCTAGGAAGGTTATCAGTACCGCCTAGAGTGTTTGGATTGTGGGTGAAATCGAACCAAAAATACAGCAGCTAGCAGTATGCAAGCCTACACACCCTTAGCAATGGTAGGGAACTTTGCATTATTTAAACAATATATGATTTGATGTGCAATTAACATTCCAAAACACATATGAAATGCTACAATGTTTAATAAATTACGTCATGTTTTCATTAACAAAAAGTACCCTCTTGCCAAGTATCAGGCCTATATTATCCCTGCACTATTATAGTTGGAGCCACGAACGATGGCGGTTGAGTTCAGGCGTGTTCTGCGCGCTATGCGTGATTGTAGCGAGATATTTAGTGAATATTTATTCCATTTGTTGCGAGTTATCGCGGCTGATGGTGGTGGTGAGTGAAAAATTCTCTATAAGCAAGCGAGAGGAATAATTCGCGGGATGCACACTTTCATTAGGCGCAAATCACATGTATGAGCATACCGCAACTGTCGCTTGGAACCATCAACAACGCAGTTCCCGTTCTTATCTCGAACTATGCGAAACGCCATCGTTCGTGGATCGGACTAGAATATGTGACATCATGGAGTTAAGAAAAACAATGGCGTCAACAATAGAGTGTACAAACATCCGTCGCTGTTTGTATATTTTTAGTATCTCCTACTTTAAGAAAACACATGTAAATACTTGACTGAATGAGTAACACACGCTGCAGTAAATAAAACAAAGGCTACTTACCAAGTGTAGAAACTAAAGCTAAAGCGCGACACGACCGTATGCTGTCTCGTGTACTATCCGACGCTGTCAGCCACAGCGACTCCTGTCGGAGATCATTATTGGGCCAGGGGGTAGAAGAGGGGTGCGTGAGCAGGATAATCCTTGCTAGCAGGAGCGGAGTAGGGATGGTCTTGAATACACACTCATGCTCAGAAATTAAGGATAATTGCAGAAAGTGCCACACAACGTGTCACTACACAAAACTGACGCTAATAGCATAGGCACATAGGGAACACACACGGGTGTACGTGCACTAATCATAAGCCCACCCCATCCCGCGCCCGGGTTCCCGGGTTCGATTCCCGGCGGGGTCAAGGATTTTCTCTGCCTCGTGATGACTGGGTGTTGTGTGATGTCCTTAGGTTAATTAGGCTTAAGTAGTTCTAAGTTGTAGGGGACTGATGACCATAGATGTTAAGTCCCATAGTGCTCAGAGCCATTTGAACCATTTTGAAGCCCACCCCACACCACCAAACCACGACCTCCATACAGGTCCCTTGCAAGGACATTAAGGGGTTGGTATCTGGTTCCTGGTTCACGCCAGATGAAAACTCGGCGAGAATCACTGTTCAGACTATACCTGGACTCGTCTATGAGCATAACCTGGGACCACTGTTCCAGTGACCATGTATTGTGTTCTTGACACCAGGCTTTACGGACTCTCCTGTGACCAGGAGTCAATGGAATGCACCTTACAGGTCTCCGGGCGAATGAACCATGTCTGTTCAGTCGTCTGTAGACTGTGTGTCAGGAGACAACTGTTCCAGTGGCTGCGGTAAGGTCCCGAGCAAGGCTTCCTGCAGTACCCCGTGGCCGTCTGCAGGCACTGATGGTGAGATATCTGTCTTCTTGTGGTGTTGTACACTGTGGGCATCCTGTACTGCAGCGCCTGAACACGTTTCCTGACCGCTGGAATCGTTGCCATAATCATGGGATCACACTTTGTGGCATACGGAGGGCCCGTGCTATGACCTGCTGTGTTTGACCAGCCTCCAGTCGCCCTAGTATTCTACCCCTCATGTTGTTGTTGTTGTTGCGGTCTTCAGTCCTGAGACTGGTTTGATGCAGCTCTCCATGCTACCCTATCCTGTGCAAGTTTCTTCAGCTCCCAGCACTTACTGCAACCTACATCCTTCTGAATCTGCTTAGTGTATTCATCTCTTGGTCTCCCTCTACGATTTTTACCCTCCACGCTGCCCTCCGATGCTAAATTTGTGACCCCTTGATGCCTCAGAACATGTCCTACTAACCGGTCCCTTCTTTTTGTCAAGTTGTGCCACAAACTCCTGTTCTCCCCAATTCTATTCAATACCTCCTCATTAGTTATGTGATCTACCCATCTAATCTTCAGCATTCTTCTGTAGCACCACATTTCGAAAGCTTCTATTCTCTTCTTGTCGAAACTATTTATCGTCCATGTTTCGCTTCCATACATGGCTACACTCCATGCAAACACTTTCAGAAACGACTTCCTAACACTTAAATCTATATTCGATATCAACAAATTTCTCTTCTTCAGAAACGCTTTCCTTGCCATTGCCAGTCCTGCATTTTATATCTTCTCTACTTCGACCATCATCAGTTATTTTGCTCCCCAAATAGCAAAACAACGTCATCAAATATGTCTTCTTTGAGCCATTTTCAACACACAGTCACCATTAGCACGTCTGAAAACGTCTGCACACTTACTCGCTGCACCGTACTCTGACATGCACCAACACACCTCTGGGTATGTGGACTACTGCCAGCGCCACCGTGCGACGACCGCAGGTCAAATGCACCGCATGGTCATACCCCGAGGTGATTTAAACCCGCAACTGCCCACCAGAGTGTTGTTTCACGATCTACACTCCTGGAAATTGAAATAAGAACACCGTGAATTCATTGTCCCAGGAAGGGGAAACTTTATTGACACATTCCTGGGGTCAGATACATCACATGATCACACTGACAGAACCACAGGCACATAGACACAGGCAACAGAGCATGCACAATGTCGGCACTAGTACAGTGTATATCCACCTTTCGCAGCAATGCAGGCTGCTATTCTCCCATGGAGACGATCGTAGAGATGCTGGATGTAGTCCTGTGGAACGGCTTGCCATGCCATTTCCACCTGGCGCCTCAGTTGGACCAGCGTTCGTGCTGGACGTGCAGACCGCGTGAGACGACGCTTCATCCAGTCCCAAACATGCTCAATGGGGGACAGATCCGGAGATCTTGCTGGCCAGGGTAGTTGACTTACACCTTCTAGAGCACGTTGGGTGGCACGGGATACATGCGAACGTGCATTGTCCTGTTCGAACAGCAAGTTCCCTTGCCGGTCTAGGAATGGAAGAACGATGGGTTCGATGACGGTTTGGATGTACCGTGCACTATTCAGTGTCCCCTCGACGATCACCAGTGGTGTACGGCCAGTGTAGGAGATCGCTCCCCACACCATGATGCCGGGTGTTGGCCCTGTGTGCCTCGGTCGTATGCAGTCCTGATTGTGGCGCTCACCTGCACGGCGCCAAACACGCATACGACCATCATTGGCACCAAGGCAGAAGCGACTCTCATCGCTGAAGACGACACGTCTCCATTCGTCCCTCCATTCACGCCTGTCGCGACACCACTGGAGGCGGGCTGCACGATGTTGGGGCGTGAGCGGAAGACGGCCTAACGGTGTGCGGGACCGTAGCCCAGCTTCATGGAGACGGTTGCGAATGATCCTCGCCGATACCCCAGGAGCAACAGTGTCCCTAATTTGCTGGGAAGTGGCGGTGCGGTCCCCTACGGCACTGCGTAGGATCCTACGGTCTTGGCGTGCATCCGTGCGTCGCTGCGGTCCGGTCCCAGGTCGACGGGCACGTGCACCTTCCGCCGACCACTGGCGACAACATCGATGTACTGTGGAGACCTCACGCCCCACGTGTTGAGCAATTCGGCGGTACGTCCACCCGGCCTCCCGCATGCCCACTATACGCCCTCGCTCAAAGTCCGTCAACTGCACATACGGTTCACGTCCACGCTGTCGCGGCATGCTACCAGTGTTAAAGACTGCGATGGAGCTCCGTATGCCACGGCAAACTGGCTGACACTGACGGCGGCGGTGCACAAATGCTGCGCAGCTAGCGCCATTCGACGGCCAACACCGCGGTTCCTGGTGTGTCCGCTGTGCCGTGCGTGTGATCATTGCTTGTACAGCCCTCTCGCAGTGTCCGGAGCAAGTATGGTGGGTCTGACACACCGGTGTCAATGTGTTCTTTTTTCCATTTCGAGGAGTGTATTATCATTAACATTAATTTATGAGCACGAGTGTAGCTCGCTCGCGTCGTCTCGCCTCTCCTCCCCGTGCCGGGAAACGGCAAATGAGAGGTTCCAGAGCTGTCACCTTACTTGGAGCTCTTGTACTTGGTCACCGCCTTGGTGCCCTCGCTCACAGCGTGACTGGCCAGCTCGCCAGTAGGGCAAGGGTCCCCTGGTGTGGGGGGAGTGGGGGATGACCTCAGCTTCTTGCCTCAGTATATAACATATACCCCAGAATTACCTATAAAATGAGCTAGGGATGAAATCGTTATCGCGGTTAGAACCTGCCCTGCAAGTCTGCTGACACTGTGGTGGTCCCTTTCGCCGATAAAGAAATCTGAGCGCCAAGGAGTGGACCGTTATTTGTACGTGTGTTGGCAGTACTGTACCTCAGCTGCGTGGCTGGACCCGAAAGCCGGGTCGGCAGGACGGCGCTCACCTCGAGTACGGTGCCGTCCGGAGAGAGCTTCCCGCGAGTGGGCGGCAGCAGGCGGGCGTCCGGGTGTCGCGGCGCCACAGTGCAGAAGGAGCCGCCCGCGGGTCCGGGGGGAGGCAGGCGCACCAGCAGCCGGCGCTGCCCACCCAGCGGCACGCCGCCCAGCTCCGCGCACAGCCCGCACGGCGTCTGCCGCAGCCACGCGCGCGCGCCCTCTGCAACACACAGCGACGCGCCGCGTGTGTCCCAACACTGCATCAGGTACTTACCAGCAACACCTCCCCCATTCTTAAACCCTTACGGTTTACACTAAGCTGATGAAGTCGTGGGATACCTTCTAATATCGCGTGTAACTCGACGTGGCAGGGACTCAACGAGAAATTAAAACTTCCTTCCAGAAAGCCGTGTTCCCTCTACAGCCTTCCATAACTAGGAAAGTGCTGCTGGTCCATCTACGCTAGTGGCCATTAAAATTGCTACACCAAGACGATATGCAGATGATAAACGTGTATTCATTGGACAAATATATTATACTAGCACTGACATCTGGTTACATTTTCATGCAATTTTGATCCTGAGAAATCAGAACCCAGAACAACCACCTCTGGCCGTAATAACGGCCTTGATACGCCTGGGCATTGAATCAAACACAGCTTGGATGGCGTGTACAGGTACAGCTGCCCATCCAGCTTCAACACGATACCACAGATCATCAAGACTAGTGACTGGCGTATTGTGACGAGCCAGTTGCTCGGCCACCATTGACCAGACGTTTTCGATTGGTAAGAGATCTGGAGAATATGCTGGCCAGGGCAGCAGTCGAACATTTTCTGTATCCAGAAAGACCCGTACAGGACATGCAACATGCGGTCGTGCATTATCCTGCTGAAATGTAGGGTTTCGCAGGGGTCGAATTAAGGGTAGAGCCACGGGTCGTAACACATCTGAAATGTAACGTCCACTGTTCAAAGTGCCGTCAATGCGAACAAGAGGTGACCGAGACGTGTAGCCAATGGCACCCCAGACCATCACGCCGGGTGATACGCCAGTATGGCGATGACGAATACACGCTTCCAATGAGCGTTCACCTCGATGACGCCGAACATGGATGCTGCCATCATGATGCTGTAAATAGAACTTGGATTCATCCGAAAAAATGTCGTTTTGACATTCGTGCACCCAGGTTCGTCGTCGAGTACACCATCGCAGGCGCTCCTGTCTGTGATGCAGCGTCAAGGGCAACCGCAGCCATGGTCTCCGAGCTGACAGTCCATGCTGCTGCAAACGTCGTCGAACTGTTCGTGCAGATGGTTGTTGTCTTGCAAACGTCCCCAACTGTTGACTCAGGGATCGAGACGTGGCTGCACGATCCGTTACAGCCTGTCATCTCGACTGTTAGTGATACGAGACCATTGGTATGCAGCGCGGCGTTCCGTATTACCAACGCGAGGAGTAATGTCGCGATACGATAAACCGTAATCGCGATAGGCTACAATCCGACCTTTATCAAAGTCGGAAACCTGATGGTACGGATTTCTCCTCCTTACACGAGGCATCACAACAACGTTTCACCAGGCAACGCCGGTCAACTACTGTTTGTGTATGAGAAATCGGTTGGAAACTTTCCTCACATCAGCACGTTGTAGGTGTCGCCACCGGCGCCAACCTTGTGTGAATGCTCTCAAAAGCTAATAATTTACATATCACAGTAACTTCTTCCTGTCGGTTAAATTTCGCGTCTGTAGCACGTCATCTTCGTGGTGCAACAGTTTTAATGGCCAGTAGTGTATTATGTCCGATCACTGTTTGATGGGATTCATATCGGAGGATAAGGGTGGTCAAATCATTGGCTCGAATTGTCGACAAATTACGAACGATTCTGACCCGCTGACAAGACATCGTAGTTTGGGAACGTAAGGTACATGAAAGGGTGAAAATGCTTAATGATCGGTTCAGCTGGACCAGAGGACCCAGTGTATTCCATGTAACACAGCGCACACCATTATAGAGCTGACACCATCTTGCACACTGCGTTACTGACAACTTTCCATGACTTTATGGGGTCTGCGCCGTACGCAAACCCTACCATCATCTCTTACCAACTGAAATCGGGCCCCATCTGACCAAACTGCAGTTTTCAAGCTGTCTAGGGTGCAACAGATATGGTCACGAGCCTAGGAGAGGTGCTGCAGGTGATGTCACGCTGTTAGCAAAAGCACTCCCCTAGGTCGTCTATTGCCATGACCCATTAACGCCAAATTTCGCACCACTGTTCTAAAAGATACTCTTGCCGTACGTTCCACTTTGATTTCTGCTGTTATTTGACGCACTTTTGCTCATCTGTTAGCACTGACACCACTGCTCTCAGTACGTTAAGTGAAGCCCGTCGCCCATTGCATTGCCCAGGGTGAGAGGTCACGCCTGAAATGTGCTATTCTCGCGCACTTTTGACACTGTGGATCTCGGAATATTGGATTCCTTAACGATTTCCGAAATGGAATGTCCCATGCGTCTAGCTCCAACAACAATTCCGCGTTCAAAGTCTGTTAATTCCGTCGTGCGACCATAATCACATCGAAAACTCTTTCACATGCGTCACCTAAATAAAAATGACAGTTCCGCCAATGAACTGTACTTTCATAGCTTGTGAACGCGATACTACCGCCATTTCTACACTGAGCAGTCAGAACATATGACCACCGACCTACTATCGATATAAATCCGTCTAGGCGATAGCAGCGTCACCTGGCGAGGAATAATTGTTGGTCAGACACACACAGGTGCAGGTAGTATCAGTGGGCGAGTTGCCCGTGTGCAGAATGGGGAAGGCGCGTGATCTGTCTGTTTGACCGAGGGCATACTGTGATGGCCCGGGAGCTCGGCATTTCGGAAACTGCACGGCTTGTCGGGTGTTCGAAGACTGCTATGGTGAGCGTCCTCAACACGTGGCGAAACCAAAGTGAAACCCTTCAGACGTCGTCGGGTTTGGCGCCCACCCCTCACTACAGATGTTGGACGTCTTAGGCTGGGCAGACCGGTAAGACAGGACAGGCGGCGAACTGTGGCGTACCTAACATCAGACTGTAACGCTGAGCAGAGCACAAGAGTACACAGCACAGATAAGAGAGCTTGTGAGCCCAGACACGTCAACAGGAGCTGTTGCAAACCAGCCATTAGCTGTGGAACTACGGGCATGCACACCCCCAGCCCTTCTTCCACCCGCGCCACATCGACGTCCACGGCTCGACCGGTGCCGTCAGAGGATCACTTGGAAGATGGAATGACGAGCCGTGGTCTTCAGCGATTAAAGCAGATTCTGCCTGCACGCATGGTTGTCTGTGCTTAGGACATAGATTTGGTGAGCGCTGTCTCGTGGAGTACGTTCGTCCAAGACACACATGCCCCACCGAAGACCTTGTGGTCTGGGGTGCGATAAGCTACATGCCCCACCGAAGAATGTTGTTATACCCATTCTTTTGCCGTTCTTGCAACAGGAAGGTGATGTATTGTTTCAACAGGATAATACTCGCCCACACACTGCCCGTGAAACTCAAGGTGCTCTGCAAGACGTGCAACAACTTCCCTGGCCATCACAGTCCCCAGACTTGTCTCCAATCGAGCGCGTGTAGCATACGATGGACGAGAAGTGGTTCTGCAACTCGTCAAGCAACAACTCTTACACAGCTACCTGAACAGGAGGAGCAGGCGTGGCATAACGTGTTCCAGGGCAGCATTCGTCATCTGTACGATCGACTGAATGTCAGAGTCAGGCCTCATTGCCGCCCTTGGAGGCTACACCAAGTACTAATATGGCTGTTCCATCATGGGTCGATACCTGGTACCTCGGAACCGCTTCTGCTATTGATCTGTAAGTGTAATCATTTCATGTGTTCCATATGCACTGTTGCAACAATAAATCTTGAATGAACTCTAAAAGGGTGTACTTTTTTTTTTTGGGGGGGGGGGGGAGGATATAAAATTACGTAATTTTGACACTCGTAACTTAGAAACTATTCATAACAAAATTCTCAAATAAAATTCAAACTGAAGGCAACATTATATAATTTGATATGATATTCATGGGGTATTTTTATAACTATAATTTAATGCAATTTTCAGCATGTTTCACATTTTCTGTGGAAATCACAATTTTATACGGAATAATATTATGCCATCTTGTTTAGCATTTAATTTAAAAACAATGCTAGTAAAATTTTTTATGGTATTTGCTATGGAGAGTTACAGAAAAATAAAAATCAAATAGAAACAGTGGCAACACCCTATGAACCATGACGTCGCTGTTGTCGATCGCTTGCTGTTTATGTTTCATGGCAGCCCATCGAAACCTAAGTGCACCGTTAACTTAAATATTTATAATTTAATTATTTTTTTCCACGTTTCAGGCAAGTAACTCCATAAAACTTAAAACTTAAATCAATGTGTAATAAAAAGAGGTTCAAACCTATGTAAATTTAATTTTTATGAAAATTGTTATTATGTTCTATACATGAATAAAAGTGTTTCAACAATTCTGTTGATTATTGTTATAATTGTGGTTTTTATTTCCAAGAACAACACACATTCAGTTCACTGAATTCCGATATAAGGTTCTCGAGTTATATATCAGATAATCTGTCGCGTTCGTAAAACTTTCCCGAAGTTTAACTCAAAAGATAGTAATCGATTAAGAGGCAACTTAATGAAAGTTGTTCTCTTCTGCGGTAATACACACATGTGGAAATCATTAGTGACTGTAAAAAATATGAGGTCTGTTTTCTCATTTTTCATCTGATTTGAATAGCCCATAGATAGTTTCTAGCCTTAATACATGACTTATTCTGTTAAAACTTTAACATAAAATTTATACCAGCTAAATGAGTGATTTACTACAGCATCTTAAATTTTTATATTTGATCAATAATTATATGAAATGCTGAAGTACATATTTTGTTGCCCCTAGAATCTGCAACTGGGTTGCGTGACCTTGTAACCATTTTACCCAATTAGTAACAGAGAAAGAGAGGGCAACAGTCTTTCTTCCTGCCGGTTTCCACCCAGCACCGATAATTCTCTATCGGTAAATGCATACTGGAACAACATCTATTAACTTTTTGTGGCGTATTCACTTACACTTTAGAAGCATACTTCCACTTGTCCAAGGTATGCTTTCGCGATAGGTACTTGTCATCTTTGTTAATTTTAAACTTCTGTCACTAACATCGTTTCAAAATATGAACCATCTATGTAGATCTCTATTTAGCACTGAATTTATCTTGCGGATCACTTTTTATCGCGTCATATGATCTTTGCTGTTCCCATACAGCTGACCGTTTCTGGATTTTGATCAAAGCACAAAATTCAGTATTAAATAAACGCTCTATCCAGAAACACGAACCAAAAACTAAACTGAAAGCTACTTAGTAGCACTAAATAAAAAGGAAATATGATATCCGCACTACAGTGACTGCAGGTGATAAAAGAGTGCAGTCAACAGTAATGATTTAACAACACCAAAACGATCGATTGTGTCCACTCATAGTTGAATGTGCTGATATTTTGGTGAGTCCAATTATCTCCCGTACCATATGGACGCGAAAGTGGCTACAGACCCTTTACAGAGTTGGCTAGAGACAGGTTTAGTTGGGAAACTGAAGTAAAAATGTATGAATGTGAATAGTAACTCTTCGTATCTGTGATATACTATATCTGTTACTTTTCACAGGCCATGAATTGTAATCAGGTTCATGTACAATGATGTGATTTGTACATACGTGGCTGGTGGCGTAATTTTCTACATGAAATAATTACCTTCTACAGAAATAAATGACTACATAAGTATTTATGAACTAGATTCAAATGACTTTTAATTTATGGAGATCATCAAACCGTTTCAGTAAAACGGAATGAAAACTACCACTAAAATTTGACACTGTTCCTTTCTTCTTCACTTACCCCAGGGGAACTTTTAAACCTAACTTCGTATCTTCAACAATGTATCAGCTTAGTTACCCATGAAGCTTCCTGGTAGATCAAAACTGTGTGCCGGACCGAGACTCAAACACGGGACTTTTACCTTTTGCGGGTATGTGCTCTACCGTCTGAGCTACCCAAGCTCGATTCACGACCTCTCCTCAAGGATTTACTTCCGCCAGGCATAGGTCCCGGGTTCGAGTCTCAGTCCGGCACACCATTTTAATCAGCTAGGAAGTTTCATATCAGCCCACACTCCGCTACAAAGCGAAAAATTCATTCTGGAGAGAGATAATGTCTACTGATGGCACATGGGAATAGGATGTGACAGATACGTAAGCGGCGGCATAGAAGCGCTGGTGGTTCAGATCCGATTGCCCTAGTAATTCGGGATGGTCTGACTGTTGCACGTAACCAGTGACAAGATTAACTGTTTCTCTAACTGACAATCTGTATCTATCCTTCTGGTGCCTGCAACACTCCGTTAAACTGTCTCAACATGGTGTCCAAACGGTAGGACAGTGTGCTCTGGAGGCTGAGTGTACCACACGCGGGAACTAAGGATATTGATAAAATATCGATATATCAATATTTTTTTCAAAAAATATCGATATTTGCGGACCATACTTTCCCCCTACTATACCGATAGCAAAATGGCAAATCGAATGCCGATATTTTTATTTTATACTATATTTTTTCTCGGTAAACATTTGAATTTGTTCTTTTTAAATTTCAGTAGAACACAATTTTACTTTCCCTGCGTGAAACAGTCTTACCACATTTTGAGCTTTCATCACGTCCAATCTTTCTTTTTGACTGTATGAAGCAACCATATGTGGTACAAAAGAAGAAGTCCGATTGCACTGGGGGAGGGGGGGGGGGGGGGGCCATGAATGGAATCACAAGATTTCCCACGCGAGGAAACAGCACACGAGTTGCGTCAAAAAACAATTTTGACACAACTAGCGTGCTATTTCCTCACATTGGCATTCTTAAAAGCAGTTGTTGAAAATGATGAACAAAAATCTAAATGACAAGATTGGTCTTTACGGTGGCCGCAGACATGGGAGGTAAATGCTGAAGTAATCGGCGCTCGCCGCTACCAGAAGAAACTGCAACGTTTAGTTTCACCACGCAATTTTGAAACTGCAGCAGTTAGGTCTCTGGTATCGACAGAAATGAAAAAACAGGGAAACCGACATGACGTGTAGTGTAAACATCCGATATGTGAAGAAACCGGACAATGGACCCATCGGACACCTTTTATTGTACCGCTTGCATGCAGCTACCACTGCTAGCAAACTGACTATCGCCAAGCGTCAACGTGTACCGTTTCCCTATCAATTCTCATTCAAAGGGGGATACACAGGCTGCTAGCTTGTGGTTGTACAAAATATCTAATAATGAAACAATACTTAAATCTACAGCTCTAACTAAAACCGTCAGTATTTTTATAATAGGCAGCCAATAGTTTTATAGGCAGGTACGTAGATATTTTTCCGTTCCTATATCGATATATCTATATATCTTCGATATATCGCGAGCCGAATATCATATTTCTTTAAATATCCTTATATCGCTGTCTCGATATTTTTAAAAATATCAGCGGTCCTCACGGAAAGCCGTCTCGGCGGCTGAAGAACTCGGGGTCCCAGTGAGGCAGGGCCTTTACTGTGAGGGTTGCCAAAAGCTTCACATTTCCAAAAAAACAGCGGACTGCACTGAAGGCACTGCTTTTAATTCCAAACCTAGCTGTGGTGGTTTGTAAAGTTTCGAGCAAATCTCGTAGTTGCGTTGGGTTACCAGAAACCCGCGATACATACATGAAGAGAACGAATGACGCTCTGGAAGCTACCGGCAGGTATGTGGACCGTGGCCATGGGAGTAGAGTAAACTCATCCTGTGCTCTTCGAACCATACGCGTACACTTCGAGCTGTGTGACACTTTGCATTCCCCTACTGCCTGCTGGTAGATACCATCGTGCCGCGGAAAAACAAACTGCACGTAGGGGTGGACATGGTCCCAAATGATAGATGCGTACATGTGATGATTCATTGTGCCTTCTAGAGAGACGATATCACCCAGGGGATGCCATGAAAACATTCCCCAGACCATACTGCTCCGACGATTGTTGCAGGGCGTTTGCATTCAGACGTTTCCCATCGTACACGCCAACTGTGATCTGCCACATGATTCATGTGAAAAGGCTACCTGCCGCCACTCAGTGGACTTCCAGTTACGGTACTGGCGCGCAGATTCCCGCTTTGGTCGCCGATGAACAGCAGTCAACATGGGCGCGTGAACCAGGCGCCTTGAGCGGCAATGTTCGCTGAACCGACGCCGAAGAGACAGTCTTGGTAGCCCTTGGTTTATCTGGGCGGTTCGATGCTCATCCGTTGCACGTCTGCTCGCTCGTACACATCTCCACAGCCGTCGTCAGCCCGGTCATCTATGACTCGCACGGTGCACCTCAGTTGCCTCGTCGCCGGTTTTGGAGAGCATCATATTGCCACGCACGGAATACTTCAAACATTGTGGCATGAAAACAGTTTACAGACTAAGCCATTTCGGAAATGCCACCACCCTTGGCCCCAAAGCCAGTGATCATGCCCTTTTGGACGTCAGATAAACCGGTCCGTTTCCACGTTACGACAACGTCTGTACCTCGACTGTTAGTGCTGGCACCTACCGTATGCGACTGATTATTGCTCACTGAAGTCTATCGTATTCAGTAGTCACGTTAATGTGACTGTTGTAGTGGTCTTCAGTCCAGAGACTGGTTTGATCCAGCTCTCCATGCTACTCTATCCTGAGCAAGCTTTTTCATCTCCCAGTACGTACTGCAGCCTACATACTTCTGAATCTGCTTAGTGTACTCATCTCTTGGTCTCCCTCTACGATTTTTACCCTCCACGCTGCCCTCCAGTACTAAATTGGCGATCCCTTGATGCCTCAGAACATGTCCTACCAACCGATCCCTTCTTCTAGTCAAACTGTGTCACAAATTTCTCTTCTCCCGATTCTATTCAGTTCTTCCTCATTAGTTATGTGATCTACCCATCTAATCTTCAGCATTCTTTTGTAGCACCACATACCGTAGAAATGTTGGTTCACGTGAGGCAATACTGGCCCAACAACTTATCTTAGAAGATAGATTAAGGAAAGGTAAAGCTACGTTTCTAGCATTTGTAGACATAGAGAAAGCTTTTGACAATGTTGAATGGAATACAATCTTTCAAGTTCTGAAGGCGACAGGGGTCAAATACAGGGAGCGAAGGACTATTTACAATTTGTACGGAAACCAGACGGCAGTTATAAGAATCGAGGGCATGAAAGGTAAGTAACGGTTGGGAAGGGAGTGAGACAGGGTTGTACAGCCTATCGCCAATGCTATTCAATTCTGTATATTGAGCAAGCAGTAAAGGAAACACCATAAAAATTTGGAGTAGGAATTAAAATCCATGAAGAAGAAATATAAACTTTGTGGTTTGAGGTTTGCCGATGACACTCTAATTTTGTCAGAGACAGCAAAGGACCAGGAAGAGCAGTTGAGTGGAATGGACAGTGTCTTGAAAGGAGACTATAAGATGAACATCAACAAAAGCAAAACGAGGATATTGGAATATAATCGAATTAAATTAGGTGGTGCTGAAGACACTTAAAGTAGTAGATGAGTTTTGGTACTTGGGGAGCAAAATAACTGATAATGGTCGCAGTACAGAGGATATAAAATGTGGACTGACTATGGCAAGGAAAGTGTTTCTGAAGAAGAGAAATTTGTTAACATCAAGTATATATTAAAGTGCCAGGAACACTTTTCTGAAAGTATTTGTATGGGGTGTAGCCATGTTCGGAAGTGAAAGATGGGCGATAAATAGTTTAGACAAGAAGAGAATGTGAAACTTCCCCTTTGAACAATTATTCAGGACTGTGCTTAACCTGACACACAATATTTTTACGCAACGCAATCTGACTTTCAAAATTCCCTACTAAAGAATGGCCCTGACAAACATTAAACTATACCTTTCACAAATCACTTACCTCACAAAAATCTTCGCTGCTCAAGCTACTGCAATACAGCGAGCGCCACTACTGCCAGCTAAATAAAAGATTCAAACTACTGAAGGCACTAACTACTGATAGGGATAGTTAGCAAATGAAAGATATTAATAGAGAGCAAACAATGTATTTACCTTAATATCATCACAAGTCATAATATATATATCAGTTCATGACAAATTGCAAAACTTCGCCATCTCTCTCCCCACATCCACCACTGCTGGCGGCTCACCTCCAACTGCGCAACGCTACGCGCTGTTCACAGCCAGCTGCCTAACACTACAATGGCGAGTATTACAACAATGCAAAGCAGCCACAGACTGCACACAGCACAGCCAGTGATTTTCATACAGAGGTGGCGTTACCAATAAAAAACCTAAACAGCCTACTTACATAGAGAAAACATAAACAGCCTACTTACATAGCCCCCATGCTCCCCACAAAAATTTTTACAAATGGTGTTGGGCACTGGCCAATACAGATTTGACAAAAATTTTTCACAATTACAGTAACAAAGATATAAAATGCACACACTTATTAATATTATGTTGGTCAAAAGATCAAAATTTCTCACAGTCCATAAAGACAGTCCACATTGTTCATCACAGTAAAAATGCAGAGTTTTTCTCAAAGTCCAAGCAGTAAAAGAAAATGCACATAGAAGTAGTGGATTTCCATGCAGTCTTGAAGAAGTAGTGTTGACCTTCCAACGGAAAGACAGTGCTGACTCTCGACATGCAGACAGGTAATGGGCCACAACAGAGCAAACCCACAGCAGAGTCATTCGAAGTTTGGAAGAATATTGGTAGGTAGGTCATCACAGAGCAGACCCACTGGAGTCCTGGTAGAGATTGTGGTATTGGTGGGCCACCAGAGGTGCAGACCCACTGCAGTCCTTGTAGAAATAATGGCGTTGGTAGGTCATCATAGATGCAGACCCACTGTAGTCCTTGTAGAGATAATGGTATTGGTGGGCCACCAGAGGTGCAGACCCACTGTAGTCCTGGTATAGACGGCCAGCAGCCATCCGTTGCGACTGTGCAGGTGCACAATCACCATCGAAGATTCTTGCAGAGAATATAGCAAGTCCATAAACCACCACTTGTGCACTCACAACGTTTTTGGAATTGTCCTTAGAACCAGCAATGCTGTTATCCAGTCCCTTGCTGAATTATTAACACACGTGCAAACACTATCAGTCCCTACTTCTCACATATTGTCCATATACTATGACCAACAGAAATGTGTGCAGTGAAATGGAACTTACAAGTTACTAATATCATGAACTGGTGACAATTACAATTTTATAACAGAAGAATACAATAACAAAGGTACAAAATACATCATTAAAGAACATAACAATATTGATAACAATTGTATTACAGGCTTTACAAAAGAATCGATATAACATATACATCAGTGTTCCAGGAATTATGACATTAGTAAATACATAAAAGATCAGAATAACTTTCGAAACATCAACTTCACACATGAGCATTAAACAGAACGGAATTAATGTCTAACATCTTTACAAAGTAAATAACATATTATTAATGCCAATTATTTTCGAGGATAACAGTATTCCTCATCATAGTGAATGTAGCTTAATATTAAAAGAAGAAAAAATTCTATGAAACTACACAGAGACAGGAAGAAAACAAATACACAAGGGTACACGCACACATAGTGGGATAACACCAATAGGAAAGGACAGGGTTCGTTTTCAGTGTAACCTTTGGTACTGCAGTCCAACCCAAAACTTCATATATCTTTCCTCTTATTTCATCCTTTGTTTCCACCAAAAAAAATTCTAACTAAGCATGCTTTCTGTGTTTATATGTTCACACATTTCTTACCTCATTTTTATTTTCCATTATCTTACCTCATCATTTATTTCCAAGAAAATCCTACCTAAACCTGTTTTCTCAATGCATTTCTTCCAATTCATCGCAACTCATTCTCTTAGAGGCTACCCCCTCTTAAGCTAACTTAAATCTACTGAGCTCAGATGCTAAACTAAGGGACGAGGCAATGCAGCATCACATAACAAATCAACACCAACAGCAATGCAAAAAATGCAAATTGGCAAAGCTAGCAGCATAAATGAGCAAAAGTCAAATTCAATAACACTATGCCTGGCAAACAGCAGCAACTTATACCTAAACATGACATAGCGCAAGCAGAAAAAATATTACACTAAAATGGCCATGTCTAATACCTATGTCACATCTTAACATTAGAGTGATGCATCACAAAAACTTACGCTAGTAGATAAGTTACCAAATCGTAAAAAAATTATTTATGCAATTCCTGTGAAGGGAAATGTTTTTTTTTTTTTTTTTTTTTTGTGCTCCCTCATTTGTTTTGGATAGATCATAAAATTATTTACTGGATCTGTAGGCATAAAATATTTATATTAGTACATATATTAAATTTTATTTTAACCAATGCTGCAGTGCAGCTAGAAACTTGATATTAAACAAAATGTGTAAATAAATACATTAAGCAAGCCATATGGCATTTTTCTTAACTAGCAAGGCAATAGCTGTGAAATGTTTCTCATCGTTTCATTAGGCATTTCAGTAAATATCATAAATTACGAGCTCCACAGTATGCTTTCAACAAGGAGATGTCAGTAGCGCGGACAATGGCCTTCCCTTTCTTTTTTTTTTTCTACCTGTGCCGCTGAAAAGGGCTCGCAATAATGGCTTTTTCTCCAGGCGTCTGACACAGCTGGGTGCCCGCGACGCATTACGTGCAGGTGGTCACATTGGTTTCCAACATCCTGTTTCACAAGTCAAGAGTCCCTACCCACTATTCATTACTCCTTACCTTATTACACATATACGTATCCATCGACACTCGTCAATATTTCGTCATTATAAATATGAAGCATATTCAAATAACTCGTATAGCCTCAGCCTATTAATCATAAACATACCTCAGCAGCATAATACACATCGTCGTCGTAAAAATAACCTCATAACACTTCAGTCAAATCTTAAAATCGTCGTAACTTCCTCCAATAATTAAAAAAAATTCTCTGCTCATGTCAAAAGTGTCATCTGCCTCAAACGTACTTTAAAAATCATAATCCCTTTACCAAATACATCATTCAAAGCTCTCATAGTATCACAATGGTTCCGAAAAAATATGAACAGTTTACAATGCACAGACAAAATACAGTTTCATAAGTATCAAGTTACCCAACTGTGTATTGCGTAAACATCTGTCACTGATGTAATAAAAAAATGTTTATCTCTCAGTTAAATGATCAGATAGCTGTGTAATTTGTGTGTTAGAGAAATATGGTACCGACGTGTAAAGTTGTATAAGCAAATACCATATTAGCTAGGGTTCCTTGTGGTTGCCACACACATGGTACACAAAGTAAGCGTGTACCCCCCTGAGGATTTATGTAATTATACCCTCAGGTGTTACAGATTACAGCAATGAAATGAAATATATCACGGAAAACTTTCTTTGTAATTAAAAAATCTTTAAAAATAAATGTTTTAAGTACAAAATCTCTCAAATGCGTGTCCTGTAGCGCTAAATGTGCGTCTTGCTGTAAGATAATTCTGTGGAAGTGTCGTAATTATCGTCCACCGAAAGCTAAGTTCTGCAGAAGTCAATGTACTTACCCCATCAGAAACGAAAGTGAAATGCTTTGTGTATAGATATCATAATTATTATGCACATTACTGAGATCAAGAAAATACTATACTGTAAAGTATTGTTGTGCTAAGAAAAGGGCCTCACATTGTAGCTTACTACTAAAACATGTTTTGCTTTCCAGAAGAAATTCAGAAAAACTGTGCGGATATAAAACAGAAACACTGCAAAAGCAACATTGTAAATTGTCACTCATTAGTAGCGTCGTGATAAAATCGTGTAACTGTCACATAAACTAACACTGTGTCATCTGGTATCTCACAGAAAGTACTTTAAATCCAGAATACATTTTCAGGTCAACCAAAATGTTGCCTTAAAATCTCATTAGCAGTACTGGTAAATGTTCTAAGTATGTGAGCCTTATAGTCGTTACGTAATCGTGCAACAAACAAGCAAGAATGTACAAATACAATACTGTGTCGTCTGTTCACTATAACAATGCATTCGTAATTTCTGTTTAAAATGTTCCCTAGGTTCTAGACTGGATATTGTACTTCAAACATTGTTGTATGTTAACAGTTTCTTAAGTCTGACAAAGCATTTAAGTAATGTGAAGCGAAAAGTTTTATGGCAAAGACAAAGTTAAAAGGCAGATTATCTGTCAATAAATGGTTTTACATGAGAAATGTGGTGTAAACCTTTACTCTTCCTAGTACGCAGAGTTTCAACTTCAACGCAATTATCATGTGGTATACGTCGGATTCTGTAAGGTCCATTGTAAACTAGAAAGAATTTGTGACTCAAGTGTTTCTTCTTATGTGACAATGAATGAGCTTTAATGAGAACTTTCTGACCAATATACAACTTCTTTGCATTTGCTTTACCGTGTAGTTTTCTCCTTTTGTCTGCTGCAGATTTTATATTTTTAAGAGCCAAATCAATTATGTCTTTGTGTCGAAGTTTACGTGTATTCGGGAAAGGTACAAGCTCTCTGATTCTGTTCGGTGGTTCTTCATTCTTCAGTACAAGAGTAGGTGGTAAAGCAGTGGAGTCGTGAGGCATTTCATTCAGCACGTTTTGAAATAAGTGTAAATATCTGTCCCAATGCTGATGCTTTCTGTGACAATAAAGTCTACAAAGCTTATTGATTTCTTTCATAATCCCTTCGGAGGGGTTACAATGTGGTGAGTACAATGAAATAAAAACAGGTTTGATTTTATGGTTGCGAAGCATACGTGACCAAACAGCAGATCTGAATTGCGGTCCGTTATCTGAAATGACTTTGCTAACGTGTCCAACTTCACGTAAGAAATTTTTAACAAAGGCGTTGGATACAGACCGTCCAGTGGCTTTACGTAACGGAGTGAAAGAAACAAATTTTGAAGTAAGTTCAACAGCGACTAGAACGTACGAAAATCCATTGGATGTTCTGACAAGCGGTCCCAAGAGATCAACAGCAGCAAATTCTTTTAATTTAGCAGGAATAATAGGAAACAACGGAGCACGTTGTGAGACAGTAGATGGCTTCGCCTTTTGACAAAGTTTACAAATAGACAAGACTCTTCGAATTCTTTTTTCCATATTGTTAAAATAACAAGTCGTTCGAAGAATATGATAACATTTTCGTGGGCCAAAATGTGCGTAGCTGAAATGAATGTACCAAATGAGCTTATTAACAAAATCGTCTGGAATGCAAAGTACCCACAGCTTGTCATCAACAGTGCAGCGTTTGAAGAGTATGTTGTTTCTAACCAGGTAATAATGCCGAATCTGTGTGTGTGTCTTTTCATGCCATTTGCTCTTGATGTCCTTCCAAATCGGATCTTTATCTTGTTCATGAGCAATGTCCTTTAAAGATGTGGTGATGAAGTTTTCAAAGGCGACTTTCTGAATGTAAAGAATACTGAAATTTTTCTGGAGGTTGCCTTCTGTGGTACTTTTCTCAAGCCCAGCCGGTGCGCGTGACAGTGCGTCCGCAACAATGTTCTCCTTGCCGGGAATGTAGACTATTGTGAAGCGGAATTCTTGCAGAAACAATGCCCAACGTTTTAACCTGTCATGATTTAATTTTGAAGACATAAGAAATTGTAATGCACGATGATCACTGTATACTTTTACGTGCTTACCAGAAAGAAAGAAACGGAATTTGTGAAATGCCCAAACGATAGCTAAAGCTTCTAATTCAGTAACGGAATAATTTTTTTCAGATTTTGTTAGCACTCGGCTAGCAAAAGCAATGGTTTTCTGAATGGTAGTGTCATTTTCTATGGCTTCTTGAAATAAATGGGCACCAAGACCGACTTTAGAAGAATCCGTGCTAAGGCAGAAATCTTGTGACAGATCTGGATGAGCTAAGATTGGCGCGTGAAGTAACGCTTCTTTCAAAGAATTGAATTCCAACTGTGCTTGTTCGTCCCAGTTCCAAATAGTATTTTTTCCAGTGAGAGAACAAAGTTTTGGTGTAGCTAGAATTTGCATATTCAGAAAACGACGGTAAAAATTTACGAGACCTAGAAAACTGCGGACTTGTCTTTTTGTGGATGGCACTGGAATGGCTCTGATTGCTTCTAACTTTTCAGGATCCGGCTGAATGCCTTCAGAAGAAATAATATGTCCCAAAAACCTCACCTTTGACCTACCGAATTCAGACTTTTCCAAGTTAACTGTAATTCCAGATTCTGCAAAAATATGTAACACGCTGTTGAGGATGCGATTGTGTTGTTCCCATGAGGCTTCTGCTATCAGAATATCGTCTACATATAAGGTGATGTGACGTTTTAAGAACTCAGGTAATATGGAATTTAGCCCGCGAATGAATGCTGCCGAAGAAATGTTCAAACCAAAGGGAAGTTTCCGAAACTGATAACAAACGCCGAAACAAAGGAAAGCTGTGTATTTTCTACATTCTGGATGAAGTTCGATCTGATAAAAGCTGGATCTGAGATCAATGGAAGACAACACTTTTACACCATTAAAATTTTGAAGAAGTTCTTCTAACGTTTGCGGCCTGTCTGTTTCAGGAATAATGATCGTATTGATTTGTCTCGAATCTAAGACAAGCCTGATCGATCCATTTTTCTTCTCAACAACATGTAATGGATTGTTGTATGAGCTTACTGCAGGCTCAATAATGCCCTCATTAAGCATAGATTGTATTTCTGTTCTAACACGGTCCCTATAATGCGCCGGAATTACGTATGGTCTAACACAAAATTTAGTATGCTCACGAACACGAAATTGGTATTGAAATCCCTTGATTGTTCCTGTTTTGTGAGTAAAAACTGTGGAATGTGCTTGTAAAATCTCAAAAAGGTCTTGCCTATCATTGTCATTACAATTCTCAATTGTTTGAATTTTATTCTGAATTAACTTATTAGTGTCAAATGCGCCGTCGATACCATCCCTGTCAGTACTTGCAGAGTGATTGTTAGTGTCTAGTTCCGTAGAAAAGTCCGAACTGTTGTCTAACAGAAGGTAAAGCCGATTAATTTCCTCGTCATGGTTTGAGAGCCAATCTTCAAATTTCAAAGCTATTGACTTACCTTCTTTCTCTAAACTTATTTCAGCATCGTGAAAGTTTAAGATTGCTTTGTATTCATTCAAAAAGTCTACTCCCAATATAATTTCCGTCGACAATAATGGAACAATGAGAAAGTTCATAGAGAAGCTGTGGCTTTGACAAAAGAATTCTAAATTGGTTTGTTGGCGTACATCTACACTTTTTCCAAAGATTGCACCTTGTAATTTAATCTTACGTAACGGAAGTGTCGGGCAATCGTTCGATTTGTTGCATTTGCTAAAGGCTGTTTCACTGATTACTGAAATGGGACTGCCAGAGTCAAGTACTGCCGTAAATTTTACGTCATTTACTGTAATGTGAATCACAGGATATGCAATGTTGTTATGTTTTACGTCGTGTTCTTGGAGTAAAATGTCCCTAATGTCTTCCATTTTTACGTAATTACTAGCTACGGCAGCTGCGTCGTTAGTTTCATACGTGCGTTTTGTGGCTGCCTGCGGTATAAGTCATTGCCTATTGTCTCTTTGTTGGCGCGCGTCGTTATTGGGATTTGGAGACCTAACTTCTACAAATTCACCGTGACGAGAGGGCCCTGCTCTGTTTGAATCCCGCCAGTTCTGATGCAATTCAGGTCTGTCGTTACGATCATATCGTCTGTCGTCATGTCGGTAGATTCCATAGTTTCTTTCTTGTCGGTCACATGGTGGAGAATTTCTCCCTGAATCGTAACTGCGCGCTGGTCCGTTGCGTCTAAAGTTATTCTGTCTCCCTTGATAGTATTTATTTTGGTTCCCGTATTGTCTGTTTATCTTATTGTCTCTGTGATAGTCATTACCACGGAGAGGTGATCTTTCCCTGTAGTTATTACTACTCTGCCAACGGTTGTCATACGGGTGGTGTCTGTTTTGGTCACGATTTGTGTTGTGAGAATAGCCTTGTCGTGTAAAGTTATTACTTCTTTCATCGCGGAATTGCGACGGATGTGACCTGTAATTGCTGTGTTCCTGGTTTCGCGTTCCGCGATTGTCAGTGTCAATTTCTAATTCTTGTAAGAGTCCCTGAAATGCTTCAATGTCGTCTTTGCAACGTCCTGCCAAAATAATATGTCGTAAATGTTCAGGCAGTTTGATTAAGCAAATGCGGATGAGTTCTGAGGGGCTGTATGGGTTTGAAAGATACTGATTCTTATGCAACATGTCTTCAAAATATTTCATAAGACTGGAAAATTCAGATTGTTCGAAACATTTCATCATTATGATGCCATGTTTTACTCTGTCTTGTGTGGCTGGAGACCAATATGCTGAGAGGAAGGCATGGTAAAACTCTCCTTCACTGTGGCAATCGTGAATTACCGATCGCATTCTTACAGCTGGTTCATTCTCTAAGTAGCCACACATAAATTCTAATCTGTGTTCCAACGACCAGTTGGGAGGAAAACAATGAGAGAATTGATGGAGCCATGCTTGTGGATGAATGTCGTTGGCAGAATTCTTAAACGTTTTGAATTTACGTGTAGTAATGAACAGCTTATAGTCAAAATCATCATGTCGGCGAGTCGCATGTCGGTCATTGTTACGTCGCTTCGGCGGTTCCATCTCAAAATTCGGTGCACATTCCCAATTTCTTTCATTACTTCCGAAATGCCCTGTGTTATTATTTTGCAGCTTTTCCGTGTTTCTAAGTCCCTCTTCCCGTGTTGGAGCGCGAGTGTCCTCTGAAATACGTAATTCTTGTATTACCTGTGTTAGCTGATCTTGTACTTCCCGGATTTCTCTTTGGTGTTGCGTATCAATTTGATTCAGATTTTGTTTCAGTTTCCTAATTTGTTCGCTCTCTTCTGTGTTATTAAAGACTACCGGTTTTGTGTCATTCAGATTATCATCTACCTTCGTAGATAAATTATTTAGCTGATCCGAAAGTTCAACTACTTTCTCTGATAATGAACTAATTTCCTCCATGTGTCTTTCTACTGTGTCCTTTAAGTTTTCCTGAGTTTTTGCAAGTTGCGTAACCGAATCGGTAGATGCAACTGAGTCAATTTTAGCTTGCAAGGTCTCATGATTTTCATGAACAATAATTTGCAGTTCTTTTATGGCTGCTTCGTGATTCTGTAATGCATTTTCATGCCGCGAAAAAATAGGTTGAAAATGCTCACAAATTTGTGTTTTTACGTCGTTACAGACTTTTTGACATTTCGATTCGATCTTATGCAACTCAGTAGTTAAATCTTCACGTGTTTGTTCAAGTGTGGTGTCTAACTTTTGAAGATTTTGTTCCATTGTGTCTAACTTTTTAAGATTCTGCTGTGTTTGTCTCTGGTTTTGTTCCATTGTGTGTAACTGTTGCTGTGTTTGTTTCTGATTTTGTTCAAGCGTTGTGTCTAACTTTTGTAGCCTTTGTCTCATTTGTTGCATTAACTGTAATAACAATGCACTGGTGTCTGAAACATGTTCCTCAGTGCTTTTCGGCAGTGAATTTGCACCGGCAACATTCACATTTTGACAAGCGGAAAACGTGTCTTGACTCATTTGAGAAAACGGTGAGGACGCAAAACCTGAATCTACAGTGTTTGCAAAATTGTGTCCTATCATTTCGGATTCCTGAGGCGAGCTGTTGCCGACCGATCGATCGATAATGCTTCCCTCTTCACTAATTGTTTCACTGTCCACGCCATTGTTTGCCGCCCGCTCCATTTCCCTATGCACAATTATCAAATTACTACTTTGAACATCAGTTAATTCATTACTCGGTGGCGCTAACACACTGCTTTCATTTTCACTGTCATTTCTCAGTTTACTTTGGAGCCTAGTATTACGTTTTTCACACGCCATTATTGTCACAGTATTTCACACGACAACACAGAAAGACACAATTTGAAGAGCAAAAATAAGAGAACACATTAACATAACACTGAAAATAATATCTAGTTAATTACAGCTGCGAAATACTTGGTGCAAATCTATATGCATGCCACAACTGTTTTACTGTACAACAATGAAAGGCTACAACTACAAAGGAGATTCTCTCTACAATTACGCGCTAGCAATAAACAAAAGCTACACTAAATACACAAACTACAAGAAAAATCAGAAGATTCCAGTGAGGTATCCTAGGCTAAGGGTCGACATATGAAACTTCCCCTTTGAACAATTATTCAGGACTGTGCTTAACCTGACACACAATATTTTTACGCAACGCAATCTGACTTTCAAAATTCCCTACTAAAGAATGGCCCTGACAAACATTAAACTATACCTTTCACAAATCACTTACCTCACAAAAATCTTCGCTGCTCAAGCTACTGCAATACAGCGAGCGCCACTACTGCCAGCTAAATAAAAGATTCAAACTACTGAAGGCACTAACTACTGATAGGGATAGTTAGCAAATGAAAGATATTAATAGAGAGCAAACAATGTATTTACCTTAATATCATCACAAGTCATAATATATATATCAGTTCATGACAAATTGCAAAACTTCGCCATCTCTCTCCCCACATCCACCACTGCTGGCGGCTCACCTCCAACTGCGCAACGCTACGCGCTGTTCACAGCCAGCTGCCTAACACTACAATGGCGAGTATTACAACAATGCAAAGCAGCCACAGACTGCACACAGCACAGCCAGTGATTTTCATACAGAGGTGGCGTTACCAATAAAAAACCTAAACAGCCTA
The DNA here is from genome assembly GCF_023864345.2 of Schistocerca serialis cubense. NCBI lineage: Eukaryota > Metazoa > Arthropoda > Insecta > Orthoptera > Acrididae > Schistocerca > Schistocerca serialis. The sequence continues at coordinate 340,272,551 of NC_064645.1, forward strand.
CTTACATAGAGAAAACATAAACAGCCTACTTACAAATGGAAGCTTTCGAAATGTGGTACTACAGAACAATGCTGAAGATTAGATGGGTAGATCATATAACTAATAAGGAGGCACTGAATAGAATTGGGGAGAAGAGAAAGTTGTGGCACAATTGACTGGAAGAGGGGATCGGTTGGTAGGACATGTTCTGAGGCATCAAGGGATCGCCAATTTAGTACTGGAGGGCAGCGTGGAGGGTAAAAATCGTAGAGGGAGACCAAGAGATGAGTACACTAAGCAGATTCAGAAGTATGTAGGCTGCAGTACGTACTGGGAGATGAAAAAGCTTGCTCAGGATAGAGTAGCATGGAGAGCTGCATCAAACCAGTCTCTGGACTGAAGACCACTACAACAGTCACATTAACGTGACTACTGAATACGATAGACTTCAGTGAGCAATAATCAGTCGCATACGGTAGGTGCCAGCACTAACAGTCGAGGTACAGACGTTGTCGTAACGTGGAAACGGACCGGTTTATCTGACGTCCAAAAGGGCATGATCACTGGCTTTGGGGCCAAGGGTGGTGGCATTTCCGAAATGGCTTAGTCTGTAAACTGTTTTCATGCCACAATGTTTGAAGTATTCCGTGCGTGGCAATATGATGCTCTCCAAAACCGGCGACGAGGCAACTGAGGTGCACCGTGCGAGTCATAGATGACCGGGCTGACGACGGCTGTGGAGATGTGTACGAGCGAACAGACGTGCAACGGATGAGCATCGAACCGCCCAGATAAACCAAGGGCTACCAAGACTGTCTCTTCGGCGTCGGTTCAGCGAACATTGCTGCTCAAGGCGCCTGGTTCACGCGCCCATGTTGACTGCTGTTCATCGGCGACCAAAGCGGGAATCTGCGCGCCAGTACCGTAACTGGAAGTCCACTGAGTGGCGGCAGGTAGCCTTTTCACATGAATCATGTGGCAGATCACAGTTGGCGTGTACGATGGGAAACGTCTGAATGCAAACGCCCTGCAACAATCGTCGGAGCAGTATGGTCTGGGGAATGTTTTCATGGCATCCCCTGGGTGATATCGTCTCTCTAGAAGGCACAATGAATCATCACATGTACGCATCTATCATTTGGGACCGTGTCCACCCCTAAGTGCAGTTTGTTTTTCCTCGGCACGATGGTATCTACCAGCAGGCAGTAGGGGAATGCAAAGTGTCACACAGCTCGAAGTGTACGCGTATGGTTCGAAGAGCACAGGATGAGTTTACTCTACTCCCATGGCCACGGTCCACATACCTGCCGGTAGCTTCCAGAGCGTCATTCGTTCTCTTCCTGCATGTCTCGAAGTGGCTCACGCTGCAAAAGGTGGTTATTCAGACTTTTGACGGACGGTCACATAAATGTAAATGACAGTGTAATATCATAATTAGCCTTAGAGGCCTATTAATCTGTAATTAACCTAACTATGATGTACCGATAGTAGTTTGCCAACCGTGGCCTGGGTAGCATCACAGGGCGACTGCAGCATTGTAACTAAATGCCAGAACGACACATCGGACACCCTCATTAGGAGATATGAGTTTAGACTAAACTTTGACATGTAACGTGCTGAAGCAATACTGTATTTCTTGTCAAGGAAGGCTACGCTCTTAAAATTTGAGCCCAATTAGAGAGGGACTTAAACTAAAAGTTTACATTTAAAATACTATTATACTGACTACGAATTCTGTGTCTTCTTGTAACCACACATTCACAGTTATCGCACAAATAGTTTGCTTCCGAAGTCGTGTTTATTGGAACGTTTTTGCTTCTGTTAGCGCAAATTTTCGCGCTTATTGGATTTCGGGGTTAATTTTGAATCGCCTTGTTAGCTTGCGCTCCACATAGCGCACAGCATTAGACATGTACCGTTCCAAAGTCGTGGGAGCGGAGCGGTCTGTTATCTGTAGAACTACCGTAGATCTGAGTTTGTCAGTGTCCCATCCACATTCAAGCACAAACTATTACTAAAGTACAGAGTTTTGTATTTTAGAGAAAACTACAAATCCATTCCTAAGGAGCACAGATTAAAAGGAAGTACGTCAAAAGTCTATTTTAAATAAAAGGCGGGGAGGGCATGCATCTTCTCAAATCACTGCTTGACATTACATTACAGGTGCTGAAAATTACCTCCGTGTGTTTCGGCGTACTTTTGAGAGCGTCCTAACATGTTAATATACACTTTACGCAACTCTGCCTCATCAATTCTCAAAATTTTATAACGAACATTATCCTTGAGTTCTTCTAACATCATTTGTTCATTTGCGTATAGTTTTCTCTTTAGATTTCCCCATAGATAAAAGTCAAAAGCCATTAGGTTGCGTGAACGTAGTGGCCACAATCCTGTGTTGACAGTCATCTCTTCTCTGAATCTTTCATCAATTTGTGAGATTGACCCGCGTGAAGTGTGACGGGTCGCACCATCCTGTTCAAAGACAGCACACGTACGTTCATGGGGGTCAATTTTTCGTAAAATTTCTGGAAGATTCGCATATACACAGCAGTATTTACTGTTGTTCCAGAAAATATAGGACCTACAATCCGCCTTGCAGACAAGGTACACCACATTCAATTTCTTCACCCTGAAGAGTTTCCTCACTAATCACAGAGGGATTGTTTGTTGACCATATTTCGTGTTACTGAAGTTCGCATGTCCTGTCAGTTGGAGCTAGACTTTATCACTCATGAAATACAAAAAGGGATCCAACATTACATTCACTGGTTTGAAATAGCCAGGTCTTGGACACATGTCACCTCTATATGGCGTAAAACAAGTTGAGAAGACTACGCGAAACGTTATTTGTAGCGACTAATTGCGTTTCGACTTCTTTCGACTCTGGATCATTCGTGCTCGAATATCTGCAATCACAGCAGGTGTACGAAGGGAAGGGCTCGATTCTTTCTTGCGTTTGCAACTGACCCTCGAGTACCTCACTTTGTCACCAAATCCTGTATACTGCTTTTGGAAACGCCAGGTAACTTGTGTGTAAATATCCCGCGTTTCCGTAAATGAACCGACAAACACTTACACCCCCACTATTGCCATTCTTTCTTGAAAAGCGTACATGTCATTGAGATATTTGCTTCACACGTCTTAACTAAGTTGCAACGGCTTCCGTACTGACAATAACACATGTAGCCGCAACAGTTTCGAAGCGGTAGATGACGATTGGCGGGCGACAATAAACTCTCTAGTACTCGGGGCTGGTTTTTTATGAGCCGCCGTGTGTATTTACCTGACGTAATTGTTGTAGCAGGCGATCCTTAAGTACAGTGTTACTATCTTTTTTTGGGAAACTTTTTCTGATTTGCCAACATCGCATGGATGGATACAACTACTACTTAGTAGTTTCGACCAGTTAAATGGTCACCTTCAGATCACACAATTAAAAGCAGTGTCTACATCGATTATTAAAGCGAGACGTTTTCACAGTTATGTTGACAATTCCAAACTCAAAATTTGTAGTTAAAATATGTGTACGCCATGCAACATTTTATTGCGCAGTATAACATTATATCACCGTGATATAATGAGGCAATATAGGTCTGCTTATTTCTGTCAGCTGGATAGCTTCTTCCTATAAAGTCGACAGACAAGATGGCTCCTTATGTTGCTTCATTATTTCAATATCAAGTATCAGTTATACGTGCAGTGAAACTGTCCACAGCGTAGCAAAGACAGTTGCACTCGCGGTACAAGAAAGATCGGGAGAATGAGCACAGGCAAAAATTAGTAGAGATTCGTCTGCTGTAAAAAGAGCGATGCGCGAAGCATACAACCACTACCACCGCCATACCTTTGCAAAAGATCTTGCTGAAAACCCAAGGAAATTCTGGTCTTACGTAAAATCGGTAAGCGGGTCGAAGGCTTCCATCCAGTCACTCACTGATCAGTCTGGCCTGGCGATGAAAGACACCAAAACGAAAGCTGAAATTTTAAATTTAGCATTTGAGAAATCTTTCACGCAGGAGGATCGTACAAACATATCCCCGTTTGAGTCTCGTACAGATTCCCGTATGGAGGACATAGTGATAGACATCCCTAGGGTTGTGAAGCAGCTGAATGGGTTGAAAATAAATAAATCGCCAGGTCCTGATCGGATTCCAATTCAGTTTTACAGAGTGTACTCTACTGCATTGGCTCCTTACTTAGCTTGCATTTATCGCGAATCTCTTGCCCAACGTAAAGTCCCGAGCGACTGGAAAAAAGCGCAGGTGACGCCTGTATGTATGAAGGGTAGAAGGACGGATCCTCAAAATTACAGACCAATATCCTTAACATCGGTTTGTTGCAGGATTCTCGAACATATTCTCAGTTCGAATGCAATGAATTTCCTTGAGACAGAGAAGTTGCTGTCCATGCATCTGCACGGCTTTAGAAAGCATCGCTGCTGCGAAACGCAATTCACCCTTTTTTCACGTGCTATCTTACGAACCATGGATGAAGGGTATCAGGATGCCATATTCCTTGACTTCCAGAAAGCGTTTGACTCGGTGACCCACTGCAGACTCCTAACTAAGGTATGAGCATATAGGATTGGTTCCCAAATATGTGAGTGGCTCGAAGACTTCTTAAGTAATAGAACCCAGTACGTTGTCCTCGATGGTGAGTGTTCATCGGAGGTGAGGTTATCATCTGGAGTGCCCCAGGGAAGCGTGGTAGGTCCGCTGTTGTTTTCTATCTACATAAATGATCTTTAGGATAAGGTGGATAGCAATGTGCGGCTGTTTGCTGGTGATGCTGTGGTGTACGGGAAGGTGTCGTCGTTGAGTGACTGTAGGAGGATTTGTGATTGGTGTAATGAATGGCAGCTAACTCTAAATATAGATAAATGTAGATTAATGCAGATGAATAGGAAAAAGAATCCCGTAATGTTTGAATACTCCATTAGTAGTGTAGCGATTGACACAGTCACGTCGATTAAATATTTGGGCGTAACATTGCAGAGCGATATGAAATGAGACAAGCATGTAATGGCAGTTGTGGGGAAGGCAGATAGTCGTCTTCAGTTCACTGGTACAATTTTGGGAAGATGTGGTTCATCTGTAAAGGAGACCACTTATAAAACACTAATACGACCTATTCTTGAGTACTGCTCGAGCGTTTGGGATACCTATCAGGTCGGATTGAGGAAGGACATAGAAGCAATTCAGAGGTGGGCTGCTAGATTTGTTACTGGTAGGTTTGATCATCACGTGAGTGTTACAGAAATGCTTCAGGAACTCGGGTGGGAGTCTCTGGAGGAAAGGAGGCGTTCTTTTCGTGAATCCCTACTGAGGAAATTTAGAGAACAAGCATTTGAGGCTGACTGCAGTACAATTTTACTGCCGCCAACTTACACACTCCTGGAAATGGAAAAAAGAACACATTGACACCGGTGTGTCAGACCCACCATACTTGCTCCGGACACTGCGAGAGGGCTGTACAAGCAATGATCACACGCACGGCACAGCGGACACACCAGGAACCGCGGTGTTGACCGTCGAATGGCGCTAGCTGCACAGTATTTGTGCACCGCCGCCGTCAGTGTCAGCCAGTTTGCCGTGGCATACGGAGCTCCATCGCAGTCTTTAACACTGGTAGCATGCCGCGACAGCGTGGACGTGAACCGTATGTGCAGTTGACGGACTTTGAGCGAGGGTGTATAGTGGGCATGTGGGAGGCCGGGTGGACGTACCGCCGAATTGCTCAACACGTGGGGCGTGAGGTCTCCACAGTACGTCGATGTTGTCGCCAGTGGTCGGCGGAAGGTGCGCGTGCCCGTCGACCTGGGACCGGACCGCAGCGACGCACGGATGCACGCCAAGACCGTAGGATCCTACGCAGTGCCGTAGGGGACCGCACCGCCACTTCCCAGCGAATTAGGGACACTGTTGCTCCTGGGGTATCGGCGAGGACCATTCGCAACCGTCTCCATGAAGCTGGGCTACGGTCCCGCACACCGTTAGGCGGTCTTCCGCTCACGCCCCAACATCGTGCAGCCCGCCTCCAGTGGTGTCGCGACAGCCGTGAATGGAGGGACGAATGGAGACGTGTCGTCTTCAGCGATGAGAGTCGCTTCTGCCTTGGTGCCAATGATGGTCGTACGCGTGTTTGGCGCCGTGCAGGCGAGCGCCACAATCAGGACTGCATACGACCGAGGCACACAGGGCCAACACCCGGCATCATGGTGTGGGGAGCGATCTCCTACATTGGCCGTACACCACTCGTGATCGTCGAGGGGACACTGAATAGTGCACGGTACATCCAAACCGTCATCGAACCCATCGTTCTACCATTCCTAGACCGGCAAGGGAACTTGCTGTTCCAACAGGACAATGCACGTCCGCATGTATCCCGTGCCACCCAACGTGCTCTAGAAGGTGTAAGTCAACTACCCTGGCCAGCAAGATCTCCGGATCTGTCCCCCATTGAGCATGTTTGGGACTGGATGAAGCGTCGTCTCACGCGGTCTGCACGTCCAGCACGAACGCTGGTCCAACTGAGGCGCCAGGTGGAAATGGCATGGCAAGCCGTTCCACAGGACTACATCCAGCATCTCTACGATCGTCTCCATGGGAGAATAGCTGCCTGCATTGCTGCGAAAGGTGGATATACACTGTACTAGTGCCGACATTGTGCATGCTCTGTTGCCTGTGTCTATGTGCCTGTGGTTCTGTCAGTGTGATCATGTGATGTATCTGACCCCAGGAATGTGTCAATAAAGTTTCCCCTTCCTGGGACAATGAATTCACGGTGTTCTTATTTCAATTTCCAGGAGTGTATTTCGCGGAAAGACCACACACATAAGATAAGAGAGATTAGGGCTCATGCAGAGGCATATAGGCTGTCATTTTTCCCTCGTCCTGTTTGGGAGTGGAATAGTGAGAGAAGATGCTAGTTGTGGTACCTCGTACCTTTTGCCATGCACCATATGGTGGATTGTTGAGTATGTATGTAGATGTATATACAGTATATTGTAAATACAATTTTTCAGTTGGAATAAACATTATCGTGAAAAAGTGTCTAGCTTTAATAATCACTGCTGTCTATTATGTGATCTGAAGATAACCATTTAACTGGTCGGAAGTAGATGGAGTAGGCCGTTTGTGGCGCATTTTGTTAGTGCAGGTTGCCTACATCAGAGGCAGGTATGCACCTATTGTTCTCCTTTGATTGACAGGTACTTAACCTATTGTTCTGCTAAAAGAGTCCTTCCTTTTGATTGACAGGCATTTATCTTGATGTAACCCCCCACCCCCACCCCCTTGCTGCTACAGGTACACTTTCAGATCTGAGTTATTGGAATAGCTGCTCTCTTATTAATTCAATTGACTACTTAATTAAATTGATCAGTTAATTAACCTCTCACCTTCTGGTAAACCCCTCCCCTCCCCCCTCCCCTCTCTCCCCCCAGAGATAAGTTCAAATTCGATCAGGACAATGCAACACACCACGGCTACCTCTACTAACCTAAGAAAATGGCGAGAAGAAAGGGCACTTGGGCTACTTCCACTAATCTAAGTCATTTGACCTCAACATCTTCCTAGGAAATGGCAGTAGGAACACTCGGCCTGTGCTGGACATAAGTTTTTACTTTGCATTCAGTGTTTATTTAAACAATGTGAGGCAGTACAGTGATCCAGTATGTTCACCACAAGGTCTGGTGTCCAACTGACCTAGTACACAGTACCACCATCATAGGGCACTGTCACCCATTCCGTAACATAATCCAAGATGGCGGTCTGCGGTGGGGGGAAATTGTGGGAAACAGTGTGGTCACATGAGATCCAGAGTCCAACTAACCTAGTACACAGTACTGCCACCAGAGGATGCTGTCGTCCATTCCGTGATGTAACCCAACATGGCAGGGGCAAATGGCAGGAAACAGTGTGGTCGCCATGGGGTCTGCCTGGAGTCCAACTGACCTAGTACACAGTATTGCCACCAGAGGGTGCTGTGGTCTGTTCTGTGACATAACCCAAGATGGCTGTCTGGAGGGGAAAATTACTCAGCCTGTGCTGGTTCAAAAATGGCTCCAAGCACTATGGGCCTTAACGTCTGAGGTCACTAGTCCCCTAGACTTAGAACTACTTCAACCTAACTAACCTAAGGACATCACATAGATCCACCCCCAAGGCAGGATTTGAACCTGCGACCATAGCAACTGCGTTGTACCAGACTGAAGCACCTAGAACCGCTGGGCCACAACGCCCGGCCCTGCGTTGGGCTTCTGGAAAGATGAAGGAGTGTACATTATTTTGGAACAATTTATTTAGGGATGGATTTTTGATAGTATATTTATCACACGGACACAAAACGCATGCTCTGAAAAAACTGGGGTCACGTCACACAGCCTACAGACCTATAACTACTCGTAAATTACCGAAATAACGCTCTTGCACACATGCAAACAACTCGTAAATTACCGAGATAATTTCAGTACACAGCACACAGACATGCGAACTCCCCCTAAATAATGCAGTACACTGAGGTTCAGACACAAAATCAACTCGTAAACTGTCCAAATAACGCATAGCACAGCCTACAGACCTGCTTGCAAAATAATGCAACAGACATACAAACAATGTGCACAGGCACAACCCGCCATCCCCTCTCCAGTGGACCACACGGGAGGGTACCACACACGTTCCCAGAAGTCGGAATGCACCAGCAGCCCCTGAGAATTGATGCAGGTGCCAGTGGCCAAGCCATGCACAGGTGCTCATTTGGGTCCCTCAAGCATGAGGTGGCGACATCCCTTTCGAAATTCCTCTCGAAATACGTGATCACTTAGGCACCATTACTGATGCAACCGGACAGGAGGGAAGACCTATTTGCAGAGTGCAGATATTCCAAGGGTCCGCACATCGACGCTGCTGCAAGCTGCCATTGGATGCAAGCCAGTGCAAGCCATCACTCTCACGCCTACAGGTGAAAGCTGGGTTTGTTTTCGGGTATACAGTTAGAGTTCTTCGAGTGTCATACTGATGTCACAGAACTCCAAGGCCTGATCACGCTGGTGATCCTGCCTCTGGGCAGCACTTGTGTTTACCATTGCTGACGCAATACCTGTGGATACTGACATCACAGAATAGCACAGGGTGCATTATTCCTAGCGATCCCAACAGGACATGAAAGCTGCATCTAGCTGTGCACGCGTATCTGCATGGCTGACACATTGCGCGAAATGTTCGTCCTGCTATCAATATACGTCTCAGAAACGTTAATCGTTCTCACTGCTAAAAGCCGGTCCACACTCGATAAATACCGTTAATCATAAAAGTATTCTTGTTGTTTGGAAAGAGAGCACTCTCTAAGAACAGACGAGGGAAATCAGAACAATTATGCTAACAGAATTCGAAGCACTGTCTGACAGAAGAGAAAAAAAATGGCTGGAATTTTCGGGATCCTACAGCTACAAGTCTCGAGATTCCTGCTGCCACAGTGGCAGATGAGTGGCCTCCACATTGTCAAGTACGGAAAGACTCTTATTCAATTACAATCGAGAGAAATTTCTCAGATGTTCAAGTATGAAAGGGATGTCGCTACATCATGCTTGAGGGACCCGAATGGGAACCTGTGCATGGCTTGGCAGCTGACGGCCAATTCATTTCTCAGGGGTTGCTGGTGCATTGTGACTTCTGAGAACGTGTGTGGTAGCCTCCTGTGTGGTCCAGTGGACAGGGGGTGGTGGGTTGTACCTACACACATTGTTTGTGTGTCTGTTGCATTATTTTGCAAGCAGGTCTGTAGGCTGTGCTATGCGTTATTTGGACAGTTTACGAGTTGATTTTGTGTCTGAACCTCAGTGTACTGCATTATTTAGGAGGAGTTTGCATGTCTGTGTGCTGTGTACTGAAATTATCTCGGTAATTTACGAGTTGTTTGCGTGTACGCAGAGCATTATTTCGGTAATTTACGAGTAGTTTACAGGTCTGTAGGCTGTGTGGTGCGACCCCAAGTATGTCAGAGTATGTGCTTTCTATAAGTGTGATAAATATTGAAGCTAAAATCCATCCATAAATATATTGTTTCAAAATAGTACACTCCTTCCTCTCTCCAGCAGCCCAGCGCAGGCTGAGTCATTTTCCCCTCCAGACAGCCATCTTGGGTTATATCACAGAATCACAGAATGGACGACTGCGCCCTCTGGAGGCAGTACTGTGTACTAGGTCAGTTGGACTCCGGACCCCCTGGCGACCACGCTGTTTCCCGCAATTTTCCCCCACCCCAGACCGCCGTCATGGATTACGTCATGGAACAGACAGCAGTGTCTCTGTTGGTTGTACTGTGTACTAGGTCATTTGGACTCTGGACCTCATGCCGACCACACTGGATGGCTGTACTGCTTCAAATTGTTTAAATAAACACTGAATGCAAAATAAAGACTTATGTCCACCACAGGCTGAGTCCTCTTACCTCCATTTTCTAGGAAGAGGTGGCGGTTGGATTACTTAGGTGAGTGGAGGGAGCCCAAGTGCCCTTTCCTCCCACCATTTTCTTAGGTTAGTGGAAGTAGCCATGGTATGTTGCATCGTCCTGATCGAATCTGAACTTATCGCCATTTTCTGGCGGGAGAGAGGGGGAGGGGGGGAGGGGAGGGGAGAGGGAAGGGGTTTACCAGTAGGTGAGAGTTTAATAAAATGATCAATTTAATTAAGTAGTCAATTAAATTAATTAGAGTGAGAGCTGCTATTCGAATAACTCAGATCTGAAAGTGTACCTGTAGCAATTAGGGTGTGGGGGTTTGGGGGAGTGGGATGGGGAGGGGGGTGGACGCCAACAGGATAAGTGCCGGTCAATAAAAAGGAAGGATCCTATTAGCAGAACAATAGGTTAAGTACCTGTCAATCAAAGGAGAACAATAGGTTAAGTACCTTTCAGTCAAAGGAGAACAATAAGTTTGCCCCTGAGCGCATACCTGCCTCTGATGTAGGCAGCCCGCACTAACAAAATGCGCCACAAACGGCCTACTCCCTCTGCTGTCGAAATTAGTAATCCTTGTATCCTTCCATCCGATTTTGACAGTTTTCTAAAAGAAGACTGCAACTCTAGATTTCTTTTCGTCCTTCTGGGACACATCTATGGCCCATACTGTTTGGTAGCTTATCAATAGGTTTGACGTGTGCTCACATATTTTGCACACTGAAACTAGATGACTTCCAATTTAGGTATTCTCGAACTACGTTAATTTACTTTTGAAATAGAAAATAAAACACTGAGCGAGTTCGGGCAGTGGCAAGATATTCGACTCGCAATGGGGAAGTTGCAGTTTAAATCCCCGTTCAGGTATGCAGATTAAAACTTTCCATAGCTTATCTAAATCACTTAACCCAATCGCTACAATCGTTCTTTTGTGAAGGACGTGGCCGATTTGCTTTCCTAATCCGCGCTTCTTGTCTGTTTCTGCATATCCTCATTTGGAACCGTAAAGGCAAAATTATTTGGTAAGCGCCTAGCAGGACAATAAGGTGACTCCCTCATGGCGCTTTTTGAAATTTTTTGATAATTTTTCTTAGCCTATCCTCTATGTTGGTTCCATCCTACACTACAATAAACTATGTGAAATTCGAGCTCAGTAGTATAAATGACATTAATGCCCCAGGACTTCAAAATTGGAAAAGCCAGAAAAAAGAGAAAATCATCAACATGCAAGGTGATTCTTGCAAAGAAAAAAACCAGCCCCTGTTAATATTGCTACATGTTCACACAAACAGCACTGTTATCGATTTCAAACCGACAGGTTCATCTTCAGATGGGTGTTCACGTTTAGATGAACATATGTTGATGTTTCCACATGCTTTCGGCTCTTTATTTCTTTCTGTGGTGAATGTTTCTTGGGGTGGTGGTGCCCTACAGCAAAAAATGACGTGAGAAATACTGTTTGCCCTAATGAGGATTAAATACAATGTAAACACATCTTTAAGGTAAAACTATTCAATTTTAGAAATAAAATAAGCAAATAAAGAAACAAGTTTGTTAAAGTGTGTTACAGAAATGATATTATTAAATTTTGTGTTACACTATGTGATCAAAAGTATCCGGACACCCCCAAAAAAATACGTTTTTCATATTAGGTGCATTGTGCTGCCACCTACTGCCAGGTACTCCATATCAGCGACCTCAGTAGCCATTAGACATCGCGAGACAGCAGAATGGGTCGTTCCGTGGAACTCACGGACTTCGAACGTGATTAGGTGATTGTCACTTGTGTCATACGTCTGTACGCGAGATTTCCGCACTCCTAAGCATCCCTAAGTCCACTGTTTCCGATGTGATAGTAAAGTGGAAACGTGAAGGGATGGAAATGGAAATGAGCGTTTGGCGTCATTGGCCGGGAGGCCCCTCGCGGGGCAGGTCCGGCCGCCATATCGCAGGTCTTATTACATACGGCGCCACATTGGGCGACCTGCACGCCGGATGGGGATGAAATGATGATGAACACAACACAACACCCAGTCCCTGAGCGGAGAAAATCTCCGACCCAGCCGGGAATCGAACCCGGGCCCAGAGGACGGCAATCCGTCACGCTGACCACTCAGCTACTGGGGCGGACACGTGAAGGGATACGTACAGCACAAAAGCATACAGGCCGACCTCGTCTGTTGACTGACAGAGACCGCCGACAGTTGAAGAGGGTCATATTCTGCGGACAGTCGTTGGATATCGACCAACGCGAGCAGGAATGTCGCGATACGACAAAACGCTATCGCGATAGGCTACAATCCGACCATTATCAAAGTCGGAAACGTGATAGTACTCATTTCTCCTCCTTACACGAGGCATCACAACAACGTTTCACCAGGCAACTCAGGTCAACTGCTGTTTGTGTATGAGAAATCGGTTGGAAACTTTCCTCATGTCAGCACGTTGTAGGCGTCGCCACTGGCGCCAACCTTGTGTGAATGCTCTGAAAAGCTAATCATTTGCATATCACAGCATCTTCTTCCTGTCGGTTAAATTTCGTGTCTGTAGCACGTCATTTTCATTGTGTAGCAATTTTAATGGCCAGTAGTGTATGAATAATCTAGTAGAAAGCGTCAGGTGCTCTTTAAGGCTACTCGCAGATGATGCAGTTGTTTTACCAAAGAAGCGACGTCAGAAGACAGTAAGAATTTGCAGAACGACCTGCAGAGAATTGATGAATGGCGCAGGCTCTGGCCGTTGATCCTGAACGTAAATAAATGTAACAACATATTGCGCATACATAGGAAAAGAAATCCAGTATTCCACAGCTACACTATTGATCACAAACAGCTGGAGACAGCGTCTGCCGTAAAATATCTAGGCGTATCTCTCCAGAGCGACCTTAACTGGAATGACCATATAAAACAAATAGTGGGAATAGCAGACACCAGACTCAGATTCGTCGGAAGAATCTTAAGGAAATGAAACTCATCCACGAAATAAGTGGCTTACAAGGCGCTTGTTCGCCAGGTTCTTGAGGACTGTTCATCTATCTGGCATCTCTACCAGGTCGTTCGTCACGTAATCGTTTAGCTGGCGGGAGAGCATTACGGAAATGCTAAACTAACTCCACTGGCAGACGTTACAAGAGAGGCGTTGTTAATCACGGAGAGAGTTACTAATGAAATTTCGGGACACCACACTTTTCAGGAGAATTCGGATAACATATTACTCCCCCCCCCCCCCCCCCCCCCCACATACTTCTCGCGTATTGACCACGAGGAGAAAGGTCGAAATATTAGAGCCAATACAGAGCCTTAGGCTTACCGACAATCATTCTTCCCACGCACTATACGCGAGTGGAACAGTGTTGGAGGAATCAGATAGTGATATCGAAAGTACCCTCCGCCACACACCATTAGGTGGCTTGCGGAGTATGATGTAGATGTAGATCTTCCATTTTAGAGGGAAGGTAGCTGTCTCAGCAAGCTCAATGTCTTCACTTGTAGTTCTTTTAAGAAACAGAAAATTTATTTCTCGGGTATTAGTCCCATAAAATAACTCGTAGCGTACTTCCATCTGTCTTAATTATTTTCCTTTATAATATGCGGGTGTGTAAATAAAATGATTGCAAACATAAACTGCAATTTTAGCTTTAATATCCATAAAACTGAAATATGATTCACGATACCTGTCTTGCCAGTTCGTCACATGGCTTTCTATGCCTAAATTTGTTTTTGAATAAAAATGAAAATAGGCATTACACTGAATTGTGCGGCAGAACTTCCAGATTTGCAGAGTTCAAACAGGAATCAAATCACATAAATGATCAATAACAGGATTGAACAGTTTGTTTATACTAAATGACGACTACTTTTTACCAGATTTGGCTTATGTGAGGAGGTCTTTAGAAGTGGTTCTTCACAGTGGTACGAAAAGGAAGTTTTCTTCAATGTACAAGACCTAGTTAATAAATGAAAGTTTGAAAATTTCCAGACGATAGAGGCATCAAGCTCAGTTCAACAATAAATTATTAAGAAAAACAACGAAGAATAGCAGCAATATGTGCTTCACGTTGCATTTGAATATCGCCATAGTTTCCAAGTCACAAGAGAATCGGAATTTTTTAAAGAAAATGAGATACTCTCACCTTATTTTCTTCGAGAAAATTATACGTTGGCGTGTCATATATTGTATTATAAAAGTTTATGCATCAACATTAATAACTAAGCTGAATGTAACAGAGTTATTTGTTAGTGAGTTACTTCTGTATAATGTTTTTCGAGGTAATAAAATGATATGTGTCTTTTAATTTTTTTATCGAACTTAGGGGGCACCTCTTTATGTGTTAATCAGTAACTTCTGTACAATATTTTTCGAGGTAATAAAATGATGTGCGTCTTTAATTTTTTTATCGAATTTAGAGGGCCACCTCTTTCGATTTTCAATTTGCACACAATTCAATTTTCGTTCAGCGGAATCAAATCGTCGGGGGGGGGGGGGGGGGGAGGGGGAATGGTGTAGCATAAAGAAACATCAATCTTGAAATATGAGTGCCACCCTAAGCGACATCCAAGCTGGAGGATGTGATAGAAACCATAGTTATCCCCACTCACCACACTACCCTCTCATTCAATGAGAGATTAGTACATTATACTACGCGAACAGGTTATTCATCATAATAATAAGCGTGCTTATTGTTACAACAGAAAATTAGAATGTAACGACCTGTCAAGAGAGACACGTAGTAGACCTGTTTTAGAAAATCTGACAGCCAGAAGATGCCTCCAAAGCAATATAAACTTAGCTGATTCGAGCCAGGTTTGTTAACAAAAGGATCGTAACGCATATTTGAGAGTATTAACACAGGGGTCTCAGAAGAAATGCTCAGTATTCACGGATAAGACAGGAACGATCATTCGAAGCAAAAAGGTCTTTGGTAAAAATGAGCTCTAAATGCATACCTTAAAAGCTATGAGTACTTCATCATCTTCAATACTGTGAAACAGATCTCTTCTACTTCAAGCTCTTTGCTTTCTATAGTGTGAAAGGAAGTAGTATGGCCGGCCGGAGTGGCCGTGCGGTTCTAGGCGCTACAGTCTGGAACCGAGCGACCGCTACGGTCGCCGGTTCGAATCCTGCCTCGGGCATGGATGTGTGTGATGTCCTTAGGTTAGTTAGGTTTAATTAGTTCTAAGTTCTAGGCGACTGATGACCTCAGAAGTTAGGTCGCACAGTGCTCAGAGCCATTTGAACCTTTTTGGTATGAAACAAAAGGAGAAAAAAGTGTCCAGGAAACAAGGGCTCCAAAGTGCCTACCTTAAGAGCTATGATCACTTGTTCATATTCGCTAACTGTGAAACACATCTGTTTAACAAGTGTTCATAGCTCCTTAGGTATGCATTTTAGAGCCCGTGGTTAGCGGATATTTTTGTCTCGTTTTGATCCATATTACTTCCTCCCAAACTAAAGAAAGCAAAGAGCTTGTATGACAAGAGATTTGTTTCACAGTGTCGAAGATAAAATGCGCATAGCTCTTCAGGTATATGTTTACGAGACATTTTTGTTTTGAATGATCATTCCTGTCATATCCGTGAATTCCCGGTATTCCTCCTAGAATACCCTGTGGATAGAGCCCAACTTCAAGACCGGAGTGTGAATGAAGTACCTTTAAGTTCAATATTCTCTTTGGCAGCTAACATTTAATTCACTATTCATGCATAAATGTCTTACTCATAACTGCTTTTACATTTACGGCAAATCACAACTAGTTTCTTTTAGACCATCATAACTGTATACCAAAGTACTGCATTCGTTCATTAAAAGATTGCCGTTTCATTTTACATCTTATGCAAAGCGATCCTAAGTGTACTAAACACATAAAAGATTGTAGCGTAATTCTCAGCGAGCAACAAATGTCTTACTTGCATGCTGCATCTCGCTGAACCGTCTATAACGCTTGTGGAAGCAGACGTGCGCCGTCGAGAATCTATTACGTAAAGTCAAAGACACTACCTTTAAACCAGCGATATCGACGTTATTTACAACAGACTGAAATATAATGTATCGTTGGTAAAAATATTTGTAATTTATGTGTACTTCATAAATTATTGTATGAAACATCACTCCCATATTTCTTTCATTTTCAGTAGAGTCCTAAGTCCTCATTTAAATTAAATGAGTCCGAGGTTATTCTGTAATTTATAAGTTCCTTTGAAACCTTAATCATTTGATTTCCACGTGCCCTTTTTTGTAGTCTTTGACGGCTATTAGATTCCAAATAAATAATAGGTAGTGAGTTTTACATAGTAATTTTTTTTTTCATACGTTCGCGTCGAGCCAGTTTTGCCAGTTTAGAAGTTTAATATATTCTTTTACTTCATTTTTAAACGATGTCATTCACGTTTTATGTGCTGCAGTCTTTTTCTAAGATTACAAATATTCCTGAGGCAATTTAAGGTTTTTACAAATGCGAACAAATGTTCCTAGGTACTTATGGTCAAGTATCTACCTAGGGACAAATATTTTATGGAAACTGAAAAATGTTACAATCGAGAAAATCTTGTCAGTACTGTATTTAATCGTCTATCTCTTAGATTATTACTCTACTATACACCAATACCAGGAAGTGAAATCAAATTAAGCAGAACACATTTTGAAATAAAAACTATCGGAAACTACCACAATTTTCCATTTTCAAGACAGGTAGACTCGTTAACACATCAAAGGAACTCAGCTCCTTTGCAAGTATCACATGTTATACGGCAAAAAGACTTCCATTTCAAGGTAATGGATGGTGCTCAGCCAACGAAGTACAGTTAAACTGCCCACATGTTATACAAATAGTTCTAAAAATAGTAGCATTGTTCTCATTATAAAATTCTGTAACTGAAGAGTTAACGTTATATTCTGAATAGCTTTAATACATTATTATGTACTTAATGCATAGAGCGCGAATTATTTGCAAATGCTGCACGAAGCACATGATCAAAGACAGTAACTGCAGTAACTGCAGTTACAAATGACAATTGTCACCAGGATATTAGGCGCAACTTACACGGGTTTTATGTTCACAGTCTAATAAATATGGCCAGGACACTCACTGCTGTGGAAATTGTTACCGTCTGGCAGTCGGAGCAACACTAACGCCACTACCGACGAGGAATCAGCCATAAGAGTATCGTTTGTTTGTAGTTAGTTTTCTTCTTCATTAACGAAATAATCATGTATTTTTGCTTTCGAGACATTAGTAAACTATCGAGAGATGTGAAATATCGTGAAATAAATGTAAAAGCAGCCGAAAATTACTGAGTCATTATCATAAACTACAACTTATTCATGAAGAAATACTTTCGAATATGTGAATAACTGCAGAAATCAAGACAGTACAAACTAATATTTCAAGCATTAGAAACATAATGTTTTGCAGTTGTTTGTTTTTGATATGACAGGCACTTTCCTTGACACCTAACAATTTTGTATCGCGTTTAACGATTCTCACATTATTACACTTCAATCTTGTCACTAATCTTACGAATATTTTTGTGTCATCATCATCATCATCATTTAAGACTGATTATGCCTTTCAGCGTTCAGTCTGGAGCATAGCCCCCTTATAAAATTCCTCCATGATCCCCTATTCAGTGCTAACATTGGTGCCTCTTCTGATGTTAAACCTATTACTCCAAAATCATTCTTAACCGAATCCAGGTACCTTCTCCTTCGTCTGCCCCGACTCCTCCTACCCTCTACTGCTGAACCCATGAGTCTCTTGGGTAACCTTGCCCCCCCATGCGTGTAACATGACCCCACCATCTAAGCCTGTTCGCCCTGACTGCTACATCTATAGAGTTCATTTCCAGTTTTTCTTTGATTTCCTCATTGTGGACACCCTCCTGCGACTCTTCCCATCTACAAGTACCTGCAATCATCCTAGCTACTTTCATATCCGTAACCTCAACCTTGTTGATAAGGTAACCTGAATCCACCCAGCTTTCGCTCCCATACAACAAAGTTGGTCGAAAGATTGAACGGTGCACAGATAACTTAGTCTTGGTACTGACTTCCTTCTTGCAGAAGAGAGTAGATAGTAGCTGAGAGCTCACTGCATTAGCTTTGCTACACCTCGCTTCCAGTTCTTTCACTATGTTGCCATCCTGTGAGAATATGCATCCTAAGTACTTGAAACCATCCACCTGTTCTAACTTTGTTCCTCCTATTTGGCACTTAATCCGTTTATATTTCTTTCTCACTGACATTACTTTCGTTTTGGAGATGCTAATCTTCATACCATAGTCATTACATTTCTGATCTAGCTCTGAAATATTACTTTGCAAACTTTCAATCGAATCTGCCATCACAATTAAATCATCCGCATATGCAAGGCTGCTTATTTTGTGTTCACATATCTTGATCTCACCCAGCCAGTCTATTGTTTTCAACATATGATCCATAAATAATATGAACAACAGTGGAGAGAGGTTGTAGCCTTGTCTTACCCCCGAAACTAATCTGAACCATGAACTCAATTTACCGTCAACTCTAACTGCTGCCTGACTATCCATGTAAAGACCTTTAATTGCTTGCAAAAAGTTTGCCTCCTATTCCATAATCTCGTAGAACAGACAATAACTTCCTCCTAGGAACCCGGTCATATGCCTTTTCTAGATCTATAAAGCATAGATAAAATTACCTGTTCCACTCGTAACACTTCTCCAGTATTTGCCGTAAGCTAAAGATCTGGTCCTGACAACCTCTAAGAGGCCTAAACCCACACTGATTTTCATCCAATTGGTCCTCAACTAATACTTGCACTTTCCTTTCAACAATACCCGAGAAGATTTTACCCACAACGCCGATTAAAGAGATACCTCTGTAGTTGTTACAATCTTTTCTGTTTCCATGTTTTAAGATTGGTGTGATTACTGCTTTTGTCCAGTCTGGAGGAACCTGTCCCGACTCCCAGGCCATTTCAATTATCCTGTGTAGCCATTTAAGACGTGACATTCCACTGTATTTGATGAGTTCCGACTTAATTTCATCCACCCCAGCTGCTTTATTGCACTGCAATCTATTGACCATTTTCTCCACTTCCTCAAATGTGATCCTATTTCCATCATCATTCCTATCCCATTCTACCTCGAAATCTGAAACATTACTGATCGTATTTTCACCTACATTGAGCAACTCTTCAAAATATTCCCTCCATCTGCCCAAGGCATCCACAGGATTCACCAGCAGTTTTCCTGACCTGTCCAAAATACTTGTCATTTCCTTCTTACCTCCCTTTCGAAGACTGCTAATTACACTCCAGAATGGAATTTTTGTGTGTGTAACTATTATTGCTTCACTGACGAAAACGTTGATTCGTGCAGTTTGTGACTCGGATGTAGCAACAGTAGTGGAATTGGTTTGTGCTTTGTTGGGTAACAGTTTTATTATCTGACGTTTTATTATCAGGCTTGTATGGTTTTCCCTTCAGCTATAGCTGTCAGTGCTGTGATTGGGCACAGCTATAATAGTTTCACTTAAATTACTTCACTGAAATCTGGGGCACGTCTCGGGCTTTCGATCCAACCGCGATCTAGTGACATCTATTAGTACTATATTCGCGACATGTATTAGCGATAAACATGTACTATGATTTATAATAACAGAAAAACAGTGAAAAATTGACTGCAGTTTCTTCAATGGTGCAGGACATTTGTAGAAAAGCAACTCCCAAATAAAAGATCGCAGTGACGGTTCGGCCCAAACTCGTGTAACGTGGACAGCTAAGCTTCACTTTTGACAACAGACTCGCTAAAAGAGACTAGACCAATGATTTGTCACCACACAGTGACAACGGGACTGTCTTCTCGTTTCACATGTAACTTGAAACTACTCTGATCCCCATATACGAGCGTTATGATTGTTCGGTTTGCCTAATATTGTTCGCGTTGAGGTTTCTCCGTCGATTTTAATGCCCGCGGCAGCAATACCTTATAAACTCTTACGTAAGGCTTTGTGCACTGTTGATACGGCATTTACATTTTCCTGGCCACCGAACGCATTGATTTTATTGGATTCCTTGCAAACATCTGTCGTATCTTGTCCATGTTAGCTTGTGAAACAGATGGGCCCTACTCTTTATCAGGAAAACTGCCTGTTTTCTACCAGCCCGAGCTGTTTATCGGGATGGTAGATATCCTCCAAGCTGTGTCCGAAAGTTTCGTTGCACTTTGATGTTGGACTTCACCCCACTCCTTCCTCCTGTGATGTGCATATTTGTCGTCAAATCTGAGACACCTGTAAAATTAAAGAGACGTTAACCTGTCAGATGTTGACAACCAGTTTTTATTATCTAGTACTTACAGTATTAAAATTATTAATGCCTATAAAGATGTAAGGATAATGTATGGACGCCCTGTATATTTGACTTTCTTCATGCGATACACCAACGATCGGAAAGGTAAACATGAGAGTTCACCACGAATAAAGACTAATTTGTGTGCGTGAATTTGTAAAGTCCAAGCGTATGATATTGACAGTTCAAACATGCTAGCAGAGCTGTAAAAATTAAACAGCGCCTCCAGAGTTTCAACCAGCACCACACTGACGCTTGAAGATATGCTTACATTTGGACATTATGAATGTTACAAGTAATATCACAGTCTATGACAAACTGTCAAGAAACTCTGCAGAGGGAAAAGATGCAACCTTTCGATCGCTACTAATACTAATAGAAGAATGGCATAACATAAACTGAAGAATTGTTATTTTTAATGGCGTTATTTCCTTAAGCCCCAGTCACTAAACGGAGCGGTCATTTTCCCATAAAGATTATAGCACTCCGTCTTCAGGCCACGAGTGGCCTACCGGGACCATCTGACCGCCGTGTCATCCTCATTGGAGGATGCGGATAGGAGGGGCGTTGGGTCAGCACACCGCTCTCCCGGTCGCTGTGATGGTATTCTTGACCGAAGCCGCTACTATTCAGTCGAGTAGCTCCTCAATTGGCACCACGAGGCTGAGTGCACCCCGAAAAATGGCAACAGCGCATGGCGGCTGGATGGTCAGCCATCCAAGTGCCGCCCACGCCCGACAGTGCTTAACTTCCGTGATCTCACGGGAACCGGTGTATCCACTGCGGCAAGGCCGTTGCACCATAAAGATTATACAAATATAATTAATATAATATCCCGTCATCTTGCTAATGTCAGAAATCCTACCGCAATCTTCATTGTTGTCAAATTGTATTCGCATAATTGATAATCCTTTAACGTGAGAAGTGAATCCCGGTGTAATGAGCTTAAGTTCTAAAAGAAATGACACGTCGCGACGCACTTCGTTAACCTAATTCGTGACGAGATATTTTAGTCAACGTGAGAGTGTCACGAAAATGATCAATAGACTATAAAGTGGAGTGGAGAATATTGTTTTGATAATTTTCAGGTTATGACCATCTATGTGCAACTGAATAAAACCATTTTTCATGCCGTATGCGATTCACCTTTATTTTCCTAGCGGCGTCATTGTTAGCCTGAAATAAACTGACGAAAAAAATCGCATCACCAAGAAACAAGTCATGCAGAGCAATGAAATTTCAGGAATACATTTGTCTAGGTAACATATTTAAGTGTTTAGCGTTGCAAGATCACAGTTTTCTGTAAGCGCGAGGTAAGCCATTGTAAAATTGCAGTGCTGGAACATTAATAACCGGTGTAACTGCCAAAACGATTAATGCAAGCATGCAAACGTGCTTGCACTGTGTTGTACAGGTGCCGAATGTCAGTTTGTGGGATGGAGTTCCACGCCTGTTGCACTTGGTCCGTCAATACAGAGACGGTTAATGCTGGCTGTGGATGACGCCGGAGTTGTCATCCGATGATGTTGCATACACGCTCGACTGGAGACAGATCCGGTGATCGAGCAGGCCAAGCCAACGCGTCGACCCTCCGTACGGCATGTTGGGTTACAACAGCAGTATGTGGGCAAGCGTTACCCTGTTGGGAAACACCTCGTGAAATGCTGTTCATGAATGGCAGCACAACAGGTCGAATCACCGGACTGCCTACGAATTTGCAGTCATGGTGAATGTGATAACCACGAGAGTGCTCTTGCTGTCATATACGAGGGTCGTCCAGAAAGTATCGGTAGAGAAATGGAAACCAGTGGGAAAATCCGGTAAAGCTTTGCACAGATGTCTTGGGCAGTGTCTCTAGTATGCCCGTCGATCGTGTCGCGTCGCTCTTTTCAGTTTTGAGTGAACAGTGAGCGCGTGAAGATGCGTAGGAAATAGCGTGTTCCGCCAAGTACGAGGGGTGGTTAGAGATTTCGCCTGGGTCATGCAGCCCACATAACACAACTGTTAAGCATTCCTTCTTCATGCCAATTCTCGGCCGCACGCTGCAGGGGCACTGAATATGCTCCTGCAGCGTTTCCGATGAGAAGTGTTTGATCACCCACAATACAGTCCGCAATTGGCTTCCCCTGAGTCTCATCTCTGCTCACAAGAACCGCTGGCTATGAAGACAAAGTTTTTCCACAGATAACGAGCTGCAGACCAGTGCAGATAACTGGCCGAAAGCACAGGCGGCTGATTTCTATGACGAGGCTATTGGAAAGTTGATACAGCAGTACGACAACACTCGAAGTTGGAGTGGCGACTATGTAGAGAAGCAGGTGGAAAGTCTACCTAACTACTGCAAATAAAACGTTTCTGGTTTTCACTGTGATTTCCATTTCGCGACCGATCACCCTCGTAAAATCACGCTGCAGACCCTAACCTGAGGTGTAGGTCCAGTGTGTCTAGGCCGCAGACAGGTTGGTTGCAGGTGTTGACCTGGCCTCCTTCTCACCAATACACGGCCATCACTGTCAACGAGGCAGAACTGATTTTCTTCAGAAAACACAACAGGCCTCCACTCCACCCTCCAATGAGCTCTCGCTTGACACCACTGAAGTCGCAAACTGTGGTGGTTTGCAGTCAATGGAATGCTCGCTACAGGACGTTTAGCTCGGAGCTGTCCTTGAAGTAACGGATTTTTAACAGTTCATTGTGTCACTGTGGTGCCAACTGTTGCTAAAATCGCTGCTGCAAATGCATTACGACGCGTCAGAGCCATACACCGAACGGGAGGTCTCCCCTACCGGTAGTGCACGTGGTCGGTCTTCATGCTACCGTACCTCACCGTGACCACCGCTGCCAGTACTCGCGTCAAGTCTCTCTGCAATATTGCAGAATGAAAATTCAGTTTCTCAAGCCCTATTACACGACCTCGTTGAAACTCAGTGAGCTGTTGATAATGGCGTCGGCGTTGTCTTCTTCGCTGACATCAACTCACTACGTCCGGTCCCAAAGGTAAGAAACGCTCATGACCGGTACAGCGTGTATTTAAAGCCAACCTGATTTACATCCTCATAACGCCACTCTTATCTGACTGGGGCCAAATTTCAATATACGTCGTCTTTTCGATATAGAAACATGATGACCAACTTTCGTTTACCTTGCACAACTCCTCGGTGTCATAAGGACAAACACACACACCCATGCCCAAGGGAGGACTCGAACCCCCGCCGGGATCAGCCGCACAGTACATGACTGCAGCGGCTGACACCGCTTGGCTAATCTTGGGTGGCTATTTTGATTAACACACTAGACACTGTACGTTTGTGCTAGGAACATTTCTGATACTTTCTGACTTTCGTAGGAAGGTCCGAATTTGTACTTATAAGCTTTGTCTATGACGCAATACATTCGTGCTTGCTTGGCTGGTTTTAAAACTGTTCTTGTGTTTCGATTCTTCCGAAATTTTACTAGCACAGCAGTAAGAACGTGAGAACTTGCCTTCATCCAGGAAGTGTTTTAGGCCCGGTGCCATTCCTAATTCAAACAATAGATTTAGAAGAGAATTGGAGCAGTCCTCTGAGACTGTTTGCCGATGAAGCCGTCGTTTACCGTCTAGTTAAGCCATCAGAAGATCAAAACCAACTGCAAAATGATTTGGACAAACATCTGAGTGGTGCGAAAAGTGCCAGTAGCTCTAAATAACGAAAAACGTGAGGTCATCCATATGAATTGAACCGTAGATTTATTTTCAAAGAATATTCTTAAAAATTTATTTTATTTACTGGCGATTCATCTAGAACATTAACACATTTAATCACACTATGTGAGCGTGGAAGTAGTTGCCAGGGAGTAACTGATAAAACCTAAATCAAATTGCTTTTAACAAATGGAAATTTTATTCCTAAAAGCTTTTTTTTTTAAAGAAACAGATTTGAAATTATAAGCAGATAGCACCCTCTAAATATCAAGTTACAATTTATTCAGAGACAGAAAGGAACAAATTTTTGACTGTATGAGCTTTCGGGCTGAGAACCTTGCCTCTCCCTTTTGACACGGCCGTAGTTGCGACAAGTCACAACAACCACTGAAAAACTACACTGTTACATATCTGCAACACACCAGATTACTTTAAACTAAAAGTTTGAACAATTCACAGAAGTACACAAACTATGCACCCTGTAGAAGGGATGGAAATGGTACAAAACACTAAAATTAAAATATTAACTTTGCCACCGAAGGTGCAACTTGATTTTAACTTCTAAGAAAAGTCTTACGGTGAAAGGGTGGCAACTTTATATACTAAAATGACCATTTAAATAAAAGCCCATGAAATGCAATCTTACATAAAATTATACAAGGTTGGCCAACAAGTTAACATGCTTTACAGCACACAGATACCGCCTCTCAAGATGATAGGCAAGATCAAAACATATTTCAGAAATTAGGCCGTTACACTCCAAGCAATAAATTCGTTAACACACCAAATCCGATAAACATGACAGAGGCAACTTCGAACGACAGACAGACACTAACTGCCTAACAAATGCGGACGAGGGACAGACGAGCAAGCTGGGAACGACAGACTGACCCTGACTGCATCAGACTGACTGACTGGCGAGCTCACAGCGCCTCTTAAATGCACGTGAACAGGCTACCTTTCCCCTTTCCCACCAGAGGGAGACACCAAAGCTGCGACTGCCACAGCGGCGCCACTGCCAGAAATGGAGGGCGACTGCTTCACACTACACGCTGCGGCGCGCTCTTCAAAACAGGAATTTTACCACGGCTCATGAATACTAAAGGTAATCCGTTCAAATTCGGTTACACGATAAATCACAAACCTAAAAGCTGTCAGCTCAAACAAATAACTAGGAATTACAATTACAGACAACTTAAACTGGAACGATTACATACATAATGTTGATGGGAAGGTGAACCGAAGACCGTGGTTTACTACCAGAACGATGGCAGGACAGGAGACGCAACAGGTCTAGTAAGGAGACCACATACACTACGCTTGTTCGTCGTCTTCTAAAGTATTGCTGTGGATAACGGAAATCGTCACCAAGCAGAACTGACGCGAGCTATAAAAAATATTCTAACAACAGTACTACTGCGAGATAGGGGAGAGAGTGCCACGGATGTGGTACGCGAGTTGGGGTGGCAATCATGAAAACAAAGGCGTTTTTCATTGCGGCTAGATCTTTTCACAAAATTTCAGTCACCAACTTTCTCCTTCGAATGCGGAAATATTTTGTTGGCGTCCAGCTACTTAGAAATGATGTTCGCAATAAAATAAGAGAGAGAAGACATACGGGAAGACTGAAGTGTTCGCTTTTCCCGCACACTCGTTGAGACTGGAAAAGTGTAGGACCAGTCTTAAGGTGATTCGATGAACCATCTGTCAGTCTCTTAATTGTGAATTGCCACGACAGTTATTCAAATATTTAAAATTATTTTTCAATTTTGATTCTGAAAACTGTGGTAGAAAATCATACGAGTCCCTGACGCCTGTCTTATTGCGGTGACAGGGATAATTTCCAAGGTAGATGCGCATCCTTATAATGAACTTTAGTTTCCGTCTACAATCTTCCTAATCCATCAATCTGACCAAATGAAGGGAGCAGGCTGCGGATCATAATACAGCCGGTCTTTATGCTGTCGTGTTTCTTCTCACTGTTCTTTCCAACCGTTTTAAGCTCTCGATTCAAGTTGCGCAATGTTGCTGCAGGCATGATTAATCATTTCAGCCAAGTGAATGAGGGTAATATAAGTAAGTGTTTGTTGCTAGGCAACATGGCGTGTTAGACTCACCAAAGCGGTGTGCCAGTTATAGCTGCCGACAGGCCACGCCCAGGAGCTGTAGCGTAAACATTCGCCTTTCATCCTTGATGGATCATCCGCCGAACAGCCACCACTGTAATTCATAACTGAGTATCGAACATTGCCACGAGAAAAAGCAACCATTAGTATTCACATTTAATATTCCTACCTATGACAACGCGGAAACACTGCAGCCAACCTTAGTTTCATACAAACAACGATTTCTTTATGTGTATCTACATATAATTTTAAAAATCGTTTTATATTTTACCTGAGTGAGAAACTACTTTAAAATACTATCCTGTAGGCTTCAGTGAACGAAAAAGTAGCAAAACATGGTCTCTTACGTCCGCAGCAATGATCATTTGTATGGCAAAAAGATATGAACCTGACTCATCTAGCTTTTCCTCACTATGTGCATCCCAGTACCTATAGTTTTACTGCGTGTTTACTCTTGCTTGTTGGTACACTACATTTACCGATAGCGTTGTAGGCCTAATTTTGATAGTACAAAGCTGACTGGTCTGCAGCAGGGGTTCCCAGATTTTTTGTCACTGTGTACCACTTGATATTTTCAGAAATTTGGGCGTGCCACTGAAGATTTTTCACCTTCGAATGAATCATGAGGTGTGAGAGGGGTGGCAGCGGGGTACGGTACGGGGGTAGATATGATTTTCGCCATCTTGCTCAGTGTTGTCAATACTCATATGGTTTTCGCGTCGTGCCGATATACAGCTATATGTGGTAGAAATATGACACAAACAAGATGTAAGTTATCATGCAAATAGAGTCATTCATGTTCATAAGTGGTACTTATTTCCAGCAAATAATATGAGGTTAAGCCGGTTCTGATAGAATAGATCAATGAGTAAGAGAGGAATGACGATTAAAATATATATTAAACATTTACATCACAAATAATATAAGCCAGTTGTCCAAGACAGTAATAAGCTGAACGTGTAGTATAGTAAATTAGAGTCTAAAAAGCAAAAAAATTCAGACTCAAATCAAACTTTGATAGTAAGTCAGACTTCAAAATCAGTAAATTGCCAATTTTCAAATTTAGATTCTCATGAAAAAATCTACGTGTTTCAGTTGATAACATGTTGCTGTTTATCTTAAATCAGAGCTTCAAAGTCTGGTTCGATTGAGCTCAACTTAGCTCTCAAGTCTTCTTCAACACTAAGTTCTTTTCTCTATTCACGTTTAATGTATAACAACTCAGAAAGTGCACTATTACAAAAGTAAGTAGTAAGAAACGGCGGCAAAAGTCGGATTGCTCATTTGAAAAGAGAAAGAATTCTGTTTCTCTTTCCATCCAAAAAGAAAGCAGAGTTTTCTTAACGAAAGCATAATCCCTTGAAATGTTGCTAATCATGTCGATGAAAGTTTCTTTTGTGATTACTTCTTCTGGTACTTTTCCTGAAAATACATTTCTTATTCAGCCATATTTTGTGTAACTTTCAGGAAAGCACTTTTCAAAACTTTTTTGATAGATGTACTACAACGTCTCGAAATAAAGCTTCCATGGGAGCTAGTTCATTGTCTTCCAGAAATAATGTAAGGACGGGGAATACGCAAAATTATTGTTTAGTACTTGTGAACTAAGAAGATTCAACTTTCTTTTGAAAGACGATGTTTTGTTATCTGTTGAAAATGCTATTGTCCCTCGTCCTCATTCAAAATGCGGAGCAATAGGCCAATCTTGATAATTGAGCATCAGCAAAGAAATTGTTCATGTCATTGTCTCTGTCACTGCGATACATAGAAACCTCGGATCTGGGAGTCCTGTTAAGCTACCGTACATTCATTCGGCTGTAAAAACACCAATACATTTTTGCCAAGCAATGCCCAATTATAACAGACAGAGGTCAATCATATTGAAAACTTTTTCTGCTATAGCATTTGACTCAAGCCGTTCTATAAATAAAAATTTTATCTCTTCATTACACTCAAAAGGTAAACACAAAAATAATTACGCCATATTTGTGAAATTTGTACTCCCCTTTACTTGAAGAGTGAAATAAGTGCACTCTTGCAATTGTAATTGCAATATTTCTTATTGGAAGACAAGCATTCACTTTTCCTTTCACCGTATTTTTGGATAACAGAACTTTTTGTATTTCCTTGGCCTCCCCCCCTCCCCCAAACACTGCTTGAACCATCCTATGCATTTCTAAAATTACCTAGGTAGGAGGCTTCTCCCAAGTTAGTATTTGCTAAGCGTTTGGATTTTTTTTTTTTTTTTTTTTTTTTTGCAAAACGCTGATTTCTTTTGAAAAAAATCTTTAGGCTTACCAACTAACTCTGAATGCTTAGAACTTTGATGAGGTTTTAATATGGAAGGCTTCATGCTTTGATTTTATTTAAGTGGTCCTAAGCACCCAACGCATTGGGAAATCTGGTTATCAGTAGGTTTCTTCCACTGCCGGCCCTTATTGTAAAGCCTCTTGTGGTTAGGCGCCCGTTTCTGCATCTACATCTACATGGATACTATGCAAATCACATTTAAGTGCCTGGCTGAGCGTTCATCGAACCACCTTCACAATTCTCTATCATTACAATCTCGTACAGGGCTCACAAAAAAACGACCATCTATATCTTTCCGTGCGAGCTCTGATTTTCTTGTTTTATTTTGGTCATCGTTTCTCCCTACGTAGGTCGCCGTCAGCAAAATATTTTCGCATTCGGAGGAGAAAGTTGGTGATTGAAACTTTTTCGTGAGAAGAGTCCGTCGCAACGAAGAAAGCCTCTGTTTTAATAATGTCCACCCCAAATCCTGTATCATTTCAGTGACACCCTCTCCCCTATTTCGCGATAATACAAAACGTGCTGCCCTTCTTTGAACTTTTTCGACGTACTACTTCAATGCCATGTGGTAAGGATCCCACATCGCGCAGCCGTTTTCTAAAAGAGGACAGACAAGCGTAGTGTAGGCAGTCTCCTTAATAGATCTGTTAGATTTTCTAATTGTGCTCGCAATAAATCGCAGTCTTCGGTTAGTCTTCCCACAACCTTTTCTATGTGTTCTTACCACTTTAAGCCATTCGTAATTGTAATTCCTAGATATTTAGTTGAATTTACGACCTTTATATCTGACTGATTTATCGTGTAACTGTAGTTTAACGGATTCCATTTAGTACTCATGTCGATGACCTCACACTTTTCGCTATTTAGGGTCAACTGCTAATTTTCACACCATACAGGTATCTTTTATAAATCGTTCTGCAATTTGTTTTGATCTTCTGACGACTTTAATACACTCCTGGAAATTGAAATAAGAACACCGTGAATTCATTGTCCCAGGAAGGGGAAACTTTATTGACACATTCCTGGGGTCAGATACATCACATGATCACACTGACAGAACCACAGGCACATAGACACAGGCAACAGAGCATGCACAATGTCGGCACTAGTACAGTGTATATCCACCTTTCGCAGCAATGCAGGCTGCTATTCTCCCATGGAGACGATCGTAGAGATGCTGGATGTAGTCCTGTGGAACGGCTTGCCATGCCATTTCCACCTGGCGCCTCAGTTGGACCAGCGTTCGTGCTGGACGTGCAGACCGCGTGAGACGACGCTTCATCCAGTCCCAAACATGCTCAATGGGGGACAGATCCGGAGATCTTGCTGGCCAGGGTAGTTGACTCACACCTTCTAGAGCACGTTGGGTGGCACGGGATACATGCGGACGTGCATTGTCCTGTTGGAACAGCAAGTTCCCTTGCCGGTCTAGGAATGGTAGAACGATGGATTCGATGACGGGTTGGATGTACCGTGCACTATTCAGTGTCCCCTCGACGATCACCAGTGGTGTACGGCCAGTGTAGGAGATCGCTCCCCACACCATGATGCCGGGTGTTGGCCCTGTGTGCCTCGGTCGTATGCAGTCCTGATTGTGGCGCTCACCTGCACGGCGCCAAACACGCATATGACCATCATTGGCACCAAGGCAGAAGCGACTCTCATCGCTGAAGACGACACGTCTCCATTCGTCCCTCCATTCACGCCTGTCGCGACACCACTGGAGGCGGGCTGCACGATGTTGGGGCGTGAGCGGAAGACGGCCTAACGGTGTGCGGGACCGTAGCCCAGCTTCATGGAGACGGTTGCGAATGGTCCTTGCCGATACCCCAGGAGCAACAGTGTCCCTAATTTGCTGGGAAGTGGCGGTGCGGTCCCCTACGGCACTGCGTAGGATCCTACGGTCTTGGCGTGCATCCGTGCGTCGCTGCGGTCCGGTCCCATGTCGACGGGCACGTGCACCTTCCGCTGACCACTGGCGACAACATCGATGTACTGTGGAGACCTCACGCCCCACGTGTTGAGCAATTCGGCGGTACGTCCACCCGGCCTCCAGCATGCCCACTATACGCCCTCGCTCAAAGTCCGTCAACTGCACATACGGTTCACGTCCACGCTGTCGCGGCATGCTACCAGTGTTAAAGACTGCGATGGAGCTCCGTATGCCACGGCAAACTGGCTGACACTGACGGCGGCGGTGCACAAATGCTGCGCAGCTAGCGCCATTCGACGGCCAACACCGCGGTTCCTGGTGTGTCCGCTGTGCCGTGCGTGTGATCATTGCTTGTACAGCCCTCTCGCAGTGTCCGGAGCAAGTATGGTGGGCCTGACACACCGGTGTCAATGTGTTCTTTTTTCCATTTCCAGGAGTGTAGTCTATAACGACAGCGTCCTCTGCAAACAGCTTAAGGCGGCTGTTCTGATTGTCTCCCAACTTGTTTATATAGATAAGGAACAGCAAAGGGCCTATAACACTACCTTGGGGAACGCCAGAAATTATTTCTGTTTTACTCGATGACTTTCCGTCAATGACTACGAACTGTGACCCCTCTGACAGGAAATCACGAATTCAGTCACGGAGCACGCAATTTGACTACAAGACGCATGTATCTTACAGTGTCAAAAGCCTTTCGGAACTTCAGAAATACAGGATTCTTAACTGCATCCTTGGAGGCAGAAGGAGTTTTCTGCCTTGAAAATCGTCTCATGGTTAACTTAAAACAAACAAAAAATGGTTCAAATGGCTCTGAGCACTATGGGACTTAACATCTGCGGTCATCAGTCCCCTAGAACTCAGAACTACTTAAACCTAAGGACATCACACACATCCATGCCCGAGGGAGGATTCGAACCTGCGACCGTAGCGGTCGCGCGGTTCCAGACTGTAGCGCCTAGAACCTCTCGGCTAACTTGAAACAGAATCATACATAAGCCCCACAGTCAAGTTAAACTTCAGATCAGAATTACACTAGTCAGGTATCAGCTCGTTTTAATACACACAGTTCGGCTCCAGATGCAAGGTTTCTTCGTATCACGATGTATTTAATCCTCGCAATACCAAGGGAGTTAGGAAAGGGGTACGTTGTGCCCACGTTATGAAAATATAGTAACCTAGTCTGGTACTTAATATTTTATAAGTCTTGAAAAAAAATCATTATTTCTAGTTACTTCTAATATCAGATTCGCTAACTGTTTTAAAATTTCATAGTAAACATTTAAATTGCAGTCGTGAATGTGACTTCTCGCAACAAATGTCATATTTTCAGGTCCAGGAACCTTCTTAGACATCGATATAACTTTAAAAAGTATGTTGTGAATGAAAATCAACGACAATTAACTAAATCTTTATTTTTTTAAATTTTTTATTGATTATGAAGTGCCCTGACTATGAAGCACCCCTTCTCTCCGAGTAAACATTACGGAACACGCGTTGGTGTTGCTAAGAATGTGCTAAAAGATATTTTCAGGTCATGTAATCTACTTATACATCAGTACCTAGTTAAAAATTATGTTGTTAATAAAAGTTAAAGACATTTAACGAAATTTGTTTTTCTTATAGGTTTTTTTTTGTGGCGGGCGGAGAGTACTCGCTCTCCCCCCTTGGTATTAAGTGTTATGGATAATGCGTTGGTTTCTGGTGAGCAAGATGTATGAGACAGGCGAAATACCTTCAGATTTCAATAATATAGTAATTCCAATCCCAAAGAAAGCAGGTGCTGACAGATGTGAAAATTACCGAACAATCAGTTTAATAAGTCACGGATGCAAAATACTACTGCGAATTCTTTACAGACGAATGGAAAAACTGGCAGAAGCCGACCTCGGGTAAGATCAGTTTGGGTTCCGTAGAAATATTGGAACACGTGAGGCAATACTGACCCTACGACTTATCTTAGAAGCTAGATTAAGTAAAGGCAAACCTACGTTTCTAGCATTTGTAGACTTAGAGAAAGCTTTTGACAATGTTGACTGGAATACTCTCTTTCAAATTCTGAAGGTGGCGTGGGTAAAATACAGGCAGCGAAAAGCTATTTACAATTTGTACAGAAACCAGATGGCAGTTATAAGAGTCGAGGGGCATGAAAGGGAAGCAGTGGTTAGGAAGGGAGTGAGACAGGGTTGTAGCCTCTCCCCGATGTTATTCAATCTGTATATTGAGCAAGCAATAAAGGAAACAAAAAAAAAGTTCGGAGTAGGTATTAAAATCCATGGAGAAGAAATAAAAACTTTGAGGTTCGCCGATGACATTGTAATTCTGTCAGAAACAGCAAAGGACCTAGAAGAACAGTTGAACGGAATGGATAGTGTCTTGAAAGGAGGATATAAGATGAACATCAACAAAAGCAAAACGAGGATAATGGAATGTAGTAGAGTTAACTCGGGTGATGCTGAGGGAATTAGATTAGGAAATGAGACACTTAATGTAGTAAAGGAGTTTTACTATTTGGGGAGCAAAATAACTGATGATGGTCGAAGTATAGAGGATATAAAAAGTAGACTGGCAATGGCCAAGAAAGCGTTTCTGAAGAAGAGAAATATGTTAACATCGAGTATAGATTTAAGTGTCAGGAAGTCGTTTCTGAAAGTATTTGTATAGAGTGTGGCCATGTATGGAAGTGAAACATGGACGATAACTAGTTTGGACAAGAAGAGAATAGAAGCTTTCGAAATGTGGTGCTACAGAAGAATGCTGAAGATTAGATAGGTAGATCACATAACTAATGAGGAGGTATTGAATAGGATAGGGGAGAACAGGAGTTTGTGGCACAACTTGACTAGAAGAAGGAATCGGTTGGTAGGACATGCTCTGAGGCATCAAGGGATTACCAATTTAGTATTGGGGGGGGGGGGGGGGGGCAGCGTGAAGGGTAAAA
The DNA here is from genome assembly GCF_023864345.2 of Schistocerca serialis cubense. NCBI lineage: Eukaryota > Metazoa > Arthropoda > Insecta > Orthoptera > Acrididae > Schistocerca > Schistocerca serialis. The sequence goes on from NC_064645.1 coordinate 340,306,304, forward strand.
ATCGTAGAGGGAGACCAAGAGATGAATACACTACACAGATTCAGAAGGATGTAGGTTGCAGTAGGTACTGGGAGATGAAGAAGCTTGCACATGATAGAGTAGCATGGAGAGCTGCATCAAACCAGTCTCAGGACTGAAGACCACAACAACAACAACATTGCTAAGGTTAACAAAGTGACAGTAACAACAACAACCCGTTCACCGCATAATGACTCTTATAGCGCCACAAATTCACATACCGCATAAGCTGGCACCAGTTGCAAAGCGGCGCGAAAACGAAGTAACATCAGGGAATAATTTTACTCATATCAGTATGTGTATTTTTTACTTGTAGGCGTACCACCTGAAATGTCCTTGCGTACCACCATAGAGTAAAGATATATTTACTCTATGCGTACCGCCAGAGACACTCGTACCACGGTCTGGGATCCGCTGCAGTGAAGGAAGCCGATTGTTTACTACTTCTTGTAATGCTTTCTTTGTCGTGGACGGCTAGCTATGTTTTCCTTGGCTTTGCTTTTAGGGCTTTTCCCAATCTTAAAAGTATTTCACTTAAGGTATACGTTTCCTAACTTAAAGGACTTACACTGAAGCGACAAATGTCGTGGAATACCTCCTGATATCTTGTCGGACCTTCTTTTGTCCGGCTTAGTATAGCACCTCGACGTGTCGCTGACTCAACAAGTCGTTGAAAGTCACCTGCAGAAATAATGAGCCAAGCTGTCCATAATTGCGAAAGTGTTGCCAGTGTAGGGTTTTGTGCACAAACTGACCTCTCGATCGTGTCCCATAAATGTTCGATGCGATTCATGTTGGCTGATCTGGGTGACTAAACCATCCGTTCGAACTATCCAGAACGTTCTTCAAACCAATCGCGAACTATTGTGGTCTGGTGACATGGCGCATTGTTAGCTATAAAAATTTCATTGTTGTTCCGGATAATGGTTGCAAATTGTCTCAGAGTAGGCGAACCATCTACAGACATTGATCGGCTGAGTTGGTCCAGAGGACCCAGTCAATTCCATGAAAACACAGACAACCAGCTTGCACACAACCTTGTTGACAACTTGGGTCCGTGGCTTCGTCGAGTCCCCCTACGCCACACCCGAAGCCTACCATCGGTGAGGGCCGTCTGCCACTGCGTTGTCCGTGGTGAGAGATAATGCCTGACATTTGGTGTTCCCGGCACGCTCTTGATGCTGTGGATCTTGGAATGTTGAACTCCCTAACGATTTCCGAAATGGAATGTGCCATGCGTCTAGTTCCAACTATCATTACGAGTTCAAAGTCTGTTAATTCTCGTCGTGCGGCCATAATGACGTCGGATACCTTCAGATGAATCACCTGACTACAAATGACAGCTCCACCAATGCGCTACCCTTTTAATAGTGGCTCTAAGCACTATGGGACTTAACATCTCAGGTAATGAGTCCCCTATACTTAGAACTACTTAAACCTAACTAACCTAAGGACGTCACACAACACCCAGTCATCACGAGGCAGAGAGAAGGCGCCTAGAACCTCTCGGCCACAGCGGCCGGCTCTGCCCTTTTATACATTGTGTACGCGGTACTCCCTTTATCTGCATATGTGCATATCGCTATCTTATGACTTTTGTTATCTTATTGTTTGTTTCCTAACTTAAAGTGCTTATTTGAGATCCGTTAGCTACAATGTCAAGTTTTGGCCAACTACGTGCGTTCTTCTCAACGTGTGACAATCTCTATACCTGTCCTCTGGACATTGTGTGTCCCATATCCAAGAAACATAAATAATTCTGTTTGCTGATGATCCAGGCATTATAATGAATCCCAACGGAGAAACTCCAACACTTCAAAATAAATAACTCATTCTCTGCAAACTAACTGTTCCGTAGGGAACACGACTAGATTAGCCTATTTACAGCGCGCTTAGAGAGGTTTCCCGCGGTTTGTAATCGAATAGAACGGGAAGAAACCTTTATTATTATGTAGTATTCTGCCTAGTGCTCCCTACCTTCAGCTTCTTCCTTCATCCTGCTGTATCTCCTTCCATCTTTCGTGTCATGCAGATGTTGAATTCTTCTCGTTCCTCGTCCTGTATTTCCTTTGATCTGACCTTCAATGACGTTGTGTATGAGGCTCTCGTATCTGTATCCAATCCAGCTGCCCTTCCTCCGAAGAACTGTATTCAGGATAGTTTTCCTCTTCCCTACTCTTCTCAGTACACGTCCGGCTAATTAGCTGAATGGTCACGTGTTTGCCTACCATGCAGCGGCCCCGGATTCAATTGTCGGCCGGGTTGGAGGTTTTCTTCACTCGTGGATGGGGTGTTGCGTTTTCTTCACTATCCTTCCCTCATGACCACTGACGCGTCAGTCACCCGATCAAATTTTATGGCACATACTGAGATCTATGGTCCAGTGACGGGGTAAAAAATTGAAGCTCCTAAGTCAGTGCAATCAAATCTAGTGACGATGTAAAAGATCAAATCTCCTAAGTCAATGCAACCAAGGGTACGAACATTTATGTCACTTATTTTGATACAAGCAAACTCACTCGTCAGAACTTATAGTGTACTTCCCATTGGTCTAGACTCATGAAACTTAGCAAAGAGGAAGGTTTCACAGTAAAACCAAAGGAAAAAATGCGATAACTGTAAATATGTAATTATATAACGCGAAAAAACAAAAACATTTCTGTCATTTCTTATCTGACTCTGTCTTTGCATCCGTCTGTTAAGACCCCTTTATCTCAGGAACTAGTAGATGTATCAAGTTGAAATTTATGTCACATACCAAGTCCACGCTCCCTTGTCGGTATAATGACCCCATTTATGTAACAAATTTTGATAGTTGCAAATTCACTCATCATAGCTTTTGCTGTACTTCCCGTTGAATTTGATCGAATTTGGCAAGAAGAAATGTGTCACGGTACAAGCAAAGGAAAAAAATCCAAAAATTGTTAACTTGTAATGATACAACAACAAAAAAATATTTCGCCATTTTTTATGCGACGCCAAACATGAAATAAAAACAATCACTAGGTCCGCATTCACACTGACTGGGCCGCAATAGTAAAAGTCAAACATCAGGCAAGGAATGACTTTATTGCTCATATGATATGTTTCGGAATTTATCCATCAGATATCCAGGAACGATTGCTGCTCGTAGATATGGCATTTCAAGCTTGTGTATGAAACAATAATTCGCAGATTAGCCACCCGGTCAGCCTGTATGGGGAACTGCTGATTATTATAAAAATGATCGCCAAAAATAAAGTTCTTCAGTCTCACTTCTCATTCTTTAGCACTGGCTACTGGTAATGAACACACAGTGATATGATTCTCACTTTTGAACAGAGTTGCAACAAATTAGTTTCAGTGGAAGACTACAGCTGATTTTTTGCACTAATCAGCCGCTTATGATTTTCCGAGAAAAGCAGTGAACATGGACAGACTAAGTTTTCTTTCATTTGCCTATTGAATTTAAGCGAGTGGGTCAAAATTTTTGAATCTTTGTTCCGCTTCTACATTTCTTACAGGAAATAATAGAAATGAAAAATTGAAAATCAGTTATTTCAGAAATCGGTTATTTTGATCGGTTTTAATAGTCAGGTTAAACTGGCGTGAAGAAAACAGTTATAGCGGAAAACCAATTGCCTCTGCATTAACCGCCGTCCCTATTGTGGCGCCCTCAGTCTCCTGATTTATCCCCAGCTGACACTTTCTCGTGCGGACACGTTGAGGATGCTACTTGCAGTACACACCGTCACACTGTTCCCGAAACGCGCAAAGGAACTGAACGATATGTTGTTGTAATTCCTCAACAACCGATAAACCTGCAACGTCTTATTCAGTTACATGAGTCGTCTAAAGGAGGCCACTTTCATCAGTTTCAAGTTGTGGTATTTTCTTCAGGAAAAGGTGAAAGAACAGGCAAATCAGTTGCAATAGCACAATCTTTATTGAAATCCTCTTGACCTGGGTTTTCACGTCTTTAAAGACGTCTTTTTCAAAAGGATCAATGAGACCTCAAGTGGTTAAGATTATGTTCATTTTAAAAAATAGGGGTTAAATGAAAGCGACAACAAATCGCTGACTTACAAATAATTCTTACAGTTACTGGAGAACATAATGTTGCGGAAGTACGTTAAAATGTAGCCATAAGGTATAATAGCCACAGTTATCGTGCTGACTGTCGTTGCAAAGTGCTTTACAACTGCACCTAGTGAAATGACGTCGCGTCCATCTATCTTGAGGTAAATTTAAGACGCGAGAAGGCAGTATCATACGGAAACGAAGTCCCCCATCTTTTTTATGTAAATATTTTAGTATTGCGGTTGTTTTTAGACAAATCAATGTGACTTTTCTCTTACTTTCGCGCACTTACCCCACGCATAAATGTACTGTCCTCTCGCGTCCTAAATTTACCTCAATTTAAGAGACATCGGCACGACGTCAGTTCCTAGATGTAGTTGTGAAGCACTTTCTGACGACAGTCAGCAAGATAATTGTGATTTTATTACTATGAAGGTGAATTTTATCTTCGTTTGTGCCTTATAGCTACATTTTCACCCACATTCACAACATTATACAATGCAGTAAGTGTAAGAATTATTTGTAAGTCAGTGGTTTGTTGTCACTTTTACTTCATACCTGTATTTTAACGTGAATGTAATATTAACCATTTGAGATGTCAATCACTGAACGTTCTGAAGAAGATGTTTTTAATGACATCGAAACCAATGTCAAGGGATTTTAATAAACATTTTTACTGTTGCAACTAATTCAACTGTTTTCATCTTTTCTTCACGAACACTACATTCTGCAGGTGCTGCTTCCAGCCGTGCTCAAGCTTTTAAAGCTGCGAGTACAGGTATTCGTCTTCTCGTTCTAAAGCCGGATAGGAAGCCTCAGAATATTTGCAGAGAACGCTCAGGTGAGAATAGCATTTTGATTCTCATTTGGCTGTGGTACCGGAAGATACCACGTGAACAGTGATGCCAATAGCACTAAAGGCCAAACTAATCCCAAGAGAGGATACTATGCATGGAGATTTTTGAAATATACAACCAAAGTAACACACAATCTTGCATGGGATTACACAACCTTGCGCGCGACGAAGAGCCAAGGTGTACTGTAACTTAAGCAGGAAAATCACACGAATGAAGTTGAGTCACAATGTGACCTTGTTTAAGGTGACTAGGCATAAGACTGTTGATAGTGTCTGCCTGTTTGTGCATGTGTGCCTGCCCAGTAAGGCTTGATGAGTTGCTAGAGTAACGTAGCACCTGTGGAACATCTGTTCACGGCCATAAAATACTCAGTTATCGGAATTTATCTCCTCAGTACGTAAGACGATGACTTAACAGAATTCATGGGAAACGGATTGCCCGTTATCGATCGTTGCGTCATTTGTAGCCACACCTTGCAAATCATTGTGAAGTGCATCACAGAGGTTACTTCTCGTCGTACCATTAATAAAAAAATCAACTGGAGAGATCGGAGCCTATTTCTCAGCTTGTACCTGGGACAAACAGTAAGTTGCGCAGAAACAAACAGCGTGGAAATAGGAAGAGAAGTCACACGTGCATGTTATCTATCGCCGAAGCTCTTCAACCTGTACGGAGAATGGGTGGCGAGAAAAACTTTGAAAGGATGCGGAAACTTCAGAACAGGAGAACGACTCATCAACACCATCGAGTATGCAGATGATCTGGTAGTGCTCGCAAAAAATCAAAAGACAACTGCAACACATGACGAACCGGTTAGTAAAAACTGGAAGGTAATATCGCACAGAAATCAACATCGAGAAATCAAAAGTGACGCAGATATCAAATCTGGAGAAACCTCTGAGGATAAATATCGACAATCGAGAACCGGATAAAGTGATGCATTTCAAGTACTTGAAAAGCTTGCTGACAGAGGATGCCCACTGCACAAATGAAATTCGAACAATAATCGTCATGATCAGAGACACAATCAACAAAAAGAGGACTCCGCTGATCAGCAAGTTGAGCTTGGAATTAAGGAAGAAACTGGTGAAGTGCTACATCTGGAGCATTGCTCTGTTCGTGGCGGAGAAAAAATTGTAAGAAAATGAAACGCCGACAACCTTTATTGTGTAGCAACCAGTTTCGGCACTTCAATGCGCCATCTTCAGGCCGTAGTTGACGATGAAGGAGTTAACATGATCCGTATAGACACCGCATCAGTGGCCAGCATAACTGGTTAACGCAGACTATCTGTAAACTTTGGTGCGTCTAACTGAAGAGAAATAGCGATTGTGCCGACTAAATAGTAAACTACAACAGCTCTTTTCCAGGCGCCATATTTAACTGGGCTAGCAAATCCGCTTAAGATTTTAACATGCAAACACGACAGCCAAACACGGTTTCCGAAATACGTTTTACTCTTTCGGAAGATGTGTCGCATGTAAACGTAGTGATACAGGCGTTCCTTAAGTCACGACGTATGGCATTGTTGTCCCAGCAACGCTGTACCAATTCTTACGCCATGTGTTTGTTGCTCGTTTATGTCGGCATTGTTATTAAAGTAGCACTCATTGTTTTGCCTGTTTTCTATAATAACGCAGTATTCCAAACCAATGCAAGTTTTACTAATAAAAATCACTCCTTTTTAAAGAAGATTTATTTTTAAGAAATTTTGGTACTGCTGCTAAGGCTAATGGTTTTTTACTTGGTCTTTTACTCGGTTACTAATAAAAATAAAAATCGCCTGTTACAACCGAGACCAAAGAAATAGAAAAATGCCAGTTATTCAGGACTAAAATACTGGTATCGGTCTGTTTTTCCCATCACGATGGGACAACCGTTTCGAAACTACTACTCCATAAAAACACCGATCGAGTACTGTTTGAGTCATAGCATTATCCAGCTGAAATCATGTGCACCACTTTTAGGTTGCAAAGTTTCTCTCAGAATTGGTGTTGGTGCTTTTCCCAGTGTTTATTGATTTATCGGCAACAGTCTTCTAGGAAACTTAGGGTGATTTTTCCCACAGTGTACAAACTCTGGGGATTGATCGGCGAGAGAATGCGGAACAAAAAAGGTCTAAAGAATTTATGTTCGGAAATCTAAGGTTTCAATTCTAGAGGCCATTTATTCAATCATACTTTGTTACAGAATGTAGTCTAATACGGGCTGTACCATGCAGCCACAGTTACATAGTTTCCTCCTAGAGGGTGGTACCGTTCCTCATACATCATGCCCTAGCGCCTTCCCCTGCCATAATAATGGGTAATGTTGCGTCCGGTTCACTTCTCTTGCTGACCCACCTTGTGATGTACACAATGATTCCGTATTACAATCAAGAGCTTACCGACATGGTGTTTACTTACGGAAAGGCAAATGGTACCGGCGGCGGGCAAGAAGGTTGTATCAGGAGACCTATCCCCGCCCCGCCGACAAAAACCATGGCACTCAGTGTTGTCAACATTGTTATCGCCGTTTGTCTCAGACAGGATCGTTTCAGGAAGCAGGTAATCATGAAGGATGTGCCCGAAATGTTCGGACTCCAGACTTGGAGGAAAATGTGATTAACACTGTGGAAGGCGACTGCCGTGTCAGTACCAGGCAGCTCGCCGCCAGTACAGGGTGAGCCAGACAACCGTGTGGAACATTCTCCATGAAAATTGTTACTGCTAAATGGTTCAAATGGCTCTAAGCACTATGGGGCTTAACAGCTGAGGTCATCAGTCCCCTCAACTTAGAACTAATTAAACCTAACTAACCTAAGGACATCACACGCATCCATGCCCGAGGCAGGATTCGAACCTGCGACCGTAGCAGCAGCGTGGTTCCGGACTGAAGTGCCTATAACCGCTCGGCCACCGAGACTTTTCACATCGGCAGCAGTTTTGTCACTGGTTTCTTCACGAGACAACCACGACTCCGAGATTTGTGTCGTCCATCCTATTCACAGATGAAGCCACCTTACGCGGAGTGGTGTCTTCAGCTTTCATAACAGTCATATGTGGGAGACTATGCAGAACCCTCATGGTATAGTGACAGCGAATCATAAGCATCGGTGCAGCCGCAGTGTGTGGTCCGGGATAACTGGTGACCGTATTTTGGGACCAGTCTTCGTGACACGTCGCCTAACAGGCCGGAACTACCGGCGTTTCTTGCGGGTGGCTTTGCCTTCCCTGCTGAAAGACATGCCTTTGATGATTGGAAGGGTTATGTGGCTGCTACATTATGGTGCTCCGGCCCACTTCACAGATAAGGTCCGGACGCATCTCAACAGTGTCTTACTTGGTCAGTGGATCGGACAAGGGGGGGGTCCAGTTGCATGGCCTTCTCGTTCACCAGATCTCAACCCGTGCGATTTCTGTCTATGGGCCCATCTCAAAAAAAAAAAAAAAAAGTTCAAATGTGTGTGAAATCTTATAGGACTTAAAAATGGTTCAAATGGCTCTGAGCACTATGGGACTTAACTGCTAAGGTCATCAGTCCCTAAGCTTACACACTACTTAACCTAAATTACCCTAAGGCCAAACACACACACCCATGCCCGAGGGAGGGCTCGAACCTCCGCCGGGACCAGCCGCACAGTCCATGACTGCGGCGCCTAAGACCGCTCGGCTAATCCCGCGCGGCGGGCCATCTCAAAACCATCGTGTATGCAGAGTCCATTCCAGATCTGGAGACACCGGAACAACATATTCATGCTGCCTTTGACGCTGTTCGAATGCAGCCTGGCTGTTCCGAACGTGTGAGACAGAACATGCTGCGGCACCTACATGCATGCATTGAGGCACATGGAAACCATTTTCGACACATAGTGTACCCGTGGCTGCATAGTGCAGCGCGTATTAGATAGCAGTCTCTCCAACAATATGTGATTTAATAAGTGATCTCTAGCATGGAAATCATGCATTTCCGGACCTAAGTTCAACAGAAAAAAATTGGTTCAAATGGTTCTGAGCACTACGAGACTTAACATCTGAGGTCATCAGTGCCCTTGAACTTAGAACTACTGAAACCTAACTAACCTAAGGACATCACACACATCCATACATGAGGCAGGATTCGATCCTGCGACCGTAGGAGTTGCGCGGTTCCGGACTGAAGCGCCTAGAACCGCTCGGCCACACCGGCCGGTAGTTCATTAGAACTTTTTTGTTCCGTATACTCTATCGATCAATCGCTAGAGTTTGTACTTGGAGGAAAAATATCACCCTATATATATACCGAGTGATTTTTATGTATATGATGGAATGACAATGAAAATCTGTGTCGGACCGGGACTCGAACCCGGGTTTCCCACTTACCGCGAGCGGTCGCCTTACCACTAGGCTACCCGAGCACGACTCACAGCCAGACCCAAACTCTCGTAAGTCGTCAACCATGTGTCTACAACTTTCATTTGTACATTAATTATGTAGATTCCTCCTGTACAGGGAGACATTTTAATTGAGAGTTTCTGGCCCAGTGTGGGCGGACAAACATGATATGTTGTTCAGAAGTACGATGGAATCTCCGAAGGAACACTGCATGGTACTTCTGAACAACACAGGCACTGCAATATCGAATTTCACTTGGTCGGATGTTGTTTCGGACGGTTTCCAACTTCGGACCGAGTTTACGTCCCAAACACGGCGTTGGTTCGACGATGATATGGGCAGCCATTCGTGGTATTGCCTGAGCCCGATGGTTACTCTGCAAGATCGCGTTACTGCAAAGGATTATGTGACCGTTTTGGCTGATCAGATCGACCCCACGCTACAATATTTGTTCCTCGTTGGTGATTCAGTGATCCGAGACGACACGACTCCCATTCACATACCTCGCATCGTCCGGCACTGGTTTTGTGAGTACAAGGATGAACTTCCGCATCTCCCCTCGCCAATATGCTCACCAGATCTCAATATAATCCACCTCCACATCGTTACCCCAAGTTGTCGCATCTCGTGGTCGTGCGGTAGCGTTCTCGCTTCCCACGCCCGGGTTCCCGGGTTCGATTCCCGGCGGGGTCAGGGATTTTCTCTGCCTCGTGATGGCTGGGTGTTGTGTGATGTCCTTAGGTTAGTTAGGTTTAAGTAGTTCTAAGTTCTAGGGGACGGATGACCATAGATGTTAAGTCCCATAGTGCTCAGAGCCATTTGAACCATTTTTGAACCCAAGTTGTCACTATTTTGCAGAAGGATAGCTTAAGATTCCATTGAAAACCATACCATCTCGAGACGATCGGAAGCTGTTTTGAAAGCCAGTGGTGTTTCTACACCTGCGCGATAATGTGTTGTGTGCGTGGTGTTTCCAAATTTTTGTTCAACTCCTGGATATGTAACACTACTAAGGACAGTGTCTACAGATTGTTTTACCGTTTGTATGTATCATTGACTGTTCTCTGCTTCATGAAAGAATGTGATTAAATTTCACCTACGTGACGCTGGACACCAAACTTTTTTTTTTTCATGTTGAAAGAACCCTTGCAGCTGATTTAAATTTCCCGCTGTCCAAATGAGTATATTCCGTGTTTACTTATTCATCGAGGTGCCTCGTTAGGCCAAAACCACTCAACGAGCTTTTCCTGTCTGATGTTATAGATGACATTGTACTGGGTATCAACTTTTGAGCAGCACGAATTCTGTAAAGGTGCCTAATTTCCAGTTTGAACTGTTATCATAAGCGCCTTGTAATTTTCAGATTTCAATAAAATAAGAGCACACTGATAATCATCCATATGTAATGAAATATATTTGGGGAGGAACACTAACGAAAGAAGAATTTGTATTTTGCAAAGACAGTTGGAACCCAGTCATATAATACTAGTAAGTTTAAACCACCTTTGAGTTTACTACTTCTTTCCTACCAGAATTAAATCAAGCTAGACACATTTTAAACAAGTATCTACATTCTGAACTTAACATAAATGTGGTCATTGCACCATAATATTTAATGCGACTTTCCATATGTTTACACTTACATAGCGGGAAGTTACAGCTAAACGTTCACATTGTTGTCATAAATATTATCTGATATTGACATTGTGCCACTAGGAGTAAAATAGCGTCAGTTATGACACTAAAACCCATGAGGAATACGTCTCGGAACAGTATAATCGGTTTAATGAGAAGTCAAACAGTAAAGGTTGACTGGTCAATAAATTGAAAACCAATTAAAAAGAGATTGTTAACATATCTGGAAAATTGGGAAATTTAGTCAGGTTCGATACTTTCAGTAAGATGCTTCTCGGTAGTGGTTCAACATCACACGTTTATTCCCTCTTACAAGGCTTCTACACTGGCGTCCAAAATTAACCGAAATTTTGCAAGGTAGCGTTTATTTTGTAACAAACAGTACAATCAAGTGATGGTAAAGTACAAACAAAATAAAGAATATAGAACATAAACAAATGTAACATGCATAACGGCAGACAATAATATTCTTCGTTTATTCCAACTTAACGGATTTACACCCACGTTCCGACAACTGGTTAATGCGCTCAGTATGGGGTGTGAGCACTTCTGGCAGCAATACAGCCCTCACAAACGACTGAGCATGCTGTGAATGATGTCATCAATCTCATATTGAGGCAATAATGCCCATTCTTCCTGCAGCGCTGCTCGAAGGTCTTGGAGAGTCGTTGGTGGATACTGACGTGATGCAACTCGTGTCCCTAGTGAATCCCAGACACGCTCTATGGGACTCAAATCGGGAGAGCGGGCAGGCCATGCCATGCGTGCAATATCTTCCGTTCCCAAGAAAACATCAACCAGGCGTGCTCTATGAGTTCGAGCATTATCGTCCAACAATACAAAGTCTGGGCCCATAGCAACTCGCAACAACCGCAAATGATGCCCCTACATCTGGTCACGACACCTGACAGCAGTTAAACCCTTCTTATTTGACCGTAACATTTCAAGAGGAGGTGTTCGAGTGGACAACATGATCCCTGTCCACACGATTAGGTATCACCCTCGATATCAGTCTCTTTCCACGATGATTGGGTACGGTACTGAAATCGTATTCAGCGTTCCCTCCAGATACGAATCCGTGGAGAATCTTTGTCCAGACCAAATCGGTACTCATCTGTGAAAAGAACATTAGCCTACTGTTCAACCGTCCAGGTGGCATGTTGGTGGCTCCACTTTAGACGTTCCCTTCTGTGAAGACGCGTCAGAGATACACATACAGCAGGTCTTCAACAATATAGGCCGCTCTGCCGAAGCCTTCTGTACACCGTTTGCCTCGCTACGACACGTCCAGTGGATGCTGCGAGGTCAGACGCCAGTTGCCGTGTAGTACTAAGGCGGTACCGTCGTGCCCTTACAGCCAAATAACGATTCTCTCTTTTTGATGTTACATGTGGTCGGCCCCGCCCTGGTCTTCTGGATACAGTTTCGAACTCTATTAACTGTCGCCACATCCGAGAGACCACAGAACGATTCACAATAAGCCATCGGGTCATATGAGTTTGCGACTGTCCTGCTTCCATTCTTCCCATGGCCCTCCACCGCAGAGAACTTGGTACGCGTCTTCTTTGAGTCATATTGCACCGTCAGTGACTGTGTACACAGCAATTGTGAATCAAGGACTACCCGGCAAATACTACACCGTTTGATAGGTGCCCTGACGTCATTGTCGGCGTGGTTGTCCGTTGACCAGAATGTCGTCTTCCGTGCAGGACACAATCGTACGGACATCTATTGACAGTTTGTATGATTATATCGTGAATTAAACACAGGGCGGGGAAATAGTCGTTTGTTGGTTTAAATTTTGGACACCAGTGTAGAAAAGTATTTGGATTTGGGGGGATGGGATGGGAGGAGCGGAGCTGGGACGTAGCAAACGCCTTGAAAACAATACAATGTAGTGCCTAGGTTATCTTTGGCTCTGAAATTAAGATGACCCTTGAGAGGACTGAGTGGAGACAACGTAAGTCACCAGTATTATTAAATAATCGCAAAGTTACATGCGAATTGGCGAGTTATCGTTGTGCAATATTCTTCCATCAAACTTCGAACAACAGCGCGTTTACTGCGGGAGCAATGCTCGGCGAGAAAGGACTCGTTTCTAGAGTCTAACTCACCTACAAAAAAAGTCTGACTACGGTTTTCCACAACAGGGTACTCAAGCGCATGTTTTGAGTATCCACATTAATTAACGATTTTACAGAATTTCCGTATTACTTCCATGTCTATCACAGAACATAAAGAATTGGTTTTTACTTCCTGAGACCAGGAACACACTCAGCAAGACAACAATAAAACTGATGATTAAGCATGTGTGCAGAAGGTTAACTTACAGACATATGCAGGGTGTTCAAGGAAACTTTTTTACATTTTTGGAGGTCGTTGTAACAAACAAAATAAGACCACTGGCATGTGGGTGGGTCCACATGTTGCCAATGTAGTTTTGACTACGTTGCAGGAGTTTTGTTGGGGAGCCTTTTCACATTCTCCATAAAGTCTCGATCTCTCCCCATACGATTTTCACATTTTTGGAGCACCGAAGAAAGACGTTTGTGACCGTCGATTTGCTTCAGAAGAAAAGGTGTACCCCTGGGTATAATCATCGTTACCTAGGCAATCGTAAACATTTTTCAATGGAGTCATCGACCGTCTTGTCCCACAGTGGGATATGTGTAATAACAGTTACGGCGATTGAAGTAATAAATAGTTTACTTAATAAATGAAAAGCAGTATAATATTACTTTCATTGTGCAAACTGATTTTTGCTTACAAGGTCGTCTTCAGACATTTACTCAGTAATCGCGGAGGCCAGTTGATGGGACCAACACGCCCGGTCCATCTTCTGGAAAATGTTGTGTCCAAATAGGCACGAACATCTAACCCCCAACGAGGTGGCGCACCATCTTGTTGGAAAATTAAGTCCGGAAGGTATTGAATCTGTGGCACAACAAATAACTGCAACATATCAAGATAGGTATTGTCTGTGATTTTCGTTTCACCGAAGAAAAAAAGGTCCCATCATTTTATTACGCTTAAGACCGCATCACACATTCAACATAAGGCTGTCTCTGACGGTCCCAAACACAGCGTGGGGATTCTCGAACCTTTAGATGCTAGCACACAACTATATGCATAACGCTACACAAGGACGGCATAAAAGCGCAGTAAAGCGCACAAACTGATGATACTTTACAACTGGTGTTATCCTGCTGGAAAAGAATTTCGCAATACCACTCGAAACTGACACAAAGGTCGATCATAATTACGTAAATAATCACAAATTTCGGTCCTAATTACTTAACTATATGTATAACGGTACACAAGGACGGTATAAAAGGCCGCAAAAATTGACGATACCATACAACTGGTGTTATCCTGCTGGTGAAAAAATTTCGCAGTACCACTCGAAACTAGCGACAGACACTCAAACTCTACCCTACATCTACATGCTGGCAGGAAAAAGGCTGAGGTGTAAGGCACTATCTTTATTCATTTTGATGGGAAATACGTTGAACTGACGAGATGCTGGTGTTCCTGGACAGAGAGGAGTTTAAAAAGTGTATTACCTGAAAGCATACAGTACTTATCACTGTTTAACGTCAGAGTTCGCTACAGATGTCAGCTCAAAAACCATCATGTAACCCAGGAAATCAAAGCCACTACATGCTACACCTGATGGAAAAATAATGTCACATTTCTAATTACTTCGAAATGTCGTGAAAAAAAACAGCACTCATAATGAATGGGTCATAATGCAGCACATGTACTGGGGAAAATCGCCGTCCTAAAAGACTGCAGAGTGCAGAGGGGGTGGTAATTGAACATGGATTCTTCTTGATGTACAATCACAAACTGCCAAAAACTGAGGCCTTCTCACTTCCTCTCACGCCTCCCTCTCCCACCTTCTACGATGATTCATCGAGCGCCTCGCACCCCCACTACCACCTTCTAAGGCCCCCTCGCACCACAGCCGCGCCCCTGCTGCCCCTCCCCGTGTGCCATTCGCAATACGCGGCATGCCTTCAGACGACGGTCCTAGACAACACAAAAGGGAAATTAAGTAGCATAATCCCACCCATCCGGAGAATAGTCCAGATGGCTCGCAAAACTCGGCTTTCCACACGCAGTAGCATGTATAGTCAACTAAACAATAGCAGATAAAAAGACAGCCAACTGAAGTGCAACTTCTTAATCTAAAATATAGCAACAGAGCCACTACGTACCGCCCCTCCTTGACAGAGATCTGGCACCCTTTACTGTTTTTCTGCCGACCTTCATACAGCTACAGGCCCTCTACGGCACTAGCAATACGCGCCACGCATCCAGGCGGCGGTCTTAGACAACGCAAAGGGGAAATTAAGTAGCATAACCCCGACCATCTGGAGGATGCTCCATGTGGCTATTTCGAAAGTCAGCTGTTTGCCAAACAGAAAGCCCCTCCCGCAGTGGCTTCAGTACTAAGCGCGACGCCAGCATCACTCAGAAATGTGATAAATGGCCGCTATCCCGACCAAGGGAGAGCCATGGCCTCGTAGGGAACTTGCCCGCCATTCCGCGCCATACTGTTTAACATCAACTCGGCTACTATAATAAAGCAATTATTTAAAAAAGCAAAACACATTTGCGACCGCAATAAATGTCATCTTCCCACGAAAATAAATTCCAATTTCTTTTAGTTTTATGAACAAATTCGGTATAATTTTTACGTTCGACTGCAGTTGCATCTCGTTAGTTTGTGACACCCAGCGAAGTGTACCGCCACCGATCACAAATGATCAGCAGAGACATGCTCACCCTGCGTAAAATCAGCAAAAAAAAAAAAAAGCTTCGACTGTTTTGATGCCAGAACTACCGATCACTGCAGAATGTCCTCATTATTTCGAAACCGTCGTCAGAGTAAAGAAAAAGCGAGAATTTAAACTCCACGGAAAAAAATCTATATGAAGCAATTTCATCCAGCCTGTTGAACAAATTACATGACCTGAGAGCATCTCTCGCGTTCAGTGTCTGCGAATAAACTTTCATGCACGTGTGTATTACAAACATTTCAGACAACTTTTCATGCCACTGGCACACATGTCGAAAAAAAAAACATACACATTTAACGTTTGACAACAAGAAGCTATAATAAAAGAGAACATAGCTGTTTTGTACACTATGACAGGTCACCTTTTACCAATGTGATGCTATATCATACTAGCGGTTACGAAACAAATCGTGGTAGCCTATCTCGCCCTGTGTAGGTGGGAGACAAGTCACTGATATCAATTTGATAGGCTAATTAATTAAATTGATCATGAGAGTCACTTTGCAAGGCAAGTTTTTTTTTGTTTTTTTGTTTTTTTTGTGTCGTTGGATTACACTCACCCAGGTGCACACACGAGTCGCTGATAGTGTTACGCTTTCTGGTAGAAATGCTTTCTGAAATGATGTCCGCAATTTGGAATCAAGTCTATCCACCCAATCACATATTTGCGTTGGATCCTGTAGAAACGTCTTTTAATGATTACAGCCACTGGTGAATCATATTCGTGCCACTCTCGTATCTCGAAATGAGGCACCTTTTTGGAACCCTTCTGCTAAGGATCCCACACACCAAGAACTCCAGCGCTGTTTTTAGACAGTCACTCTGCATCTTGTAAGTGCTCCTAAGTCTCTGCCCCGCCGTCCCTGCAGCTTAGTCCATGTGATCGTCCCAATGCAAGTCTGACCTGTACGGAAGTTGGAGAGCGCTATGTGGCGTATTAGACTTTATCTGGAACGGCAGTTACACGAGACGAGAATTCAGTGGTGAAAACTTTCTATAATAAGTCCGAAATCTCATTAAAGACCATCACTTGTTTAAATTGCTAGGAGGAATACATTAAGAACGCGGTCCACGATCTTATACTTCGACACGTAATTATTTTAATTACTTCAGTGCATTCAAATATCTTTGTTTTACGCTTAGACTTTTCATATGACAGTAATTAAAGTTATTTTACTCTTTAGTTACCAGCGAGTCATGTCAGTAGTGGCAAGGATCCACATTTGCGCCATCAATTCCTCTGCGTTGTTACGTAATCTCTGACCATAACCGGGGGCAACACGAATTTTCTAATAATTCCTATGTATACCCTGCGGATGGTCAGTGGGTGGAATTTAAAGTCATAATGATTATTGTTGACACGTTCGTAAAATAGGAATTTTAAAGGCCATGTAAATATTGCAAGGAGTTACTAATAATGTTACAAGCTCACCGGCCAAAAAATTAATCACTCCTAGAGAAATCATTACAGGTACCGTTTAATACCGTGTAATTCCACCCCTGGACTTGTTTCTTACTTATTGTTCATACATGCGGTCCACCAGTTCTGTCTTTTTTTGTAACTGTCTAACTAAAGCATTCTAAGAGAATTAAACTATTTTTCCTTTTTATTTTACTCAAAGAGTTACTTAATTTGATTGATCCCCTCATTCCCTCTTAGTTCTTGCTGTGGTCTTCAGTCCGAAAATTCGTTCGATGCAGCTCTCCATGCTATTCTATCCTGTGCAAGCCTCTCTCAAATTCTGTTCGGCACTTCCTCATTAGTTACGAGATCTATCCGCCTAATCTTCAGCATTCTTCTATAGCACCACATTTCAAAAGTTTTATTCTCGCCTTGTCTAAACTGTTTATCGTCCGTGTTTCACTTCCATACAGGCTACACTCTATACAAATACTTTCAGAAAAGACTTCCTAAAACTTAAATCTATGTTCGATATTAACAAATCTCTCTTCCTCAGAAATGCTTGTCTTGCCATTGCCAGTGTACGTTTCATATCCTCTCTACTTGTCCACTATCAGTTATTTTGCTGACCAAACGGCAAAACTCATCTGCTGCTTTAAGTGTCTCGATTGCTAATATAGTTCCCTCAGCATCACCTCATTTGATTCGACTACATTCAATTACCCTTGTTTTGCTTTTGTTGATACAGAACCTCATATCCTACTATCAAGACACTACCCATTCCGTTCAACCGCTCTTCCAACACCTTTGCCGTGTCTACAGAATAACAATATCTTCGGCAAACATCAAGGTTTTGAAACTTCCTGGCAGATTAAAACTGTGTGCCGGACCGAGACTCGAACTCGGGACCTTTCCCTTTCGGGGGCAAGTGCTCTACCACCTGAGCTACCCAAGCATCACTCACGACCCGTCCTCACAGCTTCAATTCTGCCAGTACCTCGTCTCCTACTTTCCAAATTTCACAGAAGTTTCGCAGAAGAGCTTCTGTGAAGGTTGGAAAGTAGGAGACGAGGTACTGGCAAAATTGAAGCTGTGAGAACGGGTCGTGTGTCGTGCTTGGGTAGTTCAATAGTAGAGCACTTGCCCACGAAAGGCAAAGGTCCCGAGTTCGAGTCTCGGTCCGGCACACACTTTTAATCTGCAAGAAAGTTTCATATCAGCGCACACTCCGCTGCAGAGTGAAAATCTCATTCATCAAAGTTTTCATTCCTCGCTCCTGGACTTTAATTCCTACTCCGAATTTTTGCTTGGTATTAGCCGGCGGCTGTGACCGAGCGGTTCTAAGCGCTTCAGTCCGGAACCGCGCTGCTGCTACGGTCGCAGGTTCGAATCCTGCCTCGGGCGTGGATGTGTGGGATGTCCTTAGGTTAGTTAAGTTTAAGTAGTTCTAAGTTCTCGGGGACTGATGACCTCAGATGTTAAGTCCCATAGGGCTCAGAGAATAACATCAGGGATAGGCTACAAGTCTGCCTCAGTCCTCAACTATTGCTTCCCTTACATGCCTCTCGACTTTTATAACTGCTATCTGGTTACTGTACAAGTTGTAAATAGCCTTTCGCTCCCTGTATTTTACCCCGCTACCTTCAGAATTCCCGAATGAGTATTTCAGTCAACATTGTCAAAAGCTTTCTCTAAGTCTACTGAGGCTATAAACGAAGTTTTGCCTTTCCTTAACTATCTTCTAAAATAAGTCGTAGGGACAGTATTCCCTCGTGTTTTTCTAAATTTCTCCGGAATAAACTAATCTTCACCGAGGTCGGCTTGTTACAGTTTTTCCATTCTTCTTCGGCAATATACACACCTGTCATCACCTGCTTTCTTAGGCATTGGAATTACTACATTCTTCTTAAAGACTGAGGATACACCCTGTCTCATACATTTTGCATTCTAGATGGAAGAGTTTTCTCATTGTTTCTCTCTCAAGGCTATCAGCAGTTCTGACGGAATATCTTCTGGACCCGGGGCCTTTTTCGACTTAGGTAGACTATCAGTATGGACCTGATATTTAGCCTTGATACTGGTTACGACAGAAAGGATAAATAAATAAAGAAGCAAACTGTATCTGTGTAAGATTTATCTTCTGTAAAGAAATGTTAGAAATATCGTCAACTCAGCGAAAATAGCTGAAAAATACCAGTTGTTCCTCCATGTTGTCGGTATAGAGTCGTCCAAAAATGGTTCAAATGGCTCTGAGCACTATGGGACTTAACATCTGTGGTCATCAGTCCCCTAGAACTTAGAACTACTTAAACCTAACTAACCTAAGGACATTACACACATCCATGCCCGAGTCAGGATTCGAACCTGCGACCGTAGCAGTCGCGCGATTCCGGACTGCAGCGCCTAGAACCGCTTTGCCACCGCGCCGGCTATACAGTCGTTGCTCGCCACCTTAGCAACAGGCTGGCTTATTTCCGCCCAGAGCTCCGCCTGCGGCATCCAGTTACAGGAAGGTGGGATATCTGACGAAACAGTACCTAACAGCAAAAACAAGATAGCAACTTGCGGGCACTAGCTATTTACGACTGTGGATTCGGTCCGTGCCTGGCGCAGCTGACTGCAGTAGCGATGACTCCGCTGACGACGCGGAATCTGAACTTCACTCGTCATGATGGCGCACTGGGAGACGCTCGACTTCGATCTGTCGTATTTCTTAGGCTCGGTAAACAGGCGCACAAGTAGCGGAAATGCCACCAGACCAAAAGACAGGAACAATAACAGGACACGGATTTAAGGAAGTGGAACGTACTGGAGGTTTTGCTGAATGTCATTTGGCATTAGTAGCGCAAAGAAGCATCAAATATTACTGCACAGTTGTACCGTCCTCTATAGTGTTACTCACTTCTTAGCAAAAAGTTTAATTCTTGAAATACTGTCAACACAAACAAATTCTCTTTTCACATTTATCTGGAACACCCGGTAATAAATACTACAATTTCATAAAATGAAAACTTAATTTCTGTTAACTGACTTACTAGGCTTTTACAAAATCACACTGATCTTTGAACAACTACGCTCTAAACACACTAGCTTTACAATAATGCGGAAAACTTACAAAGTTTTTCTTGACATTGGAAAGCGCAATTTCCATTTAAGAAACATGTAATATATACGCACTGTATTTAAATTAAACCTGATAATTAAAAGTTATCTACTTCCTAAGCGCAACCCATCCCTTTGACCGATGTCTTTCTCAAAACTTCAGGCAATGTTACTCTTTTCTCTCTGATTTTACATGAACCAGACTGTGGTGTCACCGCCAGACACCACACTTGCTAGGTGGTAGCTTTAAATCGGACGCGGTCCATTAGTACATGTCGGACCCGCGTGTCGCCACTGTCAGGGATCGCAGACCGAGCGCCACCACAAGGCAGGTCTCGAGAGACTGACTAGCACTCGCCCCAGTTGTACGGACGACGTAGCTAGCGATGCACACTGACGGAGCCTCGCTCATTTGCAGGGCAGATAGTTAGAATAGCTTTCAGCTAAGTCAATGGCTACGACCTAGCAAGGCGCCATTAGTAACATTGCATGTATCTAAAGAGTCTCACTTGTATCGCCACAATCTCCAGATGTACCAAAAGGATGGATTAAAGTTAAGTATTCCAGAAGCTACGTACTTTCCTTTATAGCATTCATTACGTATCCTGTTTCAGACCTCACGCCCATCTGCGTGAGCGTAGCGCGTGCCTTTCGGCTTCCTCTCATTGTGTCTAGGCTGTCTTGTCTAGACACAACAAAGACAAGAAAAGTGAACATTGTTTTATCAAAATACCAGTCATGAGCTACAGTAGGGCAAGAGTCCTACTTCCTTCACATTCATGGCCGAGCGGTTCTAGGCGCATCAGTCTGGAACCGCGCGACCGCTACGGTCGTAGGTTCGAATCCTGCCTCGGGCTTGGATGTGTGTGATGTCTTTAGGTTAGTTAGGTTTAAGTAGTTCTAAGTTCTAGGGACTGATGACCTCAGATGTTAAGTCCCATAGTGCTCAGAGCCATTTTGAACCTTCACATTCAGATTCTACCTGCATTGAATAGAACTGAAATACACTTTGTGACGTCGTGAGTTAATGTGCGATGACAATTATTGCAGTAAGCTACATTGCACAACGGCCCGCAGTATTGGAGCGGGAGGTTGTGAAGGAGACCGCAAGTTGTGTCCTACCTATGAGTCATATAGGCCTGCTGCTACTGCAGCATGAGAACGGCTCCTGTGTCACTTCGAGCGACTGTATGTTCATGCCACATATGAACCTAAATAAAGGATATTAAATATTGTTCAATCATTGTTATTCAGGAGAGGATTGTATAAAAATTTCAACACTGTAACTAACATAGTTTTGGAGAAAAAAAATTGCTAAAAAAGTCAAAAACCGACAATTAGGGAACTAAATTCAGTTAGAAAATATAAGAGTTCATCTTTTGGTATAGTTGGAAAACATAAATAGAACTCTCAGTGTGCAGAATTTAATGACTGTGAAAACGTTGTTTAATTCGTATCGGGTTTAGACAGATTTCTGGCTGCTGTGCGTGGGAAATGTATGTATGAATCATGAGCCGGAAGGTAATAACCAATAGTTTAAATGTGGACTGAATAGTACCTCTTCTTTGGCTATTACGGACAAATTAAACACTTTTGTGTGGAAATTTCGGACCTTATTTTCCAGAAGCCAATCCATTTTTTTACTGCCTGATAAACTTGAATGACAGTATATTTCTACAGAACTTTATTTCATTACTCGAGTTGCTCGACCTCAGTAATTGTAGATATTAGATGGTGCTTTTTATCAACGCTGCTTTTACATTATCCTGTGTATACATTGCCGAGTGAAGGGACATCTAACAGACACCGTTCTGAGGTAGGCGAATAATAATGTGAATTCTGCACAAAGAAAAAACCCACGCCCCGCCGAAATTGGTGCTTTATCGGCCGGGAAAAACAATAGTGAAGTTCGGAAGTGTAGGAGCTTTATAAAAGCAGAAGTATCCATTGAACATGTGAAGTTCTCACACACACTTGTATAAAAGGAACTATATTACGTCAATGGACACGAGTGCAAATGAACTTTCTTCAAGAATTGGTAGCCAGTGGAACGAGGTGGCAAACTACGTTGGTGACCATGGAACTTTGAGAGACGGCGTTGCAGCTGCAGCCGAGCGGCATCTGGAGCAGCTGGAGCCGTGGCGGAAGCGATGGCCCGTAATCTGGAATCTGGTCAAACGTAAGCGGAGTTCGGAGGACGGACCCGCTGTTTCATCTCGCTGTGCAGTCAACCGGACGAGGCCAAAGATAAGAAGTGTTCTACTTAAAGGTTTGTGTGTGTGTGCCAAGAAACGTTGCAGAATGGCTGAAAGCAATCAGGAAACTGTAGATCAGAAACTGAAGGATGTTGTTGTGGTCTTCAGTGCTGAGACTGGTTTGAGACAGCTCTCCATGCTACTCAATCCTGTGCAAGCTGCTTCATCTCCCAGTACCTACTGCAACCTACATCCTTCTGAATCTGTTTAGTATATTCATCTCTTGGTCCCCCTCTACGATTTTTACCCTCGACGCTGCCCTCCAATACTGAATTGGTGATCCCTTGATGCCTCAGAACATGTCCTACCAACCGATCCTTTCTTCTAGTCAAGTTGTGCCACAAACTCCTCTTCTCCCCAATCCTATTCAATATCTCCTCATTAGTTATGCGATCTACCAATCTAATCTTCAGCATTCTTCTGTAGCACCACATTTCGAAAGCTTCTATTCTCTTCTTGTCTAAACTATTTATCGTCCATGTTTCACTTCCATACATGGCTACACTCCATACAAATACTTTCAGAAACGACTTCCTGACACTTAAATCTATACTCAATGTTAACAAATTTCTCTTCTTCAGAAACGCTTTCTTTGCCATTGCCAGTCTACATTTTATATCCTCTCTACTTCGACCATCATCAGTTATTTTGCTCCCCAAATAGTAAAACTCCTTTGCTACATTAAGTGTCTCATTTCCTAATCTAATTCCCTCAGCATCACCCGACTTAATTGACTACATTCCATTATCCTCGTTTTGCTTTTGTTGATGTTCATCTTATACCCTCCTTTCAAGACACTGTCCATTCCGTTCAACTGCTCTTCCAGGTCCTTTGCTGTTTCTGACAGAATTACAATGTCATCGGCGAACCTCAAAGTTTTTATTTCTTCTCCATGGATTTTAATATTTACTCCGAATTTTTCTTTTTTTTCCTTCACTGCTTGCTCAATATACAGATTGAATAACATCGGGGATAGGCTACAACCCTGTCTCACTCCCTTCCTAACCACTGCTTCCCTTTCATGCCCCTCGATTCTTATAACTTTCATCTGGTTTCTGCACAAATTGTAAATAGCCTTTCGCTCCCTGTATTTTACCCCTGCCACGTTCAGAATTTGAAAGAGCGTATTGCAGTCAACATTGTCAAAAGCTTTCTCTAAGTCTACAAATGCTAGAAACGTAGGTTTGCTTTTCCTTAATCTAGCTTCTAAGATAAGTCGTAAGGTCAGTATTGCCTCACGTGTTCCAATATTTCTACGGAATCCAAACTGATCTTCCCTGAGGTCGGCTTCTACCAGTTTTTCCATTCGTCTGCAAACGCGTTAGTATTTTGCATCTACGAAGATGATTTAATGATATGTAATTTCAGTTTTGATGTATCACAAAAGAGGTCAGCGGTTTACCTGAGTCAAAATCGTCTAACTATGGTGTAGATAATGAAGTAATCGCGGTGGAATCCGATGCTAAATATATACATGTTACTGTTAAAAAAATGAAACAGGAACCTGTGTCAGGGGCTTTTGAACCGAAAGATAGTGTTTCAGATATGTTTGCGAATATTTTCAAACATATGAACGAGATGGGTTCAGATATTAAATCTTTAGTAAGTTCTGATACCGACGCAAAAATTGATAAAATGGGTAATGACATTGATACCAAAATTAATAAACAAGGCGCGAATATGGATACCAAAATGAATAAATCAGGTTTGGAAATAAATGAGTTACATGCTGAAGTTGATCAGGGATTTACTAACTTGTCAGTAGGAATAGAAGCTAATAATGGAGGATAAAATTTCGAATTTGAGAGATTCTTGGAAAAATGACCTGACTTTGTTCAGTAACAATGTTAAAAGTGACATTAATCAGGTCAGACAAGAATGTAATCTTGCTATTGTGACAGTGAAAAGTGAAATAACTACAAAGATTGAGCAAGTTGCTGAGGAAAACCAACAGTCAAAGCAACAGTCACCTTTAGAATTAGCCAAAGTTAATGAACAGGTCTATTATGTAGAAAAGCACTGTGAGGAAAGTCACACTATGTTAGAAAGTCAAATCAAAGATGGAAAAGATGTATGTGCGAAGTTTGGCGTGAAAATCGCGAGTAAAATTACTAACATTGAAACTAACCACCAACAGTTTAGTACAGGTGCGAATGAGCAGTTCTGTGAGCATGAAAGTAGACTAACAAAAGTAGAGCAAAAGGCTAACAACCATAGTGGCTGTATAGTATCTAACAGTGTTGTAGATTCATCTGAAATTGCCTTTGTTACTCATCGCCAGTTTTTACGATTCGATCCCAGTAAAAATGTTCACCCTAAAGAATTTTGGAGTGATTTTGATGAGATTTTGCCAAAAGTATGGAGTGATAAGCAGAAGATTGGATTCATTACTTCAAATTTGATGGGAAAGGCAAGAACTTGGAGAAACTTGGTCTCAGATAAATAGGATAAACTAGCGGAATTTAAGCAAGCCTTTTTTGAAGAGCCGGCTGGAGTGGCCGAGCGGTTCTAGGCGCTACAGTCTGGAACCACGCGACCGCTACGGGCGCTGGTTCAAATCCTGCCTCGGGCATGGATGTGTGTGATGTCCTTAGGTTAGTTAGGTTTAATTAGTTCTAAGTTCTAGGGGACTGATGACCTCAGCAGTTAAGTCCCATAGTGCTCAGAGCCATTTGAACCATTTTTTTTAAGAGTCTTGGGGAAAACGAAAACAAATGGAGGTTTTAAATACATTTTGGTCAGGGGAAAAGTATGATCCAACGAAAGAGCGCATTAAAAGATTTGTACAGAAATGTACTTTGTCATACTTAAATGCGAAGGTTGAAGCAGAACAAATCATTATGGGAATTGAAAACAAGTTGCCGTTGTATTGGAGGAACAAGATAATATCGGCACCCAGGGATGACATTGACGGGTTTATCCATTATTTGGAAAGGGAGGAAAATATTTTAAAGGAGGAAGCAAGTACTAGCAGAGATTTTAAGCCTCCCGTTAGGCCAAATGACAACAGAGCCGAAGTTAATGTAAACAGAATAGGCATACAGCATACGAGCATAGAGGCAGATACAGGGGGAGAGGGGCCTCTGTTGGAAATAGGTTCAGTGACCGAGTACAATACTCTGATTGCCGTCAGCTGAAGTCTGATGACGTAAAGGGTAGGCACGGCCCGACAGGTGACAGAAACGTCAGAGGCAATGACGTCACATAGGAGGAAAACTGTTAGCAGTCTGTAATGATGCTAGCGTTTGCAGACTGATATCACGTAAGTTAAAGCCGCTAGCGACGCCCTTTATTAAGAAGGCACCTACTAAACAGTATTTTGAAAATAATATTAACGAAAATAAGAGCTCTAAGGAGAGTGACACCGCTAAGCAATTTGTGTATTTAGAAAAGGAAGTAGCATTTTGTGAGAGTGAAAGTTCAGATATCAGCAGAACCATTTTAAAAAGGAACTTATTTCAGAAAGTAGATATGTAGATCAGGAGGTGGGAGTGGATCAGCACCACAAAACAGATAAAAGGCTACCTGGAATTAATATTATGAAAACGCAGAAGGAAGAGAATGACAGTGTTAAGGAGTTTTTGATTAAAGTAAGTGGAGTTATTTTAGAAAGTGAAGACGAGGAATCAGATCAAAAGAAGAGGAAGGAGTAAATTATTTTGAAAATTCTGACAACACCTTGGAGAGGCTTGCGGATTTAGAGGTTATTAAAAAGGGTGAGAAGCTAGAGAAATATTTTGATTTATCAATAGTGGACAGGATAGTTAAAGCTGCCACTACTAACTAAGTGAAAGAGGACACAGTTAAGGTATGTGTACTTTCCACAGAAAGGGTAGGTTTTGATAAGCGTGAAGTAGTGCAGGATTTACTAGATGAACCTGAGTCTGTAGTCAGAAAAGAATATATTGGACACTCTATAATTGAGGTGACAGTGTTTGAAAAAAAGTTTCCTTTCTAATTGTTACTGGTTCTGAAGTTTGTGCAGTGTCCCAGAATTTTGTGAATGCTCTCCCTAAAAGTAAGCAAATTGTTATAATGCCTGTGAGTGGACTGAAAATTGTGGTGGCCACTGGGAAAAGTAAGAAGGTGGTTAAACAGGAAATATTGCTGCCAATCATAGTAAGTGGAGTACAAATAGAATTAAATGTTTTGATTATTAATGGACTCACTGTTGAAATGTTGGTTGGTGTTCATTTCTTATACAAATATGAAGGGTGGGTTAATTTTGGGACAAATGATGTGATTATTAGAGTACATGGAAAACCTGTAGCTATTCCATTCATTGAAAAAACCCAAAGTGTAAACTAACAACAAAGTGACATTCCAATACGGTACTGCAGGGCGGCTACATTCATCGAAGGCTATAACGGATATGGTGAAAGAAAGGAAGTGGAGCCTTCTGAGAAAATGTCAGGATTAGGATCGACGAAAAATTAGAGGAAATAACGGATTTCACTGACGTACAAAAGGATGATTTGAGAGAAATTTTGAACAATCATTGTGAAGTGTTTTCAGAACAACCGGGACTAGTTCGAAATTATGGGTGCTATTTGACTGTAATAGAGGATGCACATTCTTTCCGAAAGCCATTCGCTGTTCCGGAAGTACATAAAGAGGCATTTCGAGATATGATTCAGAAAGTACTCGAATGGGGAATCATAGAGAAGGTAATTAGTGTATATAATAGCCCATTGGTTGTAGTACCTAAGAAGGATGGTTCCATTAGGCTTGTTTTGGACGCCCGAGCGTTAAATAAAAGTATATTGCCAGAAAGTGATAGGGCTAAGAACAAAGAAGAATTATTACAAAAATTTAAAGGTGCTAAATTTTTTACGTCTATAGATGTAACGTGTGGTTACTGTAACCTACCTTTAGCAAAAAAATCTCGAAAGTACACAGCTTTCCTGTTTGAGGGGAGATGTGACCAATATAAGATTGTGCCTTTTGGATTAAACATTAGCGTTTGTGCATTTGTTAGGGCAATGTCCCAGGTTCTAGGAAACCAACTGCTTAGGAGAATTATTGTTTAAGTGGACGATGTATTAATCTCAACTCCTACTTGGGAAGAGCACTGTATGTTGTTAGGAAAAGTATTAGACGCAATTAAAGAAGCGGGAATGAAACTGAAACTGGACAAAACAGTATTTGTGAAGAAAGAAATTAAATTTTTGGGACATATTGTTAGTGGCAATGGGATCATGCCCAATACAGAACAGATAAAAGCCATTAGAGATTATGCAGCACCGACCACAAGAAAAGAGTTAAAAGGTATGTTGGCCTTTTTGGATTTTATCGAAAATTTGTACCTGGTCAGTTATTTAATGCACCTTGTCTGAGGGAACTCTTAAAGAAAAATATGCCCTATAAGTGGACTAATGAATGTCAAAGGGCATTTGAAGAACTCAAAGAGGCACTGGTGAATAGTCAGATTTCATACCATCCTGATTTTTCCAAGCCTTTTTGTCTTGGATCTGATGCTTGTGGTTATGGTCTGGGAGTAGAATTATTTCAAATTGAAACAGTAGGAGAAAATCGGGTATAAAACAATAGCCTTTGCTAGTTGGCCATTGCGACAAGCTGAAAAGAATTACAGCATTTCAGAGTTAGAAGCATTAGCAATCATTTTTGGTTTACAGAAATTTGAACGATACTTGTTGGGCCATAAGGTTTTAGTTTTCAGTGACCATAGGGCATTAACTTACCTACAGACGTGCCAACTTAAACACAGCAGATTTCGGAGGTGGTCCATGTGTATCCAGCAATTTGATCTTCGCATAGAACACATTAAAGGCTCCGAAAACATTATGAGGGATGCATTATCTCGATATGTAAAGGAGAACGAACAGGATGGAGATTTCATAGGAACACGGGATTGCGATTAAGTTTTACTGGCGGTCATTCAGTTACAGGAAGAGGGACCAATAAAACTTATTTGTAAAAATCTCAGGTGGGAACAAAACCAAGACGACAATCTTAAGTTGGTAAAAAGCAGGTTAGGTCATTCTGACTTTCCTAAGTTAACAGAGGATTACCAGATACACAACGACATACATTTTAGGGGAAGAAAGAACACTGATGAAAATTGGTGTATTTGTTTCCCAGAACAACACGTGGACTTACTTATTGATTATATACATGGGAAATATGGACATTATGGAGCCCAGAAAGTATTGCAAAGTTAAGTGAGATAGTAATTTTCGATAATATGTGGCGAAGAGTACAGAAAAGACTAGACTCTTGTGACAGATATCAAAAAGTGAAAGCAAATAATAGAATCATTCAGGGGCAACTGTATTCAGTGGAACCTCAGAATAGGTTGGATTTAGTAGCTGTGAACCTGTTTGGCCCTTTGCCAGTTTCAAGGGGAGGTTGCGAGTACGTATTTGTGCTAATAGATGGTTTCACTAAGTACGTGAGATTTTATCCTATTAAAAAGGCCAATACTAAAGTAATTGTGAATAAACTAGAGAAGGACTATTTTGTAAACATTGGGGTGTCGAAAGCAGTATTATCTGATAATGGGCCACAATTTATTTCTTAGCGATTTGCAGTATGCTTTAGCAAAAGAAACATAGAACATATAAAAATTTCTGCCTATTTTCCACAGAGGCATACGTGTGAAAGGATCATGAAAGAACTAAACCGTCTCTGTAGAACATACTGTCACAAGAAGCATTCCGCTTCGGCCAATTACATAGAATATTTCGAAGAAGTGATTAACCATCTAAAATATGAAGCCACTGGTTTTGCTCAAGTAGAATTAATGTGTGGATTTAGACCTAATAGCCGGCCGAAGTGGCCGTGCGGTTAAAGGCGCTGCAGTCTGGAACCGCAAGACCGCTACGGTCGCAGGTTCGAATCCTGCCGCGGGCATGGATGTTTGTGATGTCCTTAGGTTAGTTAGGTTTAACTAGTTCTAAGTTCTAGGGGACTAATGACCTCAGCAGTTGAGTCCCATAGTGCTCAGAGCCATTTGAACCATTTAGACCTAATAACCTCTTATTTGACCTGATAGTTCCCTAATCTTACTGAACTGGCACTGGAACATAAGAAAAAATCAACGCAAGCAAAGATCAGAAAAAAGGCTCTGGAGAAGAAAAGGAGACATGATGCGAGGGCAAGCCCAACTAGTTTTCAAATTGGTGACCTAGTGCTTGTGAAAAACAAAGAGAAATCAAAAAACTTAGAGCTGAGACGAAAATTTTTGCTGATGAATATGTGGGACCTTTTAGAATTGTAGCCAAACCTCATGGCAATGCTTACAGACTAGAGTATGTAAAAGCACAAAAATCATTGGGTTTAAGAAACATTATTGATTTAAAAAGGTATGTACTGAAGAATCAATTAAATAACAGTAACTAAGAAGCCCAGAGGGCGTTGCACTCTATGCAATGCTAAGTGTTTGACGAACAATAGGTGCTCCAGTTATTGACAAATACTATTTCCGTTTCTTTTCGTACTGTCAATCTTCGTCTTCTTCATTCAGAACTTTGACTATCGTCTTTCCTTCTTCCCTATCAGTAAATAGTGTACTAAAGTAGTACAAAGTATACAGAGAGTGAGTGTCCCTGTAGAAACTAAGAAGTGACTAATCAGATGAGAGAGAATGACACAAAAGATTACTTTAAGTAATATAATACATAAGTTTTTGGAACCTGTAAAAACGTTGCAGTGTAAGAAATGTGTTTGAGGCAAGATAGGGCCTGTTCAAGAAAGTAAAGTCTAAAATGTGATGTGTTTTGAAAGCCACAAAGGTGAGCTTAAGATGTCTAATTTTCCCGAAGTTTTATGTAACTGGTAATGTGTTCAGAGTCTGTCTGCTTAACGAGTAAAAACAAGTTTTGTATTTGAGATGACTTGAAAGCCTCTGAGGTTGGATTGTTTCAGTAGTATGTTTTCTTGAATATAGTGAATGAAGTGTGTTGGAGTGCCACACAAGTTGGCTGGAGTTAGTTTCAGTAATGTGTAATAAAGAGCCACAGTAGTTTCAGTACTTTACTATAAGGCCTTTTTGTATTTTTCTTGAATACTTTGTACAAGAAGTACTGAGCCACAGAGGTGGCATAAGTTACGTTCAAATTTCCTATACAAGGACTCTTGGCAGTATTTGTCAGTAATTTATATGCTTTATGAAAGATGTGGCTACGGTGTATTGCTGGAAGCCACAGAAGCTGGCATAAAGGATTTTCAACCTGTTACCACAATATGGTAAATTTTGTATATAGGGTAAATGTGAGGACTTTGCTCAAGCCACAGATGGTGGGAAGGATTTTTTCAGAGATTCTTATGAGGACTTTTCTGCAGTATAGATGTCTTTTGTAAATAGTATTATGTAAGATGTGCTTAATATTTCAGTCATTTCATAAAACTGTTTTTCTCTTTTTCTGAGTTGTATATAGAAGGAGCTGCAGGACTGCAGGAAGTGAACTGAACATTTTCAGTGCTCAATAATTTTGTATTTCTTTACGTTATGTGTAATGATGTTTTTCAGTGCCGCAGATGGTGGCAGAGATAATTTTGCAGGATATTTTATGATGTTGTATAGTCAGCAGAATTTGTAACAGTAAGTTGCTTAGTGATTAAAACAGATTTTGGAAAAAGATTTCAGTAGCAGTGCCAATATTGGGTACAGTTGATTTTTTGAGTGACAGTTGATTCACTTTTTACTGAGATGATTAATACTGAATTTAACTGCTGTATATAAGATGTTGAGTTCTGATGAAGTATGAATTTGTCTGAGAAAAAGGCTTTGTGTAAATAAGAAGTAAATTGTGGAGGACAGTACAGTTTTCGAAAAAATTTTCATGAAGTTCTTTGCTTTTGAATTGAGAGCAGCAATTGCTCACTGAATTATATATGTGTGTTAGGTTTGGATGTAGATATTAAGCGTGGATACTTAGACGTACTGTATTTTGCGGGTACGGAAAAACTGTACAGAACCTGATACAAGACAGAGAAAGAACTCCAATGTGTAACTAAGAGCTGGAATTATCTGGTCCAGTGGCGAGACATGATATGACCCATATGTAAGTGTTGATTAGAGGTGATCTGAACCTATTGTATTCATCAGAGACAGTTATCAGAACCCCAACGTGTTGTCAGAGAAATGTTAGGTAAAAAAAAAAGACAACCCCCATATCGAAGCGAATATATTCTGTTAAATTTCAGGAAAGGACATCCTACACAGTGCCAGAATTGTATTTTAGTAAATTTTTGAATGCTGATAAGCGACGTAATAAAATTCCTATTTTGGCTTAAAGTCACAGTGCAAGATTAAGAACTCTTGTTCAGAGAAGATTGTAATTTCAAGAAAATTTCAGTGTAGATATTTTGCTAATTTAATTTTGAGAAAAATGTGATTTTGGAGAAAGACGGAAATTTTCTGTAAATTAATTGGCATGTATGCTATTCAGTCCTAGTCTTTGATATTCGATGTAATTGTATATATTACGGTCATTAAGTTTAGATATCTGGTTCATTGAGGGAAACAAAGTTTGATTAACAGTCTCATGGTAGTTAAAGATGCAGCTTTTGTTTGCAATAAGAATCAAAAAATACGCTCAGGAGAAATTTTAGGTTCTTAGGGGGTGTGTGATGTCATGAGTTAATGCACGATAACAATTATTGCAGTAAGTTACATTGCAGTACAGCCCGCAGTATTGGAGCTGGAGGCTGTGAAGGAGACAGCAAGTTGTGTCCCACCTATGAGTCATATACACCTGCTGCTACTGCAGCGTGAGAACGGCTCCTGTGTCACTCCAAGCGACTGTATATTCATGCCACCTATGAACCTAAATAAATGATATTAAATATTATTCAATCATTTTCAAAATCTGTACACTACCTTTTGTGATTCAGGAGCATTTCCACATTGTAATTATCATAGTTTCGGAGACAAAAAATTGCTAAAAAAGTCAAAAACCGACATTTAGGGAACTAAATTCAGTTACGAAATATAATAGTTTATCTTTTGGTATAATTGGA
The DNA here is from genome assembly GCF_023864345.2 of Schistocerca serialis cubense. Lineage (NCBI taxonomy): Eukaryota > Metazoa > Arthropoda > Insecta > Orthoptera > Acrididae > Schistocerca > Schistocerca serialis. The sequence goes on from NC_064645.1 coordinate 340,338,772, forward strand.
AACATACACAGAACTCTCAGTGCGCAGAATTAATTAATTGAGATTTTCATATTGTAACTTTAATTACTTTTCGTTTTCATAATATAAAAATCAGACAAAATTGAGTCTAATATTGTTGTGGGAATAGGTGAGTAAATGAGAGTGTGTACGTGGGACATTCGTCAGATTTAATTGTTGCATGATATACCGTCTTAAGTAACCTGCAAGAGTTACACAAGCCTGTCGTGGGAAATGACGAATATCTAGGTGTGATTGCTATTGTAACAGAGCAGCCAGAAAGTCAGCTGGAGTAAAATCAGTATCTAAAGAATATTTCCAGAATTATTGCCTTTTCGTTTATTAAACATTACTTTAATATTTGTATGTCAGAATGACGTAAATGCGTCTGTGTATAAGGATTGGTGCAGGCCAGTTTTGGCTCCAGTATGATCATGAGAGAGCAGTCTGATTGGCAGTAAGTATGATCAGCTAATCAGAATTGAGACGATTCCCGCTTGTTACCGGATAGTTATACTGGGAGTGAGGCTGCAAGAAGGAAGTCGCTCGCTAGCTTTGAACGCGGACGGTCATGTTGCTAGTGCCAGTCAAAATAATGTGCAAAATGAAGAAATAATTGGCTTCTCGCGTCCAGATTGTATGGCCGTAATAGCAGTTGCATTTACGGACAGTTTTGTGAAGTTTGGAAGTTTTGGAATTGTTTTGTTGGAATGATATTCGCGTGTGAAACTTTAGCCTTCATAGTATCCGCGTGGCATGTTTCAGTATTCAACCACTGAGCATTTTTGGCGAGCAGATTTCTTTTTTAGAAATCCACAAGAAGGACCAAATTTAATAACTCAAATTAGTGGTGAAATTAATGACTGTGAAAACGTTGTTTAACTGGTATCGGGTTTGGACAGATTTCTGGCTGCTGTGCTTGTGAAATGTATGTAAGAATCACGAACCGGAAGGTAATAACCAATAGTTTAAATGTGGACTGAATAGTACCTTTTCTTTGGCTATTAAGGACAAAATAAACAGTTTTGTGTTGCAATTTCGTATCTTATTTTCCAGAAGCCAATCCATTACAGTATTTTTCTACAGAACTTTATTTCATTACTCGAGTTGCGCGGCCTCAGTAATTGTAGATATTAGATGGTGTTTTTTATCAACGCTGCTTTTACATCATCTTGTAAGTATCTACGTTGCCGAGTGAAGGGACATCGAGCAGACGCCTGCACAGTGAACAAAACCCCCGCCCCGCCGCAACTTATGTTCGCGAACAAAATCACATGGCGCAAACGTCGCTTCACTGGTTATTAACTCTGCCAATTCCCCTTATTCACGAACCGTTTTCGAACATGAACTGCACGTTCCGATGTCCTCGCTGATTCCTTGCCAATCGACGCACGTTAGTATAGGATAGTCGAGCAGGAACTAACGCATACAACTTCCGTCCCCGCGGCTGTACACCTCGCCACCAGGTGCCGAATCCAGCGCCCTGCTTGCAGCGTGCGTCAGTGCCCAGCGGCAGCAAATACTGCTAGGCTTGGTGCGTCCTCTCTCGGTGACCGCAGTTACTTGCAGACAGCCATGCCAAGCTAATTTGATGACGATGATGACGTTTTTATTTTGTGGGGCGCAAAATTGCGAGATTATTAGCGCCCGTACAAATTCCCAACCTTTGCTCAGCCCAATCTCGCCACTTTCATGAATGAGGATGAAATAATGAGGAAACACAAACACCCAGTCATCAAGGGGCAGGTGAAAATTCCTGACCCCATTGGGAATCGAAGCCGGGATCCCGTGCTCGGCCACGCTAGTGCTCGTCGCTATCCGCAACACCACTCTCCAGCTCACCTCCCTCTGCCCCCACTCCTCCCCTATACAACACTCAGATATATATTATAAAAATGTAGAGCTGCTGATTAGGTCGTGTCTCTGAAAAACAGCAGGAAATCTACGCATTGACCCCGATCTACCAAGATCCATACTTCGACGCGGCTCAAAACACATTTGCAGTTTTCACATTTTTAATAGTGGATATCACTCTCATTTCAATCCATTTATTGGTTTTTAAATTTCATTGCCAGACTGAATAAAAGCGTCTGAGTCGGAACGGAAACGAAACAACAACTTTAATCTGAAACGCGTTTCAGTTTATTCTGTAAACTTTTCCAGGGCTCAAAAGCGTTGCAGACAGTCTTGTATAGCTGGCATTAATACCGATTACAAGTTATAAGCGAGTTTGCACCTCTTTGTGCAAGAAATTGCTGCTGAGGTTGCGTACAGTAGAGCAACCATTCTACGAACGTTGCGTAACGCTTGCGAATTATTTCGTTACTTTACAGCACTGGAGCACAGTAATGTTCGGTGCTTCATATTAGTGAGCATATGTTCATATTTTCGAGGAACATGTTCAGTACATAACCACGTGAATGTAATAGACATATTTTTCTGTCCAGAAGACAGTCTGTCAAATTTACATATACTCGGACAATTCTCTTTGTTATTGGTGTAGACATGCAGCTACAGGCGTTTTTGGGTAACATAGGATAATCACACTTGCAACTCTTGGTATCTCTTTGTAGATATCCAATTCCGGTACAGTGGTTTGTGTAAAATAAAAATAAAGAGAGAACGAAAATATTTCTTTACAATGTAATGAAATATTGAATATTGAATACTCATCATCATTTTCATCTTCATTGATTCGCAAGTGGCCGAAGTGGCGTCAACTAAAAAGGACTTGCAATACGACGGCCGAACTCTCCCCAATGGGTCCTCCCGGCCAACAATGCCATACGATCATTTCATTTCATTTCATTCAAAGAGTAATATACCTGACACCAGATTTAAAAAAAATATAAAAACACAATTCCCGACAAAGTATTCGTGTTCAAACTTAAAAAAAAAACTGAAAAGAACAGAACGTTTGCTATAGTTTACTGTAGCGTTTCTGTCACGCTTTAGGTGTGACCCAAGGCTCTATATTCTCTCCATTTTTGTGTTATCCTTGCACTATTGATATGCCTAAATACCCTCCTCCTGCCCACCTTCTCCAGTTCGTGAATGCACCGTATTTCCACCGCTGTACCCTGTTCTCCAGAAATACCCACGACCCGTTCAGTTTCATCTCTGGCTGAACCATTCCAAGATGTAGACTATCATAGTACAAACCACCCGCAGCTACCACCCCATGACTTCTACCGCACCGTTTACAACCGTCATGTCCATGTAGCTAATACACTAAGATAGCTCGGACTAACCCTCGGCCTTAAACTAACATGGAAATCCCATCTACCAACCATAAAACAGATAGCACACAACAAACTACACATTCTATACGACCCAGCGTTGGGACTGCATCCTTCCTCCATACTGCGCACTCTAACGGCACCTATAAAACCTTAACCTAATCTATCCTCTCCTATGCCAGTGTCGCCTTTTCCAGTCCACTGTATTGCTCCCTTGAAAAGCAAATTTGATGCATTTTGCAGATGATACAAGTTGGGAATAAAAATAGCACCAGCTCCTAACGCAAATAACGAAATATTCGAAAACAAACAGATGGTTGTAGGCAAAAGGATTATCATTGAGCTGTATCAAGTCTCCGTACAAACACTTCAGGACTTCTCGCAGAACTCCAAAAGCTATAAAAATAAGTTTCCCAAACAATGGAACACAAGAACAAATCCACTGATTAAAATCAGTGAAGCGCCCTGATTCAGCTACGTTTTGCAGTACGCATGATGTCCGCTCTAGGCGGTTTAAAAATGAAGAAACTAGTTTATATTGGTTATTTCTACTCACAGATTAATTATGGAAACATATTCGGGGGTAATCAACTTACAGGGTCAATACTTTCAGAATACAACAGCTTCTTGCAAGAATTATAACTGTTGTTAATTCTAGAACTTCCTACAGAGACCTCGTCAAGAAACTGGATATTTTGAAAACTACTTCGCAAAATATATATTATTAATGTCTTGGCATTTTCTACAGTTCTATTTTCCTTATAAATAGTGACAAGCATGAATCGCTATAAAGACTTTAAGAGGTTAACATTAACACGCAATGGAGTCAAATACGTGGGTATAAATGTTTTCAAAAACCTACGAGAGCATATAAATAGTTATATAGATAATGAGGTGGAGTTTAAGACTGAATTGAAGATCGTTTTCTTGTACTACTATTATACTCAATTGAAGAGTGTCTTTGTAGAAACTCTTAAACTGACCATTTTAGTGTATAACATTTAGTCTCCAACTACCATTAGCACAGGAATAAAGTAATGTGAACTCATTGCAAATGGTTCAAATGGCTCTGAGCACTATGGGACTTAACTTCTGAGGTCATCAGTCCCCGAGAACTTAGAACTACTTAAACCTAACTAACCTAAGGACATCACACACATCTACGCCCAAGGCAGGATTCGAATCTGCGACCGTAGCGGTCGCGCGGTTCCAGACTGCAGCGCCTTTAACCGCACGGCCACTTCGGCCGGCGAGAGTCATTAACAGTTGTAGAAGTAACTTCGGGTGTGCCCCCAGGAAGTGTGTTGACACCCGTGCTACTTGTGTTGTATATTAATGATCTTGAAGACAATATTAATAGGAAACTTAGACTTCCACTGAGGGTACAGTTATATATAATGAAGTAGAACATGAAAGAAACTGCACAAACATAATGGTGCGAAGATTGGAGACATGCTATAATAATTCTGAAATGTAAAATTGTACTAGGGAAATTTAGTCAATCTACAAAGGAGATGGTTTACAAATGACTCCTGCGTTCCTTCCTAGAATACTGCTCAAGTGTGTGTGTGTCTCATACAATATAGGACTGACAGGGAATACCCAATGCACACAGCACCAATGGTGGTTTGTTTGATCCGTGACAGAGTCTGACAGAGATGCGGAAGAAACTGAACCGGCAGTCACTTGAAGATAGGCGCAAACTATCCTGAGAAAGCCTGCCTACAAAGTTTGAAAAACCAAATTAGAATCATAAATCTCGGAATATACTAGAATCCTCTGTCTGTCGCTGTCTTAGGGCTCGTGAGGACAAGATGGAGTAATTACAGCACGCGTGGTGGCATTTAAACTGTCATTCTCCCCGAGCTCCATTCGTGAATGGAATGGGAAGAGACCCTAATAAGTGGTATAGTGGGAAGTATCCACTGCCATGCACTTTGCAGTGGTTTACACAGTATAACTGTAGATGCAGATGTAGATCCCAGAGACTACTCTCTGAAGCATCCAAGGAACGCTATTGAAGTAATGTAAATGTAAATCCCTGAATGCAGTGCACTTCACTCAGTTCTTTGCATTTCATTTAGGGGCAGGTCGTCCATGAACGAATGGGTCCAAAGGAACGGTTTAGTTAAGTGAACAGGAAGGCAGAAGAAAGACTTCTAAAGAACGGTAGTTCACTCTTCACATCAGTCGAGGTCGGTCTTGTTCTCGGGAACGGTCATTCACTTCATCCGGGAGCGATCGTTCACCGTTCCCTTCAGCTGGTCTCGTTCCCTCCTTGGTCTCGATCAGTTGGTTTCGTTCCTTTTTGTGCAGTTATTCGTTCCTCATTCCAGTTGAAGTTTTTTACAGTTTTATAACTTATGGCCAGTGTCCCGAAAGGAGGATACAAGAATGAACATCAAGAAAAGCTAAACAAGGATAATTGAATGTAGTGGAATTAAAACAGGTGATACTGAGGGAATTAGATTAGGAAATGAGACACTTAAAGTAGCATATGAGTTTTGCTATCTGGGCAGCAAAATAACTGATGAGGGTCGAAGTACAGACGACATAAAATGTAGACTGGCAATGGCAGAAAAGACGTAAAAAGAAAAATCTGTTAACATCGAGTAAAGATTTAAGTGTCAGGAAGTCTTTTCTGAAAGTATTTGTCTGGAGTGTAGCCATGTGTGGTAGTGAAACATGGACGACTATCAGTTTAAACTAGAAAGCTTTTGAAATGTGGTGCTGCTGAAGAATGCCGAAGATTAGATGGGCAGATCACGTAAATAACGAGGAGGTACTGAATTGGTGAGAAAAGAAACTTGTGGTACAACATGACTAGAAGAAGGATCGGTTGACAGGACACATTATGAGACATCAGTAGATCACCAGTTTAGTACTTTAGGGAAGAGGGTGGGGGTGGGGGTAAAAATCGTAGAGGGCGACCAAGAGATGAATACAGTAAGCAGATTTAGAAGGATGTAGGTGCAGGTTATCTCAGAGGTGAAGAGGCTTGCACAGGATGAAGTAGCTTGGAGAGCTGCATCAAACCAGTCTTCCGACTGAAGGCCACAACAACAACAACTCAAATAAAAATTAAGTTTTATGGAATACATACACACTATTCTGCCAACAAAAAGATAAATCTGCTTACTTCTTCGTCGGTTTGATCAACTGTAGACACATACTTACCATAGGGCAAGTTTTTTTTTTGTTTTTGTTGTTGTTGTTTGACGAAGCGAAACGAGCAGCAATTGCTTTTTATTCTCAGATTTTTTAAGTTTCATCTGCTTCATTTAACAACCAGTTTCTAAGACAACTCTTAATCATTTTTAATTGTAGTGTAAGGAAGTTTACATAAAACTTGCGATTTTCGGATTTCTGCCAAAAATAAAACATGACACTTACGAGAAGCTCTTACTTTTCATGTGTGGTTGTTTCTTGTTGGTATTCCTGGCTTGATTTCTTTGTACAAATAACGAGTTGCCCGTTATTTCGGCTCAGTATGAAAAGGGAAGCAGTGCCTGTCCATTTGGAATATCACAGAATGACACAAAATCTTTTTTTACCCTTTATCTCTAAAAATATTGATCATAAGTAGCATGAAAACAAAATACTGTTCTACTTTCGAATTAGCAGCAGGCAGGAATTAAATCTATATTTGAATCACACCTCCTTGACTCTTGTGGAGAAAGGCCTGCAGCATTCTGCTGCATCCGTTCTCAAAACCTACCACAAGTATTAAAAAAGCATAGCTGTAACCCATGCACTTCCACGTTCAAACTGAATATTTTCCTCAAGGTTATTCTAGTCTGCAGGGGACTTCCTGGAAGAAAGTTAAGCTAATTCCTGTGTTATATTGTCGATTACGCAACATAAACTTGTATCATGTCGTCTGCATAGGGTTGGTGTACATTTTTACTATTATCACTTTTCTTGTGTTAATTTCATGTACTGACTCATTCCATGACCATGGATATTTGCTCCCCATTTTGGTCCCCGTAGGACGTGCAAAATAAAAATGACTCATAAGACATTGCTGCCGTTTACCAGAGATACTGAGCAACCAAAGTAAAAAAACGTAAACTGAAGTAAATGAGACGACTCAATACACCGTGAATGTGGGAATGCCTCTGTGCTAAAAGATCTAAACCTAGACAGTAAAACTACGGTACTAATCAGAGAAAGTTAAATTCAACGGAGAACTCTCCGACCGTTCTGAGATAAAGTTGATATACGGTAAGGAGAAGGGCTTTTCTCACTGATATCTGACTGCGCCCTAGAAAAAGTATTCAGAGAATGGAGCACGATGATCCATAGTGGGATAAGACTAGGAGCAAAAAACAAAGACATCAAAGTCCATTGCCTAGCTTTTGTAGTTGATACGGCCCTACTAGGCAAGAACTGGAAGAAGCTAAAGATCACATTTTCGAACTACAAAAATAAACAGAAGTGATAGGTGTCAAAGTCTCCTTCTAAAAGTCCAAAATAATAACAAACATAAAAAAGACAGGAACATTTTAAAAGCTGGAGGACAAAAAATAGAAATCGTCAAAAAATTCAAATATAATGAAGACTGGGTCAGCTGAAATGCCCTCGAGAAAAATGCAATGAAATCTGAAACAAATAAAGTTGAACAGGCCTTCCAAGTCACCAAAAAAAGGTATAACAGGAAGTCCGTATCATGGAATGGAAGACACTATAGTACGTTACTCAGACTGGAAGTCCTATACGCAGCCGAAACACTGTTCATCACCAATCACGGGCCAATTGAAAAGCTGGAGATCAAAGGAAGGAAAATACTAAGAAAAGTCCTAGGCCCTAAATTCCACAAAAATAACCTAATCCACTTCGGGAATGAAATCCTTACCGGACGTGGTGACCGAGCGGTTCTAGGCGCTTCAATCTGGAACGGCGCGACTGCTACGGTCGCAGGTGCGAATCCTGCCTCGGGAATGGATGTGTGTTATGTCTATAGCTTAGTTAGGTTTAAGTAGTTCTAAGTTCTAGGGGACTGACGACATCAGATGTTAAGTTCCATAGTGCTCAAAGTCATTTGAACCATTTGGAATGAAATCCTTTAGCAAATAAAAATTCTCATGACACAGTGAGAAAAAGAAGAATGGATTTTTATGGACATACACTCAGAAGGAACCCAAATAACTAACCCCCCCCCCCCAAAAAAAATTAACTACTCCCGCAAAGAAAAGAAAAAAGCAAACCAAATTGACTGAAGGAAATGGAGAAGGACTTAAAAGTATCTCAAATCCTAGGAAATATGCTCACAGAAAAGAAATGGAAAAGAAGGAGAGAGATTATACATAGAGATCGAAATCTCTGAGCGGAAAAGGAAGGCAAGATCGGAAAGAACCAAACAATACCGGGCTAAAAGAACGGCACAGAACATTAAAATGTGAATGGTCTAACTTACTCCAAAGCCTAGTGAAGGGGAACGAGAGTCGCTTGCAGGCTGGATTCTGGTTTTGTTTCAAAAAGTAAATTTTCACTAGTAATCCATTCCAGATACGAAAAGACAATATCTCAGGTTATCTGAGGTGACAGAACTTCAGCGCTTAGCTGCGGACCACCCACTGATAAGCAGTCGATAGCTGCCGTGCGTTAGATGTTCAGTAAACATGACACTTCAATATTTCCTGAAATTCCCTGTTTTCCAGATTCCCCGGATTTATCCGCAATTGACTTTACTTGACAGCGTGAAAATCTTCCTCTGTTTTGCACTACGCTACTTCTCACAAATTTATGCGGTTAGGTTACAACGGAATGCTGTGGCGCAACAGACACTGACTTGATTTGTCAGAAATAGTCAATTTCTCTACAGTTTGTTACAGTTAAGATAATGAAACCTCTTTCTGTAATCGAACTGCAGAATTTCTCACAACCTCATTAATTAATTAGTTGCTTATTCATCCATTAATCTTTTACAAAACAAATTTTATTTCTAAGAGAATTGTGTATCAACATTCCTGGCAAAGTTTTTGCTAATAATACACGTAAACAGTAGGTGATATACTCAAGTACCAATATTCATCGGATATGTCCACATCTGATTTTTCTTCAGATGCTTAAACTTTTGTTGGTGCTGTGCTGCACAGTTTCACCAAAATTTACGAGTTTTGATGCCAAAAGAATTGTAGGGTAACTTCATCCACACAGCAGTCAGTAGAAATATTACGAGAGATTTTTGGTAACCATGCCAAACATTCACTGAGACTTTTTGTTTTCAGAGTTAACCAATTAACACCACATGTGATGTTTCTGTAATTGATATTTTTATTTGGAGTTGCATCGTTGCAATTTTCCACAACACAATGGTGGGTTCCAGCAGAATGATGAGGCAGGAACCATTAAATAGTTATCAGTGCCCTTGGTAACCACGCCACCTGCACGATTAATGCCGGCCGAAGTGGCCGTGCGGTTAAAGGCGCTGCAGTCTGGAACCGCAAGACCGCTACGGTCGCAGGTTCGAATCCTGCCTCGGGCATGGATGTTTGTGATGTCCTTAGGTTAGTTAGGTTTAACTAGTTCTAAGTTCTAGGGGACTAATGACCTCAGAAGTTGAGTCCCATAGTGCTCAGAGCCATTTGAACCATTTTTTGCACGCTTAATGACATTTACTGCTCTGCAGTTTCATCGGATTAACCAACATTCTGAACTCCTCTCTTGGAGTGGTACTGCGCAATTTTCCGCAACTCTGTAATGTTTAGTTCTAACAAAACAGTATGGCAAGACAATAAAAACAAGTCGACGTCAGTTGGCCGAGATATGTTTTGTAGCCATACCGCCTTTACCATGAAAGACGTTTACTATTCTACAAGGTCACAAAATTAGTCAACACGTGATTTTCCTTAGATGATGATTCCTTTTCTTGGAATTTCACTACAGAACTTCCTACAACGTGATGAGGCTTGGTTTCAGCGAAATGACATGGCTGTGCACACTCAAACGTAGACAGTGGCTGTTCTACGAGGCATTTTTGGCAAGCATGCCATTTCAGCATTTGGTGATATGACTTGTTCTCCAAATGCAACTCGTTAGTTTATTTTTATTTTATTTATTTATTTATTGTTCCGTGGGACCACATTTAGGAGAAGTCTCCATGGTCATGGAACGAGTCAATACATGAAATTATAACACGATTGTAGAAACACATAAAATGAAACAAGTCGTTAGTTTAAATAAAGAAAATCAAGAATGTAACACTGGAATTTGCTTAATTTTTTATCTCTTCCAGGAGCTCCTCGACAGAATAGAAGGAGTGAGCCATGAGGAAACTCTTCAGTTTAGACTTAAAAGTGTTTGGGCTACTGCTAAGATTTTTGAGTTCTTGTGGTAGCTTATTGAAAATGGATGCAGCAGAATACTGCACTCCTTTCTGCACAAGAGTCAAGGAAGTGCATTCCACATGCAGATTTGATTTCTGCCTAGTATTAACTGAGTGAAAGCTGCTAACTCTTGGGAATAAGCTAATATTGCTAACAACAAACGACATTAAAGAAAATACATACTGTGAGGGCAATGTCAAAATTCCCAGACTATTGAATAGGGGTCGACAAGAGGTTTTCGAACTTACACCATACATAGCTCGAACAGCCCGTTTTTGAGCCAAAAATACCCTTTTTGAATCAGAAGAATTACCCCAAAAAATAATACCATATGACATAAGCGTATGAAAATATGCGAAGTATACTACTTTTCGTGTTGAAATGTCACTTATTTCAGATACTGTTCTAATGGTAAATAAAGCGGCATTTAGTTTCTGAACAAGATCCTGAACATGGGCTTTCCACAACAGCTTACTATCTATCCGTACGCCTAGGAACTTGAACTGTTCCGTCTCGCTTATAACATCCCCATTCTGTCTGATTAAAATGTCAGTTCTTGTTGAATTGTGGGTTAGAAACTGTAAAAACTGAGTCTTACTGTGATTTAGCATCAAATTATTTTCCACAAGCCACGAACTTACTTCATGAACTACATTATTTGATAATGTTTCAATATTACACACAAGATCCTTCACTACCAAGGTGGTGTCATCAGCAAACAGAAATATTTTTGAATCACCTGTAATACTAGAAGGCATATCATTTACATAAATAAGGAACAGCAGTGGCCCCAGCACCGACCCTTGGGGAACGCCCCATTTAACAGTGCCCCATTGGGACTGAACATCATTACCACTCTCAATATTGCGGAGGATTACCTTCTGCTTTCTGTTCTTAAAGTAGGAGGCGAACCAATTGTAAGCTACTCCCCTTACTCCATAATGTTCCAACTTCTGCAGTAATATTTTGTGGTCAACACAGTCAAAAGCCTTCGTTAAATCAAAGAAAACACCTAACGTTCTCAACCTTTTATTTAATCCGTCCAAAACCTCACAGAGAAAAGAGAATATAGCATTTTCAGTTGTTAAGCCATTTCTAAAACCAAACTGTACATTTGACAGCAAATTATGTGAATTTAAATGCTGCAGTAACCTTGTATATACAAGCCTCTCGATAACTTTAGCAAACACCGATGGCATAGAAATAGGTCTATAATTGTCAACATTATCCCTGTCTCCCTTTTTATAAAGTGGCTTCACTACCGAGTACTTTAATCGGTCAGGAAACCGACCACTGCTAAAGGAAAAGTGACAGATATGGCTAAGTACTGAGCTAATATACGTGGAACAATACTTCAGTATTCTGCTAGATACCCCGTCATATCCATGAGAGTTCTTGGTCTTTAGTGATTTAATTATTAACTCAATCTCCCTCTTGTCAGTATCATGGAGGAGCATTTCAGGTAACAGTCTCGGAACACTTTTTTCTAAGAGCGCTATATGATTCCCTGTTGGGACTAGGTTTCCATTTAGTTCACCTGCTATATTCAGAAAGTGATTATTAAGTACTGTACATATATGCGACTTATCAGCAACACGGACATCCCCACTACGCACTGATTCTATATCCTCGACCTGTCTCTGCAGACCAGCCACTTCCTTTACGACTGACCATATGGTTTTAATTTTATCCTGAGACTTAGCTATTCTATCTGCATACCACATACTTTTTGCCTTCCTAATAACTTTTTTAAGCACCTTACAATACTGTTTGTAATGGGCTGCTGCATTTAGATTTTGACTGTTTCTAACGTTTTGATATAATTGCCACTTTGTTCTACAAGATATTCTTATCCCTTTAGTCAGCCACCCAGGCTGCCTGTTTGTGCTAGTACCCTGTTTTAAACGTTCTAACGGAAAGCAACTTTCAAAGAGCACGAGAAAAGTCTTGAGGAAAGCATTATATTTATCGTCTACTGTATCAGCACTATAAACATCTTGCCAATCTTGTTCCTTGATAAGGTTTACAAAAGTCTGTACAGCAACTGGATCAGCTTTCCTAAAAAGTTGGTAACTATATTTAACATGTGTTGAAGCACAAAAATCTTTTAGACTTAAAATTTGTGCATCATGATCTGAAAGGCCATTCACCTTTTTGCTAACAGAATGCCCTTCTAATAATGACGAATGAACAAAAATATTGTCTATGGTTGTTCTACTGTTCCCTTGCACTCTCGTTGGAAAGAATACGGTTTGCATAAGATTATATGAATTAAGGAGGTCTACCAGCATCCTTTTCCTTGAACAATCACTTATACAATTAATATTGAAGTCACCACATATAACTAACTTTTTGTATTTCCTATAAAGTGAACCAAGAACCTCCTCTAGCTTTAGCAAAAATGTTGTGAAATCGGAGTCTGGGGATCTATAAATAACAACAGTAAGAAGTTTAGCTCCACTAAATTTAACCACACCTGCACAACATTCAAACACCTTTTCAGTGCAGTACTTTGAAACATCAATTGACTCAAATGGGATACCGTTTTTCACATACATGGCTAACTCCCCCACACCGCAAAGAGCTCCTAGAAAAGCTGCCAGCCAACCTGTATCCTGGTAAAGGAAGCCTCTGAATTATCTCCTTATTTAAGAAGTGTTCAGATATACCAATAATTTCAGAGTCAACATCTATAAGCAGTTCACTAACTTTATCTCGAATACCTTGTATATTTTGATGAAATATACTAATTCCCTCATTAATCGGATACCCAAGCTTTGTAGAAAGTGGTTTCTTTGTTAGAGAGACTTCCCTTAAGCAGGAATACCTATCAGCTGACTTCAATCTAAAAAAGGTACAGCTCTAACACCCACAACTACCGGAATTTTCCCATGAGTGATCCCACCACCCCCACCTATGCTGTCACCTATAAGTTTTGCCAACCTCCCCTTCCCATACCTGTTGAGGTGCAGGCCATGTCTAGTGAAACCCGTCCTACTGATAGACTCCACCGACACCACTGAAATGTGACTCATGCCTTCTGTCATCAGCGCACCCCCAAGTCTCATGTTATTACGCCTGACGGCTATATTAAGATGAGGCCGATCGTGACGCTGAAACAGTTCCACGAAATGCACATTCGTGTTGCCAGTCTGAGTGGCTATCTTTTCCAGGTCACCATCTATGTCATACTTCCCATCCCTATCAATACTATTACCAGCCCCACCCACAATCACTACCTGATCCTCTTTAGTAAAATCCCTACATAACCCCCCTATGTTAAAAGTCACCTGAGCCAATCCTGCATTAGGCTTCACAATGCTGGTGACCTGGTACTCACTCCCCAAAACTTCCTGCAACTGCTGGCCTACACCTCTACCATGAGAACTACCTAACAGCAGAACCTTCTTCTTTCTCTTAGACTTTGCAACTGTCCTAGCCACCGTAACTGCTGAGGTCTGCTGCATACTTCCTACATCTACAGCTACTAGAGATTCCTCTCCACTAGACTCTGACAGTTGGTCATATCTATTACAAACACCAATAGTAAAACTATCTGAAAATCTCCTTCTCCTAGCAGATCTCTTGCCAACAGCCAGCTCCCATTCCCCAACCCCCTTCTCCCTCCTCATCCTATCTAGCTCCTCCTGTGCGTTTTTCAACTGCACCTGAAGGGCACAGATCTTACGCTCCTGCTCCTCTATCAACTTACTCTTGCTACATAACCTGCAGTTCCAGGAGAGGATCTCACCAGAATGCCCACTGGCTTCCCCACTGCATTCCCCCCAGTGAAAATACTTCGAACAAGTCTCACACCGCAATCCACTACTCACGAACCTACGGCAAAGCCCACACTTCTCACTCATGGTAAAATTTTACAATTATTGAAACAAGAAAACAACTTTATCTAAGTTCCGCTACTACAATAAGAGGATGTTAAAAACTGACTACAATTATCACAAACTTGCTCTACAAGGGAAGTAACTACTATTATTGAAAGTATTAATCAACAACAAATGAGAATATAACAAAATACTAACACAGAAAGAAAATCAAACGTCTAATGACAGTAACGAAACTGAAAGCAGTTCGCAAAAATGTCTTCTGAAGTTATTTCACCGGAAAACACCAAGAACACCGGTTGAAGACCACTAAAGTTCCTAAATAAAATACTATACACAAACAATTAATTAGTACTTAGCTTTCGATGCGCCGCTACAGCTGCAACTGGTCAGCGCGGAATGTAAACACGGGTAAGAGGTTAAGTTGCTCGATACGAAACACTCACAAATATCAGGCCACAACACACGAAATGCAGAGGTGAATGAAGAAACCACTAATAAGTCACTTATATAGTAAATATTATCACAAAAACAGTTAAAATATATATCTGAAAACTAAAAATAGATGAAAACTTAGAGAGCGATCTCACACGCAGTCACGCGCTTATGACGTCACACCAAAGACCTCTTTTTTCTTAAGATGACAAAACGTCTCCTTTATGTTGCGTTGCATGATTTTCCCAGCTTCAGTAGGCTTGTTGGAAACAGAATGATGTGGCAACACCCACTGAACAGCACTGAATGGTGCCTGTATAGAGATGTTCTGTAACCAAGTCGTCTGAACATTTAGTGACAACTCCTGTGCTATAGTTTAACTGAATTAGTCTGTTTCATGAATTTGTCTTGAACTTGTATTGCACAATTTTCTGCAATTTCACGATGCTCAGTTCCAACAAAATTGTGTGACCACACACTTGAAACAGACAGTGTCGGTTATATAAGATATGTTCTGTAATCACACGACCTTAGCATTTAACGATGTTTTCTGTTCTGCAGGTTCATGGGCCTTATCATTATGTGACTTCTTTTGGATGAAGTTTTATTTTCTTTTTTTTAATTTCTTCATCATCTGCATAGCAAGTTGGCATATATACTCTTACTATTGTGCTGCGTCGTAGTTTTTGTGTCATTCATGACTATAATGATCCGTTCACTGTAGTGTTTTTCCGCGGTCATGTGCCTTCTTACTGATTTGACGCGGGCCACAACGAAATCCTCTCATGTGTCAACCTTTCCATCTCAGAGCAGCCTTTGTACACTATGTCCTCAGTTACTGATCGGATGTCTTCCAGTCTTTGTTCTCCTCTGCGGCTTTTAGCCTCAATAGCTCCCTCTAGTATCATGGAAGTTATTCCCTGATATCTTAACACGTGTTCTAGCATCTTGTCCAATCTTCTTGCGTATGTTTTACTAATGGTCCTCTCCTCATCGATTCTGAGGACAACGTCCTCATTCCTAATCTTACCAGTCCACCCAATTTTCAACATTCTTCTATAGCACCATATCTTAAACGTTTTGATGCTCTTTCCCGGTTTTTATCACAGACAGTGCTTTACATCCATACAGTGCTGTGTTCCAGACGTAATTTCTCAGAAATTTCTTACACATATTAACGTCGATGTTTGTCACTAGCAAACTTCTTTCTGCCAGGGATACCATCTTTCGTTGTGCTAGCTTGCTCCTTATGTCCTCTTTGCTTCGTCCACCATGCGGTATTTTACTTCCAAGGCGGCACAATTCCTTCACTTAGTCGATGTTAGGTTTATCTCTAATCTCACTTCTGCTCTCAGTCCATAGTGTATGCTTATTAGACTGTTCATCCCATTCAACAGATTCAGAAAATCTTTCTCATTTTCACTTATGGACAGCAATGTCATCAGCAACTCTAATCATAGATAATTTTTCACTCTGGATTTTAAATGACGCTCCTGAATATTTCTTTTATTTCCATTTTGTGCTTCTTCGATATGTACACTGAACATAAGGGCGGATGCAGGGCGGAAGACTGCATCCCTGTCTCATACCTTTCCTACCAGATCACTTTCTTTTGGTCTTCCACCTAATTGTTTCTTCTTGGTTGTAGTACATATTGCATAGCACCCGTTTTCCGCTATACTTTACCCTTACTTTTCTCAGAATTTCGAACATCTTGCACCGTTTCACTCTGCTGAATACATAATTTTTTTTAGTTCCGTATCTGAATCTTATTTTGTCGTAGAAAAATGCATTGGCCACCAATATAAACATTTCATCTCTGATCTCAAGACTGAAGAGGTTAGTACAATGTACAGTATTTGATACTACGGCCGTATTGGCGGCAACAATCGACGATGACGATCATTAAATATAATTCTATCAACTGCCATAGAGGGATGTCGGTTAACAAGTTTACTTTTGAGTTGTGCAGCACTATAATACCATCGTTTGTTACGAGTGTCAAATGACATCAAAGAGAAAGAAGGTGATAAGTATTCATGGACAAAAAGTTTGGTGGACAAGAGACGATGGGTAAATGAGAATTGTTGAGAAATATTGCTGTTGAATTTGGTGTTGGGTATTCGACGACGTTATACTGGAAGAATAATAGGAAAGAAACAGAAGACTTCTGTTTCAAAATGATGGTTTCTGGTAAATAAATTATCGCCGTCTGTGTGCCTGAAGTGAGTGACGATAGCAATGATGTAGTAGCTGATGGGGGTACGCACTCAGTCTGAAGATTACGACACATGCATAGGTAAATAATGGTTGGTCTGGAACGCCAGGCGGAAACAACTTCGACCGAAATAATGCAGGTGAAACTCCTGCGTGATTGCTATACATAAAAGTGATGCGGTACTGGCTCAAAGGAAACTTACTGATTATTTCAGAGCATTAGACTCACTGTGTTTTCTTCGGCACCTGCTCATAATTTATGTGAAAATGGTGTATAACCATTAACACCCCCCTCCGACCCCGATTCTTTAAAGAATCGAGCTCCCACGTATAAAATAGCTTCAAACGTCTGATTACATTAGAAATGACCTTAAGTGTTGCACGTAAAACCTTTATGGTTGAAGACGCAAAACTTTGATAATAGTCATGAAGTCGTATCTCCTGAATTACGTGTCACACACTAACACAGGTTTGCAGCCACATTCAGTTGTACATGGACATATCGTCCTAAAACTGTGCCGCGAATAGAATTAATACTAAACAGGTAATAAATTACAACGTTATGGCCGATGCTGCAGTTGATTGCATGAATATCGGAAATGTAGCAAGCAATAAACTTTTTTCCTGTCATTGTTTTATGGGGGAGAGGGGGGGGGGGATGTAGCGTCAGAAAGAAGAAGTTTCGAAAAGGTATCAAATTAAGTTTAAAGTTTGTTGGAAGTGCTAAGAGTTTTCATTCTCGATTACTGGATGAATGCAATCTGTGTAATTTGTACGCTGTGAGTTACGCTGCCTGAAGTCATAGACTGACGAAAAAGAAATCGCAACGCCACAAAATAATTAATGTAGAATAACGAAATTACGGGAATACACTTCTCTACATAGCATATTTAAATGATTAACAGTGGAAGATCACAGCATGTTTTTAAAGCAAACTTGATTCGCATCCTGATAATGGCGCTACTAGCACTACTTTTACGCAAGTGACGCGAAATTTAAACAGACAACGTCTTTCAGATGTAGACACATGCGTATCAAAATTGAAATTTATGGTAAAATCTTATGGGACCAAACTGATGAGGTCATCGGTCCCTAAGCTTACACACTACTTAATCTAACTTAAACTAACTTACACTAAGGACAACACATACACCCATTCCCGAGGGAGGACTCCAACCTCCGACGGAGGCAGCCGCTCGGACCGTGACAAAC
The DNA here is from genome assembly GCF_023864345.2 of Schistocerca serialis cubense. Classification (NCBI taxonomy): domain Eukaryota; kingdom Metazoa; phylum Arthropoda; class Insecta; order Orthoptera; family Acrididae; genus Schistocerca; species Schistocerca serialis. The sequence goes on from NC_064645.1 coordinate 340,357,042, forward strand.
GCCTGAGACCGCTCGGCTACCCCGCGCGGCCACGCGTATGAACTTTCGTTTATGTCGCACATTTCCTTCTTGTGCTGCGATTTCTTTCCGTCAGTGTAGTTTCTGCCTTCAATTTTAGACATTGTCTAAACCTTTATGAGTAGATTGTGACAGCACTTAACATTTTTAAATTTGGTTAATAATTATATGATACACTGAAAATCAAATTTGGCTCCTGCAAGCCATTAGACATGCAATGTACAGCTGGGATTAGGTGATCGGGTGATGGTTTTAGCCGTTTAGTGACACAGGTTCGTGTATTTAACGTGATAATAAATTTAATGTTTTTTTCTGGATTTCAGGATATCCAAATTTTCGATAGTGCAGAAGACCTACAGTCGTATCTAATTCTGAGAAATGAGTTTCTACTGTACTGCAAATGCGAGCAGCTCTTAACGCCAGTTCTGCATAGCATATTGTCGTCCATCAGCAACATTCTTTCCCACTTATGGAGTTTCGAAATCCAGTATAAAGTGCGTAGTTTAAGAATAAGTTACTGTTTTGTAGGTACCGCTACCGTAGGGACGCCACTAATTACAGTATGCAAGGAGGCTTTTAACCAGTCATTTTTCCTGCGAACTGTACGTGAATGGCACGGTAAGTAAGTCGTGTAGTGGTAGGTACCCCTTCCCATGCACTTCACAGTGGACTGCAGAGTGTAGATTGTGAATTTCATTTTCTGTAACAGGAACGGAGTGTCTAGAACTCGACACTGATGGACTGGAGCGACTGAGCTTCGGCCATCTAACGCCATGTTGTGCAACTCGCACCGCGGCTCCTGGCATCCAACGTGTGTGGGCCGAACGTGTTCTTGCTTGCCTGACTACACTGCTCTCTGTCGTGGCGCCTCCCTGGCAGTGGAAAAAGTGCCAGAGACGTTATTTATCTCATCACTCATCCGCTACGCGTCGCCCTTGTTTGCAGTTATTCATGTTTCTGTTATCAGACTAATCCCTGCCCTTGTGATGAATGAGTATTCAGTTCACGTTATCTGCACTCCTCCTTACATACGAGGGACGTTCAGTAGGTAACGCAATACTTATTTTTCTCGGCCAATTTCCACTGAAATAAATGCGAAATTTGTTGTAGCACAACGCGGAATATTCCCGCTTCAGCCCCCACAGCTTCACGAAGTTCCGATAGGCGGCGGCGCTATACGTTGCCTTCAAACTGGCGTCTGTAACGGAGGTGCGATCCAAGCAGAAAGCTGTCATTGAGTTTTTTTTTGCGGAAAACCAGAGCATCATAGATATTCATAGGTTCTTTCAGAATGCCTACGAAGACTTGGCAGTGGACAAAAAAGTGCGGTCAGTCGTTGAGCGAGGCGTCTGTCATCATGTCGACAAGATCGTGCAAACCTGTCCGATCTCCCGCTTGCTGTTCGGCCGCAACAGCTGACTCCTGCAGTGTTGAAACGTGCAGTCACTCTTATTAGAGGTGATCGACGGATCACCATGAAACACCTCCCTGCACAATTGGACGTTTATTTTGGTAGCGCTGACTCACTCGTGCACCAGAAGGGTACTCAGAGGTGTGTTACATTCATTGTATTCGTACTTGCGAATGTGGACAACCATCAGCTGTAGAATGGAATGACAACAATGACTCGAACCCGGATTTCCCGTTTATCATGAGCGCTCGCCTTTCATTTGACTATCTGTGCGCGACTGACGGCCAGAGCCAAACTTTCACATGTCGTCGACCATGCGTCTGTGAAGGATTTGGCCTGGCAGTTAGTCGCGCACAGATAGTCAAATAGTAAGGCGACCGCTCACGATTAGCGCGAAATCCGGGTTCGAGTACTTTTGTCATTCCATTCTACAGCTGATGGTTGTCCACATTCGCAATTGCGAATACATTGAATGTATTTCATAACGGCTGCAGTCGCCGCAGTGTCTGTTTCTTTCGACATGCATGCATTCCACACCGTCTAACAGAAGACCACACCACCTCTCCTCCGAAGAAAAAGTTCAAAGCCGCCCTCTCAACCAGTAAAGTCGTGGCGACGATCTTCTCGGATTCTGAAGAGGTTATTCTGTTTGATGTCTTCCCTCATGGTGAAACGATGAACTGTGAAGTGTATTGTAGTACCATCAGGAAACTGAAGAAACGACTCGAGCTTGTTCGTCGCCATAAAAGTGCAAACTTGTCCTTCTGCATGACAACGCAAGGCTTCACACACTCGTAAATCTGCGTGCACGAGAAGAGCTGCCAAAACTTCATTAGACTGTTCTTCCTCATCCACCCTCCAGCCCGGATCTCGCACCTTCCGACTTCCATCTGTTTGACCCAATGAAGGAGGCACTCCACAGGAAGCAGTATGTGGATGATGGGGAGGCTATGGATGCAGCAAGATGATGGTTCCCACGTCGACCGTTAGAGTGGCCCTCCCTCCCAGTAAGGTGCCGTACGGCCGTCGCATTGAACGTAGATTATGTTGAGAAACTGACCATCAGCGAGTAGGACTTGTGCACTAAGGGTTCCGTACAAACTTAATTATATATATGGTGTCTCTTCCTTCGGATGTGTCCGAAAGAATAGAAACAATTTTCGATCCTGCAGTCATTATGAACCGGTTAAGATACAAAAGACTTAATAATATTAGTTGCCAGTGCACACTGATTTAAACCAGTGGGGAGAAAACAACATAGACCGCATATATAATTAAGGTGAGAACGACCAATTGATCATTTCAGTACGGATGCACTCCATTCTCGGAAGGCTTAGAGATTCGACGAAATGCAGCGAGTAATAATGAGTAAGGGGCACTACATTACCATGGAGTGGATAAATTGAGAATTTGGGTCTGATAGGACACGTACTAGCGTGGCCTGTACAGCTGCAACGATAGCAGCCTCACAGTCACCCGCCGTACAGCCCGACAACCAGAAGTCATGGTCTGGAATGCCGTTTTATTTCACAGCACGACTCCTTTGGTTGTCATCCCCGGCACTCTTACAGCACAGCGCAACTTCGGCGACATTCTACGCCTCATTTTGTTGCCCTTCATGGCAAACCATCCTGGGCTTACATTTCAGCAAGATAATGCCGGCCCGAACCCGGCGAGAGTTTCTGCTGCTTGTCTTCCTGCTTCCCAAAGCTACCTTGGCCAGCAAGGTCGCCGGAATTCTCTCTCCAACTGAAAATGTTTGGAACATTATCAGCCGGGCCCTACAACCAGCTCGGGATTTTGGGGATCTAACGCGCCAATTGGACAGAATTTTGCACTATATCCCTCACGATAACACCCACGCCGAATAAGTGCTTGCGTCAGGACCAGAGGGGAACCAACACGTTATTGAGTTGCTACGTTTGTGAAGCTCGTCCTCTTGGACGAATCATCCTTTTTTTTATTGTAATCATTTGTTTGCCTGTAGATATACATCACATCTACCTATTTTCGACCAATTCTGATAATTCCTTCGTGGTTCGTCGTTTTTTTTTTTTTTGTCTTAGAGTCTATTACAAATATTTTACCACTTTAAAATTACGAATGTCTTAATTGCAACATAGACATATGTTACATGGTTAAGTAGGGAGAAATACAGAAAGTATCATATTGCGTTCATTTGCTGTGTAACTACGGAGAATATAATGCTCTTATACATTTACATAACTGAAAGTTTATATAAAAAACGTAATACCTTAATAAACAACATACTATGATGACAGTCACAGTCCTAAGCTATTTGTTAAGATTTAATGGTTCAAATGGCTCTGAGCACTATGGGACTCAACTGCTGAGGTCATTAGTCCCCTAGAACTTAGAACTAGTTAAACCTAACTAACCTAAGGACATCACAAACATCCATGCCCGAGGCAGGATTCGAACCTGCGACCGTAGCGGTCTTGCGGTTCCAGACTGCAGCGCCTTTAACCGCACGGCCACTTCGGCCGGCTGTTAAGATTTAATGAACTCTTCAGCGATTATTAATTTTTTAAGGTTTTTTGTAACAGTATTCATTTAGTGTGACTATTTTGTGTAGTTTTCGTGATATTTAAAATATTAATGTCTCAGTAGATGCACCCCAGTGCCGTGAGTATACCGATATGATTGGTTTTGCGCTATGGAATTATCGAATTACTATTGAATTCAGAAGCAATATTCTGTCTCATTTTGAACGCCACCATCTTTAGAGTAAGTTTCCACATCCACGGGCTGATAGGGGCGCCAGCCGTCTTCTCCTCACTCCACTGTACCTTGATAAAAACCAGCTTCCGTTCCCCGAACTCGCTCGTCGAGGCGGACGCTCTGGCGGCTGGCTGTGTCAGCCCACTCGCAGGCCCTTGCCTCCGCCAATGACTTTAGGTCGATGATAGCTAGATCATACGTTGCAGTACTAACTTGGAAACACTCATATAATCTGTGCCACAGCTAACTCACTGTGCTCACAATCAACGAAAATCACTCATTAAAAAAAAAAAGAAAAATCAAATGGTATCCCCAAACACTCTGCGCCAAGGATAAGGTACAAGAGGTGGCATAACTCATTTGTAGTACACTTGATGCCCTTTAGCTTTTGTGCTTTTACTATACTGCAAGTGTGTTCCTTCGTCGGAAGACATCTATATCAACCCTCACGGCCGGCCGGGGTGGCCGTGCGGTTCTAGGCGCTGCAGTCTGGAACCGCGAGACCGCTACGCTCGCAGGTTCGAATCCTGCCTCGGGCATGGATGTGTGTGTTGTCCTTAGGTTAGTTAGGTTTAACTAGTTCTAAGTTCTAGGGGACTTATGACCTCAGACGTTGAGTCCCATAGTGCTCAGAGCCATTTGAACCATTTTTCTACCCTCACGGCCATTAAAATTTCAGTACCATGATGGCAGCATGTAAGAAATGCCAAACTGTCATGAAGTATTCTACACGCTTGGGTATGCAAATGATTAGTATATCAGCGCAACAACGTGGAGTAGGTAACACCATCTACTCTACGCAATACAATCGAAACATAACTTTCTTTAAACCCCCTGATTATCTCCCATCGCGAAGTTTGAAATTTGGCTAAAAGGTGCCTACAGCCTTCCTTTGTAATGATGCAAAAGCGCGGCGGCCTACGACATCACCCTCGATCACGGCGATGCATTAACTAACAAGGATTCCGACACGTGTGAAAAAACGACCACAGCATCACCGTGGACGTGGCACACGATGAGAAGTGGAGGTCAGACTCGCGACGTCCAACGTTGAAAGCTCCCGGTTTATCGTGGGTGGCCAAGGAACACATTTCAGACACACAGCTGCTCAGAGTCGATTCGGAAAGGGGACGGCATAAAGGTTATCAATGAAACGATCCCTTTGCCTGTGGCGTTGAGTCCCACACAGTTCGCGATCGTAAACGACAGTTAGCAGTGCGCTGAACAACAGGACGATGCTCTCGACAACCTCTGACACTGCTGACACCCCCAGACGCCTCAGGCCTTCTCTGAGTACACTGTGGGGCAGCTCTTGCATCAGCTAGTAGGGCACGCGAAATCGGATGGGTGTTAGGTTGGGTTGGGTTGGATTCTTTGGGGGAAGAGACCAAACAGCGAGGTCATCGGTCTCATCGGATTAGGGAAGGAAGTCGGTCGTGCCCTTTCAAAGGAACCATCTCGGCACTTGCCTAGAGCGATTTAGGGAAATCACGGAAAACCTAAATCAGGATAGCCGGACGCGGGACTGAACCGTCGTCCTCCCGAATGCGAGTCCAGTGTGCTAACCACTGCGCCACCTCGCTCGGTGGATAGGTGTTAGGCACTGCCTGTCTGCCAGCGCGTGGGACTCTGTCTCAGTTTGTCTCTGTGGAGGTACATTTGTAAAGAGGTTAACAAAGGTGGGCGGGTGGCATTGAGAGTGTTCTCGAAATGGGGGGGGGGAGGGGGGGAGGAGGTCTTAGAGGGACTCTTTGCCATTTTATTCACGCATGTGTCAGTGTCGCACTCCCCATTGGTAACACCACAACAGGGCGCGAAATAGTAGGATTGAAAATGCATAGCCATCCTTTACTGCTTCGGATCAAGCTCAAATTTCGTCGAATGGTTCTGAACGGTCCATAGTGGTTCCAACCAATACACGAGACCATAAATTGCAGTTGCGTTGCACTCCAAAGGTGTGCGAGCCTTACACTGGGTATGCAGACTCACAGCGTACTTAGTGAAGGGCTGAAACCTGTCAAGGTGTCTACATTGTCAAGAACGTCATCTTGTTACTCATCGCACTGTGAACTGTCTTTCTCGACCGAGAAATGTGTGAGAAGGGGTGGTTTTATTGACGCCCTTTATGCCACACAAGGAGCCCTTTTCGTATCGCTTCTGAGGTGCGGTGTGTCTGAAATTGTTTCCCTGGCCACACGTAAAAAAACTGCGTGATTTCAAGGCTGGGCATAACGGTTTTGACTTCCACCGCAGGGGTATCAAAAGAAGGAGTGAAGTGTGGGTAGCCACCGCGCGTGGTAGCCGCGCGGTCTATGGGCGCCTTGCCACAGTTCGCGCGGCTCTCTCTGTCGTAGGTTCGAGGCCTCCCTCGGGCATGGGTACGTGTTGTCCTTAGTGTAACTTACTATGTATTAATTAAGTAATGCGGAAGCCTAGGGACCGATGACCTCAGCAGTTTGGTCCCATAGGTATTTACCACAATTTTTTTTAAAAAAAACGTGTGGGTAAGAGGGAAATGACTTTTTCATCGGGTGAGACGTCCACGGCGGCGCTCTCCAGAATTGTGGTGAATATTGGTGCCACCGTACACGACGCATGAACATCTGAGCTGTGGTGTTTTCTTTTTCTCGCATATGTCGACATGTTGCTGTTTGAAGTGGCGTTGAGCCCGAGGGTGACGTCACAGAGCGCCACACTTTTGCATCATTACAGTGGAAGATAATAGACACATATCAGACAAATTTCAAACATCCACTTTGCAGTTGGAGACGCCGGCTTTCGAGAAAGTCATCCTCCAGTTGTGTTGCGCTTTATAACAATGTTATTTGTTTTCTGTATGATCCATCACATTATCAGATTCACACATACACACATGTAAATATGTGAAATGGCTACAAGTTTTCCACGTGGAATTTCACGATACGGTGTTAGTGGGACACTGACATGTGTATAAAGTCTCCATGCGTTGTTGGTAGGACTACACTCTAAAATTTCAACAATGTGTTGCTCTTCCTGCACAGGTCGCTGAACTAGATGTTCAGAAGAAATGTGGAAACTTGGAAGAATCCGTGTTTACGCAGTGAGCTGAAAACTCGGGTAAAAACTCTACGAGCAGCAATGCGACGTGTCGGAAAACGCCGATGGTACTCTTCGACAGCAGTACGAACAGTCCGATCCCAGAAGCTCAGTGGGATAGTTCAATGGCAGAAAGACATCCCGAGTAAAGAGGTTGAATGCAAGAACATAAGTTCGGCTAGAATGAAACACCAAAGATGTTGGGCGGTAAGACACATACACGTGCTTGCTACTAGCCCATAACCAAATGTGCTCCATCTCGGAAACCATTTGGCAAGGACATTTGTCTACGTGAAGTTTTTTGCTTCAAATGAGCGTTCCTGTCATATCCCTGAATACTAACCATTCCTCCTGACATACGCTGTATACAAGAAAAGATTATGCAGCGTGTTCCTCATTCAGAAATTGTATTTGGGTCTTCCATGTTTGTGTGAAAATAGTGCAAGAATGAGAAGCATCTACCAGGACGTGCCGCAATGCAGGATCGTGGCCCATCGAGCTGCTCCCACTGGTCGTGATCCTACAACCGTCGTACGAATATGGAGTCACCGGCTTCAAGAGGGCCATACGCAACGCCGTGCTGGATCTCAACGGCCCCATACGACTAGCGCCCGAGAAGACATACTGTCGCTTCGCTGTGCAGCAACGTACTGCCAAGTCGTGTTCCATGAGTCAGGAAACGGGCTTGTCTGCAACGTACCCACAACGCCTGGAGCGCCACGGACTGCCATCACGACCGCCACTGTCGCGGCTTCCTCTGACGCGACGGCGAGGACGGCACGCCAGCAGTAGGGCACCCAGCGACCGTACTGGACACTGGAGTGGCACTGCGGGGGAATGTGTGCAAAAGTGACCGAAAATTGATTTCTAGATTTTGTTTGCAATCAGTAGTGAATGTTATTGACAGCTACTTCCCCAAGTTTAGTTTTCGAATTCGTATCGGAAGTTACGAAGGAAGAAACTACATTGTTCTAGGTTTTTCCAGCCAGGCCTCTTTTCGCAGCTGTCTGTGGAATAACAATTTCAACACGGACAGGAAATGCATTCCTGAATGTGTAATGAATGCTATCAAACGACCGTTTAGGTTCCTCGCAAATCCTGGCCTGCGAAGTGTTGTGCCGAACGAAAATACACTCGCCGGCACAACAGTGGTTTCTTTGGTTTGCTCTAGGAGGAGAGTGATTGGAAGCATAACATATGAAACATTAGTTGACTTTATTTCAACACAGATATGAATGTTTACTTAACTTTGTACAATCCATTTCGACAGATATGTTCTCAGTATTTACAACTATCACGGAATATTAAATAATCATTTGATGCAGACAGCTTTACAGGACTCTTCACTTGAAGAATAGCTGAAGTACCGTGCGCTTTAAGTTCTGCCTAAGACCTTTAATACACTAGTGGCCAATTAAGATGATGGTGCTATCTTGGTCATTAACTGCGACCTGGGGCTAGCGTTCGTCTGCTGAGCCGTAAGTGGACGAGCCGTTGCAGTGGCGTGGAGAAGTTCTAGGAGCCGTGGCTACGCCAGCGTTTCTCATTCGGCATGCGATCGTTATACACCTCTGTGGTTTCGGGGCGAAGTGCCAACCTCGGTTTAGCAGCCCGCTCCTCAGACGGCACCACACTAAGGAAGTGTGTTCAAGGCAAAACTCAAAATTCAAATGTGTCCCTCGAAGTGCTCATCTGGAAACGTTGCCCCAAGACAACATTTTCATTATCCACAGTTGTAAAGCTTGCAACATATGATCCTGTAATTTTTTTCAATCTTGGGAACATACGGAGAGTAAAACGTTATAGCGTTTGGGCTTCAGGGCTGGTGTCATCACTGTAACCATGATTGTAGAGTCTGATCACCATCGTGTGTCTACATCTGAAATGTGTAATCTGGATCTAGTAAAAAAAAAAACAAGACAAAAGAAAAGAAGTTACAAGACAAAGAAGATCCTGAGTACACTTGTCGAACATCTGGGGACGTGTAATTGAAGTTAATACAAGTTTATTCTTAATATTCATTTTCCCAGAGATTACACGTTGTGACACTTATTTGCCTTTTTGTCAGGACATCTGTCATATAATGTCTTGATATTTGGTCATTATGTTTCTCAAGGTGCGACAAAGAAACACCCAGAGCTAAATTTTCAATTTTTTTTTTAAGCTGAGATATGTAGACGAAAATGGTGAAATTCCTGTACAAATTCTCACCGAAAATACGTAAAATGTGATAAACTCCTTCTTAACCAAAGATATTGAAGAGTGCTACAAATAACACAGTTCCACTTTGGTAGTGAAACATTAATATGTTATGAGGAAAAGGAACATTACTCAGTACTTACGGTCGAATCACATTAATGTGACCACCACCTATGTTCGACGTCAACGTGCAAAAACCACAAAGAGGCGTCAGCACTAGTAGTGGAGAATATACGCTACTGGCCATTAAAATTGCTACACCAAGAAGAAATGCAGATAATAAACGGGTATTCATTGGACAAATATACTAGAACTGACATGTGATTACATTTTCACGCAGTTTGGGTGCATAGATCCTGGGAAATCAGTACCCAGAACAACCACCTCTGGCCGTAATCACGGCCTTGATACGCCTGGGCATTGAGCCAAACAGAGCTTGGATGGCGTGTACAGGTACAGCTGCCCCTGCAGCTTCAACACGATACCACAACTTATCAAGAGTAGTGACTGGCGTATTGTGACGAGCCGGTTGCTCGGCCACCATTGACTAGACGTTTTCAATTGGTGAGAGATCTGCAGAATGTCTTGGCCAGGGCAGCAGTCGAACATTTTCTGTATCCAGAAAGTCCCGTACAGGACCTGCAACATGCGGTCGTGCATTATCCTGCTGAAATGTAGGGTTTCACAGGGATCCAATGAAGGGTAGAGCGATGGGTCGTAACACACCTGAAATGTAACGTCCACTGTTCAAAGTGCCGTCAATGCGAACAAGAGGTGACCGAGAGGTGTAACCAATGGCACCCCATACCATCACGCCGGTTGATACGCCAGTATGGCGATGACCAATACGCGTTTCCAATGTGCGTTCACCGCGATGTCGCCAAACACGGATGCGACCATCATTTTGCTGTAAACAGAACCTGGATTCATAAAAAAAATGACGTTTTGCCATTCATGCACCCAGGTTCGTCGTTGAGTACACCATCGCAGGCACTCTTGTCTGTGATGCAGCGTCAAGGGTAACCGCAGCCATGGTCTCCGATCTGATAGTCCATGCTGCTGCAAACGGCGTCGAACAGTTCGTGCAGATAGTTGTTGTCTTGCAAACGTCCCCATCAGCTGACTCAGGGATCGAGACGTGGCTGCACGATCCGTTACAGCCATGCGGATAAGATGCCTGTCATCTCGACTGCTAGTGATACGAGGCCGTTGGGATCCAGCACGGCATTCCGTATTACCCTCCTGAACCCACCGATTCCATTTCCTGCTAACAGTCATTGGATCTCGACCAACACGAGCAGCAATGTCGAGATACGATAAACCGCAACCGCGATAGGCTCCAATCCGACCTTTATCAAAGTCGGAAACGTGATGTTACGCATTTCTCCTCCTGACACGAGGCATCACAAGAACGTTTCACCAGGCAACGCCAGGTAACTGCTGTTTGTGTATGAGAAATCGGTTGGAATCTTTCCTCATGTCAGCACATTGTAGGTGTCGCCACCGGCGCCAACCTTGTGTGAATGCGCTGTAAAGCTAATCATTTGCATATCACAGCATCTTCTTCGTGTCGGTTAAATTTCACGTCTGTAGCACGTCATCTTCGTGGTGTAGCAATTTTGATGGCCAGTAGTGTATAAAGCGTATGGGGAGATCCGAAAAACACCGCAGTCGTTGTAATGCGAAAAAGTAGCGATTTACCTGACGTCCATAAGTGCACGACTATTGGCTTTCAGTCCAAGGGTGGAAGCATTTCCGAAACGGTTAAGTTTGTAAACTGTCCGCTGGGCGCCGTGACTAAATTATACAGCGCATGGCAAAATGTCGCTATCTAAAACCGACGCCGAAACAATTGTGGTGCTCCACAGACCTAGATGGCAGGGGTGAACGGCAGCTGCGGATCCAAGGGGTTATCAATAGCGTGTCGTCAACGATCGTTCAGCGAAAGTTGCTGCGTATGGACCTGCAGCAGGAGCCTCGTTTATGCACCCATTCTGACGGCTGTTCACCGGCGACGAAGATTAGAATTTATAAGCCGATAGCGCAACTGGACTTCCACTGAATGGCAACAAGAGGCCTTTACAGATAAATCATATTTTCTGCTCCATCGGCGTGAAGTTTCTGAACGCAAACATCCTGAAGCAGTTGTCGGAAGGATCCAGAACGGAGGAGGGAGCGTTATAGTCTGGGGAATGTTTTCGTCGCATTCTCTGGGTGCTCTCTTTATTCTGGAAGGCACACTGCATAACACAAACAAGCATCTATCCTTGGCGACCATGTTCATCCCAACACGCAGTTTATTTCCCTCGGCATGATGGCATCTACCAGCAGAACAATGCAACGTGTCACACAGCTCGCAGTGTATGAAAATGGTCCTAAGAGCAACAGGCCACCAAACTTCCAGGATTTAAACCCAATCGAGAATCTGTGTTTCCCCCTCAATCGGGTTGTATGCGCCATGATCCTCATCCGAGAAACCTGTTGCAGCTGGCCACGGCGCTGGGATCGGCATGGCTCCTGTCGGTACCTTCTAGAACCTGCAAAGGGCTCACCATTTGATAACACGAGACTATGCATTTCATGCACATTCCCTCTTTATCAAACTTTTCAGTCGAGTCCCTGTTCTGCCTAAGCACCACGATGGACATAGGCTCTTAGGAGAACGGACATCGCCAGATTGCATTCGTTATTAGTTGCCTGGAGTGGCAAGCAACCACTAGCTGTCAAGTACTATTCATAATTAGCATAAGTAGTGTTCCTGTATACGTCATCCAAGCTTTGTTCAACTCGCTGCTTACATGGGTTAGAGCCATATTTGCTCCCAGATATAACAACACCCAATGTATCATCACAAATCGACTACAAATTTAATCACCTCTTCTCCCTACTATATTGTATACACACAGTAAGTAAAATTCCGTTATTTGCTATCTCTCCTGGTGTTAAAATTTTAATACCAGCAACGTATTTTTCGCTTTCATAACACGAGTTTTAAAGAAACGAGCAGCCATGCCACGAACAATTTCATTTAATTTGTCGACTAACAGTCTTCCTGGATTCTTCCGGCAACCTCCTTTAACTGACCATGTGCTCCTTCTTCAATGAACCCACTGATTGGGGGTGTATAGCGGTAAAGTTCGCCTCGCACTAGAGAGGACAGCCTTTACAACCCCGTCTTACAAGACGGATTTAGATTTTCGATGCATTCACTAAAATACTACACTAAATATCGATGCTTTGAAAATGACACAGCCAATTTCCATTACCATGGTTTCCTACTCCGGTCTTGTACTCCATCTCTAGCCACTTCGATGTCTGCGAAACGCTCAATTATAGCCTTTTTCGATTAGTTTTCGAACTGGGTAGTCGAGTGGCACACGTAACTTATCATTCTCTCGTAATATGTGACCAACTGACTCCACTATTTCGAGTATTTCCTGAGAGTGAATCTAACCAGGAAAATATCATGCCGGTCGGGTCACCTTTGATCCTCTACAAACTTCACGGAAGCATTACGATAAACGATACAAGCGTGAAACTCGTTTACCCAGTAACATTCAGCCGTCTATCTATTTTACTGCATCAACTGCTTCAAGGCTGTCCGACAAAGATAAATCGCAAGAGATTACGGTTACTTTGATACACTGCTGTTACAGCACTAAGCGTGAGGAACTACTATCTTATCTCTTATTTGCCAATATAGCCTCATTTATCACGTCTTGACGTAAGATTTAGAGTGCTGATTCCCTGAAGCTGTACAAAATTATCAAAGTGCTTTGGTAACTTCTTTGGGGAACAATAAAAATTACACTCTAATTTCAAACAATGGTTTCTTCCTTGCCACTACAGTTTTATTTATTTCTTGTCTCAGAAGCATTCGTATACCAAAGAGCTAAATAGTAACTTAGTAACATGTGTCATATTAATTAAAACAGAAACACACAATAGGTTATGTACTGGTGGTTATCATAAAAGTGCAGCTACCCTCGGAGGCCCATTGTGGGCTCAAATTATCACATGGCAGCGCAACTTCGTGCGTCTCAGAAGCATTCGTATACCAAAGAGCTAAATAGTAACTTAGTAACACGTGTCATATTAATTAAAACAGAAACACACAATAGGTTATGTACTGGTGGTTATCATAAAAGTGCAGCTACCCTCGGAGGCCCATTGTGGGCTCAAATTATCACATGGCAGCGCAACTTCGTGCGTTAATGTGGAACTGATTTACACTGTAAAAAAATTAGTATCAGCTTTGGGCACCAGGTGCAAATTTGGCTCTGCGCAGCATCTCATCAACGTCTCCGGTGCTCATATTCAACAAAATGAGTAAGTGGCTATTAATAATAAAATCAACATTATGGCTTTCGCACTTGTGTGATCTTTTCTGCCCACGTGTTGTTCCTGAGCCATTACATATGGAAACATTTCTGTACGTCTTTCTTGTATTCACAGAGCCAGATTTGCACCTTGTGGCCAAAGTTGGAACTAGTTTTTTCCAGTGTAAATCGCTTCAGAACTAACTCGTTAGAATATCTACCAAATTTCGCTGTCATACGATAACTGCAGCCCACACAGGTCCTCTGTGAGTAGTGCCACTTTGATTATAACCACAAAATAGAAATGGATATTACACGTGTACTGAATTTTTCAGGACCAATATTTGCTCACAGAGAGTGCACTAGCTGAAGCTTTGGCCAGATATTCGGCAGTGCATGTAGCTGGGCACAGACTGCACTGCAACAGGTGGTCTGCAGCCTGTTCAACACCACACTCGCAGAGCGTTGACTCCACTGTGTAGCCCCATCTGCATCTGTTGGATCTGCAACTACTGAAACGTCTTCCAAATCGGCTGAGTGTCCTCCAGGTGGCCCAGTCTTGTGTATGATCAGTGGGCATTCTCTCGTCAGGTACCAGGCAATCTTTGCCGTGCTGGCTCCTGGAGCGCCACTTCTGAAGTCTTCCTTGATCAGGCGGTTCTCAAAATGCTGTTCCTCGACTTAAGTCTTGGTTGTGTTGGCTGGTGTCCAAACAGAGGGCGGCCTGTACATGTTTTGGCTTAGGTCCTTTCTTTTCTTACTACATCTATATATATACTCCGCTAACCACCAAGCGGTGTGTGGCGGAAGGGATTATTCGCGCCAAAGTCATATCTCCCCCTCCCCCCTCACCACCACTGTTCCACTCGCGGATCGCGCGAGGGTCAAACGACTATCTGAACGCCTCAGTACGAGCTCTAATTTCCCTTATCTTTGAATGGTGATCACTGCGCGATTTGAAAGTTGGTAGAAGTAATACATGCTCTACGTCCTCGGCGAAGATCGGATTTTGGGGATTTAGTGAGCAGCCCCTTCCGTTTAGCGCGTCGTCTATCTGCAAGTGTGTCCCGCTTCAAAACTTTCTATGAGATTTGTAACGTTCTCGCGATGGCTAAATGTACCAGTCACGAATCTTGCCGCTCTTCTTTGGACCTTCTCAATCTCTTGAATCAGACCCAACTGGTAAGGGTCCAATACAGACGAACAATACTCTAAGAATGGACAAACTAAAGTTGTTGTTGTTGTTGTTGTTGTTGTTGTGGTCTTCAGTCTTGAGACTGGTTTGATGGAACTCTCCTTGCTACTCTATCCTGTGCAAGGTTCTTCATCCCCCAGTACCTACTGCAGCCTACATCCTTCTCAATCTGCTTAGTGTATTCATCTCTTGGTATCTACAATTTTTACCCTCCACGCTGCCCTCCAGTACTAAACTGGTGATCCCTTGATGGCTCAGAACATGTCCTACCAACTGGTCCCTTCTTCTAGTCAAGTTGTGCCACAAACTCCTCTTCTCCCCAATTTTATTCAATACCTCCTCATTAGTTATGTGAACTACCCATCTAGTCTTCAGCATTCTTCTGTAACACCACATTTCAAAAGCTTCTATTCTCTTCTTGCCCAAACTATTTGTCGTCCATGTTTCACTCCCATACATGGCTACACTCCATACAAATACTTTCAGAAAAGTGTTCCTGGCACTTAAATATATACTCGATGTTAACAAATTTCTCTTCTTGCCCTTGCCAGTCTACATTTTATATCCTTTCTACTTTTTAGTGTATCTAGCTGCAGCCCCTACGTTGTTATTGTGATCTTCCGTACAACATTGTTTCTTGCGAACACATCAACTTGATATTTTTATGCAATGTTTCTTAAAGGTCGGCGCGCGGTCCGAAGAGACCCCCGGATATTTAGGGTCTGTGAAGTGTTTCAGCAGAGTTCTTTCCCAGGTAATCTATAGGCTTCTGGCGGCCTCTTTATTCTTCTATCAAAGTATTGTAAGCAATTTCCTTTGTTGAAGGGCTGCATCGCTTCAGGATTCTACCAATAAACCGCAATCTAGAGTTCGCCTTACCCGTTACTTGTGTAATCTGATCGTTCCATTTGAGATCATTTCGAATAGTCACACCCAGATACCTGACGGATGTTACAGCTTCCAAAGACTGGGCATTAATTTCGTACTCGTACATTAATGGGGATTTTTGCTTTGTTATACACAGTAGTTTACACTTACTAATATTGAGAGATAACTGCCAGTCGTTACACCACGCATTTATTTCCTGCAAATCCTCATTGATTTGTTCACAACTTTCATGTGATATCACTTTCCTGTAGACTACAGCATCATCAGCAGTCTAATGCCGCTGTCAATACCATCAACCAGATCGTTTATGTAAATCGTAGAAGGCAGCGGGCCTATTACGCTGCCCTGGGGCACGCTTGTTTCTGTTGAACTCTCCCCTTTCAGGACGACATACTGCTCTGTCTTTTAGAAAACTTTCTATCAAACCGCTTATGTTATCGGATGGACCGTAAGCGACAGTGCGGAACTGAGTCGAACGCCTTTCTAGAGGAATATGACATAACCTGGGAGCCGGTATCTAAAGCCTGTGGTATATCACGCACAAAGAGGGCCAGCTGTGCCGCATTACTGCTGTTTCCTAAAACCGTGTTGGTTTCTGCAGGTGAGCTTCTCTGAGTCTAGAAAGGCCATTATGTCTAAACACAAAATATGTTCCATGATTCAACAACAAATCTATGTCAGTGAAATTGGCCGGTAATCCTTCGTATATCTGTGAGTGCTATTGCAGCTAGGCAGTGGAGCTATTCCACAGGTGTGGGGTGCAACCTGTGGTAATGCAACATGTTTCATTAAGAGCTACCCTGTACATCCACAGTTCTAGAGTGAGCAGACTGACGCGATACTGGCACACACATATGCTGCCACGGAGTAGCATAAGGCTAATGCGGATGTTTTTAGTGTATCTGGCTGCAGCCCCTACGTTGTTCTTGTGATCTTCCGCATAACATTGTTTCTTGCGACCACATCAACTTGATATTTTTATGCAATGTTTCTTAAAGGTCGACGCGCGGTCCGAAGAGACCCCAGGATATTTAGGGTCTGTGAAGTGTTTCAGCAGAGTTCTTTCCCAGGCTTCTGGCGGCCTCTTTATTCTTTAGGTGGAATGCATGCGTTTGCGTCTTAGAAGAATTTGGCTTCAGCTGGTTCGTCTTCGAATAGGTGGGCAACGAGTCTACGGTCCTTCACAGCTTTCGTTTGATGCTGTCAGTCTTTACCCTGAGCTGTGATGGCGTGATCTTCTGCACAAATGAAGCTTTGAGTTTCTTCCGGTGGCGGATGATGATTTGTAAGGATACTGAATAGAGCTGGTGCCTGCATGGTTTCTTTGGGCAACCCGCTTTTCTTCTCCACCTACTACTTTGTCCTTGGAACTCTACGAAGAAACTTCGGTTCTAGAAAATGTTCCTGATGGTGAAAGGAGTATGAGTCTATTACTTAAAGAAAACTATACGTCCAGGACACCTTAAATTGATTAATAATCATCATAAACATCACAACAGCAGAAAGATTCTACAAGTAATTTCCACATCAAAAGGCCATTTGAATACTCATTAAATATCTTCAAATAACATAACAAACGGTCATGATACATTGGTGATTCGGACGGAAGGAAAACTAGCAACGTAAGATGTCACTTGGAATGTGTTCGGCCAAAAACTAAGCAACGAGACGTGACAGAAACAATGGCCCTGATCAAATGGTGCTACAGAAATGTTAGTTAATCGTGCGTGAGGTGAAATTAAATCTGCACTATCGCCAACTCGTGAGTTAAAGATATGTAGCTAGTTAAGCTACGGGAATGAAGCTAAGTGAAGCCCATGCTTGATAAACTCGGCTCGAGCATAGCGTCCTATTTTAACGGTGCCAAGCTTACTAAATTTAACACACACCATCGTAGAGTGGAGACAGCATCAACATCCGCCGGACTCTGCTTTCAGAGTTCTGTTTTGGCAGATGACATGCCTTTAATGTTAATGGATATGGACGTTAATTTTGACTCTAAAAAGTGCCTAATGTTTTGTCTCATGCTGCATGTGGACTGCAGTTATGGTTGAACAAGATGATACAAGAATAGCTCTTGATTTCTTAATTAACTGAATGTCTCAGGCAACTATGATTTCCGTTGACATAATGACTGTAAAACGCTGTCCTGATTACTATTTTTCTGTTAATGATGACTAGTTTCGATCTGACAAGTAGATCATCTTCAGATATAGGTTATATACTACTACAAATGACAGTGGACAAAGTTCAAAACCATTGTACAATATGCGTTAGATGAGTATGTGCCAAGCAAGATCGTAAGAGATGGAAAAGAGAACCCCGTTGTACAACAACCGAGTTAGAAAACTGCTGCGGAAGCAAAGGGAACTTCACATCAAACATAAACATAGCCAAAGCCCTGCAGAGAAACAAAAATTACGCGAAGCGAAATGTAATGAGAGGAGGGCTGTGCGAGAGGCGTCCAATGAATTCGAAAGTAAAGTTCCATGTACTGACTTGGCAGAAAATCCTAAGAAAATTCGGTCTTATGTCAAAGTGGTAGATGGATCAAAACAAAATGTCCAGACACTCTGTGACCAAAATGGTAATGAAACAGAGGATGACAAACTAAAGGCCGAAATACTAAATGTCTTTTTCCAAAGCTGTTTCACAGAGGAAGACTGCACTGTAGTTCCTTCTCTAGATTGCCGCACAGATGACAAAATGCTAGATATCGAAATAGACGACAGAGGGATAGAGAAACAATTAAAATCGCTCAAAAGAGGAAAGGCCGCTGGATCTGATGGGATACCAGTTCCATTTTACACAGAGTACGCGAAGGAGCTTGCCCTCCTTCTTGCAGCGGTGTACCGTAGGTCTCTAGAAGAGCGTAGCGTTCCAAAGGATTGGAAAAGGGCACAGGTTATCCCCGTTTTTAAGAAGGAACGTCGAACAGATGTGCAGAACTATAGACCTATATCTCTAACGTCGATCAGTTGTAGAATTTTAGAACACGTATTATGTTCGAGTACAATGACTTTTCTGGAGACTAGAAATCTACTCTGTAGGAATCAGCATGGGTTTCGAAAAAGACGATCGTGTGAAACCCAGCTCGCGCTGTTCGTCCACGAGACTCAGAGGGCCACAGACACCGGTTCCTATGTAGATGCCGTGTTTCTTGACTTCTGCAAGGCGTTCGATACAGTTCCCCACAGTCGTGTAATGAACAAAGTAAGAGCATATGGACTATCAGACCAATTGTGTGATTGGTTCCTAGATAACAGAACGCAGCATGTCATTCTCAATGGAGAGAAGTCTTCCGAAGTAAGAGTGATTTCAGGTGTGCCGCAGGGGAGTGTCGTAAGACCGTTGCTATTCGCATTATATATAAATGACCTTGTGGATAACATCGGAAGTTCACTGACGCTTTTTGCGGATGGCGCTGTGGTATATCGAGAGGCCGTAACAATGGAAAATTGTACTGAAATGCAGGAGGATCTGCAACGAATTGACGCATGGTGCAGGGAATGGCAATTGAATCTCAATGTAGACAAGTGTAATGTGCTGCGAATATATAGAAAGAAAGATCCTTTATCATTTAGCTACAATATAGCAGGACAGCAACTGGAAGCAGTTAATTCCATAAATTATCTGGGAGTACGCATTAGGAGTGACTTAAAATGGAATGATCATATAAAGTTGATCGTCGGTAAAGCAGATGCCATACTGAGATTCATTGGAAGAGTCCTAAGGAAATGCAATCCGAAAACAAAGGAAGTACGTTACAGTGCACTTGTTCGCCCACTGCTTGAATACTGCTCACCAGTGTGGGATCCGTACCAGATGGGGTTGATAGAGGAGATAGAGAAGATCCAACGGAGAGCAGCGCGCTTCGTTACAGGATCATTTGATAATCGCGAAAGCGTTACGGAGATGACAGATAAACTCCAGTGGAAGACTTTGCAGGAGAGACGCTCAGTAGAACGGTACGGGCTTTTGTTGAAGTTTCAAGAACATACCTTCACCGAGGAGTCAAGCAGTACATTGCTCCCCCCTACGTATATCTCACGAAGAGACCATGAGGATAAAATCAGAGAGATTAGAGCCCACACAGAGGCATACCGACAATCTTTCTTTCCACGAACAATACGAGACTGGAATAGAAGGGAGAACCGATAGAGGTACTCAAAGTACCCTCCGCCACACACCGCCAGGTGGCTTGCGGAGTATGGATGTAGACGTAGATGTAGATGTACAACATCACGGACCCATTGATACTTTGTGCTGCAAGGTACAGATTGCGAGTGAAGGCAAGAAAACCACGTAAAAGTACGTAAAAAGTACAAATCATAGAATGGGATAGGTTACATAGTCAGTCTCTTGACGTGTGCACAAGTCAGCGTTCTCACATCAGTGACAACTACTTTTATACAGTGTAAAGGAGATTCTTCCATCATAAAATAAAGAGAATTATTCAAATAAACAAATACAGCAATGAGAGAACTAAAATCTATCCCGGATCGAGTTGCAGGAGTGCTTTGTGTGTTCGAAAATACGCTGGCATAAATGTGTAATATATAATAGAGACTACTTTCAGGGGATTACATTGATCTAGACGAAAAAATAAAATTAATTTAAAAATAAACAAAATTCAAGTATTTTTAGAAAATACATGTTACAGTCAGTGCAGAAAGACGTATACCAAGAGTTGATTCGATATAATCACGGGTAATTTCGTTTACGACTGTAATTTCTGATCATTAGCAG
This sequence comes from Schistocerca serialis cubense, assembly GCF_023864345.2. NCBI lineage: Eukaryota > Metazoa > Arthropoda > Insecta > Orthoptera > Acrididae > Schistocerca > Schistocerca serialis. The sequence continues at coordinate 340,377,638 of NC_064645.1, forward strand.
CTGTATTTTGTTTATCTCCTACTTACTTGCCTAATTATCTGCTGGTATCCTACGCCAAGCCACTTTGTTTTGACGGCTTAGTAGATGGTGGAGAGTTGTTCAGTTTGCTTCACTGTCGTCGCGATATCACACCTCTGCGACATTCTGTCTCTTCGGTTCTTACAAGCCTGCTTTTAGTGTTTTTTGCGACAACCCAGTTAGCTCGAGACTGGTTCCCCACGTTCGAATCGCATCGTCTTATAGATGATAAAGCTGGCTACGTGGTATGTTAAAATGATGACGAAAGGCACTTTGCGTTTCCACGAAATTCTCGCTATTCTGATCATATTGTTTCCTCGCATAGCCGTGATTTTCACCCGACCGACAAACTCATTGCAGCTGAACGGTGGGCCGCACAGATGTTGAGAAAAGTAACTTTCATCTCCACCATGTGCCACAGGCATTTGAAATCTTCCGTTCTATTGGCTAATCCTCTACGTCAATAATCAATAAACAAATTAGATTCGTTCAGGAAGCCTTCTATAGCAAAATGTTTGCCACATTTCAGTCAGTGAGGTGTCTGTATTAGCCAATGTAAGCACGCACTGTTAGCTTACGGCAGTGCAGCTGTGGCCGTCTCGTGATGTAACGCGGGGTCATCTACGCGCGACATCTTAACGTCATGACCAGGAGCTTTCTAACGACTAAATATGCACCGTATACACCCCCCCCCCCCCCCCAGTAAAAAAACTACTCAAGGCTTTCGAGTTAATTGTTGGTGACTCATGCATATGGAAAATCCTTTTATGATTACCTGGAAGATGAAACGCTGTACCTTGCAGCAATAAAACGAGATACAATACTGACGTCACATTCCAGATAGTGGGGTCAACAAGATATACGGGCCCTGCAACGCATTTGTCACGTCGCACTAGTCGACTTTTCTACCTCACTTTGTGAACGCGCGGCCCCGTGCAGGGCCGACGGCAAATCAACATTTAATTGAACAGGTACCCACTAAAGCTCTTGACTCTGCTGTGTGGTATCGAGGATTTGCATGCATTTAAAAGCGCAGTCAAGAATTGTTAATTTCATCTGAAAAAGTTACCCGCTCCTCGCTGGAGACGGCTGCTAGCACTGGTAAGACAGCAGTGTCATGTGCTGTGGCGTAGGCGACAAGGCGTGCCTTTCTTCTTTCTCGTGAGCCTCGCCGGATAGTTACCGCAGCTACTTGTTACCACTGATATCCTCCAAATTTACGGTACATGCAGGATTCGGCCAGAAATGAAACTGACAGAAATGTGAGCTCCAGATGGCCAAGCGCTAAAAAAAAAAATTGCATCTGGTCAGGCAGCAATTGGCATTCGACGACCATGTGATCCAGTACCTAACAGATTTTTTTGATTTTTTATACTACTTACATTACAAATAAACCGAAGTAATGTTCAATGTAATGCATTTATTAATATTTTCATAAAGGACATGAAAAGGAAAGGCAAAGGAAAATTTTGACCGAGGATTCAAAAAACGGACGATGAGCATGCGGAAAAATATAGGACTCTCATCATCATTTTCTCAAAATAGGGGAAACTTAAGACAGCCTTACACAAAAAAAACTTGAGTAATGTGATGAAGCAGCCCTAACCGCAGGAGAGCAGATTTATTCTGTTAACTGACGCATGGGGAGGGCAAACAAATCGAGTTATACAACGAGATTTTTAGGGATGAAGAAGGATTTTCATCGTGCAGTATTAATGCACTCCGCTAGTGCTACCCTGAAATGTGGATTTCCATTGTGAGGTAATGAATTTGATCAAAAAGCTTCTAAATTTCTCTTATCTCATAGATAAACATTCCGAGAAGACGGCATCAAAATACATTCCATTGTACATCACCCGCTATCCTCGCCAATATTTGGAGAAAAGATGCTTTACGTGTGGTTTGATAGCAAACTGAGCGATGAAAGGGAACGTTTTATCAAATTTAACGAAGTTTGTTTTTCTATAGAAAATTAAAACAGGTATGTAATTGTGAAATTACGAAGATTATGATGTGTGCAAAGTGCCGAGAAAATGATTGCTTTCCTGTTTTTACTACGAATATCACCCCAGCACGTTTAAATAATCAACGGTAAGATAATAAAAGCATCGAATTTTATGGAGAAAGTTCTCGTGTACGCCTTACAGTACCGTACTTGAAACTTGTTTGCAGTCTCAGATTTTTCCTTGCCTTTCCTTTTCGTGATTTTTGTGGAAATATCAATAAACTCAATATATTGAGCAATTTATCGATTTATTTGCAGCGAAACATGGAGATTGAAAATAAACGAAAAATTTCCGCATAGGGACTCGACCTAACCACCCGTGGCTTATCGTTCTGTGCTCTTTCAGCTTCGACAACCGCTGCCTGGAAAGTACGTTTACATAAATGGCTCATGCCTCGCTCGAGCCGCACCTAAAATGCTATTTTTTGGGTTCTGTAGCTCGATAAGTATAAACGGAGTCACTATGTTGTCCGTGCGTCTGGTTGTCCATCCGACCGCTCAGAACCCATTCCTCAGGAACAGGTAGATGTATGAATTTGAAATTTGTGTCACACGTTAAGGTCTATGGTCACTTGGCGGTGTAAAAACGTAAAACATCGCAGTCATTGTAACCAAAAGATACAGCCACTTATGTCACATATTTTGACACTCGCTAACTCACTCATCAAAACCTACAGGATACGTCTCGTTTGTCTGCAATCATCACAGAAGGGTTTCACAATACAAGTAAAGGAAAGAATTTGGAATTGTTAATTTGCAATCAAATTAGACGAAAAAAAATTTGTCAGATTTTGAGGCAGTGTCTCTCTGTTCCTATGGCTGTTAAGCACCTTTTTCAGAAACGGTAGCCGTATCAAGTTAAAATTTATTTCACATACTGGGGTCTATAGCCTTTTGATGGCGTAAAAATGTTAAGCGTATGGGTTAATGCAGTCAAAAGATACGGTCATTTATGACACGTATTTTGACACTCGCAAACTCATACATTGAAACCTGTGGGGTACTTCCCCTTGATGCAGAATCATCAACTTTGGCCAGAGTAAAAGTTTCACAGCATAAGTAAAAGAATATTTCAGAAAACTGTTAATTTATAATTATGTCACACGAGAAAAGTATTTCTTTTGTTATTTGTTATCCAACTTCAAACTTGAAATAAAAACATTATCGAGGCTTGCCAGTTATCGATATTGATAAAAGACAAAAATCGTCGAGATCCCCGATTCCCGGAACTGATGACATGTCTATACACATAATGAAAGTTGTACGGAACCTTCGGTGAGCAAGTCCTCTTCGGACACGTCTACTTTTTTTCTTTCTTTTTTCCTAAACTCCCACTTTTGTCGCTTTCATTTCCGGCCAAGCTCAGCATGTACCACAAATTTGGACGACGTCGGTGATGACGAGTAAGTGCGGTCTGCTTGTCAGACGAGTTCACTTCCAACCCGTTCCCAGTGAGAAATGATGACTTAATGGCGCTCAGCACTCGGTGCGTATCTGACTGCTATAAGGAGGAGCTGTGTTCGTTTTCTGGTAGTATGAGGGATTTTTCTCTAGGTGGGAGGTCTGGATGGGGTGCTCTCAGCCTGTGATGCCAGTTGAGGAACAACCGCCGGGACAGCGGTGTGCTGATCTCACGCCCCTCCGTACCGTGCTCGAATGACGTCAATGACAGAGGATGATACGGCGGTCGTCGGCACTGAGTGGTGTGATACGACCGGTAGGCGGAAATTTAGCTGTTGACGGTCAGTTCCTTGTTTGGCCAAGAACGCCAAAGCTAATGTGCTACAGCAGTCTTGTTGGTAATTGCAGTCTGGTCCCAATGTGGCTGCGCTTTTCATTCACTTTGAGCTTAAGGGACTACGCGGAAATCTAATGTTTACTTCTTCTAGTATTTAGAGTGTGGTACAGTGACTAAGTGGATAAGTATCACACTACAAATCGAAACGTGCTTCATACAATCACCAGTCCACCTTACGAGTTATTTATTCTGTTACTTAGCACTTCTTACACCTTCCAGCAATGATATGAAAACAGAGTGTTTCACTAATATAAGTTCAAACGAATGGGGCAGTAGACGACACTGAAACAAGCATATATGCCCTACAAACAAAGGTACAAAAACCGATGATTTCTCCGACATAACGTATGAACAAGTGTAATCATGTCAATTTTACAACGCTGTTGGCACTGTAGGGCTCTTGCTAAATTTTAGGGACTGCTGTAGGAATAGCAACTCAACTAAGACTTTGTTGAAAACTATGGGCAACCAACAGGCGCTGAGTCAGCAGTAAGCCGATTTCATCAACAGGCCTGTGTACCTACCACAAGGCGGGCCCAGCTGCATCTCACGATTCTGGGGAAATAGCAGAAGTGCAGTGCGACTCTGAGACGGGCCAGCGGATTTCTACATCATTGAACCACATGGGTGTCGATTCATACGTGGTTGGAAGCCGTGATTGGCATAACAAACGTGTCATTAACCAGCGTAAATACTCGTTGATACTAGCAGAGAAATGCGCAGTCTTGGCGGCACCCACCATGATACGAGCTCCATGCCAGTCACCACCTGGTTATGGGCCGACGACAGTCCAACCCAGACGGGGCCGCCACCACTGCCAGACTAATTCCGATTTCTAAGTACGCCACCTGTAGAGTTGGTGCCACACGGCGGACGAGCCGCTACCAGGCCATCTACAGCCGCAGCCCAACTTCTGCCTTGGAGGTCAACGGTTCTGCGCTCCACCACCTGAGCGAGCATCCCAGCACCCGCTATTGTTGTCCCCACAGGCGAGCTCTACTTCTGGATCCCGATACCTCCACGAAAATTCTGGAGACGAACACGCCACTGACACTTGCCGCATGCGGCCACAGTGTGTAAAATTTCGCTGAGCGGGGAAAATAAGTATCAGCAACTCAGGATATGGTCGTAACAGCCAGAAACACATACTAGCAATTGGTTTCCTCTGCGGTCAGTAGGGTCTCCACGCCGCACGCCCATTTCGGCGTTACTGGAGCGTCATCGCACTATGAACGTCGTATCACAAGTTGAATGAAAGTGTTCTACCTTCCCCACCACCAACCAGCACCACTAACTCCACCCTCCACTACACTTCATTCACTGCACCACGGTGGCCCTCACCCCCAAAGCACTACAATACCTAAAAGTACATTTATTTCGAAACACCGCAAGTCAGTCATCAATTACAGAGTGATAAACTGCCCTCGCTTGATTTTACCATCATTCTAGATACTGAAGTACTGGCAACTTGCATTTTGACAACAAGTGTATCGGTAATGGCAGACGATACATTTCATTCTATCAACTATTATGGCTTCGTTCAACTATTGGTACTCAATCGCCTTCAGAAAAGACTTTTTACACTAGGTTTGCAGGATTTCGACGCAGTCATGCACCGGACAGCATCCGTGAATGTTGGTAGAAAGAAGTTCTTGTTCCAGAAAACATCGTTGCCGTGCCCACCATGATTGAAGAGGGCTGGCACGTCGCTTCTGTGAAGCATATTTAGCCTTAATACGAAGGTCACTCCAAAATAAATTCACACTGTTTCTTTTTAAATCCATCTTTTATTCTACATGTCTGAAAGTCTTACATTATGTAGATACATCCTTTAGGAACAATATTTTCATTTCTCCACATAATTTCCATCCCTCTCAACTACCTTACGCCATCTTGGAACCAGCGCCTGTATACCCGGACGATAAAATTCTGGACCAACCTGTTGGAGCCACTGATTGGCAGCGTGCATCATCTTCAAACCTTGTTCCACGAAGAGCGTCTATCAGTTTCCCAAAGAGATGATAGTTACATGGAGCCAGGTCAGGACTGTAAGGCGGGTGTTTCAGTGTTGTCCCTCCGAGTTTTGTGATTGCTTCCATGGTTTTTTGACTGACATGTGGCCGTGCATTGTCATGCAACAGCAAAACATCCTGCTTTTGCCGATGTGGTCGAAACACGACTCAGTCGAGCTTGAAGTTTCTTCAGTGTCGTCACATATGCATCAGAAATTGTGGTGGTTCCACTTGGCATGATATCCACAAGTTTGAAAACAAGTGGGAAGTATGTATCTACACACTGTAAAACTTTCACACATGCAGAATGAAAACTGAATTTTTACAAAAATAGTATGCGTTTCTTTTGGAGTGACCCTCGTATATGTAATACGGCAGTACGCTTTCACATGAACATTCACCTCCTACTAAGATCTCTTACCGATAGATTCTGCACAATGTAATCATGTCAATTGGTGTAAGGAAATGATCAAAAAATTAGACCGAGCAATGCGAAATCTGTACTGGAACAAGAGGCCAAATCCGGATATATTATTATGAGCTGGAAACAATGCAAAAATCAATTTGGGTGTTCAAAGTGTGGTACTAGGTTTATGCAATAACTGAATGTGAATTCAGGTTTTAGATCGGCCATGTTTTGAAAGTCACACTAAAATTATTTCTGTTGACAAAGAAGATTAATGCCTTCTTCGTACGTAATCTTTGTATCTGACTAAGCTTTCTTTTGGTGAGCGTAGACAGTTAATGGATCTAAATTCATTTTAAAAAAATAATTATTGCAGTTTCTTTTTGTTATTCAGCATGCGACAGAAAAGTTGGTAGGAGATTAGGAGTGAATAAATCCTCCAACTTGCAAGGCCATAAGTTAATTCAAATATTCCCTTCAGACCAGCAAAGAATCTTCTTTTTCCTGACCTTATCCCGTGTCTTCACAGAGTCGGCATGTTACTCTCAGTCTGGCAATGTTGGTGATAGAGTGTGATCACATGTCTGAATGTCCTTCCTGTCACCATACCATCCCCACCGGGACGGATACTGTACATGCCATCTGTTTGTATCTAGTGTTACCCTTGTGAAAACATGAGAAAATTTTGTCAATGTTTGCGAATCGTGTTATTGTGGTGGCGCACGTGCACCAACCTGCCTCATTAAGACTGACAGACCAGCCTTGTCGTTATTCCGCCGGACGGATTTGATCCCTCGCTAGCTGCGTGCTAACATATGCGACTATCAGAGCAGATGCATCAAAGAATAATATAAAATCCTTACCTCACGTGAAATACTTTCAAATTTCCCATAAAATTAACTAGTACTTTCTATTGTTAAAATATTCTCTGAAGACTTCATCTAACTTTGCAGCATGCTAAAATAAATCATTCACTGAAAATATTCATCGTAACATTAAAAAATCTGAATGCTAATCTGAGATATTATTTAACTGCTCAGGAATAAGTATCGCCAATTTGCAATCAACATTTAACTTTTGTTCATATTGTGACTTAACAAAAGCATATCAATAACTGAACTAATATTATCCACCAGTAACAAGAAATTATAGAGTTTCGACATTATAAATAAAAGATCTTATGCCACAACAATGATCGGAGATTCCTGGGACAATAAAGTTTATTAACTTCTAGATGATGGCGTATACAGGAAAACGGAAGCAGACCCAACAAGTTGTCTCCAGAGAAAGAGCACCGAAATTCTACTCAGCACCTTTGATGCAAAAACTTGCAACAAACTTCGCCCCGAGCTGTTGGTCTGCCTTGACTGCATGAGCAGTCAAAAGGCCATAAATAGGGCATCCGACTTTGGACCATAGTTATCAACATAGAAGCAGCAACATACAGAATGGTCAGATACCTGACTGGTCTCCTAAGTCCCTCTTTGAGGAAAGCTAACATCACATCTGGAATTCTATTCACTTTGTACAACTGCTACAACAACTCTGTCTCAGTGGAAAGGCAATTATCACTGAGACAGAGCAATCGGGTATTTAAACCATCCATATGTTGCTGCTTCTATATCGACAACTATGGGCAGCAGTGCTATGCCCTTTTTATGGCCTTTTGTTGGTAAGTTGATGTAGGTCCCTTTTCAGCAGGATACCTCTTTACGACTCCGTGGAATTGATAAGCAATAAATTCGAGATCAACCTGACGAGACTGAGTTCATGCTCACCTCAACTTACCTTTTGTTTTGTGGAAATTATTGCGAACATACGGACAGTTACCCTACGGGTCGTAGCGAATTTGTCCATGGAACATTTCGACCAAAACGCCCTGCAGCAAGCCCATCAAAAAGCAGCCTTTTTACGTCGTTATATGGATGACATTTTCGTTGTCTAGGCGCACGGTCGCAACAGCTTAGGTGAATTTCTCTTTCATCTCATTTCCCTTCAGCTCGACACATAGTTCATCGTGGAGGTGGAGCAGGATGATGTCCTCCCATTTCTTTACTTCTTTACTTCCTGGTGAAAGGGATACCAGATGGCAAGTTGGTACACAGTGTGTACAGAAAGCCCACACACATTGATCTATATCCACACACCTCCAGTACCCACCACAACTGCCAGCAGGAGAGCGTCTTATATGTATTTGTTGACAGGGTGCCATGCATCTGCGATGAACACAGCTTTCCAACTGAGCTGTACCATCTGGAGCCAACAGCCCGAAGATGGATACAGCAGCAAGCAGATAAGTCATGAATTTAGACAGGCTGTACCTAACAAACAGCAGGAAGAAAAAGAGGCTCACAAAACACTACCTTACATCTACATTTCTTGGCAGTAATTCCAGAAAAGTTGCTCCAACGTGAGACAACACGATGTTAAATGTGTCTTTCACTAACCCCCCAAAACCTTGAGTACTAGTTTCAGTAAACGTTCTAAGCTTTCGCAAACTAAGAGTCTACCAAATCCCCAGCAAATGCAGCATCTATTGGGAAAACTGTGCGTATGGCAGAAGAGAGGTGTTGTGAACGCACATGCCACACTGAATTATGCCAGATTATCAAATCAGCTGTGGCTGAACATAGTATAAGAAACTGGCCATACTATAGACTGCCACAAAATCAAAATACTTAGACACTCTTCCTCCTCCTGGGATGCGCGATCAAAGAGGTCACTGAAACTAGAGTCCAAGACGATCTACTTAACAAAGGCAGTGTCCTACAAGTGAGTCAGCCATGGAATGCTGTACCAAGTCGATGAGAAACAAAACATTCCAGTACAGTGATGTCCGCCATAAACTACGATGCCGCGAACACTGGAGAACAGAGCTCTCAGCGGCGTGTCACTACTCCCTCCACTGCTACCACACACCGTGGTGGCTACACACGTAGTGAAAGTAGCGAAGTTGCAGACGGAGTAATGGCTGACGTACACAATACGTGTGTACATGGGCAGAGCAGCAGTCATAAGGAATCGCCCGAGGATGCCAAGGAGTCTGTTTACCAAAATATCATACAGAAGTTATGATGTGACCTGGCTGGACACCTGTGATACCAATGTTGATTTAAGATTAACTATTATTTACTAAGTCAGTAAATCTTCGTTCTTGAATGCTTGGTGTTCCGCATCTTTAACATATTTATTAAACGATATCTTCTATACACCATGAGCTGCACTAGAAATGTTTATTTACCAAAACCGGTGTTCAGGTTGATAACCCATCGTCAGTGGCGTCTGAGAGGAATAAATAACTGTATCTACATCAGTTTCTACACAATGACAACTGCATACATAGTATCAGAAATATGAATCTACTAATATTGCGTTCTAGGCGCGCAGTCCCGAACCGCGCGACTGCTACGGTCGCAGGTTCAAATCCTGCCTCGGGCATGGATGTGTGTGATGTCCTTAGGTTAGTTAGGTTTAAGTAGTTCTAAGTTCTAGGGGACTGATGACCACAGCTGTTAAGTCCCATAGTGCTCAGAGCCATTTGAACCATTTTTTTTACTAATATTGCGTACCTCTACAGCAGTGATATACCTGTCAGTTAAGACAACAGTGTATGAAATCTGTCCTCTCACATAGTATACAGGTTGCCATGTACGTTAGTGCTGTCAGTTCCATGTTTACACTATAAGTTATGTCAAATGTGATCAAGAACAGTCACTGTGTAAGATTTGATAGCAGTAGCATACATGACAACCTGTATATTATGTGACAGGACAGATTTCATATCCTACTGTACTTTTAACATATAATAATAATAATATATACAAATATGTTTAAATACACTGGTCTTCATAAAAAAAACCTGCGCCCAGAAGTAGAAGGCAGATTGTAAGGATTGTTGGTAGATAGACAGGTAGATAATACGGCACATACAAAATGAACACACTTTCAGCTTTGAAGGGCCGACAACTATAGTGCTACATGACAACAAAATGCATGTGTTTGTACAGTGTTGGCCCTCATGGTTGTGAATACAAGTGTCACGATATCATGGCGTGGGGTTGTACAGCTCTTAGATGCAGTCCTGTGATCCTCCATCCCATGCTGCTTGCACGTAAGCACACGGTGGTTGGAGATGGTGTCCTGAGATGCTCTATGGCATCCTACACATACTCAAGTGGGGAGGGATCGAGTGATGCAGTTGGCCATGACAGAGTATCCACAGCTGCAGGGCATGCTCAAGATGTGGCAGCAGTGTGAGGATGAGTGTTGAAATAGGAAGTTCGAGAATGGCAGAGACACTGGTTGCAGGACCTTCTCTGTGTACCGTGCGCCTGTCATGGAGCCCATAAGGAACACTAATCGTGAACAGGCACCATAGAATATCATTCCCCACAACATCGCAACAGGCTTGCAGGGCATGTTATAGGAGACAACAAACTACTTTTTGTGGAGCTCTTCACTGCGCCTCCAGACAAGGACTTGGTAGTTGTCGCTTCCAGGCCGGCCGGTGTGGCCGTGCGGTTCTAGGCGCTTCAGTCTGGAACCGCGTGACCGCTACGGTCGCAGGTTCGAATCCTGCCTCGGCCATGGATGTGTGTGATGTCCTTAGGTTAGTTAGGTTTAAGTAGTTCTAAGTTCTAGGGGACTGATGACCACGGATGTTAAGTCCCATAGTGCTCAGAGCCATTTGAACCATTTGTCGCTTCCAAGGCAGAAGTGAGACACATCACTAAAGATGGGCTGCTGGCAGTCTGCAGTGCCTACCTCTGTCACTGCTGACACCAGGCAAAACGGGCGAGAGTGCGAGATGGAGGCTTTGTAAAAGTCGGCGTCCGGCGAGCCCTGAGTCAAGCAGCTTCCAGCCAATGGTAGTAGCACTTAACACAATGTTGCAGAAAAGGCAGGACAGCGCACTCAATGGCCCCTATAATTGTCATTGGAAGTGATCTCGCATGGCGAACAATCTATTGGTACTCCCTCCTTGTGGTGCATGGGGGAGATCGGATCCTACATGTCGTGCATGTGTGGTTCCCTGCATCCATTGCCACCAACAAAGGCAGTGGTTGTGGCTTTATAAACAGTGTGGCATCCAGTGTAGGTACTCCCAGCCTCCCACAGGCCCACTATATGGCCCCTGTTGAACTCGTCTAGCTGGACAGCCTGCAGTCAAAAGTGTCACCTGGGCATAGTGATGGTCTGCAAAGGCTTCCTGCACTCATACTGGCTAGCAAGGCCGTTTGGGGCCCTCTCATTTTAACTGATGGTCACAACATCATGGCCCCACACATGTCTCCCATGTGCACATCCAACAGTGCAAAAGTAATCATTGGCAACCTGATGTTGTGCAACATATTTACCCACTTTGCAGTGGATCGATCGGATCCTTCTGGATGCGGCTTCAATTACATTTGGTGTATAATAAAAATAATAATTAGTTTATATTAGTGTTCAGTTCATTGCTGTATGCTGAGGTGATAAAAATCATGGAATACCTTCGAATATCGTGTCATACCTTCTTTCGCCCAGCGTTGTGCGCCAGATTGACTTGGCATGGACACAACAAGTCGTTGGAATTCCCTTCAGAAATGTTGAGTCGTGGTGCCTCTATAGCCGTCCATAGTTGCTAAAGTGTTGCTAGTCCAGGATTTTGTGCGTGAACTGACCTCTCGATTGTGTCCCAAAAATTTTCGATAAGATAAAGGTCGGTGAATCTGGACGGCCAAATCATTCGCTCGAATTGTCCAGAATGTTGGTGACATGGCTCATTGTCATCCATAAATATCCCGTCATTGTTTGGGAGCATGAAAACCATCGATGGCTGCAAACGGTCTCCGGATAGCCGAACATAACCATTTCCAGTCAATGTCGGTTCAGCTGGACCAGAGGATGCAGTCCATTCCATGTAAATACAGTCCACACCATCGAGGAGCCAACACCACTTTGTACAGAGCCTTGTTGAAAACTTGGGTCCATGACTTAGTGGGGTCTGCGCCACACTCGGATCCTACCATCACGTCTTATCAACTGAAATGGAAACTCATCTGACCAGGCCACGGTTTTCCAGTCGTCTAGGGTCCGACCAATATGGCCACGAGCCCAGGAGAGGCGCTGCAGGCAGTGTCGTGCTGTTAGCAAAGGACTAGCTTCGGTCGTCTGATGCCACAGCCCATTAAGGCCAAATTTCACCGCACTGCCGTAACAGATATGTTCGTCGTATGTACCTTCATTTCTGCGGTTATTTAAGGGAACCACTCCGTGGTTCAGGTCGAAAAAAATCTATTTTCGGTTTTCATCATACTTCGATATACTAATGTTTTATCTAAGTACTCTGAAAAGGATTTTGCTGAAAAAAAATTTTTTCGAGCATTTAAAGAGTGTGTTTATGTGCCACGCCCACTTTTCTGTCAACCACTTTTGCGCATATATTTTAAATCTTTATATCACCTACATTGCACGTTAGGGATTTTTTTTTACTCCCGAGTGTGTTGGCTATCCTTGGAATGCAACGGTCGGTATTCTTTTGTTTCTGATATTTGTAAACAACACGCTTTCAAACACGCGGTTAGTTTTGTTCAAGTGTGATTGCGAGTAGTTGTTATAGAAAATTTGCAGGTATGTTATGGGCAGGCAATTAGGAGAAATAAAGAAAATCTGTATGCAATGAAGAAAGATGTTTAGGTCATATTCTTCCATAAGTCCTCTACTAATGATAAGACGTGTAATGGATTGTGTCCATCAGGAGAAAATTCGTGGTGCAAATATAAAAGGGCTCAGGCAACTGGAAAGTCTTATTCTCACCAGCATTCTCTTCCTGCTTCTGTTATTACAGCAATTAAACCTATTTTCAGAGACTTGGCTCATCCTGACCTTCTAAGGAAATGTCTGCTTGGGTACACACACAGAACCCAAATGAATGTTTCAACAGCATAATTTGAAAACGCCTTCCTAAAAACGTATTTGTGGGCATGCATACAATGAAACTAGGAGTTAATGATGCTGTTATTAGATTCAGTTGTAGTAATATTGGAAAGTGTTGGGCTGAAAAAGCTGGTAATTAATCCTGGTAAAAACATGATCACTGGGCTGCAAAACTGCGATAAAATGAGGACAGCCGATGCAGACAGGTCTGCAGCTAATATGGCCAAGAAAGCAAGACAAACATCCAGGATGGTGAAAAAGAAGCTGGAAAACCTGCTAGAGGCCAAAGAACGGCCATTATATGCAGCAGGACAGTTATAATTAACTGTAAGTACCAAATTTAAAAAGTGTTTTCTTTAAAGCCAATTTACCACAAACTAAAATTTTCAGTATATATGCCCCATTATATCAGAAACTACCATAGATAAATGAATGAAATTTTCAGAGACTCTGCATAACATAAAAAGCCACCTCTGGTACTACATTCATTAATATTCCCCCATCAGAAAGTTCACAAAAAATATTTTATGCAGAAAAATCTTAATACTTTTTGTTGATAAATTTAAAAAAGTATTTCTTAAAAACTATAAAATGAATAAAGTAGATTTTAGTGCAGTTGACTATTAGCATCATGTAACGGCTGAAAGCAAGGGGAAACTACAGCCGTAATTTTTCCCGAGGGCATGCAGCTTTACTGCAAGGTTAAATGATGATGGCGTCCTCTTGGGTAAAATATTCCGGAGGTAAAACAGTCCCCCATTCGGATCTCCGGGCGGGGACTACTCAGGAGGACGTCGTTATCAGGAGAAAGAAAACTGGCGCTCTACGGATCGGAGCGTGGAATGTCAGATCCCTTAATCGGGCAGGTAGGTTAGAAAATTTAAAAAGGGAAATGGATAGGTTAAAGTTAGATATAGTGGGAATTAGTGAAGTTTGGTGGCAGGAGGAACAAGACTTTTGGTCAGGTGAATACAGGAAATCAAATATGGGTAATGCAGGAGTAGGTTTAATAACGAATTTAAAAAAAATAGGAGTGCAGGTAAGCTACTACAAACAGCATAGTGAACGCATAATTGTGGCCAAGATAGACACGAAGCCCATGCCTACTACAGTAGTACAAGTTAATATGCCTACTAGCGTCTGCAAATGATGAAGAAATTGATGACATGTATGATGAGATAAAAGAAATTATTCAGGTAGTGAAGAGAGACGAAAATTTAATAGCCATGGGTGACTGGAATTCGAGAGTGGGAAAAGGGAGAGAGGGAAACATAGTAGGTGAATATGGATTGGGGGGAAGAAATGAAAGAGGAAGCCACCTGGTAGAATTTTGCACAGAGCATAACTTAATCATAGCTAACACTTGGTTCAAGAATCATGAAAGAAGATTGTATACATGGAAGAAGCCTGGAGATACTGACAGGTTTCAGATAGATTATATAATGGTAAGACAGAGATTTGTAAGACATTTCCAGGGGCAGATGTGGACTCTGGCCACAATCTATTGGTTATGAACTGTAGATTAAAACTGAAGAAACTGCAAAAAGGTGGGAATTTAAGGAGATGGGACCAGGGTAAACTGACTAAACCAGGGGTCGTACAGAGTTTCAGGGAGAGCATAAGGAAACAATTGACAGGAATGGGGGAATGAAATACAGTAGAAGAAGAATGGGTAGCTTTGAAGGATGAAATAGTGAAGGCAGCAGAGGATCAAGTAGGTAAAAACACGAGGGTTAGTACAAATCCTTGGGCAACAGAAGATATATTGAATTTAATTGATGAAAGGACAAAATATAAAAATGCAGTAAATGAAGCAGGCAAAAAAGAATACAAACGTCTCAAAAATGAGATCGACAGGAAGTGCAAAATGGCTAAGCAGGCATGGCTAGAGGACAAATGTAAGGATGTAGATGTTTATCTCACTAGGGGTAAGACAGATACTGCCTACAGGAAAATTAAAAGAGCTTTGGAGAAAAGAGAGCCACTTGTATGAATATCAAGAGCTCAGATGGAAACCCAGTTCTAAGCAAAGAAGGGAAAGCAGAAAAGTGGTAGGAGTATATTGAGGGTCTATACAAGGGCGATGTACTTGAGGACAATATTATGGAAATGGAAGAGGATGTAGAAGAAGATGTAATGGGAGATATGATACTGCGTGAAGAGTTTGACAGAGCACTGAAAGACCTAAGTCAAAACAAGGCCCCGGGAGTAGACAACATTCCATTAGAACTACTGACGCCTTGGGAGAGCCAGTCCTGACAAAACTCTACTATCTTGTGGGCAAGATGTATGAGACGGGCGAAATACCCTCAGACCTCAAGAAGAATATAATAATTCCAATCCCAAAGAAAGCAGGTGTTGACAGATGTGAAAATTACTGAACTATCAGTTTAATAAGTCACAGCTGCAAAATACTACTAACGCGAATTCTTTACAGACGAATGGAAAACTGGTAGAAGCCGACCTCGGGGAAGATCAGTTTGGATTCCGTAGAAATGTTGGAACACGTGAGGCAATCTGACCTTACGACTTATCTTAGAAGATAAGATTATAGCATTTGTAGAAAGCTTTTGACAATGTTGACTGGAATACTCTCTTTCAAATTCTAAAGGCGGCAGAGGTAAAATACAGGGAGCGAAAGACTATTTATAATTTGTACAGAAACCAGGTGCCAGTTATAAGGGTCGAGCAACATGAAAGGGAAGCAGTGGTTGGGAAGGGAGTGAGACAGGGTTGTAGCCTCTCCCCGATGTTGTTCAATCTGTATATTGAGCAAGGAGTAAAGGAAACGAAAGAAAAATTCGGAGTAGGTAATAAAATCTATGGAGAAGAAATAAAAACTTTGAGGTTTGCCGATGACATTGTAATTCTGTCAGAGACAGCAAAGGACTTGGAAGAGCAGTTGAACGGAATAGACTGTGTCTTGAAAGGCGGATATAAGATGAACATCAACAGAAGCAAAACATGAATATCCATGGGCTAGGCAGCACTAGAATTGTCCTTGCGTTTACGCAAACAAACAGTCTGGATGTGTCCTTTCCTTTGACAAAAGTGACAAACCGCGTTTCTTAACGGGCAACGTTCACAAGGATGAGCAAGAACACACTTAGGGCAAGACTTAACTCTATCAATTTGCACACGCGGCTGACGAATGTGTTTAACATGACGCGGCCGGCTAGTGTTTACAGTCTGACTCTGCCGGTGGGGCCGCGGGCGTGACATAACTTGCTTAGCACAGGCAATTTGAGAAATACATGGCTGATCTAACTCACACTCAGCATAGTCAAAAGTATCTTGGGCGTCAATGATGTTCATCACAGTCTCTAATAACGGGTCAGGCAACTTTAAGATAGCAGCACGAATACGAGAATCTGCAATGTTAAGAGTAATAGCGTCTCGTAACATGACATCACTGTAGGAAGCTCCACACACACAATTAAATCGGCACTGACGGGTGAGGCGCCGTAAATCTGTTAACCACTGTTTATTAGATTGATGTGGCAGTTTCTTTAATCTGAAGAACTTGAATCTGGCTGCTGCCACATGAACTCGCGACTCGAAATACTCAGCAAGCTTGTTAACAACAACGTCATAGTCTAAAGCTTCTGGCTTGGATTCCGGGAACAACTTACAAAGTAGTCGATAGACTTCCACGCCTGCAGTGGAAATTAAATAAAGCTGCCGCTCAGTACCCGTGATTTTTTAGACTGTCATGTGCGCCTGCAACTGCGCGAAATATTCTCGCCATTCTTCTCTTGATGCATCAAAAGCACGGAAAGGTGGTGCTGCCTGTGCTTGTTCCTTTTGTGTTGGAGGATTAGCCGCTTGTTTGGTGATTGCTTCCACCAGACTTTGTATTTGCTGACTCTGTAACAAGATCAACTGTTGTAATTCGGCAGACATAGTGAACACAAATTAAACCAGCCCCCAAAATTTTATCGCTATAATTAGTATAACCAGAAACAAGTTGAACCAGCCCTGCACACGAGTTCGGAAGCCCTCGTCGCCAGTTTTGTGGCGGCGTTCGTAGCGACAAACAATTCGCTGTAGAAACGGCTTACGAAGTCACCGCCACACTTTTAATAGCGGGCCGACCGGTCCGCTGGAACAGTGAACAGAAAGATGAAAACCCAAACACTCTGATTAAATAAAAGTCGGTACTTATCTTTATTAACGAAGATACAGAAACACAGTAGTGAACTCCGTGTCTACAGAAATCTGTCTAGTTCGAGTCGGAGCGGCTAGGTCAACGTCGGCTGACGACAAACAACAACTCTGCTGCGATGAACACACAACTGACTAGCAAGTACACAATTCGGTGGCGAGTATACAACTGAGCGGCGAATACAGAACTGTCCTAGCGCTCGCGACTCCAGCGCTTAAGAACCCAGAAGCCAGCGGTGGCGCGCGCAGACTTGCGGCGATTTCCTGTCTCGCTGGCGCTGCTTATGCGGACGGCGTCCGGACTTTGATGCTGCCAACCTTTTGGCAGCGGGCTCGGGTGGCATTACTGGCTAGGATATAACAACTTGCCTAAATTAACATGGGTTAGATAGGAAGGGTGTAGTCCCCTTAACGCAATGGTGCTTGCCTGTTGGCAGTGACAACTGTATGCGGACGCCGCGGCTGTCGGTCGATAAGTGAAGGGCATCGGCCACTGCGTTGTCCGTGTGAGAGATAATGCCTGAAATACAGTGTTCTCGGCACACTCTTGACATTGTGGATGTCGGAAAACTGAATTCCCTAACGATTTCCGAAATGCAATGTCCCATGTGTCTAGCTCTAACTATCATTCTGCGTTCAAAGTCTGTTAATTCTCGCCGTGCGACCACAATCACATGGGAAACCTTTTCACATGAATCATCTGAGTACAAATGACAGCTCTACCAATGCGCTGCCCTTCTACATCTTGCGTATGCGATACTACAGCCAACTGTACACGTGCACACCGCTATCCCACCTCAGGGTAGCATAATTTGCAAGAAATCGCATTTCAGAGAACTACGTCATTTGGAAAGCATTCGCCGGAAATTTTTAGAGGTATATACCATGCCATTCATTTAAAAACTTTAGTAACGACAAACTGACACAGAACTCATAAAGTCATAACCTACACAATGTAAAACTGAAATGTGCACTCACTATTATCAGAGCAGCACTCAGCACAAAATTGTGAACCCAAGTCTGCAGACTATGACATTGTGAGCTTGTAAATGGAGGGAATACCATTTCTTTCTGTCGTTCTCAGTTCCGATCGGGTAAGTCTTTCTGTCATGTACTTCTTCATGGAGGGTCTTTCCGTTAATATCAGTCTTTACTCAGCTTCGAGCGGTTTGCTGGTTCTACCTATAGATTCACGAACTGTGTCATATTTTAGTATTTTTACCCATCTTCTTGAACTGTAATTGTATATATCGAAATAATTAGCAGCCAGCTGCATAAAAGGAATTTTATTTCCTTAACGTTTCAGGCGCTTATTGCCCTTATCCATAAGGTTATAACTACTACATTAATTATGATTATATTGCGACACGCCCTGAAAGAAGGCACTAGGCACCTGAAACCAGTTAAAGAAATAAAATTTCTTTTATGCAACTGGCTGCTGATTATTTCGATATTTGATAGATTTGTTGCTGACATCAGGCACGGTCAGCCTTTTCCTGCATAGAATGTTTTCTCAGGACGTAAGCGCATCCACGTGGGAAGTTTCTCGGGAAAGCAACTGAAAAGTATCGTGTGTTAAGCATAAGATTGTAATTTTCTAGAAGCCCTGCTATTGTTAAACTTTTTTCATGCTACTTTCTTCCAAAAATAAACTAGAGAAACTTAGAAATTGATAAACATAAACGCTTACAGTAAAATATTTCTTGGGAAGCGCGGGCGCGGCGGGGGGAGGGGGGGGGGGGGGGGGACGTGGTCGGATCATGTCCCACATGATGCTACCCTCACCCTCACCAAACTCAAATACGCGCCCTCTTCAATTGCAGTAATTCTAGTTCTCCTTGAAAATTCCATTTTGCAGCTCTGCACACTGGACGTTTTTTTCTGTGGTCTCATACCCAAGCACCAGTGTGGGAATTCCTTTGTTTTTGCAAAATCGATCCGTGCAGGACAGTACACCCTACCAATATGTTATTCCACAAAGCTGCACGCGGAAATGCGGTTTCTCAGGGGCTTATCTCGGGTTCTATTGATCACAAAGATAAGGAATCCTGTGTTTTGGATAGGGCTTGGCATGGTAACCATTTTTGTACCTCTCGAAGGAACGTGCGTACTGTAATGTCCTAAAGTACAGGGTCAAAATTGAAACATTATACACTTCCTTCAGCCCAGGTAAACTGAGTAACTCGGTTGATTCCGTTGCAGTAAGTTTGGTGTAGGGTGGACCTTAGGCGGCTTATACAAGCATCACTTCTTCACGGGCGGTTCCTTAGAAAACTCCGAAAAACCATGATTTTTTTGGTACCAAAAGAAACAGTTGTGGGTATGTCCATTTCTATTCATGGTAAATCGTCAAAATTTTTGCTATATGTTCTTAAGATGGAGTTATCGTAGAAGCTTGAAACTTTTCTCGATCACCGTATTTGTGCACTTAAAATATGCACGTAATATCCGTTTTCTAGCGTAATTATGGTTTTAACTGACGTAGTGAACACACGGCAAGGGTTCTAGAGTTTTCGCAGGTGTTTTGAGATCATCAGATTACGCTTTCGGTTAACATTTTTTTACCAATAAAACTATATAACGTGCTGTCTCTCAATAATAGGTATTTCAGCCTATAAAATATGCCCAATGTAATACGGCATTACAAAAAAATAGCCAAGTAAAGTCATCATCTGCCTGAAAAGAAAGTGACTGCCAAAAATTACGTAAAACTGGAAGGACCAAAAATTCAGTAAAATATTTCTAATAAACTTTTTTTACGATTTTTACTTAATCATAAGCCTGACGTTCTCGCGTGTATTGTCATCGATGAACAAAGTAACCAGAAAAAAACGTATGGCGAACGATTTTGTGTTAATCTTATACTACGCATTTTAATTGTTGTTTACAAGTATCAAAGATATCAGGTAGTACATAAATAAAGGGTCAAAAATTTACCGACCTGTAGAATTCGCTTGTTATGAGTAGAGCACCCTGCTGTAGCAGGGAAAAGAAGCGAACCAGAGGAAAAATTCTCCTGTCGGAACACAAAAAAGGCGAATATATTTCTGTCTAAAAGACTTTGACAGAAAAGTGGGGAGCCGGTCGCCTCAATCATCATTCCGCATACCTCACTAAAAATTTTGGCATACGAACATATTCGCGCTTTTATGTGCTGAAAGAGGGAGCAGACAGTACCAGTGGAAGAAAAAGAAAGATGAGACTGTGACGATGGGAGAGACAAAGTCGCAGTGAAAGATAAAGAGAGATGGATGAAGACAATAGCAGTGGGAGACAGAGAGGAGATACTGATGGTCAGCGAGAGTCAATGACAGTGAAATCTTATGGGACTTAACTGCTAAGGTCATCAGTCCCTAAGCTTACATACTACTTAACCTAAATTATCATAAGGACAAACACACACGCCCATGCCCGAGGGAGGACTCGCCGGAAATAAAAGCAAAGTGAGCAAAAGAGAGAGGACACAGTGGAAACGAAAAATACTAATGCTTAGAGGCCATTCATAGGTTTGAGGGATCTGGACCCTTCCACACTGGTAAACTTTAACACAAAGGGATAGGGGACGACGCATTTTTGACCGAAATTTTAAACACTTGGGAGTAGGGGAAAATGTAAATCGGACCTCCCAGAATTTTTAAGCTAGCAAAGTATGGTGGAGACAGTGGCAGTGAGAAAGAAAGACAAAAACAGACACAGAAAATGGGAGAGACAACAGTGACAGTGGGATATACGATAAATCAATGGGAGAAAAAGGAGGCAGTGAAACAAAAATGGCTCTGAGCACTATGAGACTTAACATCTTAGGTCATCAGTCCCTTAGAACTTAGAACTACTTAAACCTAACTAACCTAAGGACATCACACACAACCATGCCCGAGGCAGGATTCGAACCTGCGACCGTATCAGTCCCGCGGTTCCGGACTGAAGCGCCTAGAACCGCACGGCCACCGCGGCCGGCGGCAGCGAAACAGAGACATATTAAGACAGTGAGTGGGAAATGCTGACGATGAAGGCTTAACTACAAAGAGAGACTGGGTAAATGGGGATATCCGTGGTAATTATTTTGAAAATACAGGTTCACACTGTTGTGGAAATCTGCAGGAATAATTACTTTGCAGCTAAATGTTAGAAGACAGTGTCAATACATACGCACGATGTATAGTAACTATTATTACTGTTTCAAGACACTATCATCACCCATTCGAGGTGGGGGGCGACAATGTTTACTGGAATGTCAAGTGTCCTGGAGAGAGCAGATACGTTTTTGATATCTGCAGGGGCTAAAGATGGCGACATACCCTGGTTTTCTGAATAATTGCACGCACATCCTATTTCTGTCATATCAGAAGCTGCTCTATAGCTGAGTCATCCCTGTTTCATTTACGGTATCAGTTGTAAATTACGCATTTACAGATATCTGTCACAAAGGACAAGGACGCTATTCTGGGACACTCCACTATCTGGAACCTTCAATCCACGTTTTGACGCCTGTTTGTATTTCACATACAATATAAACACTTTTTCTTAAATATATTTACAAGCACAAATGCAACACTTGTTACATTCAGAAGGGTAGCACGTTAACGTGATTTGATATTATTTACGTCTATATCTAAATTCTATAAACCACCATGAAATCTATGGCAGACGGTACTTTTTTTCTTTATGGTTAATTTCACATCTGATACAGGGAGGCCAGCAGCGGCATACTACGCCGCTCTGCGATCACAGATAAAACTACTGATACAAAAGAAGACAATCGCAGAACAGACATGTTGGATATACAAACGTTGACCTACAAAATTAAAACATACGGAGCCGTTCATGGGCGCAGAGTCCAAAATAAAAATGTTCAGACACGTGGACACGCACAGAGATGACAGATGACGCACGCGAACATTGGAGCACAAACGATTAAACACTGGAAAACTTGAGCACGAACGCGACGGCACACACAAACACTAGGTGATGATCTCCAGTGCGCGAAAGTTCACTATACGTGTACGAGTCCTGGGACCTGCCAAAAGGAGAAAGGGGGGGGGGGGGAGGAGGGAGAGGGGAGTGTGTAGATGTCAGTGGCAGAGGAGATGGGAGGGTGAGGAAAGAAGGTAGTAGGGGTAGGGGAAGCCTGGAGGAGGAGGGAGGGAGGAAGGGAGGGGGGAGAGAAGGGAGAAAGGGTGCCCTCAGGAAAAAACACAGGGTGCGGTAGAGGAGGATCAAAGTTGGTAGGAGGGGTAAATGGAGGGGATGACGGAATCATTAGGGAGGGGGAGTTGTAGGAAACCACCCTGGGCGAGCGTATGGAGAGTGGAGAGATGGAGAGCAGGTGGGATTTGGGAATGCAGGCACGGCAGTGGACGAGGGTGGGAGAGGATGGGAGAGACAAGCGGGTGAGGGGGATGAAGTTTGCTCGAGGTGTAGAGAATCCGTATCCATTCAAGGAAGAGAAGGCGGTGCGGGAACGGAACAAGGTCATATAGGATCCACGTGAGGGAGGAGAGACAGATGCGATAGGCGAGGCGGAGCGCATGGCGTTCTAGGATTTGAAGGAATTTGTAAAAGTTAGGAGAGGCGGAGATTCAGGCGGGATGAGCGTAGCAGAGGATAGGGCGGATAAGGGATTTGTAGGTGTGGAGGTTGCTGGAGGGGTCCAGACCCCATGTGCGGCCAGATGGGGCAGGCGGGTACTTCCCACTGTGCCATTTATTAGGGCATTTTCTCATTCCATCTGCGTATGAAGCTTAGGGATAATGATTGCTTAAACACCTATGTGCATGATGCAAGTAGTCCAATCTTGTCTTATGCAGTTCGTGACAAACAGGGTGGTCCATTGATTGTGACTGGGCCGAATATCTTACGAAATAAGCGTCAAACGAAAAAAACTACAAAGAACGAAACTTGTCTAGCTTGAAGGGGGAAACAAGATGGCGCTATGGCTGACCCGCTAGATGGCGCGTTTGTTTTTTAAATAGGAACTCCCATTTTTATTACATATTCGTGTAGTATGTAAAGAAATATGAATGTTTTAGTTGGACCACTTTTTCCGCTTTGTGATAGATGGCGCTGTAATAGTCACAAACATATAGCTCACAATTTTAGACGAACAGTTGGTAACAGGTTGGTTTTTTAAATTAAAATACAGAACGTAGGTACGTTTGAACATTTTATTTCGGTTGTTCCAATGTGATACACGTACCTTTGTGAACTTATCATTTCTGAGAACGCATGCTGTTACAGCGTGATTATCTGTAAATACCACATTAATGCAATAAATGCTCAAAATGATGTCCGTCAACCTCAATGCATTTGGCAATACGTGTAACGACATTCCTCTCAACAGCGAGTAGTTCGCTTTCCGTAACGTTCGCTCATGCATTGACGATAGCAAATATCCTTCAACTTTCCGCACAGAAAGAAATCCGAGGACGTCAGATCCGGTGAACGTGCGGGCCAATCCACCTGTCATGAAATATGCTATTCAATACCGCTTGAACCGCACGCGAGATATGTGCCGGACATCCATCATGTTGGAAGTACATCGCCATTCTGTCATTCACTGAAACATCTTGTAGTAACATCGGTAGAACATTACGTAGGAAATCAGCATACATTGCACCATTTAGATTGCCATCGATAAAATGGTGTCCAATTATCCTTCCTCCCATAATGCCGCACCATACATTAACAGGCCAAGGTCTCTGATGTTCCACTTGCCGCAGCCATCGTGGATTTTCCGTTGCCCAATAGTGCATATTATGCCGGTTTACGTTACCGCTGTTGGTGAATGACGCTTCGTCGCTAAATAGAACTCGTTCAAAAAATCTGTCATCGTCTCGTAATTTCTCTTGTTCCCAGTGGCAGAACTGTACACGTCCTTCAAAGTCGTCGCCATGCAATTCCTGGTGCATAGAAATATGGTACGGGTGCAATCGATGTTGATGTAACATTCTCAACACCGGCGTTTTTGAGATTCCCGATTCTCGCGCAGTTTGTCTGCTACTGATGTGCGGATTAGCCACGACAGCAGCTAAAACACCTACTTGGGCATCATAATTTTTTGCAGGTCGTGGTTGACGTTTCACATGTGGCTGAACACTTCCTGTTTTGTTTAATAACGTATGTATCCGGCGAACGGTCCGGACACTTGGATGATGTCGTCCAGGATACCAAGCAGCATACATAGCACACGCCCGCTGGGCATTTTTATCACAATAGCCATACATCAACACGATATCGACCTTTTCCGCAATTGGTAAACGGTCCATTTTAACGCGGGTAATGTATCACGAAACAAATACCAACCGCACTGGCGGAATGTTACGTGATGCCACGTACTTATACGTTTTTGACTATTACAGCGCCATCTATCACAAAGCGAAAAAAGTGGTCCAACTAAAACATTCATATTTCTTTACGTAGTACACGAATATGTAATAAAAAATGGAGGTTCCTATTTTTAAAAAACACGGTTGATATCCGTTTGACCTATGGCAGCGCCATCTAGTGGGCCAACCATAGCTCCATCTGGTTTCCCCCTTCAAGCTAGACGAGTTTCGTTCTTTATAGTGTTTTCGTTTGATGCTTATTTCATGAGATATTTGGCCCGGTCACTATCAATGGACCACCATGTATATAGGGGCCTAGATTCCTCACTTAATACTTGTTCTTGAAACTTCATAATTAGGCTTTCACGGGATATGATGTAAGAGAAGTTCACAAGTAAATCCAGAGGCCAAGGTGAAAATTTGTTCTGGACCAGGGTTCGAACCCAGACTTCTTGCTTTATGCAAGTGGTCACCTTAACTGCTTCAGTTATCTGAGCACGTTTTGCATCCAGCCCAAATTTTCAACTTTTCACACACGAACACTACCGTCTATTGTCCTCATTGCTCGCAGCTTCACCTGATTCCAGGAAGAGTTCAGACGTAGTCTGCAACGCACTGAAGGAATCATTACTCATGGTCAAGGTGCATACAGGTATCCATACACATGTGGTGCCTATTCTTTAGAACGTGTCCAAAAGAACGGACAACGTTTTTTGATGATTCAGGGCCCCTATATACACTGATCAGACAGAACATTGTGACCACTTACATAATATGTCCACCCTGGCACGGATAACAGCGGCGACGCGTCGTGGCAGGGAAGCAATGAGGCCTTGGTAGGCCGCTGGAGGGGGGTGGCGCCACCTCTGCGCACACAAGTCACCTAATTCCCGTATATTCTGTGAAGAGGTGTGATGTTCTCTGAAGCCACGTTCGATCACACCCCAGATGTGTTCAGTTGGGATCAGATCTGGCGAGTTGTGGGGACAGTGCATCAACTGAAACTCGCCACTATGTTCTTCGAACCAGACCATCACACATCTTGTTGACAAATGCCACGGCCCTCAGGAAACACTATCGTCATTAACGGATCTTCGTGGTCCGCAATCGCTGTACGATACTCCTTGGACATCATGATGCCTTGCATGAATGCAAACGTGAATGTTCTCCAGAGCATAACGGAGCCGTCGCGAGCTTGTCTCCGCCCCACAGTACGGGTGTCATGCAGCTGTTCCCCTGGAAGACGACAGATTCGCGCCCTCCCATCAGTATGATGAAAAGGTATCGAGATTCGACAGACCATGCGACGCTCTGCCACTGCGCTAACATCCAGTGATGATGGTCACTTGCCCATTTCAGTCGTAGTTGCCAATATTGGGTCGTCAGCTGCAGAAGCGCATTGTTAAGTGTTCAGTGCATTGTGTGTTCAAACACACTTGTATTCTGTACAGCATAAAATCTGATGTTAGTTCCGCCACAATTAGCCACCTGTCCTTTTTTATCAGTTTGCCCAGCCTACGACATCTGCCATCTATAATGAGGGGTAGCTGCCCAACCTCACGACGACTGGACGTGGTTTCACTTTGGTATCGCCACGTGCTGAAGACACTCACCACAGCACCCCTAGAACACCCGACATGTCATGCAGTTTCCAAAATGCTCGTTCCGAGCCTCTGGACCATTACAATCTACCCTCGGTCAAACTCAGGTGGATTGCATGCCTTCCCTATTCTACACGTGGACAGCACACTCACTGATACTACATGAACCGTGCGTGTGTTTGACTAGCAGTCATTCCTCGCTAGGTGAGACTGCTTTCGCCTGGACTGGTTTGTGTCGACAGTAAGTCGTGGTCATAATGTTCCAGCTGATCAGTGTATACATGTTGTAAGAGAAATTGAGACTTCAGTTACAATTAGGCATTGAGATAAATCCAATGGCGACAAGTGAAAATTTGTCTGAGGTCTGAATTTCTCTTACATCATGCACATATACAGTCGTTGAATCAAAAATTGGTGTCTGTTCTTTCGGACATGTGCAAAAGAACACGCACCACACAAATATTTTCCCGTCATAGTTTATGCCTCTCTTCAAGTGTCCGCCATTTCAGTTTCTTCATCACTTACTCGAGTCTCTTCCACAGGTCAGTCAAATCTGTGACCATTCTTCCCTGCTCTTTTTTGTATAAGTTGAAACATCCCCTTAGAAAAATATATGAATTACTGTGCTGGTAAACCTCTTACGTTATTTGATTTTCAAACAGCTGAGCAAAACTGAACGTACTCAGATATTTATCTCTTTACTTATTCTGATCAACACTGAATTGACACACAATACTTCTTTCAGCGTAACGCAATCTGACTGTCAATAATCCCTACAAAAGTATGGCCCTGACTAACAGTAACCTATACCTCTCATGAATCACTTACCTCACAGAAGTCTTCGTTTCTGAAACTACTGCAATACAGCGAGCGCCAATACTGTCAGATAAATAAAAGATTCTAACTGCTGAAGGCACTAACTACTGATAGGCATAGTTAGCAAATGAAAGATTTTGATAGAGAACAAACAATGTATTTACCTTAATAGTGCTCAATATATATATATATATATATATATATATATATATATATATATATATATATATATATATAAAATCCAGTCTTACAAATTTCCTTTTTCTGACGGACACACGTCCAGATCGTCCGCTCTCAAAATTCTGCCGTCTCTCTCCCCACATCCACCACTGCTGGCGGCTCACCTCCAACTACGCAACGCTACGCGCTGTTCACATCCAACTGCCCAACACTACAATAGCGAATATTCCAACAATGCAAATCAGCCACAGACTGTACACAGCACAGTCAGTGATTTTCATACAGAGCGCTACGTGGCGTTACCAACATAAAAACCTAAACAGCCTACTTACAAAGATTAATATCTCCTGCAAGTCCTAGCTGGAATGAGTCACACACATTTCAGCAATATTCTGGCAGTGGTCTCAGGAGTGTTTTATAAGCAGGCTACTTGATAGACTGGTTGCATTTTCCTAGCATCCCACCAACGAATCGAAGTGTACCACCTGCTTTACCCCTTTTTCTTTCACAGCTCAATTTCATAATTATGCAAATAGTTAAACTAGATGATTAACGTACATTTGATAAACGAACTGCATTTATTAAAGGACGTCATCCAAACACCATGAGCTGAATTTAAAATTTTTATTAGCCACACCATTATTCAGGCGTATAGCCCGTCAATGGCATCTGATACAGAGGAACAAACAACTACATGTACATCAGTTACTACAACATGACAATTGTATACATAACAGAAGAAATATAAGTCTACTTGCGTTATGTGTACAGCTTGATGTGCATCTAGGAAGCATATATTAATCTGACATATATGAATGCATGTCAGATATGTATATGAATATGATCTTAGAAATAACAAAAGACATGTAATGTAGACTCTTTCACCTGTCAGGTGCATGTTTATACTATATGACAGGTATGTCAGATATGATCAAAAACTGTCAGTACCTAAGATTTGATAGTAGTAACATGACAACATGTGTACTGTGAGGTAGGACATATTTCATATCCTATTGTATTAACATACACAAGGCTGAAATTGGGTTCTAGGTATTCACATATTTGTTTGCTTTCTACACTGCCCAGACACATTAATGTGACCACTTGTCAAAATCCTGAATAACCTCCTGCAGAAAGACAGTCAGTGATGTTCTAGAAGTACCAAAAGAGACGTGGAGCCATGCCGATTCCAATGCTGTGACCACCTGCACTAGGTTTCTCAGCTAAGGATCCACAGATTCTCGACTGGGTTTAAATCCAGGAAGTATGGTAGCCAGATGTGTATGATAAACTCACACTGGTGCTTTTCAAACCAAGAGCATACACTGCAACTGCCTGACATGTTGCGTTGTCCTGCTGGTAGATGCCATCAAACTGAGGGTAAATAAAACTACATTTATGGGTGGACATGGTCCCCTAGTATAGAGGCATACTTGTTTGATCACCCAGTGAATGCCACGAAAACATTTCCCAAAACATAACTCCCCCTCCTCTGACCTGGATCCTTCCAAGGACTATTGCAGGATATTCGTTTTCAGACATTTCACTCTGTACACACCAACAGCCATCTGTCTGAAGGAGCATAAAACGTGGGTCATCCGGAAACTACATCTGTCACCACTCAGGGGACGTCCAGTTATGGTAATGGCATGCAAATTCCAGCCTTCAGAGCCAATGAACAGCTATCAGCATGGGTGCATGAACCAGGCACCTGCTACTGAGACCTATACATAACAACGTTCGCTGAATAGTCGTTGAGGAGACACTGTTGGTAGTACCTCAGTTCATCTATTTGGGTTTTTGCCTTCTCAACAGTTGCACATCTATTTGCCCATATGCGTCTCTGCAGCCATTGTTCACCCCTGTGATCTATGGCCTGTGGTTCAGCACAGTTACCTCGGCGCCAGCTTCGGACACTGCCATTTTACCATGAACAGAACTTGAACTGTGGCACCACACATTTTACCAACTTAGCGGTTTCAGTAATGCTTGCACCCTTGTCCCAAAACCCAATGATTATGCCCTTCAGCTGTCAGATTAATTGCTCCATTACTGCATTACGATAACAACTGCACTGTTTTCCATACACCCTGCCTGATATGCTTTATATGCCCTCCATTGCTAGTGATGCCACCGGCCATGTGTGAGTGGTTATGTACGTTGACAAATATCGATGTTGGTTTCATAAAAGGGACTGGACTGTGTAGATGCACATAAGCTGAACATCGTATAGTGTTTATAGCCGACGTGCATGTCATTGGTGTAGAGATAAATAATGTAAGAACATTTATGTTTCTGCTACTATGTATACAGCTGTCATGTTTTAGAAATAGATATATATGCGGCTGTTTGTTTTTCTTATCAGATGACGCTGACAATGGTTTATAATCTGAATACCAGTTTGCATAATAAACATTTTAAGTGCAGTGCATGGTGTTTAAAAATATGTCCTTTAAGATATGTTAAAGCTGTGGAGCACCAAGCGCTAAGGAATTGCATTTTTTTAGCATATAGTACTACATACGAAGTACATTCAAAAATGCAAGAGGAAAAACATAAATTCTGACTTTAGAAGAGTAATTTAGGTGTGAATTTGATTCCATATGCTAACTGTGCTAATTGTGCTAAGCGAACAATAGTGATGTGATAGCTAGACTTAATTTCACTGTAAGATCTCCTGGTTGTAATACACGAATTACGCTAAAAACATTTGAAGGTAAGCATTGTGTGATATCTTGTAGCACAACATCATTTGACTTCCCAATGTTGCGGAAGTATTCTACAGAAAAATCTGCAAAATTGGTTTTAATAATGACGACAGAAAAGCGTACCTTATGGAACGTATCAATAACATGACAAGCTATGTTGTATTAAAATGCGCTAGTGATTGACTTCTATGTTACTATTTAGTGGAAAATAAATTATGAAGTTCGATATAAGAAAACGAAAATTCAGGCCAAGTGCAGCCTATTGTCTCAGCTCCGGCGTATCGGGCAGATTGTCATTTATAAAATTTTAATATCTACGGATGCAGGTGCCGATAATGGACTTGAAGATGAGGATAAAAGCTATTGTACACGAGCGACTTTCTTTTCTCAATAGATTATTCGTGGTAAGTTAGTCTACTGCCGTGACCCTGACGTATCATTCCTGTTCTAAGTCTCGCCTGTTACGAGTGGTCGTTTTCGCTTAAAAAACTGTGTTGTGAGGGTTGTCTTACGGCCAGTTTACCACCTGAACGGTGAAAGTGAGGTTATGAGGAATCATCCTTTTTACAAAAAAAATCGAAATATAATAACAGAAAGTGGTCAGGAGCGATGATAATAGACCTTATTAATT
The DNA here is from genome assembly GCF_023864345.2 of Schistocerca serialis cubense. Taxonomy (NCBI): domain Eukaryota; kingdom Metazoa; phylum Arthropoda; class Insecta; order Orthoptera; family Acrididae; genus Schistocerca; species Schistocerca serialis. The sequence goes on from NC_064645.1 coordinate 340,408,220, forward strand.
ACCAAACCAAATTTCTAGCGGATTTTCTTGTCGTGTTATAAATCCTCCACACTGCTAAGAACTGAAAGAGGAAAAGTGTCATCCAAACATATCGAAACATCTACGTTTATCTTTCCGAGAATATATATGGTTACAAACACGTCAAACAACATTTGGAAAGCAATAAATAGCGCCTTTTTTAATTAAAAATTGGAATACATGGTATTCAGTCATGGATTGTTATGCATATCTAATAACTGCACTGTCGATGGACAGTTAAATTTTAATCTTCCTCCCTTCTTCCCTCACAATATTTTTTTGTACAGTTTTGTGAACCTCCTTTCGGATTTTTAGTTATTTCTCAGACAACTTAAGGCTAAACAGATAGTTCAGACAACACCAGTGAGAGTTTACAGCTGTACAAAGATTTTTTTCTCCAAACCTTTTACGACTACACGCAAAATGAAGGAAGGAGTCAATGATATGTGAATGAGAACAGTTACATACTTTACAACAAACATATTATCATTTGGTGAGAAAGATACAGTATTAACTAGGTGCTGCTACTTAGCACCATAAGATAATATGCTTGTCGTAAATATAAGTGGAGATCAAAAAGTTTCTGTTTGAGGGCGTTGCTGTAGAGCAACTCCGATGCGGATGTGTAAGCACTAACGTGTAAGTAATAGATTGGTGTGGCATTCGTGTGTACCTGACGTGTGTGCGACAAATGCGAAAATGTGAACTTTGGCGATGTTATTACCAAATCACCCGAACATGAACAACGTGATGTTATTATTTTCGTAGTGCCAAAGGACAAACGCCAGTAGACACCTTCGGAGAATGAACAACGTGTATGGGGCTGCACGTCCGTGTAAAACCACCATTGTGGAACTGTGCACCAAATTCTGTGCCGGTCGTGATTTGGCACAGGTCGCCGGTCGATCTGGGAGTCCAGCTACATCCAACTCAGGTGGGAGGCACTCAAGCCGAGTCTAGAGTATTAATCTCGCCCCATGCGATTCACAGCTTCGTTCCCTCAAAACGGTCTTGAAAGATCAACGATTCCTGCTGGACGAAGATGATCAACAGGCACTTGCGGCCTTCTTCACGCAGCAGGACGTGGTGTTTTAGGAAACGGTTATCTTCAGTCTGGTGAGGCGTTGGGATGATTGCCTCAACGCTCATGACGATTGTTCCTGATTGGCATACATATTTTGGGCTATACGGCCATCGAAAAGAAGCTTTTTGATCGCTTCTTATAGTATAACTCCAATCCACATTCCATTCATTCCTTTCTCCCTTCTGGCACCCCGTCCCACTTTTGCCTGTTCACCACATACACCACTTATTTTGTCTGTATACCGATGTAGTCTGTGCCATTACTCACATGTTTACTGTTTTGGTCTGTACTTTTAATATTTGTGTATAGGTAATGTAATATAAAGTACATTTGTCCATAACTTTTTTGTGTATTTCATTATGCTTGCGATTTTTCTATAGACATACAGTTGTAAAAGGGTCACATATCTTTGTGAAAAACCGAGCGAGGTGGCGCAGTGGTTAGCACACTGGACTCGCATTCGGGAGGACGACTGTCCAAAGCCGCGTCCGGCCACCCTGATTCAGGTTTCCGTGATTTCCCTAAATCTCTCCAGGTAAATGCCGGGATGGTTCCTTTAAAAGGACACGGTCGATACACGGTCGATTTCCCTCCCCATCCTTGACACAATCCGAGCATGTGCTCTGTGTCTAACGACCTCGATGTCGACGGGAGGTTAAACTTAATCTCCCTTCCTTTGCTTCATCTTTGTAAAAACAATCTTTGTATAGTTACAAACTCCCATTCTTGTTGTGAGGACTATCTGTTTAATCTTATTTAATCTTAAGTTGTGCGAGGACGGTTTGAAAGGCCGTAAGCCGGTTCACAGCTAACTACAAAAACATTATTGTGGAACATCAGTTCTGTGCACTTCAGTTTTAAACGTGTCTCTGTTCCTCCAAGAATCGACGGAATATTCCATAAGCGCCTTTTTACTTTATCGTTTGTTACTGTTATCTTCCTAAATGCCGAATAACGTAAAAATTATATTTCTCGTTAAACAGGACGGATTTATTCACTGTTGAAACAATTTCATTAAAAAGTTTATCTATCTATGTTCTTATTTGTTTATAATGTAGGCTGTTTCTTTGTCCAGATTTTGTAAAATGTAAATACCTAATTGCTTTCAGGTATTTCCTCTCTCTTTCACGAGAACACTAGCAGGAAAAATACCATACTCTCGTGAAATCTTTGAAGCGTGTCACGAAAGTTAAGCAAACAACAAAACCAGCAGAAAAATGCTCCTATCAGAGCACAAAAAAGTCAGACATGCTCATGTGTACTTAAAAGGCTCTGACTGAAAAGTGGGCTACCAGATGCCTCATTCTACCTTCCTCAGGACCTTTTTGGCGTGCACAATCCCACACGCTTCCCTGATTGTAACTCGCTCACACCCACTAGTCAGTCCATCACTGTAAGTCGATCACACTCATACACTCCGACTTGCCCACTCTCACTCACTCTTTCATCCGACTCGCTGTCATCATCTCTTTGTGTCTCTGTAACTGCCACTGCCTCCTGCCACACAGCCACAGTCTCCTCCGCTCTGTCCTACTATTACTGCCTCCTTCTCGCTCTCTCTTACTGCTACTACTCTGTTCATTCGATCCCATCGCTGATGTCTCTTTCACTATCTTTCTCTTCCTCGCTGTCATCGTCATAGACCGTCTCTCATTATTCCTGGCTCTCACCCACTTCCACTTTATCCTTCTCTTTATTCCTCTCCCATAGGCAGTGCTTGCTTCACTCTTCTCCTAGCACTGTTCTGTTATTGTCAATTAAATTCCACCGGCACTGTGTCCCTCCCTTTCTGCCATTGTCCCATTCGCTCTTTCTATACCAGAACCACAGTCTTCCAGTATTTATTACCGTTTCGTCTCTCTCCCACTGCCATTCTCTGCTCCTCTCCAAGCATAAAAAACACTAATATGTTCGCATGCCAAAACTTCTGGGCAAAATTTTAAAGGTGTTGAGGCAGGCAGTATGCGGCAGGCAGCTGGTACACCACTTTTCTGTCAGTTTTTCAAGTCTTGGACCGTTGAAACGTCCCCTTAGAAAAATTATACAAGACTGTACTTAAACTGACACACAATATTTTTTTAGCGCAACGCAATCCGACTTTCAATAATCCCTACAAGAAAGTGGCCCTGACTAAATTAACCTATACGTTTCACAAATCACTTACCTCATAAAAATCTTCGTTACTCAAACTACTGCAATACAGCGAGCGCCACTACTGCCAGCTAAATAAAAGATTCAAACTACTGAAGGCACTAACTACTGATAGGCATAGTTAGCAAATGAAAGATTTTGATAGAGAAAAAACAATGTATTTACTTTAATATTGTTCAAAAGTCATATTATATATATATCAGTTCATGACATGCAGTCTCACAAATTTACTGTCTCTGTCCAGATCATCCGCTCTCATAATTCCGCCATCTCTCTCCCCAAATCCACCACTGCTGGCGGCTCACCTCCAATTGTGCAACGCTACGTGCTGTTAACAGCCAACTGCTCAACACTACAATGGCAAATTCCAACAATGCCACCTAGCCACAGCCTGCACACAGCACAGCCAGTGATTTTCATACAGCGCGCTACATGGCGCTACCAACATAAAAACCTAAACAGCCTACTTACATAGCCCCCATGCTCCCCACAAAAAATTTTACATATTGTTTTGGGCAGTGGCCAATACAGATTTGAAAAAAAAATTTCATAATTAGAATAACAAAGAAATCAAATGCACACACTTATCGATACAATGTTGGTCAAAAGCTAAAATTTTCTCACAGTCCATAAAGACAGTCCTGATCGTTCATCACAGTAAAATAGCAGTGTTTTTTTTTTCTCAAAGTCTGAGCAGTAAAAGAAAATGCACATGGAAGTAGTGGATTTCCATGCAGTCTTGAAGAAGTAGTGTTGTCCTTCCAACAGAAAGACAGTGCTGACTCTTGACATGCAGACGGGTAATGGGCCACAACAGAGCAAACCCACTGCAGAGTCAGTCGAAGTTTTGAAGAATATTAACAGGTAGGTCGTCACAGAGCAGACCCACTGTAGTGCTGGTAGAGATTACGGTAGTGGTGGGCCACCAGAGGTGCAGACCCACTGCAGTCCTTGTAGAAATAATGGTATTGGAGGGCCATCAAAGATGCAGACCCACTGTAGTCCTTGTAGAAATAATGGTATTGGACCAGAGGTGCAGACCCACTGCAGTCCTTGTAGAAATAATGGTACTGGAGGGCCATCAAAGATGCAGTCCCACTGTAGTCCTTGTAGAAATGATGGTATTGGTGGGCCATTAAAGGTGCAGATCCACTGCAGCCCTTGTAGAAATAATGGTATTGGTGGGTCATCAAAGGTGCAGACCCACTGCAGTCCTTGTAGAGACGGCCAGCAGCCATCTGCTGCGACTGTGCAGGTGCACAATCACCATTGAAGAGTCTTGCGGAGAATATAGCAAGTCCATAAACCACCACTTGTGCACTCACAAAGTTTTTGGAACTGTCCTTAGAACCAGCAATGCTGAATTATTAACACACGTGCAAACACTAACAGTCCCAACTTCTCACATATTGTGCATTACTATGACCAACAGAAATATACGCAGTGAAAAGAATGCTTACAAGTTACTTAATTTGATGAACTGGTGTCAATTACAATTTTATAACATGAGAATACAATAACAAAGGTACAAAATACATCATTAAAGAATATAGCAATGCAGATAAATTTGTAGTAGTACAGGCTTTACAAAAGAATAGAAATAAACAGATACATCAGTGTTACATGAATTATGACATAAGTGAATATATAAAATAATGAGAATAGTTTTCGAAACATTAATTTCACACATGAGCATTGAAACAGAACAGAATTAATAATATCTAAACATCTTTACAAAGTAAATAACATATTATCAGAAAAATTCTACAATGTAACTCTCATCAGATAAACACATGAAGACAGCAAGAACACAAATACCCAAGGGTACACAAACACAACACAAGGAAAGGACGGGGTTTGTTTTACTGCAGTATTTTGCAAACAAAACTTTCTTTACTTCTCGGAGATCTCCCTTCATTCTTCATTATTTCCAATAAGTCCTATCTATACCTACTTTCTGTACTTTTTTCGTATAACTTCTCAATGCATTCCTTCCAATTCATCGCAACTCATTCTCTTATATAGTCTGCCCCCCTTTTAAGCTAACTTAAATCTACTGAGCTCAGGTATATACACTAAAGGACAAGGCAATGCAGCAGCACAAAACAATTAACACAAACAGCAATGACAAAAACATGGAAGTTGGCAAAGCAAACAGCAGTAAATGTAAATTACCAAACAAATGCAACATTACAACTAATATGAGCCAATGTGAAGCAAAAAGAAAAATAAATCAGTAGTAAAACTGGCTTCACAGAGTAATACAAAGTGAAATTTAGTAGCACTATGTCTGGCAAACAGCAGCAGCAAATGCAATAACTAATATCTAAACATGACAAAGCTCAAGCAGCAAGGGAAATGTCTTTTTGTGCTCCCTCGTTTTTTTTTTAAGTAGATCGTAAATTTTATTATTTACTGGATCTGTAGGCATAAAATATCTATATTAGTACATCTATAAAATTTTATTTTAACCAATGCTGCAGTGCAGCTAGAAACTAGATATTAAACAAAATAGGCAAAGCAAGGCGTGAAACGTCATCCACTAGCCATATGGCATTTCATAATGCAGTAAACAATCTTTCAACTACCAAGACAATAGATGTGAAATGTTTCTCATCATTTCATTCATTAAATATCATAAATTAAGAACTCTACAGTGTAATCATGTTTTCAAGTTTGAGCGTGTCATATTTGCGATGCTTTCTACAAAGGAATGTCAATAGCGAGGTTAATGGCCTCTTTTTTCTCCACCTGTGCCTCTGAAAGGCACATACTAATGGCTTTTTTCCAGGCGACTGTAACGCAGCTGGGTGCTTACAGTGACGTACCTTCCTTACTGAAATATTTATGACATCAGTTTCCGCTACAGTGACAGTTTGATACAAATAAAATTTCATAGGTCGAAATATTTGCGTTACGAATCTGTAGAAACAAAATCCTATATATACAACAGTGTCCAAAAAATTTTCAGTGGCATTGTGATACATTCACACACATACACACATTTCATAACTCTTAAAGTACGATTCTTGGTTTCCAACAACCTTTTTCACAAACCAGAGTCCCTAACCACTACTCATTATTCCTTACGTTATTACACATATACATATTCGTCGACACTTCTTCAATATTTCATCATAATAAATACGTAGCATAATCAAATTCCTCATACAGCATCAGCTTATTGATCATAAACATACCTCAACAGCATAATACACTTTCTCATCATAATAATAACATCATAAAAACTCAGCCAAATCTCAAAAACGTCATACCTTTCTGCAATAATTTCAAAACCTAAAAAAATTCTCTGCTCATTTCAATAGTGTCATCTACCTCAATCGTACTTAAAAAATCGTGATCCCATACCAAATATATCATTCAAAGCTCTCATAATATCACAATGGTTCCAAAAAAATATGAACAGTTCACAAAGTACAGACAAAATACAATTTCGTAAGTGTGCAGTTATCCAACCCAGTGTAATTGTGAAAACATGTGTCACTGATGTAGTAAAATAAATGTTTGTCTCTCTCAGTTAAATGATCAGAGAGCTGTGTAATTTATGTGTTAGAGAAATATGGTACTGATGTGTAAAGTTGTGTAAGCAAATACCATATTAGCTAGGGCTCCTTGTGCTTGCCAAACACATGATACACAAAGTAAGCGTGTACCCTCCTGAGGATTAATGTAATTATACCCTCAGGTGTTACAGATTACAGCAATGGAATGAAATGTATCACGGAAAACTTTCTTTGTAATTCAAAAATCTTGAAAAATAAATGGTTTAAGTACAAAATTAATCACTCAAATGCGTGTCCTGTAGCGCTAAATATGCGTCTTGCTGTAAGATAATTCTGTGGAAGTGTCGTAGTTATGGTCCTCTGTAAGCAAAGTTCTGCTGAAGTCAATGTACTTACCTCATCATAAACGAAAGTGAAATGCTTTGCGCATATATATCGTAGTTATTACGTACCTTACCATGATCAAGAAAGTACTATAATGTGATGCATTGTTGTGCTCCGTAAAAGGCTGTCTCATTGTAGCTATACCACAAAAGTTACTACTAAAACATGTTTTACTTTCCAGAATAATACAGAAAAACTGTGCAGATATAAATCAGATACACCGTAAAAGCAACAATGTAAATTGTGTCACATATTAATAGCGTCATAATATAATCGTGTAGCTATCAAAGAAACCAAATGCTAAGTCATCTTTAATCTCACCGAATGTACTTCAAATAAAGAGTATCTTTTCAAGTAAACCAAAATGTTGCATTGAAATCTCATTAGCAGTATAAGGTCTATGTATGTAAGCCTGATAGTCGTTACGTAATCGTGCAACTTGTTGCAAGAATGTACAACACTGTGTCGTCTGTTCACTATAACAATGCATTCGTAATTACTGTCTAAATAAGTTGCCCAGGTTTTTGACTGGATATTTAACTTCAGACATTGTTGCATGGTAACAGTTTCTTAAGTCTGACAAAGCATACTAGAAATGTGAAGTGAAAAGTTTTATGGCAAAGACAAAGTTAAAAAGCAGATTATCTTTCAACACACGGTTTTACGAGGGTTATTTTTTAAATAAGGGCCGTTCGCGCGTATAATCCCGTAGTTCGCGCGGACGCCGCAACAAGCCACCGCGCCACTTGCCGGCATGCTTCCCGTTCACACCGATACAAGTTGCAGCTCTGTAGCTGACGTGTACGCATCGCTGTGCTACTTTATAATGTTTATGATTAATGAATCGCCCGCCGTGTGTGAGATACTGTCAGTGATACGTTTTTTGACCGCGAGAAGCCTATCAGCTGCAGAAATTCATCGTCAGTTAACAGGAGTTTATGGCTTGAATGCAATGACTGAAGGTAAAGTGCGTCAATGGCTTAGAGAGTTTAAAAATGGCCGTCAAAACGTCCATGACGAAGAACGCTCAGGCCGGCCCCGTGTGATCACTGATGATTTGGTGGCTGCAGTCGAAACAAAGATTCGTGAGGACAGAAGATTCACAATTTCCACTCTTTCTTTGGAATTTCCACAAGTTTCAAGATCAGTTTTGTACAAAACTGTGTCTGAAAACCTAAACTTTAAGAAACTGTGTTCTCGGTGGGTACCCAGACTCCTCACAGAGGACCACAAAAGGAAGAGGTTTGCCACTTCATTGGACTTTTTGATCCGTTACGAGGAAGAAGGGGATGACATGTTGAGTCAAATTGTCACTGGAGATGAAACATGGGTATCCCATATTACTTCCGAAAGCAAGCGACAATCGATGGAATGGCAACACACAACCTCACCCGTCAAGGTCAAAGCCAGACGCTGTCAAAGTGCAAGATTATGGCAACTGTGTTCTGGGACCGGCGCGGTGTTTTGCTAGTGGACTTTATGCCACTAGGAACGACAATCAACTCAGATGCCTACTGTGCAACTTTAAAGAAGCTCCGCATAGCAATTCAAAACAAAAGGCGCGGCATGCTGACAAAAGGAGTTTTGCTCCTGCACGATAACGCTAGGCCTGACACATCTCAAAAGACTCGGGATTTGATTGATTCTTTTGGCTGGGAAGTTTTGGACCATGCACCATACAGCCCCAACCTTGCTACTAGCGATTTTCACCTTTTCCGGTACCTGAAACACCATCTTGGCGGGCAGCGCATCAATGACGACGATGAAGTGAAAGCGGCCGTGAACTCTTGGCTGTCGGAGCAGGCGGCCGAATTCTTTGAAGAGGGAATTAAAAACTTTATTGTACGGTATGACAAGTGCTTAAATAAACAAGGCAACTATGTAGAAAAACAGGTAAAAGTGTGTAGAATCAGAATATAAAAGTTTTTTTACAAAAGTATTTGTATCTTTTTTTTAAAATTAAAACGGCCCTTACTTAAAAAACAACCCTCGTACATGTGAAATGTGGTGTAAACCTTTACTCTTCCTAGTACGCAGAGTTTCAACTTCAACGCAATTATCATGTGGTATACATTGGATTCTGTAAGGTCCACTGTAAAGTAGAAAGAATTTGTGACTCAGGTGTTTCTTCTTATGTGACAATGAATGAGCTTTAATGAGAACTTTCTGACCAATATATAATTTCTTTGCAATTGCTTTACCGTGTAGTTTTCTCCTTTTGTCTGCTGCAGATTTTATATTTTTTAATAGCCAAATCAATTATGTCTTTGTGTCGAAGTTTACGTGTATTCGGGAAAGGTACAAGCTCTCTGATTCTGTTCGGTGGTTCTTCATTCTTCAGTACAAGAGTAGGTGGTAAAGCAGTGGAGTCATGAGGCATTTCATTCAGCACATTTTGAAATAAGTGTCAATATGTCCCAATGCTGATGCTTTCTGTGACAATAAAGTCTGCAAAGCTTATTGATTTCTTTCATAATCCGTTCAGACGGGTTACAATGTGGTGAGTACAATGAAATAAAAACAGGTTTGATTTTATGGTTCCGAAGCATGCGTGACCAAACAGCAGATCTGAATTGCGGTCCGTTATCTGAAACGACTTTACTAACGTGTCCAACTTCACGTAAGAAATTTTTAACAAAGGCGTTGGATACAGACTGTCCAGTGGCTTTACATAACGGAGTGAAAGAAACAAATTTTGAATTAAGTTCAACAGCGACCAGAACGTACGAAAATCCATTCGATGTTCTGACAAGGGGTCCCAAGAGATCAACAGCAGCAAATTCTTTTAATTTAGAAGGAATTATAGGAAACAACGGAGCACGATGTGAGATAGTAGATGGTTTCGCCTTTTGACAAAGTTTACAAATAGACAAGACTCTTCGAATTCTCCTTTCCATGTTGTTAAAATAACAAGTCGTCCGAAGAATATGATAACATTTTCGTGGACCAAAATGTGCGTAGCTGAAATGAATGTACCAAATGAGCTTATTAACAAAATCATCTGGAATGCAAAGTACCCATAGCTTGTCATCAACAGTGCAGCGTTTGAACAGTATGTTGTTTCTAACCAGATAATAATGCCGAATCTGAGTGTGTGTCTTTTCATGCCATTCACTTTTGATGTCTTTCCAAATCGGATCTTTATCTTGTTCATGAACAATGTCCTTTAAAGATGTGGTGATGAAGTTGTCAAAGGCGACTTTCTGAATGTCTTCTGTGTTACTTTCCTCAAGCCCAGCCGGTGGGCGTGACAGTGCGTCCGCAACAACGTTCTTCTTGCCGGGAATGTAGACTATTGTGAAGTGGAATTCTTGCAGAAACAATGCCCAACGTTTTAACCTGTCATGATTTAATTTTGAAGACATAAGAAATTGTAATGCACGATGATCACTGTATACTTTTACGTGCTAACCAGAAAGAAACAAAAGGAATTTGTTAAATGCCCAAACGATAGCTAAGGCTTCTAATTCAGTAACGGAATAATTTTTTTCAGATTTTGTTAGCACTCGGCTAGCAAAAGCAATGGTTTTCTGAACAGTGGCGTCATTTTCTGTGGCTTCTTGAAATAAATGGGCACCAAGACCAACTTTAGAAGAATCCGTGCTAAGGCAGAAACCTTGTGACAGATCTGGATGAGCTAGTATTGGCGCGTTAAGTAGCGATTCTTTCAAAGAATTGAATTCCAACTGTGCTTGTTCGTCCCAGTTCCAAATAGTATTTTTCCAGTGAGAGAACAAAGTTTTGGTGTAACTAGAATTTGCATATTCAGAAAACGACGGTAAAAATTTACGAGACCTAGAAAAATGCGGACTTGTTTTTTTTGTGGATGGAACTGGAATGGCTCTGATTGCTTCTAACTTTTCAGGATCTGGCTGAATGCCTTCAGAAGAAATAATATGTCCCAAAAACTTCACCTTTGTCCTACCGAATTCAGACTTTTCCAAGTTAACTGTAATTCCAGATTCTGCAAAAGTATGTAACACGCTGTTGAGGATGCGATTATGTTGTTCCCATGAGGCTTCTGCTATCAGAATATCGTCCACATATAAGGTGATGTGACGTTTTAAGAACTCAGGTAATATGGAATTTAGCCCGTGAATGAATGCTGCCGAAGAAATGTTCAAACCAAAAGGAAGTTTCCGAAACTGATAACAAACGCCGAAACAAAGGAAAGCTGTATATTTTCTACATTCTGGATGAAGTTCGATGTGATAAAAGTTGGATCTGAGATCAATAGAAGACAACACTTTTACACCATTAAAATTTTGAAGAAGTTATTCCAACGTTTGCGGCCTGTCTGTTTCAGGAATGATGATAGTATTGATTTGTCTCGAATCTAAGACAAGCCTGATCGATCAATTTTTCTTCTCAACAACATGTAATGGATTGTTGTATGAGCTTACTGCAGGCTCAATAATGCCGTTGTCAAGCATAGATTGTATTTCTGTTCTAACACGGTCCCTATAATGTGCCGGAATTACGTATGGTCTAACACAAAATTTAGTATGCTCACGAACACGAAATTGGTGTTGAAATCCCTTGATTGTTCCTGTTTTGTGAGTAAAAACTGTGGAATGTGCTTGTAAAATCTCAAAAAGGTTTTGCCTATCAGTGTCATTACAATTCTCAATTGTTTGAATTCTATTCTGAATTAACTCATTAGTATCAAATGCGTCGTCGGTATCATCCCTGTCTAACAGGAGGTAAAGCCGATTAATTTCTTCGTCATGGTTTGAGAGTCAATCTTCAAATTTCAAAGCTATTTACTTACCTTCTTTCTCTAAACTTATTTCAGCATCGTGAAAGTTTAAGATTGCTTGTATTCATTAAAAAAGTCTACTCCCAATATAATTTCCGTCGACAATAATGGAACAATAAGAAAGTTCATAGAGAAGCTGTGGCTTTGACAAAAGAATTCTAAGTTGGTTTGTTGGCGTACATCTACACTTTTTCCAAAGATTGCACCTTGTAATTTAATCTTACGTAACGGAAATGTGGGGCAATCGTTCGATTTGTTGCATTTGCTAAGGACTGTTTCACTAATTACTGAAATGGGGCTGCCAGAGTCAAGTACTGCCGTAAATTTTACGTCATTTACTGTAATGTGAATCACAGGATATGCAATATTGTTATGTTTCCATCGTGTTCCTGGAGTAAGATGTCCCTAACGTCTTCCATTTTTACATAATTACTAGCTACGGCAGCTGCATCGTCAGTTTCATAAGTACGTTTTGTGGCTGCCAGCGGTATGAGTCCTTGCCTATTGTCTCTTTGATGGCGCGCGTCGTTATTGGGATTTGGAGACCTAACTTCTATAAATTCACCTTGTCGAGAGGACCCTGCCCTGTTGGAATCCCGCCAGTTCTGATGCAATTCAGGTCTGTCGTTACGATCATATCATCTGTCGTCACGTCGGTACATTCCGTAGTTTCTTTCTTGTCGGTCACATGGTGGAGAATTTCTCCCAGAATCGTAACTAAGCGCTGGACCGTTGCGTCTAAAGTTATTCTGTCTCCCTTGATAATAATTATTTTGGTTCCCATATTGTCTGTTTCTCTGATTGTCTCTTTGATAGTCACTACCACGGAGAGGTGATCTTTCCCTGTAATTATTACTACTCTGCCAACGGTTGTCATACAGGTGGTGTCTGTTTTGGTCACGATTTGTGATGTGAGAATAGCCTTGTCGTGTCCAGTTATTATTTCTTTCATCGCGGAATTGCGACGGATGTGACTTGTAATTGTTGTGTTCCTGTTTTCGCGTTCCGCGACTGTCAGTGTCTATTTCTAATTCTTGTAAGAGTCCCTGAAAAGCTTCAATGTCGTCTTTGCAACGTCCTGCCAAAATAATATGTCGCAAATGTTCAGTTAATTTCATTAAGCAAATGCGGATGAGTTCTGAGGGGCTGTATGGGTTTGACAGGTACTGATTCTTGTGCAAAATGTCTTCAAAATATTTCACAAGACTGGAAAATTCAGATTGTTCGAAATGTTTCATCATTATGGTGCTATGTTTTACTCTTTCTTGTGTAGCTTGAGACCAATATGCTGAGAGGAAGGCATGATAAAATTCTTCTTCACTGTGGCAATCGTGAATGACCGATCGCATTCTTACAGCTGGTTCATTCTCTAAATAGCCACACATAAATTCTAATCTGTGCTCTAATGACCAGTTGGGAGGAAAACAATGAGAGAATTGATGGAGCCATGCTTGTGGATGAATGTCGTTGCCAGAATTCTTAAATGTTTTGAATTTACGTGTAGTAATAAACAGCTTATAGTCAAAATCATCATGTCGGCGAGTCGCATATCGGTCATTGTTACTTCGTTTCGGCGGTTCCATCTCAAAATTCGGTGTACCTTGCCAATTTCTTTCATAATTCCCGAAGTACCCCGTGTTATTATTTTGTGGCTGTTCCGTATTTCTATGTCCCTCTTCCCGTATTGGAGCGCGAGTGTCCTCTGAAATACGTAATTCTTGTATTACCTGCGTCAGCTGATCTTGTACTTCCTAGATTTCTCTTTGGTGTTGCGTATTAATTTGATTCTGATTTTGTTTGAATTTCCTAATTTGTTCGCACTCTTCTGTGTCATTAAAGACTACCGGTTTTGTGTCCTTCAGATTATCATCTACCTTCGTAGATAAATTATTTAGCTGATCCGAAAGTTCAACTACTTTCTCTGATAATGAACTAATGTGTCTTTGTGAACCAATATTCAGAGTATCTACTGTGTCCTTTAAGTTTTCCTGAGTTTTTGCAAGTTGTGTAACCGAATCGGTAGATGCAACTGAGTCAATTTTAGCTTGCAAGGTGTCGTGATTTTCATGAACTATAGTTTGCAGTTCCTTTATGGCTACTTCGTGATTCTGTAATGCATTTTCATGACGCGAAAAAATAGGTTGGAAATGCTCACAAATTTGTGTTTTTACGTCATTACAGACTTTTTGACATTTCGGTTCGATTTTATGTAACTCAGTAGTTAAATCTTCACGTGTTTGTTCAAGTGTGGTGTCTAACTTTTGAAGATTTTGTTCCATTGCGTCTGACTGTTGCTGTGTTTGTCTCTGGTGTTGTTCCATTGTGTCTAACTTTTGAAGATTTTTTCCATTGTGTCTAACTTTTGAAGATTGTGTCCCATTTGTTTCTGATTTTGTTCAAGCGTTGTGTTTAACTTTTGTAGCCTTTGTCCCATTTGTTGCATTAACTGTAATAACAATGCACTGGTGTCTGAAACATGTTCCTCAGCGCTTTTCGGCAGTGAAGTTGCACCGGCAACATTCACATTTTGACAAGCAGAAAATGTGTCTTGACCTATTTGAGAAAGCGGTGAGGACCCAAAACCTGAATCTGCAGTTTTTGCAAGATTGTGTCCTGTCATTCCCGATTCCTGAGGCGGGCTGTTGCCGACCGATCGATCGATAATGCTTCCCTGTTCACTAATTGTTTCACTGTCTACACCGTTGTTTGTCGCCCGCTCCATTTCCCTATGCACAATTACCAAATTACTATTTCGAATGTCTGTTAATTCATTACACAGTGGTGCCGATAAGCTACGCTCGTCATCACTATTATTTCTCAGTTTACTTTGGAGCCTAGTGTTAAGTTTTTCACACGCCATTATTGTCACAATATTTCACACGATAACACAGAAAAGCACAATTTGAAGAGCAAAAATAATAGAACACATTAACATAGCACTGAAAATAATATCTAGTTAATTGCAAGCGCAGCTGCGAAATACTTCGTGCAAATCTACATGCATGCCACAACTGTTTTGCTGTACAACAATGAAAGACTGCAACTACAAAGGAGATTGTCTCTACAATTACGCGCTAGCAATAAACAAAAGCTACACTAATTACACAAACTACAAGACAAAATCAGAAGATTCCAGTGAGGTATCTTCGGCTAAGGGTCGACATATGAAACGTCCCCTGAGAAAAATTATACAAGACTGTGCTTAAACTGACACACAATATTTTTTTTAGCGCAACGCAATCTGACTTTCAATAATCCCTACAAGAAAGTGGCCCTGACTAAATTAACCTATACGTTTCACAAATCACTTACCTCATAAAAATCTTCGTTACTCAAACTACTGCAATACAGCGAGCGCCACTACTGCCAGCTAAATAAAAGATTCAAACTACTGAAGGCACTAACTACTGATAGGCATAGTTAGCAAATGAAAGATTTTGATAGAGAAAAAACAATGTATTTACCTTAATAATGATCAAAAGTTATATTATATATATCAGTTCATGACATGCAGTCTTACAAATTTACTGTCTCTGTCCAGATCATCCGCTCTCATAATTCCGCCATCTCTCTCCACACATCCACCACTGCTGGCGGCTCACCTCCAACTGTGCAACGCTACGTGCTGTTAACAGCCAACTGCTCAACACTACAATGGCAAATTCCAACAATGCCACCCAGCCACAGACTGCACACAGCACAGCCAGTGATTTTCATATAACGCGCTACATGGCGTTACCAACATAAAAACCTAAACAGCCTACTTACACCGTATTCGCCTTTTTTGTGCTCAGGTAGGAGAATTTTTCCGGTGGTTTCCTTCTTTCCCCTGCCACAGTAGCGCATATGAAGAGATCTTTTGGCTCAGTATAATTTTAATCGTTTACTTATGTGAAAGTGAAGTAACGTAAAACTAATTTTACATCTCAGACCGGATTTTAGGTGCAGAAAAATTTTGCACTTGCTTCAATGCTACAACTACTACTTTCAAGATCTCTTCTGATGATAACTGAGACACTACAGCATATTTCTCCGTGCTACGTCACTTCATAAACTGCATTCACCCCTCAAGTCGGATTTTACGTGCATGGTTTATGTGTAGCAGCAGGGTAACTTTTATATCGGAAACGGATAAAGATATTGTAACGTATTACTATCTTTACGACGTTTCTCATCGAGCCATATACGTTATCTCGCATTTCTAGCTGCTTCTCTCACACAGATAATGATAAAAATTAAGAAATTCGGAGTCGCCACCAGACCAAGCCCTTCTTAACCATTTAGAAAAGAACTGAGCTGGAAAATTACACTCCTGGAAATTGAAATAAGAACACTGTGAATTCATTGTCCCAGGAAGGGGAAACTTTATTGACACATTCCTGGGGTCAGATACATCACATGATCACACTGACAGAACCACAGGCACATAGACACAGGCAACAGAGCATGCACAATGTCGGCACTAGTACAGTGTATATCCACCTTTCGCAGCAATGCAGGTTGCTATTCTCCCATGGAGACGATCGTAGAGATGCTGGATGTAGTCCTGTGGAACGGCTTGCCATGCCATTTCCACCTGGCGCCTCAGTTGGACCAGCGTTCGTGCTGGACGTGCAGACCACGTGAGACGACGCTTCATCCAGTCCCAAACATGCTCAATGGGGGACAGATCCGGAGATCTTGCTGGCCAGGGTAGTTGACTTACACCTTCTAGAGCACGTTGGGTGGCACGGGATGCATGCGGACGTGCATTGTCCTGTTGGAACAGCAAGTTCCCTTGCCGGTCTAAGAATGGTAGAACGATGGGTTCGATGACGGTTTGGATGTACCGTGCACTATTCAGTGTCCCCTCGACGATCACCAGTGGTGTACGGTCAGTGTAGGAGATCGCTCCCCACACCATGATGCCGGGTGTTGGCCCTGTGTGCCTCGGTCGTATGCAGTCCTGATTGTGGCGCTCACCTGCACGGCGCCAAACACGCATACGACCATCATTGGCACCAAGGAAGAAGCGACTCTCATCGCTGAAGACGACACGTCTCCATTCGTCCCTCCATTCACGCCTGTCGCGACACCACTGGAGGCGGGCTGCACGATGTTGGGGCGTGAGCGGAAGACGGCCTAACGGTGTGCGGGACCGTAGCCCAGCTTCATGGAGACGGTTGCGAATGGTCCTCGCCGATACCCCAGGAGCAACAGTGTCCCTAATTTGCTGGGAAGTGGCGGTGCGGTCCTCTACGGCACTGCGTAGGATCCTACGGTCTTGGCGTGCATCCGTGCGTCGCTGCGGCCCGGTCCCAGGTCGACGGGCACGTGCACCTTCCGCCGACCACTGGCGACAACATCGATGTACTGTGGAGACCTCACGCCCCACGTGTTGAGCAATTCGGCGGTACGTCCACCCGGCCTCCCGCATGCCCACTATACGCCCTCGCTCAAAGTCCGTCAACTGCACATACGGTTCACGTCCAAGCTGTCGCGGCATGCTACCAGTGTTAAAGACTGCGATGGAGCTCCGTATACCACGGCAAACTGGCTGACACTGACGGCGGCGATGCACAAATGCTGCGCAGCTAGCGCCATTCGACGGCCAACACCGCGGTTCCTGGTGTGTCCGCTGTGCCGTGCGTGTGATCATTGCTTGTACAGCCCTCTCGCAGTGTCCGGAGCAAGTATGGTGGGTCTGACACACCGGTGTCAATGTGTTCTTTTTTCCATTTCCAGGAGTGTATTAGTTTAATTACTTTAATAATTTAATTACAAGTATGCAAATTTCTTTAAGTGGCCAGATAAATAGCACTCCATGTCGTACATAAAGCAACTTGATTAATTCAGGATTGGAAATCTGAGTAAGTGGGTAAGATCAACACCACAGAATTTATCTTTCACGTAGATTATTTATTGTATCTAAGTATTTGGTTGCATATCCTAACTACACATAACTGGTGCCTGCCTAGAAATATTAAAGTAAGAATTACGTGAGAATTCAACAGAGCACAATTTAACTACAGCAAGAAGAAACACATAAAACGGGGGTGGGAGACAATGATACTATCATCTCCTTTGCATTCATGCCATAAAAATATCTCAGTGAGATTCGCATTACGATTCTACACATGCACTATTCTGGACAGAGGTTTAACGATTCCCCGAGGCTGTGCGATAATTATTCAACAAACTAATTGCGTCTGCTGCTTGCAAACTGCCGAACTAGAGCACGTGGTGGATTCCGAATCAAACTGTTGTGCTGCTTTGTAGAAAGCACATGAAAGAACAGATATTCTTGCAGAAATTATAACTCATTAAACAAGCAAACTGTTAAAATAAAGCCGGCCGGGGCAGCCGAGCGGTTCTAGGCGCTACAGTCTGGAACCGCGCGACCGCTACGGTCGCAGGTTCGAATCATGCCTCGGGCATGGATGTTTGCGATGTCCTTAGGTTAGTTAGGTTTAAGTAGTTCTAAGTTCTAGGGCACTGATGACCTTAGAAGTTAAGTCCCATAGTGCTCAGAGCCATTTGAACCATTTTTGTTAAAATAAATCCTACTGCGGTGGCGTGGTGGACCAGAAGGGTCATTGCTTACCGACCACGTGGCACAAAATCGACGCACAAAGACAAAAGCAACTTCCACAAAATATAAGATTATAAATCATTAAAAATCATACTCGCTTCGACACAGTATTACACTCACTTATGGTTGAAGTGATGATAACCAGCTTTTCCTAATCAGATTTACCGTTTGAAATTCTACTTCATCGTTGTTCAAATGAACAAAGTAACTTCCACACTTTTAACTCAAACTCCCAAAAATCGCCTATTTAAAGCAATCTAATTATGGCACATTCGGAAAAATAACTTGCCTCATACGCTTCTGTTAAGCTGAAGTTCTTGAGTATTTCAACAGTTAAACATAACGAAGTCCTAACTCAACCTGTTTCCTATCAACCGAAACCCCCCTTAAGAGCTACGATCCGTACTCACGAAGCTTTCACCGAAGAGTGCCCCTTTCTCTTTCAAGATTACCTAGCTCGCCACGCAGCGGAAGCTACCGGAGGGGTAGCCCTCCGTCACCAATCTCACTCACAAAAAGAGCCTTCGACTAAGATGGATAAACATCTCTATTCAGGTATTGGAAACCTAAGTTGGTCAT
This sequence comes from Schistocerca serialis cubense, assembly GCF_023864345.2. Lineage (NCBI taxonomy): Eukaryota > Metazoa > Arthropoda > Insecta > Orthoptera > Acrididae > Schistocerca > Schistocerca serialis. The sequence continues at coordinate 340,427,290 of NC_064645.1, forward strand.
CCTGTGCTCTCCTTCGAACGAGAAGCAACATCGTCTGCTCCCAGCAGACGATGACCAACCCAGCGTTTCCCACAAAACAAAACCGAAACCTCACATTAAAACATACATATAATGTTCAACAGGCCTTATTTGAGCGCTCAGTCTTTCTGGAAGAGTTCATGAACTGAGCTAAAATCAAGTAGTAAAGTGAATAAGTTGTACCGAATTCGACAAGCGTCTTATGAAACGACTTCACAGAGACGTTTCAATATCAAGAATTTTTCATTGTTGTTCGAGATTAGTATCTTAACGAATATACCGTAAAAATTACAGCTATTTTGGAATCCGCGACTCGGTTTTGGTACCCAAAAACCACGTGTTTGGAGTGTTACTCGATAACGGATCAAGAGTTTTGAAAACGGGGAGATGGTACTTCCAGATAAATCACTAGAGATTAGACCGTTAAAATGGTACATCCATAAACCCCTTACATCTAATGTAAAAGAATTAGCCGATTTGTTCCATTTGCCTAAGCTAGAGGATATTATAAATTGACGCTGTACTGTAGCATAGTTACAGTAACTCGGTACATCTATTGGGTGTACAAATCATTCCTAGCCCAAGGACTATTCATAACAGTTGACCACCTGAAAAAAAAATATTCGTACATGGCGTTTTGGAACATATTTGGTAGTGCATGCTGTCGCTTGCGTACCGATGAAGACTGAGAAGTCACAAGAACGCAATTTATGTATAGAGTAATACCGTCCTTTGCGACTATAACAACAGTCTTAAGACCAAACGCATTTAGTTTTATTTTAAATCATCTTCAGTGGTCACTATAACAACAAGACTTTTCTTACAAAACTGTTTGCTAGGTCATGAACAAAAACCTCGAACTTTCGATGACGATCTCCGCCATCGTCGTCAGGAGTTCACTGACTGCTCGGGCTGCTACGGTTTCTCGATTACATAGGCTTGATGACATCATCAGCAACCAATCAGATAGACCCAAAGTGGGCCTATCTGAGAACGTTTTATTCATGTATGCCGTCGCGAAAGACTCCGAGGGCACAGGTCATGAACAATTAACTTACTATTATAAGCAGTAGTCAATTATTATCGTTACTCATTTCTTTTGTTCCTTATTCACGTATGTGTAGAAGAAAGTTAAGAATGATGTGAGAAACACAAAAAGCATGAGTAATGATTATAATTTAATATTTTTCATAGTATTAAACAAAAGCATGAGAAATGTTCATGATCCTAGCAGAGAAATTTGTAATAAAAGCCATATTGTTACAGTGACCACAGAAGATGCTTTAAAGTAAAGCGAAAGGCTTTTGGTCTTAAATAATCTCCTATTATAGCCACAAAAGATGGTATTAACCTACATAAGGTGTCTCTGCTAAGGGTCTTCACGAGCATTTTCTCTGGTATTTCGGCAGATATTTGCAATTTCGTTTTTGTGTTGAGTACCTGTAGTACGCCCAAAGAAATATTGTCCACCATGTCTTTCATGCGGCGCCCATTGTCAACGGAAAGTGCGAGTTTGTTTCCCGAGACATACAAAATTATTTTTAAAGCGGAATTTTTACGTGCGCATTCGACGAAGCGGTCCCAGGTTAGCCTAGTGCGATATTCGTTGTATCGATATGTATTAGCAGAGATAGCAAAACCAGAAGAATAACCGATACTTCAGCACCGACTGAGCAGCGCTTTTGTATGACGGTAGCAGGGCAGCGCTACTCATCCGCTGCTGGAATATCGATTATCCTCCGAATTTTGCTATGCTTGCCAAAACTTATCACTAAATTGAATATCGCACTAGATTAATGTGGAAGCACTTTATCGAATGGCTGCGTAAAGTTGCGGTTTAAAAATAATTTTGTCCGCACTGGGAAACAAACCAACACTTTCCGCTGACACTGGGCGGCGCATGAAAGATGTGATGATCTCTGTTTGTTTGGACTGAGGCCAGCTAGACAATGCAAACACGAAATGGCAAATACCTGCCGAAATACCAGAGAAAGTGCGCCTGACGAGTCTACGAGTGATACCATATACATAACTAGTATAACTGCGACTGGGTCCTAAAAGAAACAAGTCGTTGTTGTTGTTGTGGTCTTCAGTCCTGAGACTGGTTTGATGCAGCTCTCCATACTACTCTGTCCTGTGCAAGCTTCTTCATCTCCCAGTACGTAATGCAGCCTACATCCTTCTGAATCTGCTTAGTGTATTCATCTCTTGGTCTCCCTCTACGATTTTTACCCTCCACGCTGCCCTCCAATACTAAATTGGTGATCCCTTGATGCCTCAGAACATGTCCTACCAACCGATCCCTTCTTCTGGTCAAGTTGTGCCACAAACTTCTCTTCTCCCCAATCCTATTCAATACTTACTCATTAGTTATGTGATCTACCCATCTAATCTTCAGCATTCTTCTGTAGCACCACATTTCGAAAGCTTCTATTCTCTTCTTGTCTAAACTATTTATCGTCCATATTTCTACAAATACTTTCAGAAATGACTTCCTGACACTTAAATCTATATTCGATGTTAACAAATCTCTCTTCTTCAGAAACGCTTTCCTTGCTATTGCCAGTCTACATTTTATATCTTCTCTACTTCGACCATCATCAGTTATTTTGGTCCGCAAATAGCAAAACTCCTCTACTACTTTAAGTGTCTCATTTCCTAATCTAATTCCTTCAGCATCGCCCGATTTAATTCGACTACATACCATTATCCACGTTTTGCTTCTGTTGATGTTCATCTTATATCCTCCTTTCAAGACACTATCCATTCCGTTCAACTGCTCTTCCATCTCCTTTGCTGTCTCTGACAGAATTACAATGTCATCGGCGAACCTCAAGGTTTTTATTTCTTCTCCATGGATTTTAATACCTACTCCGAATTTTTCTTTTGTTTCCTTCACTGCTTGCTCAATATAAAGATTGAATAACATCGAGAATAGGCTACAACCCTGTCTCACTCCCTTCCCAACCACTGCTTCCCTTTCATATTTCTCGACTCTTATAACTGCCTTCTGGTTTCTGTACAAATTGTAAATAGCCTTTCGCTCCCTGAAGAAACACATCAACATGTACAAAAACACAAAATCCTTTAGTATAATAGGAGTAAGCTAGACGAGGATAGCTTAACTTCCGATGTTAGGACTCCACACTCTGCACAATCAGCTGACCAACGACGCCACTGTCGCATTCGCGACTTACTGATTTACAGGCAAGTATGTGATAGGTACCCACAAGGAGTAGCCGATTTTGATCAGAAAGTCGCTCGAGTCAAACGCGTGTAAGGGACTTGCGCATGCCGTTCGGATTCGAATAGTATTTTATCGGCACGACCCCGGTTGAAGGGTTGCCAAATTTCTGCGGCCTTGTAGGTGCTAGCCGGCAACTTCCTCGTGCCCGCGGCAGGGAGGAGAGTGGTGGGTGTGTGGTGGTGGGGAGAGGGAAGATGAGGTCGGCTGCCGGCTGCGGCGTTTGACAGACAATGGCCGGGACCCGCTTACCTGCACCGTTAGCCCAGGACCGGTCCCAAGGAACGGCTCTTATCCACCCACCGCTCAGACCCGTCACCTGCGCGACATCTTCTTAGCGCAGAGCCCTCTCTTCACGATTTCGTGTGAAGTTTTAGAAGGCCTCCACAAGGTCAGCATTAATTTTACTGAGCACACTAATTCGTCAAACATTCAGTATATTGAATCAACCCACCCACCAGCAATATGATTGTCAATATTGTCAGCTGGAAACGAGATTTTTTAAGGTCAAGATGTTGAAAACCCAAAAGAAAGTGTGTGGCGCAATAATATTAGCTGCAACAACAGAAAACAACGAAACATAAAGAAACCGGTCAGAAAATTACTGAAACTTGTCGCACGTTAATTTAGTAACTGAAATCAGAATCACGTTCCAGAAGGATTTCATAAACTACTATCAGATCAATCCTACGTTGTACAACAAATTGTTAATGTCTATACGTAATAAAATGTCGAAGGAAATACCCGAGCCAATGATTAATCGCTGTCGAGGAGAGATTAGAAACAACTTTCATACCTTTGGCAACAGGCAGGTCATTCGAGTGCTTGAAGTTTTTTTCTGTAATATCTGCAAACACAATTAGTAAAATTGTATCAAAGCCTGTGAAGCAGTAATATCTGCTTGAGAAGGATACGTTCGGGTAATTAAAGCAAAACTTTTTTCTTGTTACTTTTTATGATAATTAAGTGAAATTGAAATGCATTTCGTATACCTCTTATTAGTCATTGCAGATATGAGTTTTTTCTGAAATAGAAGCGTTTTTCCAAACTCCGACCTAATTCAGCTACCTGTACTATATTTTCAAATTAATAACGTAAGCAGCGTCATAGAGAATCCTCCGTTGACCATCCTAAAGTGGTGTATACAATGGTTACCCTTGGACAGGCCTATAAAAATTGTTTTGCGTTAAAAGAGTGCTTGTAAAATTGAATCTGAGGTATGATATGCACAAACACGAATTGATAACATAAACAAGGGCAGACAAACGCCGTATGGCTGGTTTGCGCGGTTCAGTTAACACGTGAATGAAGAATATTGTCAAACTGTTAATACTTGATTTCACACGTTCATTGTGTACTGACAACACAGTGCTTGTCAATATTTCTACTACTGACAATACGCACTCTCAGACAGTCAGTATATTAGTGGTTTGACAAAATCAGTGGGTGTGAGGGCCCCTTTAGCCGTGGTGTTCCTTTAAACCTTCAGTCATCCATTTATGGCGCCTTTCCGCTTCACCTCCAGACATCAGTTAATCTATTTCTCCTGACTTTTCATCTCGACTCAATCTGCTTTTGACGTTAAACACATCGAAAGTTAAATTAATATTTTGTAGCTGAAGTTGGAAGAGACCGATTAGACCAGTAAGACAGCGATTTCGCTACCAGATTTTAAATTGTAAGACGTTTCCAGGGTCTGGTGTGCACTTTGGCCACAATTTATTGTATGTGGACTGGGGATTAAAACAGAAGAGATTGCAGAAAGCTAGAAAATTAGGAAAGGGACCTGAATAAATTGAGAGCACCATAGTTGCTGAGGCTTTCAGAACCAGAATTTGAAAATAATTGGCTGAAACAGGGGAAAGGAACACGATAATCGACGAAGGGCTAGGGTTGAGATAGTGAAGGTAGCAGACGATCACATAGGTAAAAAGATAATGCCTAATAGAATTCCCTGGATAACACAGAAAATATTGGGTTTAACTAAAGAAAGGAGAATATATAAAGAGGACAAAAATGAAGTAGGTGAAATAGAATACAGACGTCTAAAATAGTCAGAGAACGAGCGTGGTGAAGCAGGTGCAGGAATCCTACATCGCCGTTCTAGGCAACGTCCTAGTGGAGGCAGTTTGCCACTGCCTTCCTCTCATCTCTTATGAAGTGTCAAGTGTGTATTCATGTAGAGTGGATGTCTGTGACGAGTGCTTGCACACTGTACTGTTAGGTTTGTGTTCTTACGGATGAAAGGAAGCCGGCCAGAGTCTACTGTGCACTAAAGGAACAGTCGAGCTTAAAGTCCGAATCCGACGTACGGATCACAGTAATCTGCTTCACATGTCCTCTCTTCCTGAGGCACTGCAGAAGGTTTGTAATTTAAGGCAGGACACTGACTCAAATATTGGTGATCAGGAACTTTACACCAACACCTCTTTCCCCATAGTCAGCTATATACTGACGTGAAAACTTTCCAATATTGAAAACGCCTAAAATATGAGATTGGCAGAAAATGTAAAATTGCAGAGCAGGAATGGCTAGAGAACAAATTCAAAATTATAGAAACATAAGGTGGAGAAAGATAGATGCTACCTACAGGGAAAATATAGAGACCTTTGAAGGAAACAGACGAATTGTATCAATATCAATAGCTCAGATGGTAAGCCGGCGCCAAGCAAGGAAGGGAAGGCTGAAATGTGGAAGGCATATACAGACGGTCCATACAAGAGAAAAATTGAGGGCCATATTATATAAAGAGAAGAGGGACTAGGTGGACATCAGGTGAGAGATAACTAGGATGCTGCAAGAAGAATTTGACACAGGACCAAAAGGTGCAAAATCGAAACAAGGCCCCTGAAGTAAATGACATTCTCTCAGAAATATTGAGATCCTTGGGAGAATAAGCCAAGAAAAATTATTCCACTTGATGTGCAAGGTATATAAGATACGCGAAATACTCTCAGACTTAAAGAAGATTCTAATAATTCCAGTCGGATGTTCGAGTCCTCCCTCGGGCATGGGTATGTGTCTTGTCCTTAGCGTAAGTTTAAGTTAGGTCAAGTAGTGTGTAGCCTAGGGACCGATGACCTCAGCAGTTTGGTCCCATTGCAACTTACCACAAATTTCAAAATAATAATAATAATAATAATTCCAGTTCCAAAGAAGGCAGGTAGTTCCAGGTATGAATATTACCGAACTATCAGTTATGGTTGCGAAATTACGACTCAAATTGTTTAGAGAAGAATGGAAAAAATCAGTTTCGTCTCTGGAGAAATGTAGGAATACTGGCCCTTCACAGCTTACCGAAACATAAACAGATGTTTCTGGCATTCGTAGACTTAAAGAAAGTTTTTGACAATGTTAACTGGAATATCCGATGAACCATGGACCTTGCCGTTGGTGGGGAGGTTTGCGTGCCTCAACGATACAGATGGCCGTACCGTAGGTGCAACCACAACGGAGGGGTATCTGTTGAGAGGCCAGACAAACGTGTGGTTCCTGAAGAGGGGCAGCAGCCTTTTCAGTAGTTTCAGGGGCAACAGTTTGGATGATTGACTGATCTGGCCTTGTAACACTAACCAAAACAGCCTTGCTGTGCTGGTACTGCGAACGGCTGAAAGCAAGGAGAAACTATAGCCGTAATTTTTCCCGAGGGCATGCAGCTTTACTGTATGATTAAATGATGATAGCGTCCTCTTGGGTAAAACATTCCGGAGGTAAAATAGCCGCCATTCGAACCTCCGGGCGGGGACTACTCAAGAGGATGTCGTAACAGGAGAAAGAAAACTGGCGTTCTCCGGATCGGAGCGTGGAATGTCAGATCCCTTTAATCGAGCAAGTTGGTTAGAAAATCTAAAAATGGAAATGGATAGGTTGAAGTTAGATATAGTGGGAATTAGTGAAGTTCGATGGCAGGAGGAACAAGACTTCTGGTCAGGTGAGTACAGGATTATAAACACAAAATCAAATAGGGGAATGCAGGAGTAGCTTTAATAATGAATAGGAAAATAGGAATGCGGGTAAGCCACTACAAACAGCATAGTGAACGCAGTATTGTGGCCAAGATAGATACGAAGCCCACGCCTACCACAGTAGTACAAGTTTATATGCCTACTAGCTCTGCAGATGACGAAGAAATTGAAGAAATGTATGATGAAATAAAAGAAATTATTCAGATAGTGAAGGGAGACGAAAATTTAATAGTCATGGGTGACTGGAATTCGTCAGTAGGAAAAGGGAGAGAAGGAAACGTAGTAGGTCAATATGGATTGGGGGGAAGAAATGAAAGAGGAAGCCGCCTGGTAGAATTTTGCACAGAGCACAACTTGATCATAGCTAACACTTGGTTCAAGAATCATGAAAGAAGATTGTATACATGGAAGAAGCCTGGAGATACTGACAGGTTTCAGATAGATTATATAATGGTAAGAAAGAGATTGAGGAACCAGGATTTAAATTGTAAGACATTTCCAGGGGCAGATGTGGACTCTGACCACAATCTATTGGTTATGAACTGTAGATTAAAACTGAAGAAACTGCAAAAAGGTGGGAATTTAAGGAGATGGGACCAGGATAAACTGACTAAACCAGGGGTTGTACAGAGTTTCAGGGAGAGCATAAGGGAACAATTGACAAGAATGGGGGAAAGAAATACAGTAGAAGAAGAATGGGTAGCTTTGAGGGATGAAGTAGTGAAGGCAGCAGAGGATCAAGTAGGTAAAAACACGAGGACTAGTAGAAATCCTTGAGTAACAGAAGAAATATTGAATTTAATTGATGAAAGGAGGAAATATAAAAATGCAGTAAATGAAGCAGGCAAAAAGAAATACAAACGTCTCAAAAATGAGATCGACAGGAAGCGCAAAATGGCTAGGCAGGGATGGCTAGAGGAGAAATGTAAGGATGTAGAGGCTTATCTCACTAGGGGTAAGATAGATACTGCCTACAGGAAAATTAAACAGACCTTTGGAGAAAAGAGAGCCACTTGTATGAATATCAAGAGCTCAGATGGAAACCCAGTTCTAAGCAAAGAAGGAAAAGCAGAAAGGTGGAAGGAGTACGTAGATGGCCTATACAAGAGCGATGTACTTGAGGACAATATTATGGAAATGGAAGAGGATGTAGATGAATATGAAATGGGAGATATGATACTGCGTGAAGAGTTTGACAGAGCACTGAAAGACCTGAGTCGAAACAAAGCTCCAGGAGTAGACAACATTCCATTAGAACTACTGACAGCCTTGGGAGAGCCAGTCCTGACAAAACTCTACCATCTGGTGAGCAAGATGTATGAGACAGGCGAAATACCCTCAGATTTCAAGAAGAATATAATAATTCCAATCCCAAAGAAAGCAGGTGTTGACAGATGTGAAAATTACCGAACTATCAGTTTAATAAGTCACGGCTGCAAAATACTAACACGAATTCTTTACAGACGAATGGAAAAACTAGTAGAAGCCGACCTCGGGGAAGATCAACTTGGATCCCGTAGAAATGTTGGAACACGTGAGGCAATGCTGACCCTACGACTTATCTTAGAAGCTAGATTAAGGAAACGCAAACCTACTTTTCTAGCATTTGTAGACTTAGAGAAAGCTTTTGACAATGTTGACTGGAATACTCTCTTTCAAATTCTGAAGGCGGCAGGGGTAAAATACAGGCAGCGAAAAGCTATTTACAATTTGTACAGAAACCAGACGGCAGTTATAAGAGTCGAGGGACATCAAAGGGAAGCAGTGGTTGGGAAGGGAGTGAGACAGGGTTGTAGCCTCTCCCCGATGTTATTCAGTCTGTATATTGAGCAAGCAATAAAGGAAACAAAAGAAAAATTCAGAGTAGGTAATAAAATCCATGGAAAAGAAATAAAAACTTTGAGGTTCGCCGATGACATTGTAATTTTGTCAGAGACAACAAACGACTTGGAAGAGCATTTGAACGGAATGGATAGTGTTTTGAAAGGAGGATATAAGATGAACATCAGCAAAAGCAAAACGTGGATAACGGAATGTAATCGAATTAAGTCGGGTGATGCTGAGGGAATTAGATTAGGAAATGAGACACTTAAAGTAGTAAAGGAGTTTTGCTATTTGGGGAGCAAAATAACTGATGATGGTCGAAGTAGAGAGGTTATAAAATGTAGACTGGCAATAGCAAGAAAAGCATTTCTGAAGAAGAGAAATTTGTTAACATCGAGTATAGGTTTAAGTGTCAGGAAGTCTTTTCTGAAAGTATTTGTATGGAGTGTAGCCATGTATGGAAGTGAAACATGGACGATAAATAGTTTGGACAAGAAGAGAATAGAAGCTTTCGAAATGTGGTGCTACAGAAGAATGCCGAAGATTGGATGGGTAGATCACATAACTAATGAGGAGGTATTGAATAGAATTGGGGAGAAGAGGAGTTTGTGGCACAACTTGACTAGATGAAGGGATCGGTTGGTAGGACATGTTCTGAGGCATCAAGGGATCACCAGTTTAGTATTGGATGGCAGCATGGAGGGTAAAAATCGTAGAGGGAGACCAAGAGATGAATACACTAAGCAGATTCAGAAGGATGTAGGTTGCAGTAGGTACTGGGAGATGAAGAAGCTTGCACAGGATAGAGTAGCATGGAGAGCTGCATCAAACCCGTCTCAGGACTGAAGACCACAACAACACAAGTGGAATATACTTTTTGAAATCCTGAAGACAGCAGAAAGGGAGAGAAAGGTTATTTACAACTTGTACAGAAACCAGTCGGCAGTTGTAACAGCCGAAGAAAACAGTGATTGAGAAGGAAGTGAGACAACGTTTTAGTCTATCCCCGATGTCACTCTGTACATTTAGCAAGCAGTAAAGGAAACCAAGGAGAACTTTCGGAGAGGGAATTGAAGTCAGGGAGAAGAAATCAACACTTTGAGATTCTTAATTATGACATGGACAGTAAGATAAATATCAACAGAAGTAAAACGTGGATGATGGAATGTAGTTGATTTAGATCAGGTGATGCCGAAAGAATTAGATTAGAAAATGAGACACTGAAAGCAATACATGAGTTTTGCTATTTGGGCAGCTAAATAGCTGATGATGGGAGAAGTAGAGAGAATAAATAAATGTATAAACGTCGTGTGACTAGGGCCTCCCGTCAGGTTGACCGATCGCTGTGTGCAAGTCTTTCGATTTGACGCCACTTCAGCGACTTGCGCGTCGATGGGGATGAAATGATGATGATGAGGACAGCACAACACATAGTACCTAAGAGGAGAAAATCTCCGACCCAGCCGGGAATCGAAACCGGGCCCTTAGGAGCAGTATTCAAGCAGTTGGCGAACAAGTGTACTGTAACTTATTTCCTTTGTTTTCGGACTGCATTTCCTTAGGATTCTTCCAATGAATCTCAGTCTGGCATCTGCTTTACCGGCGATTAATTTTATATGGTCAGTCCATTTTAAGTCACTCCTAATGCCTACTCCCAGACAATATATGGAATTAACTGCTTCCAGTTGCTGACCTGCTATATTGTAGCTAAATGATAATGGGTCGTTCTATGTATTCGCAGCACATTACACTTGTCTACATTGAGATTCAATTGCCATTCCCTGCATTATGCGTCAATTCGTTGCAGATCCTCCTGAATTTTAGTACAATTTTCCATTGTTACAACCTCTCGATATACTACAGCATCATCCGCAAAAAGCCTCAGTGAACTTCTGATGTTATCCACAAGGTCATTTATATACATTGTGAATAGCAACAGTCCTACGACACTCCCCTGCGGCACACCTGAAATCACTCTTACTTCGGAAGACTTCTCTCCATTGAGAATGATATGCTGCTTTCTGTTATCTAGGAACTCTTCAATCCAGTCACACAATTCGTCTGTTAGTCCATATCATCTTATTTTGTTCGTTAAACGACTGTGGGGAACTGTATCAAACGCCTTCCTGTATTCACCTCACCAGAAGGCGTGTTCCTCCTGCCACCGAACTTCACTAATTCCCACTATATCTAACTTTAACCCATCCATTTCCCTTTTCAAATTTTCTAACCTACCCGCCCGATTCAGGGATCTGACATTCCACGTTCCGATCCGTAGAACGCCAGTTTTGTTTCTCCTGATAACGACGACTTCCTGAATAGTCCCCGCCTAGAGATCCTAATGGGGGGCTATTTTACCTCTGGAATATTTTACCCAAAAGGGCGTCATCATCACTTAACCATATATTAAAGCTGCATGCCCTCGGGAAAAATTACGGCTGTAGTTTCCTCTTGCTTTCAGCCGTTCACGTACCAGCACAGCAAGGCCGTTTTGGTTAATATTACAAGGCCAGATCATTTAAGTATTCAGTTTACTGAAGAAAAACGCACTGTGAGTGGGGACAGGCGATTTTTTGATGTGGGATAGGATGCTCTAGTTAACTATGACATTTCACACCATCCAGGCATATCCAAAGATTTTTGCCTGGTGACTGATACGTCATTTTCTAGGATAGGAGCCTACTTATATAAAGTAAATGAAGAAGCGGGAAGTAAGATATTCATGTTATTAGTTCCGCTAGCCATACATTGCCAGAGTCTTAACGTGTCTAGTCTGCTGCCAAGTTGGAAATTGTAGCAGTAGTATGAGCGTTTACAAAATTCAGTTATTATATTTATGGAAAAATATTGAAGTTTACTGTGATCATAAGGTGGTGAGCTACAGTATGTCCGGCAAATAACTTCATGCACACTTAGTGTGTTGGTCTTTGTTCTTACAAGAATATAATTTTGATATCATTCACATTTCAGGAAAAGATAACAGCTTGGCAGATGCTCTGTGACGACTATCACAGGGGATACCAGAAAACACAGAGCTTATAGAACAATCCACTCATTACCATGTTTTGCTGTTGAATGATAGCAGTTACTGCGAATAATATTTACACATGTGTAGTAACGTGGGTGATTTACAGAATGCAGAACAGCATTGGTATAAAGTTAAGACACTACTTTCGCTAAATACTACAGTTAAGCTAAAACATCATTACTGGTTACAGAATGATATTCTATTTTATAGACACGATACAGAATCTGAAACATGGTGTATTTGTATTCCAGATGTACGAAAATATATTAATTTAGTACACACATAACATATGGTGTCACTTCGGTGCATCTAAGGGTATCAGAAAGATCAGTTTATATTGCTATTTTCCTAACACGAGAAGACGCATAGAGCAACTAGTTCATCGATACTGATCAGTAGGTAATACTAATATTGTGCTGTTCCACTGGAGAATTAATATGTTTGTGGTTATAAGAGAAAATGAAGACCCTAACGTGTTTGTATGAGCCAACGTTCCCAAATATGAACAATAAGCTGTGATGTCTGCAGTATTTAGTATTAAAGCTGCGTGGCTTGGAACCAAATGTATTCATCCAGTGCCTCTAGGGCCAGTAGAAGAAGGACGTGATGTTAAGTAAGAGTGCTACAAATTGAAACCATTTGTAAATATTAATCTGTTATAATTAATATAAGGTAACTTTAAAAGAATACTTAGTTTCAGTACTCTTCAAAAGCACCTAAACATTAGCGTCTCAGAGCAAGCTGGTGTTGAATGAGTGCAGTTTTCTTAGCTCCTTACAAGTTGTAAGTATGTGTTTTGCTCAGCTTTGAGGGTAAGTTTTCTTTTATGTCACTTTGTTTTTTCGTGTTCCGTTTTTTGAATTGATCCAACACTCTACGCAAAGGTAAACTTATATTCTATAAGTGGACTATGTTGACCTGATCGGTACAAAACGTAATCCTTAAAAAATGCAGGAAAACATAAAGTCAGGACAGACTCGTACATGAAAGATATTCAGTGATTGTAAACCCACTTTTTCACAGTATATGGCTATGATTCGTACACAAATATGTAAACAAATCTGTACTATAAACATTTTGCCAAACTGTAAAAAACAGACTAATTATCAGTGATATAGCAAACTCGCTTTCTAAAGACAAGGTTACTGCGTAAGTGAACCTGTGACGCGAATATGAGAAACATATCTACAGCAGTTATGGCACGGCCAAAATACTGAGTTAGGCCGTGTTGATGGGGACTACAAAACTAAACAATGGGCCCACGCTTTACGACAAAGTGGCATTTAACGCGGATGAACTCAGTAAAAGGCCATCCGCTCCTGGTGCAGTGCAGAATGATGGTGATGTCACCGAAGCGTGAGACGCGGCGATCGATCGCGCACTTCACGAACACTCACACGACAGATTCGACGCGCAGGAGGCACTTGCCTGTAGGGATGGGAACAACCAACCAGTTAAAGCCGATACCGGTATTTTAGTTCTGAATAATCTGTATTTTCCGGTATTTGTTTTTCTTGGCTATAAGATCTTTTAAAATTTTTTACTGACAACAGAGTAAAAAACCAAAATATCAACTAACCGTAGCAGTAGTGCTAAAATTTTTCGTTTTTAAACGAATCTTTTTTAAAAAATTGGAATCTTTATTCATAGATTTTGCATTGTTTTGAAATATTGCGTTATTACGGAAAATGGGAAAAGCCATCAGTGCTATTTTAATAACAATGCCGCCAACAGCAACGAGCAACGGGCACATGGCATAAGAACTACACTCCTGGAAATGGAAAAAAGAACACATTGACACCGGTGTGTCAGACCCACCATACTTGCTCCGGACACTGCGAGAGGGCTGTACAAGCAATGATCACACGCACGGCACAGCGGACACACCAGGAACCGCGGTGTTGGCCGTCGAATGGCGCTAGCTGCTCAGCATATGTGCACCGCCGCCGTCAGTGTCAGCCAGTTTGCCGTGGCATACGGAGCTCCATCGCAGTCTTTAACACTGGTAGCATGCCGCGACAGCGTGGACGTGAACCGCATGTGCAGTTGACGGACTTTGAGCGAGGGTGTATAGTGGGCATGCGGGAGGCCGGGTGGACGTACCGCCGAATTGCTCAACACGTGGGGCGTGAGGTCTCCACAGTACATCGATGTTGTCGCCAGTGGTCGGCGGAAGGTGCACGTGCCCGTCGACCTGGGACCGGACTGCAGCGACGCACGGATGCACGCCAAGACCGTAGGATCCTACGCAGTGCCGTAGGGGACCGCACCGCCACTTCCCAGCAAATTAGGGACACTGTTGCTCCTGGGGTATCGGCGAGGACCATTCGCAACCGTCTCCATGAAGCTGGGCTACGGTCCCGCACACCGTTAGGCCGTCTTCCGCTCACGCCCCAACATCGTGCAGCCCGCCTCCAGTGGTGTCGCGACAGGCGTGAATGGAGGGACGAATGGAGACGTGTCGTCTTCAGCGATGAGAGTCGCTTCTGCCTTGGTGCCAATGATAGTCGTATGCGTGTTTGGCGCCGTGCAGATGAGCGCCACAATCAGGACTGCATACGACCGAGGCACACAGGGCCAACACCCGGCATCATGGTGTGGGGAGCGATCTCCTACACTGGCCGTACACCACTGGTGATCGTCGAGGGGACACTGAATAGTGCACGGTACATCCAAACCGTCATCGAACCCATCGTTCTACCATTCCTAGACCGGCAAGGGAATTTGCTGTTCCAACAGGACAATGCACGTCCGCATGTATCCCGTGCCACCCAACGTGCTCTAGAAGGTGTAAGTCAACTACCCTGGGCAGCAAGATCTCCGGATCTGTCCCCCATTGAGCATGTTTGGGACTGGATGAAGCGTCGTCTCACGCGGTCTGCACGTCCAGCACGAACGCTGGTCCAACTGAGGCGCCAGGTGGAAATGGCATGGCAAGCCGTTCCACAGGACTACATCCAGCATCTCTACGATCGTCTCCATGGGAGAATAGCAGCCTGCATTGCTGCGAAAGGTGGATATACACTGTACTAGTGCCGACATTGTGCATGCTCTGTTGCCTGTGTCTATGTGCCTGTGGTTCTGTCAGTGTGATCATATGATGTATCTGACCCCAGGATGTGTCAATAAAGTTTCCCCTTCCTGGGACAATGAATTCACGGTGTTCTTATTTCAATTTCCAGGAGTGTAGTACAGCATTCGTCGAGCAATACTGTCCCTGTTGCCTGCAGTGTCTTCGTCGGACATTCGTTGTATTACAGAATGGCACCAACCTTAGTCTGGAAATATTGTTATAGAGTGAAGGTAGGAAATTGTGGTGACTGTACTAAATTAAAAACTTAACAGTTAATTCACAGTATACAATGAAAATAGAAAGTAGCTGATATGCTACCTGTGACTACATAATGTGCCTCTTTCTGCTTGCAGCCCTTGAAAACGGACAAATTAAGTCCTTCAACCTCAGTTTTCTAGCACTGACTACTCGTAATGCCCAAATTGTGGTATGATCTCCAATTACAAGATGATTTTTGAGCAGAGTTTCAAAAAATTAGAATCAAGAGAAGAATACTGGCAATTTTTTGTAGCATTCAACCATTTAACACTTTTCGAGAAAAGCCGCGAGCGGTGGATGGACTGTGTTTTCTTCTATTTGCCTGTTTAATTTAGTATTTTTATTTTATGTATCTCGGAGCTGAGAGAGTCAAACGTGTTCAATTATTGTTCAATTTCTACGTTTATTACAGGAAGTAATAGGAATAACAAACCGAAAATCGGTTATTTGAGAAACGGCTGTTTTGAGCGGTTTTAACAGTCAGGTTAAACTGGCGCGGAAAAAAAAGAAAAACGATATAACCGAAAACAAGTTGTTTCAGCGATAACCGCCATCTCTACTTGTGTTCGAGCTGTCTGCAAGCTGGAATGCCTTGTCGCTGCATATACTCGAGGCGCCGTCATATTGCTCTCAACTATGTGTTTGAAAACAATAAGACTTGTCCAGCAGAGACATTAAAAATGTGCATGTTGTGGACATTACCTGCAAGACATTACCTGCAAAAGTGATTCTGACTCTATGAGGTCGTTTATCACAAACTTTGTTAGTTTAGACACCTCGTATCGGACAATGAGTGAAGCAATTTCTACGGATCGGAGCGTGGAATGTCAGATCCCTTAATCGGGCAGGTAGGTTAGAAAATTTAAAAAGGGAAATGGATAGGTTAAAGTTAGATATAGTGGAAATTAGTGAACTTCAGTGGCAGGAGGAACAATACTTTTGGTCAGGTGAATACAGCGTTACAAACACAAAATCAAATAGGGGTAATGCAGCAGTAGGTTTAATAATGAATAAAAAAATAGGAGCGCTGGTAAGCTACTATGAACAGCATAGTGAAGCAAAAACACTATGATGATGGCGTCCTCTTGCGTAAAATACTCCGGAAGTAAAATAGTCCCCATTTGGATCTCCAGGCGGGGACCACTCAGGAAGTCGTCGTTATCAGGAGAAACAAAACTGGCGTTGGTGTCTATAAAGTACGGAGAGCCACTCCGCCCCCCATGCTAAACACGGATCATCTGATGTGCTACAGATATGTTTTCTTCTTTATGTTTATGTACAAAATTTTACTTGTGTCCCAAGAAGAATTTCCTTCAGTGTAACCTGCATAGGTCCTCTACGTAACAGAAATTCCGTCGTTTCATGTAACGAGGTAATGTTGAACAGTCTGAGGCAACCCTAATATGCATGGAGAACTGAGAGAATGCTGCCATTTACTGTTCCATTTGATGACCTTAATGCCGAGAACCCGTTCATTAGGGTTCTACCACATCCTTTGGTCCACCACACCAGGTCATCTTCTGCTGCAACGTCCAACCCGCCCCATAACACAGCCTCTGATAAAATGTCCCATACAACGTTCGTGAAACAGGAACAAAACTTTTTTTTATTGTGACTGTTTTGTGACGATATGTTGCCTACAGAAATAGATGAGCTGATAAACACCTTTGTGGATGACATGACATATTAAATATTCGTATGTGAAGAACTCCAAAACTCTCTAAAGTCAAATACAGGGTGTTTCAAAAATGACCGGTATATTTGAAACGGCAATAAAAACTAAACGAGCAGCGATAGAAATACACCGTTTGTTGCAATATGCTTGGGATAACAGTACATTTTCAGGCGGACAAACTTTCGAAATTACAGTAGTTACAATTTTCAACAACAGATGGCGCTGCAAGTGATGTGAAAGATATAGAAGACAACGCAGTCTGTGGGTGCGCCATTCTGTACGTCGTCTTTCTGCTGTAAGCGTGTGCTGTTCACAACGTGCAAGTGTGCTGTAGACAACATGGTTTATTCCTTAGAACAGAGGATTTTTCTGGTGTTGGAATTCCACCGCCTAGAACACAGTGTTGTTGCAACAAGACGAAGTTTTCAACGGAGGTTTAATGTAACCAAAGGACCGAAAAGCGATACAATAAAGGAGCTGTTTGAAAAATTTCAACGGACTGGGAACGTGGCAGATGAACGTGCTGGAAAGGTAGGGCGACCGCGTACGGCAACCACAGAGGGCAACGCACAGCTAGTGCAGCAGGTGATCCAATAGCGGCCTCGGGTTTCCGTTCGCCGTGTTGCAGCTGCGGTCCAAATGACGCCAACGTCCACGTATCGTCTCATGCGCCAGAGTTTACACCTCTATCCATACAAAATTCAAACGTGGCAACCCCTCAGCGCCGCTACCATTGCTGCACGAGAGACATTCGCTAACGATATAGTGCACAGGATTGATGACGGCGATATGCATGTGGGCAGCATTTGGTTTACTGACGAAGCTTATTTTTACCTGGATGGCTTCGTCAATAAACAGAACTGGCGCATATGGGGAACCGAAAAGCCCCATGTTGCAGTCCCATCGTCCCTGCATCCTCAAAAAGTACTGGTCTGGGCCGCCATTTCTTCCAAAGGAATCATTGGCCCATTTTTCAGATCCGAAACGATTACTGCATCACGCTACCTGGACATTCTTCGTGAATTTGTGGCGGTACAAACTGCCTTAGACGACACTGCGAACACCTCGTGGTTTATGCAAGATGGTGCCCGGCCACATCGCACGGCCGACGTCTTTAATTTCCTGAATGAATATTTCGATGATCGTATGATTGCTTTGGGCTATCCGAAACATACAGGAGGCGGCGTGGATTGGCCTCCCTATTCGCCAGACATGAACCCCTGTGACTTCTTTCTGTGGGGACACTTGAAAGACCAGGTGTACCGCCAGAATCCAGAAACAATTGAACAGCTGAAGCAGTACATCTCATCTGCATGTGAAGCCATTCCGCCAGACACGTTGTCAAAGGTTTCGGGTAATTTCATTCAGAGACTACGCCATATTATTGCTACGCATGGTGGATATGTGGAAAATATCGTACTATAGAGTTTCCCAGGCCGCAGCGCCATCTGTTGTTGAAAATTGTAACTACTGTAATTTCGAAAGTTTGTCTGCCTGAAAATGTACTGTTGTCCCAAGCATATTGCAACAAACGGTGTATTTCTATCGCTGCTCGTTTAGTTTTTATTGCCGTTTCAAATATACCGGTCATTTTTGAAACACCCTGTACATTGACTTGTATCAAATAATGTGAACTGTGAACTAAGACGAGTCGCCTTTTCAAAATAGGTGTACTTATCAAACTATCGATCGGCAAAGCGTACCATATTATTTGATTCTGAGAATGTAAAGCCATGTTTTTATGATTTATTGTTCTTTATTATATTTTCATGAAGAGTCCGTAAGTATTAAGATGATTTTGTTTGACTTTACGTACTTTAAAAAATCAATGCGTTACTATCATAGATGACAAGTCATTAATTAACTTTTTATCAAATTCGGGGTACTTTTATTTCATACATCGGCCCATTTTAATGCCATCTGTGAGAAAACCCTATCGAGCGAGGTGGCGCAGTGTTTAGCACACTGGACACGCATTCGCGTTCGGCCATCCTGATTTAGATTTTCTGTGATTTCCTTAAATTGCTTCAGGCAAATTCCAGGATGGTTCTTTTGAAGGGGCGCTCGACTTCCTTCCCCATCCTTCCGTAATCCGATGGGACCGATGACCTCGCTGTTTGGTCCCCTCACCCACATCAGCCAACCTGCTTCTACGAAGCAGTTGGAACTAGGTACACTGAAGATGAAAGATAAGGTGTGAAAAATGGTAGGGATCTCATTCTTAAAAGACCATTCCATGATTTTCTTTCATTTCTCAATCGCACCCTTATTTTTGTCATCAAAAGGCTGTGCCATGTCCAGGCTTCTTTTAATTATTTGAAATTCTTCGTACAAAGAGTCCACGTTCAGTTGATCGATCCTTAAAAGTTTCGCAGCTTTTTGAAAATGGTTGTAGTTTATTGGAGATTTTAAATTTAAAAACAGTGTCTTGGAAAAGATGTTCTTTTCTGAGAAATGATATTGTGGTGACAAATATCCTACGAAATTGGTGTAGAGCTGCAGAAAATCGTTCCAAATAGATTCTTTTGCGTTAGTGCTTCATTCGCCTATTATTTTTCTTGTCTTATTTCCAAAAAGGTTGTCTTTTATTCTTTGCTCAATCTTTTTGTGAATCCCGTGCATTTCAGCACACATATCAGTAACTGACGGAGAGTCGGACTGAATCTTCTTCACTGTTCTTTCTGCCGAAACCATTACGTTACGCAGAAACGACAAATGCGCCAAAGTTTTTTTCTCTTCTTCTCCACATGTGAATATCTTTTCTAACAAACGAGGACATTCATTGCAGAAATCCACAAAATGAGATTTTAGTGAAGGTCATATTTGTAATACTCTTTCGATACCAGGACTAAGAGATGGAAAGCTCATGGCAACATATTTTATTATTCCTGCCCAATGCATCTCATTCGCTTCAAATTGGTGTTGCAAGTCCGCTCTTCGTTTCCCAAATCTACAGAAATGACTGCAATTTTTCATTATCAAACTTTCTACATCCACTTCCAGCTTATCAGTGCTCTATTTAGCAGCAGTGTGGAGGATACGAAAGGGGCAACCAGTTTTGACAGTTTTATCATTTTCAGCTAAAAGAAGTGGTTTCTGCCAAAGTTTACATTAGTGTAGTCAGCGGCAAATGCCGAAACTTTATTTAAAGAGAATCCATTCTTCCCAAGTGTGTCTGTTAATAACCTCTAAACTTGATATGCACATTCATCGTTCCATTCTGCATATTCCAGAAGACGGTTTACAATCCCAGTATCATAATAAAAGAATCATAATCAATATGGAAACATTTATATATTTTTTATTACTTGCATCTGTCGCTATAGGAAAGTATAATTTTATTCCTTGGATGGACTTCAAAATATTTTACGGATTCTTTGGCCAATAATTCACAAACAACAGCTTCCGCTTTTGTTCTTCGCAGCGGAAACTTTGAGCAATTTTTAAATCACTGTAGATATGTGGTAATAGTTTGTGTGAATAATACGTACTAATGTGACTAAGAGAATGCTTTACCGTGTGATAAACAAATGCGAATTCCTCAGCAGTAATCTTGACCCTCTCCGAAGCAGATGGCTCAGGCTTCGAGAAATATTTGGATAAGATACTAGATGCTCTATTGTTAACAACAGTCATGTGAGATTTAGTAGATGCATGTTGTTTTACATCAGCAACGCCTCCGTGAGCACACGATAAATTTTTATCGTATTGGTGATAGTACACTTCGTACCAGATCTTTTTCTTTTTTTACTTGTTTTAACCAGGAATAGCTATTTTCCCAGTTCGCAGTTACTTTTGGCTTCCTTAGAAGGAATTCCGCCAGTTCTGGACGAATTATCTATGACTCAGGGCTTCCCAACGTATAGTTCGCGGACCCCTTAGGGGTCCACCGGCTCTTTCTAGGGGGTCCGCGGCCACCCTTCACCAAATCGTGTAAAATAATGAGTAAATTTATTGAATAAAAATGTGAAAATCAAGTTCATCACTATTTTTTTTCGTGCGAAAATCGTGTGTACTTTTACTTCAGGTCGTATTCCCAAGCAGCCTTTGCCGTTGCTAAGTGGGAACGCATACACAGTTTAGTGCCGGAGAATGCTCTGATCGATGTTTCGCAACAATAGGGGGGTCGTTTGTGCGCCGGCTCACGGCGGTAGATGCGCTGAAACCTTTTACGCATGCGCGGAGCGAGCTTTGTCGACCAATCACAGCGCTCGCTGGTACGTATGCGACCCCAGGAATCATTAAATGTTAAACTTGCTTTGTCAGTGCACTACCTATTCCATGAGTCAATTTTTGACCTTCAAGTTGTTTTCATTCATCTCTTGGTTCAAATGGCTCTGAGCACTATGCGACTTCTGAGGTCATCAGTCGCCTAGAACTTAGAACTAATTCAACCTAACTAACCTAAGGACATCACACACATCCATGCCCGAAGCAGGATTCGAACCTGCGACCGTAGCTGTCGCTCGGCTCCAGACTGTCAGACTGTAGCGCCTAGAACCGCACGGCCACTCCGGCCGGCCATTCATCTCTAAACCAAAGACTATTGGTACTAGGGGGGGGGGGTCATTGGGAACATGGAACTTGCATTAAGAAGCTTTCATTTCACATGGGTTTCGCTCTGAAATTTAAAGTTACTGTACTCTTGACTGACTAGGGGTCCGCCATGGATTTTCGACTGAAGAAGGGGTCCACCAGCTGAAAAGGTTGGGAAGCCCTGATCTGTGTTATTGTCACTTAAATCACTCATTTTCTCAGTGTTTTGGAAATAATTCACAATCTTGACACGTTCAACACACAGCAATTCTCACAATACAATGAACAAAGTTTTAAATTAGAATGACAATTAAGAATGGAATTAAAAAATCTTTCCAGTATTGTCAACATCCGTTGACACAGAATTTATACGAGTCTGCAAACGAACAAAAATGTTAAACAAAAAATTGTAGAAAGAAAGTGAGATGGATAATAAACAAACAGAAGAATGTAAAACAAACAAGCAGAGGCAAACACAGACGCATGGCGCCGCGCGAGAGGGTGGTAATCGGTGAACATGGGCCCCGCTCGGTACTATCACAGACTGATAGCCGATCAAGTCGTATCCTCAGCGGTACGTGCGTAGATAATAGATACTTGTCAGCTGCAGCGTGAAATATTTCGCAGTAACAGTCGAACAAGATTGAAATACAGGACAGAACCTGTCCTGGCGGGACATTTAAAATTATGCCAGAAATACGGAGCGTCCCGGGAAATACGGTACATCTGGTAATAATACTTGTAAAGTGTACGTAAGTATGGGCAAATGTTTATCTAAGTAGCCTTGAGCCACCAAATTAAAATTCCAGCCGTTCAGACTAAGTCACAATGCCTCATTTTTACTGGCTGAATGCTAAATAATATGTGATGATTGTCTGCTTAAAAATGTATCATTGCAAGAAGACTGCATCATAGGAAATAATTCTCGAATACTACTCACAAAATATCACAAATACTAGTTGACAAACTAATTTCACATCTAGTTGAATATAACTCTATAGTTACTACCATGTAACAATACTATGTCAAGAGGGCCTCCTAAGCAGCGTAGTTCTCTTCGCCATATAAGGGGGCATTGTAATAAATTAATCTGTTTTTACAAGTCAAAGATTCAATTGTACCTTGTATCTGTGTCACTGATTAAAATCGTTGCTGCAATTTCGTTCTTCAACTTAAGAAATAATTGAGGCACCAATAGCCTCCTACCTAACACCTATCTTCTTCCGTCTGCCTTCGTGGAAGGGCGCATTTCCTTTACGAGTAATAAAGATAATATTTAGCTTCATCTATACTTTCATTTGGTAGAAATCTGGTAAAAACACTTTTACTAATGATGTCTTCGGAATCTGTGTCCGTTTCAGTTATTTTAAGAACTTCAGGAAGCGACTGGTTTGGTGAAGTGTCGATTCCGTGCCTTCCGCGCATTATTGTATGCACAAGTCATACCTTGCAACGTAAATTTCTTGTCACGATGTCCGATTCCTGTTTTTCTTTGTGTAATGCACGTTATTCTGTTGCACTCTCTCCAAAAACGGCTCTCCACTGTATACAAAGAAAACAGATAGCACATGGTTTTTGTTTCGGCGAAGCGAGAGGTTCGAGTTTAATCAAAATTGTGCTCCTGATGATATATCTTTCTTTGTTGTGCTCCTGCAGTGGTCACTGTGATGTATCCCACTTCCGAACAATTAGTTTCAGAACAACTAAGTACAAGTATTAGCACTTCATTTCATTTCTTCATTTTATTTTTATAAGGAATACATTGCAAAATGTATAGATTTTAATTGTAAGTCTAATTAACTGTCTACTGTAACAGTACCTTGTAGCATTTGCATAGAACTAAACTACGTGTCAGATATTGTGATGAATGTTTTGGAGATTTATTAAATCGAGGTGATAAATAGAAAATGTCGTGTTTTTCATTTTCTGAGGAGCACAAGTACGGTTCTGTTGCACTGAAGTCCAAGGCATTAACAAAAGCAGCGAGCGGATCCAGTCACGCATTGTCAGCTTGATAATGAACAGAAAAGTTCATTAAAAATACTGTGTCATTTCGCTACCATTTTATTTGTATTCGTTGATCACTTAGTATTTAATTTGAAGTAATGCACAATTTACTGATTTTAAATGTAGCTACAACTCCATTGGTAGTAGTTTTGATTACAATGACTGCTTGACCGAAACTGGTGTTAGTACGTAAATACACACTACAGTTTCTTTTGGCGGTTTCGTAAAGCCGTTACTTAAGTAGAATGAAACTGCGCAGCGCTATTTACATAACACATTTTAAAGGAAGAGGCGATCCTGTCAAATTAGGAATATTTCTTGCCAGAGTCTCTGCGTGCCCTCTCGGCTTGAAACGGTCGTTCACTCAAGATCGATGCAGGCGAGACAGAGGTCATTTCGTCCAGGGCGTGAGTGCGCTGTCCGTTGTCTGCCAAACATGGTAGAGACGAGAGCAAGCGAATTTTCTGTCGGCAGCCTCGTAGAATGGCGGGTCGGTATTATTCTGCGGGGATAACGCCGACTGCAGGCACATCACAACAGTGAGTACAAAAACAAGCACGTAATTGTCGTGCAAAAGAGACAGCCAGAGTTGCAAAAAAAAAAAAAAAAAAAAAGGATGTTTATTTAGTGGGTGATCGGTTTCGGGCTAACTCCATTCTCAAACCAACCGATGTTTGCCAAGTAGAATGTCCGTCAAAATAGCAGTAAAGAAAGTGTGTGTACATGCGTATGGTCTCAGCTAATGTTGCCGGTTGTTGTGGCCGAGCGGTTCTAGGTGCTTCTGTCCGGAATCGCGTGGCTGCTACGGTCGCAGGTTCGAATCCTCCCTCGGGCATGGATGTGTGTGATGTCCTTAGGTTAGTTAGGTTTAAGTAGTTCTAAGTTCTAGAGGACTGATGGCCTCAGATGTTAAGTCACATAGTGTTCAGAGCCGTTTGAACCATTTTTTTCAGCTAATGTTCGTTAACGAATGAATTGCTGTCGCATTTTACCCAGTACGCTGGAGTTATAGACCCACATAAATCCTGCCTAAATGTTTAACCTTATAGCCAAACAATGAGTCTCTAATGAGAAATGTTAAGAAATTTACTGACTGGCGGGTAAGCAATCACCAAGGACCTAATGCGAAACCTGTTTCCGCAGCAGATTGTAAATGGCTGGTTTCTTACTGCGTCTTGCGCCAAGGTGACGGTAGGTAAAATTTCTACATTGCGTGACCGAGACTGGAGTCCAGTGTCGGTCATAATAAAAAGGAAAATTTGAGGTCTGTCCTTCATAAAGATGTATATTCCAAATGGTTAGTATCCGCATAAAAAGTACTACTGCTGAATGCCGTGCTCGCTCGATGTGTACAGTGTTTTTTTTTTTTTTGTTTTTTTTTTCATCAGTCTACTGACTGGTTTGATGCGGCCCGCCACGAATTCCTTTCCTGTGCTAACCTCTTCGTCTCAGAGTAGCACTTGCAACCTACGTCCTCAATTATTTGCTTGACGTATTCCAATCTCTGTCTTCCTCTACAGTTTTTGCCCTCTACAGCTCCCTCTAGTACCATGGAAGTCATTCCCCCATGTCTTAGCAGATGTCCTATCATCCTGTCCCTTCTCCTTATCAGTGTTTTCCTTTCCTCTCCGATTCTGCGTAGAACCTCCTCATTACTTACCTTATCAGTCCACCTAATTTTCAACATTCGTCTGTAGCACCACATCTCAAATGCTTCGATTCTCTTCTGTTCCGGTTTTCCCACAGTCCATGTTTCACTACCATACAATACTGTACTCCAGACGTACATCCTCAGAAATTTCTTCCTCAAATTAAGGCCGGTATTTGATATTAGTAGACTTCTCTTGGCCAGAAATGCCTTTTTTGCCATAGCGAGTCTGCTTTTGATGTCCTCCTTGCTCCGTCCGTCATTGGTTATTTTACTGCCTAGGTAGCAGAATTCCTTAACTTCATTGACTTCGTGACCATCAATCCTGATGTTAAGTTTCTCGCTGTTCTCATTTCTACTACTTCTCATTACCTTCGTCTTTCTCCGATTTACTCTCAAACCATACTGTGTACTCATTAGACTGTTCATTCCGTTCAGCAGATCATTTAATTCTTCTTCACTTTCACTCAGGATAGCAATGTCATCAGCGAATCGTATCATTGATATCCTTTCACCTTGTATTTTAATTCCACTCCTGAACCTTTCTTTTATTTCCATCATTGCTTCCTCGATGTACAGATTGAAGAGTAGGGCGAAAGGCTACAGCCTTGTCTTACACCCTTCTTAATACGAGCACTTCGTTCTTGATCGTCCACTCTTATATTTCCCTCTTGGTTGTTGTACATATTGTATATGACCCGTCTCTCCCTATAGCTTACCCCTACTTTTTTCGGAATCTCGAACAGCTTGCACCATTTTATATTGTCGAGCGCTTTTTCCAGGTAGACAAATCCTATGAAAGTGTCTTGATTTCTCTTTAGCCTTGCTTCCACTATTAGCCGTAACGTCAGAATTGCCTCTCTCGTCCCTTTACATTTCCTAAAGCCAAACTGATCGTCACCCAGCGCATTCTCAATTCCCTTTTCCATCCTTCTGTATATTATTCTTGTAAGCAGTTTCGATGCATGAGCTGTTAAGCTGATTGTGCGATAATTCTCGCACTTGTCAGCTCTTGCCGTCTTCGGAATTGTGTGGATAAAGCTTTTCCGAAAGTCACATGGTATATCGCCAGACTCATATATTCTACACACCAACGTGAATAGTCGCTTTGTTGCCACTTCGCCCAATGATTTTAGATTACAGTGGTTATAATTGAATTATAGATGCTGGTACGCTGTCGTAGCGTAGTGGTAGCGTTACCGCCTACCACGCAGGGGACTATTTTCATCATCATTGACTCGCAAGTCGCCGATGTGGCGCAACTAAAGGGGACTTGCAATACGGCGGCCGAACTCCCCAGAATGGGGTCTCCCGGCCAACAATGCCATACGCTCATTTTTGTAGCTGCTTGAGAGGGCTCCACGAAACACGAGTGATCGTAAGGCAATGACACTTTGTGGAAACATTTGTGTGGACATGCGTAAGAGTAAGCTATTGAAAGAAATACGTTTTTGAATTTCGACATGAGAAGGTTCAAATCTGGTAATCTTGACAGTTACGCAGTCTGGAATGATCGGCCAATGATTCGGTTTGTTTCCGGGAGAGGCCAAACGACTGCCACAAATTACCGAAGTTACTATTCCATTGTGGTGTCTATGCCACATCGCTGGCCATGTTTGTTACATTTTTGTTCCTATGTTTTACAGCACGGTGTAGGAAGATTTTGCTACGGGAGATTAGCAAGTAGATAGGATCACAAAGCAGACTCATCTAACGACAAGCCAGATGGTCGTATAGCGTGACATCGACCGAACGAGCAAGAGCAATATCGTACTGGAACGGAGAGAGACGTGGAGATTCACTATCACGCTGGGCGCCAAGAAGCGAATTTTTATCATTTACATTTAATGTTTGGATATTAATACAGCTCCAAACGTGCTGATGATGTCACTTGCACTGAGAACTTGTAAACAATAATTGCAATACCACTCAACTCATCAGGAAGTGATGATTGCAGATTTTACTTACTTATAGTGCTTATTGATGGGAAGGATGAATCATTGACAAGGGCGACCTGAGAGGGCAGGCACCAAACTGCTGATGTAGCTCAATTTTGATCTACGATCGGCTTCCGAAGAGGCAATACGTGAACCTGTGTGTAAAATCTGATCTCATGTCAACAGGCAACACTTTGTTCAACAAGTGCCTCGCATGATGTGCATGTGCGATTTTGTGTTAGGCAGCCGACGACGGGTTTTCGAGGTGAGAACACGCGAACTAGTGCGTGAAATGCAACTTGCGTAAAGACGGAATTAATTGTTAAAGCTGCCTCGGAGAACATATTTGTACAGTCTCATTTGACTTCTAAGATGGTGTGAAGCATTTTGTGTCTTTTGCGTTGCTCGTGAACTGATAATTGGTGACAGCTAATCCTGTTATGAATATTAACGATAGACTGGCTCTGGAAATGGTTTTGCTAATTTTGCAATTCGACAAATGAAACCTCCACTAACCTAAGAAAATGGCGGGAAAAAAGGGCTTTTGGGCTACCTCCACTAACCTAAGTCATCTGACCGCCACCTCTTCCTAGGAATTAGCTGGAAAAGGACTCAGCCTGTGCTGGATAGGACGGACATAAGTCTTACTTAACCTGTTGCTCTGTTAAGTGGTTATCCATACCACCGCACTTAAACTATTGCATCCCCACTCCCCTCTCCTCTCAGGAAACCTCCTCTCACTGAGTTATTTGTTAGACTCTGTCACTACTATCAATTTGAGTGACTACTTAATTAACCTTTTCCCCTCTGGTAAACGCCCTCCCCACCCACCCTTCCTCCCACCCTCCTGGAAAATGGGGAGAAAAAAGACTCAGTTGATGGGTCATTTGAAGGGAAATCGATTGTTGTGCATGGAATATTCTTTATTTCAACAATTTAGGGGATTCAAGGCAGTGTATGGAATATATGAAAAGGGTATTTTGTTTAATCATAAGAAATTCAGTTTGTGGGGGGTTGGATTTCTCTTGCTCATCGTTCTCATCTGTTTGGAAACATCTAGGTCATGCAAGAAGCAATTACATGAGGCGAACATGTTGCATAACGTAATGTTTGACACTGTACTTTGGGTGTCTTAACCTAATGCTTGGGCCTTTGTCGGCACTTAACTTATTGTTCTGTTAAGTGGTTTCCCATGTCACCCCCATTTCCTTAAATTATTGTATCACATTTGATGCCATATTAAGTAATCAGTTATGCTCTCCCACCATTTTCTGGTACATTTTTCGAATTTGACATGCTTTTGAGCGCCATTTCTGGCGCATCCTTCTCTGTCACCCACCCCCTTAAACTATTGTACTGCATTTTACTTAAGAATTATTCATATTAACTTAGTGTCCTGCACTTAACCTGCTATTTTGCTCTATGTCATCCACTCACACACACCCTCCCCTTAACTACTGTACCACTAACACCATGTTGATATAAAAAATTTATGCAAATTAGTTAAATCAATAGTCTTCACATGTATGCGGTAGTTTATTTTAATTCATTGTCTTAGAGTATTGTTCGTCTGTATGGAGCCCTTACCAGTTGGGTCTGATTCAAGATATTGATAAGGTTCAAAGAAGAACTACAAGATTCGTGACTGGTACATTTAGCCATAGCGAGAGCATTACAAATCTCATAGAAAGTTTGAAGTGGGACACACTTGCAGATAGACGACACACTAAACAGAAGGGGCGGTTCACTAAATTCCAAAATCCTATGTTCGCCGCGGATGTAGGTCATATATTATTACCACCAACTTTCATATCGTGCAATGATCACCATTCAAAGATAAAGGAAATTAGAGCTTATACTGAGGCGTTCAGACAGTCGTTTATCCCTCGCACAATCCGCGAGTGGAAGAGAAGGGGGCAAGTATGACTTTGGTGCGAATAGTGCCCTCCACTACACACCGATTGGTGGCTATCGGAGTATATGTGTAGATGTAGAGGTAGATGGCAGTTTACACAAAAGATCACTAATAAAAGACACATCCTTCCACCCGACGTCCAACTCCGCCGCCAGATTGGGGAACACTGGCACTCCCCATGAAGCTACGATGCTACCATTTGGGTCCTGCAAGAATGAGGTGGCGACATCCCTTTCATACTTGACACCTGAGAAATTCCTATCGAAATATGTGTATACCTAGGTACTGTTGCTGGCACGATGACGCATAGCTGCAGTCTGGGTCCAGTGTCAAGAGAGATGTTGCAATGCTTCCCAGAATAGCACAGAGTGCATTCCTAATGGGACAACCCGCCTGTCACTGAAATTATCTGTCAAACTGCTGATGCTGCCGGTGTGGGAACATCATCCGCCATTGTTTTCTGCAGACAAGACTTTCAGTGGCAAAATAATTTTGCACAGATCGCTACAGTGCACTGGTAGTTAAACCCTGCAAAAGTTGTCTACAGATTATCAAATACATACAAGACTCACAAGAATATTGGAAGCCAGGAACATATTTACCAATGTAACTAGATCTACATATTACGATTGCTGCTATAGTCTGACACCGATCGATGTACAGGTAACGTCTCCTCTTGACGGCTGTGGTTCTGGAACGAATCTCAGTATCTATAGCGAACTCTCGGAAATTCAATAGCGTCCCATAAATACTTAACGTGAGCTTTTGTAGGAGTTTGCATGAAGTCTAGGCTTGTATGCATGGAAATTCTTGCCCTAACAGAACCTGTTTACGGAAATAGCACAGAATAACGTTGAATGTATTCTTCCTCATGGTCCTAACATGGCAGCTCGTCCATCACATGTTACCTTCCTACTTTCAACATACACAAACGTTCTTACCGCTATGTAAATACTCCTATATCCCAGTACAAAGGATGTCTTGTGAATGAATTAGGCATTATGATTGGCTTTTTTCGAATTTACCCGCAGAAGTACTGATGCCAGTGGTGTGGATGCACCACTGCAGATGAGGCTTTCACAGGCAAAAAAACTATTTTACACAGATCGCCATATTGCGCCAATAATTAGACCTTGCAAAGTCCTCTACATATCGTCAAATACTGAAAAACACTTACTCAGTTACACCCATTGAGGACAGGAACTTGAATATTAGAACATGAAACTGATCTCCAACACAGCAATATATCAATGCGTACCGCGTCGATCTAGTAACCATACAATTTGTATCCTATGCCATACAAAAATCGCCCCTTTTACATCATTTGTACAAGTACTGCAAAGACAGACAGCGCGGTAGATATACTCGCGGCACTAGATATTTCCCTGCGAGGTCGGCAGTCATCCACTCCCAACAGGTGACCAGAGCGCCATCAGTGGGCCAACATCACTCTCAGAACTGTTCTACAAATTCGGGCTTGTTCCCCTTGACACAAACACGTTACTGCTTCTTGTCCAGACCTGCTTGCCTGCTCGCTTTTCTACACCCATCTCCAGACTCTGGGATTACAAGAACATACGTATTTTCTCATTGTTTTCCATAATATTATACCATTTTCGCGGTACTTCTTGCTATCAATTCCCAAGATATAGACTGGAAATTATTTCTCTACAAACCCGTAACTTTAGCTAGATGGGGTGTGCTGTAAACCACTGACAAACTAGAAATTTAGCATGTCTGCGAAGACATTTACGCGGAAACTCGAGAAAAATAGAGAAGATATATTTCCACTCTTGAATACCGATGCCAGTGACGTAGTAAATTTCAAATCATCCCTACAACTTACAAGGTCAACCAAGGTTTTTCTCATGTCTACAGAACCGGTAAACATGTTTCCACATGCTAGATGCACACATCACAATCATTTTCTCTCAACTAAATAAATGCGTGAAATGTGCAGAAGCAGTCAACTGGACAATTTAGATGAGAGGTAATAATGGTCCTGCACAAACACACATCCATATTGAGTCTCCTCAAATTGCCATTCAATCAAGAAGGCTATCCAACACATACTAAGTATTAATTTGCTATTCAGCCGTCTAGAGGACAAAGTTAAGTCAACTACATTCCAACATGCCTCTGCAGTCAGATGGCTCCTACAGTTAATGGGAAACATGAATCATTCCTGCCATAAGTCACTGGCACTGCACACCAAGCAAGCATAGACAGAATCGTCCTAGGAAAAAAACCAGCCTCATGTATATTTTATCCCCGTGTTTACAACTAAATGTTACGATGGCGGTTGAATGACATTCGACATTGAGCGAAATATTGGAAATACACCGTGCTGACAGCCATGGCTCTGGAAATAGAAATATCACTACCATTCTCATGACTTGACATACTCTTTCCATTGCTATCACAGTACTCCACATCAAATCCATACTTTCCTTATGACTGGACATAATCATTTCCCTTGCACATGTCAGTACACAAACACTTGCATTATAACCCTGATGCTCAAGGTGAACCTATTATGCACCCCCTACTACTAAGTGTAATATTTCGTCAATAACAGATTGTTGGTGATACGAAACAATACTGATCTAAAATCCCGATGGGTGGACATGTCTCATAAGTTTTTCTTGCGACTGCTACCACCATGTCTTAGAAAGAGAGGCGTCATAGTCTTACAAACCGCACAATGTAACAATACGGATGCAATCGGACTGTGGCATTGACCCTCTAGGCATGGTTGAACTACAGACAGCTCGAGCCGTGTACCTCCTTCCTGGTGGAATGAGTGCAACTGATGGGCTGTCAGACCACCTCCATCTAACAGGCGCTGCTTATGCAGATGTAAACACATCTTTGGGCGGGTTTAGTGACAGCTCTGAATAGTCAAAGGGACTTTGCCCGTGATACAATATCCACAGTCAACGTCTATCTTCAGAAGTTCTGGTAACCAGGCTGATGCAAAACTTTTTTTCATGTGTGTAGAATAATAACTTCCATAATGCAACATACAGCAGTATTATCCATGCGATTGCATGATAATAATTGAGGATTTAATTTCTTCTTTTAATTCTAAAATGCATAATAAGTTCCTTTCTTTGGTAGCTAGTGAGGAGTGGAGTTGTGGCCCAGCGGTTTCTGCTGCCCGTGGCAGGCAAGGTAAGTAGCCAGACGCTTGACGGGGGGAACACAAGTTCATTTTAAGTCCCTTGGGAGAGGGTGATCGGGCCATTCTCTGTGGCTGAGGGAGGTGAAAGCCTTTGACCGGATTAACGATGCTCTCGAAGGACAGCGCCTGCAGTCTGTGACTTCACTGATAGTCCTCAGATCACGCCTCCAAAGGGCACTTTAACACCCATGTATTGCTGTGTGAGATAACATCTTGCTGTAGTGTGGGAGACACAGTTCTCCTCTGTCGGCAGGTGTTCGTATCGTGCTGCTGGCTCTGCGATCGTAAACATAGCTAAAGGAAATTTACAGAAAGTTTAGGCGTGATGGCCTTTCGTTGGTTGACGTTAGTAAGTTTTGGGAGCGCTCTCAATCTGCCAGAATGTTGCACCAAACATTCTGGAATGAAGTTGTTAGAAGAAATCTGACTGGTAGAATAAGGGACTCCGCCTCGCATTGGGTTGAATTACAGTCTTGGTGGACTCACAGAGTGAAGGAGCGGACAGCACACATTCTCATCATTTCAGCTTCAGATGTTTGAGATTCGGTATCAGTTTGAGAGTCAGCAGTCGAGGTTGAGTAGTCTAGATCAGACATTCAGCACTCGCCTGTTGCATTCTGAAGAGGAGATGGGCTCTGCCGTGCCACAGAGTCCATTACTGTCCATGAGCTCGCCTCGCCTAGTCCCATAGAACTGGTGAAAGTTTCGCAATAAAGTGGCGTACAGAAATCATACAGGATAATAGGTGCATATTTCCGGTGATCTTTTGGCCACGACTTTGCTTTCTGGGGTTCACATTCTTTTACTTTCTGATGTGAATTCCTAAGGGACCTAACTGCTGAGGTTATCGGTCCCTAGACTTACACACTACTTAAACTAACTTATGCGAAGAACAACACACATACCCATACCCGAGGGAGGACTCGAACCTCCGGCGGGAGGGGTCATGCGGATCGCGATTTAAATTCAGTTAGCAAGGGTGGACACGTCCTTAGCAATTCGGTTTATTCTGTTAGAGCATTTCTATTCCCTATTTCCGAGTGACCCATGATTGTTACACGTTGATAACAATATGTACACTAATTTTCTCCTCTCTTGATTCAGGGCTTGTTCAGAGCATTATTATTTAAATTCAGTTGACAATCGCCTTATTAATGTTTATCAGAGCACGCAGCTACAGTTTACATGTGAGGGACATCCTTCCTTCCATTCCCACGGGGACAATTCATTTCTGTACATCTGGAATGCAGTGGGGCACTTGTGCCTTCAGAGGGAACACTCAGTGCGTGTCAGTGGTACATTTGATTGAGTATAGCTTAACACCAGTGCCATCTTGCAATCTGTGTTGCTAAACATATGCCGTTGTCTGTCACTTGTGGAAATGTCTGTAGTTTTTGCGCAACGAAGGTTTCAAGTAATGCGACTACTGATTCGATGTGACTGTTGACTGTTGTCCCAAGGCCGTTTTCATCCTTAGAGAAATAACGAGCTGTTACGCCATTGATGAAGCAACACACCCCTTGGTAACTTTGTTGCTGTGCAATGAACTTTGGTGTAGATGAGTAGGATTTTCTTGCGACCAGTAACGAAAATTTTCTTTATTAATAAACCCATTAAGATATAAATGTATAAGCTTCTAATAAAGTCACTGTCATCGTTCATCTTTCTAGCATTCGTTCA
The DNA here is from genome assembly GCF_023864345.2 of Schistocerca serialis cubense. Taxonomy (NCBI): domain Eukaryota; kingdom Metazoa; phylum Arthropoda; class Insecta; order Orthoptera; family Acrididae; genus Schistocerca; species Schistocerca serialis. The sequence continues at coordinate 340,461,282 of NC_064645.1, forward strand.
CAGAACTGTCACATTAGCTGATCCTTAGGTTTTACACCGTCCAATCACATTAACGTGACCGCCTGTCAAAATCCTAAATAACCACCTTTTGCAGTGCAGACCGCTGTGAGACGTGCAGGAAGAGTGAGGTTCTGGAAGCTACCGATAGTTATGTGGAGCTATATTGACTCCAATGCTGTGGCAAGTTGCACTATGTCTCTCGGTTTAGTTTCCACAGCGCCAACAGCCAGACAGAGGTGGTCCCACTGATTCTCAGTTGGGTTTAAATCCGAGGAGTTTGGTGGCCAGGGCAGTATGCTTACTGGTCCTCGTGCTCTTCTAACCACGCACGTACACTACAAGCTGTCTGATATATTGCATTGTCCTACATATAGATACCATCATTCAGAGGAAAAACAGTTAGTTGATCAATTTAATTAAATAGTCAGTCAGTCTGATAAGAGTGAGAGGGTGGCCTATTCCAATAACTCAGACCTGAAAGCGTACCTGTAACAGTGAGGGGGGTAGGGGGGGTTGGGGAAGGGGCAGGGGGCGGTGGAAACAATAGGTTAAGTGTCTGTCAATCACAGTGAAATAGGGGTGGCATGGAAAAGCACTTAACAGAACAATAGGTTAAGTACCTGTCAATCAAAGAAGAACAACAGATTAAGTAACTGTCAATCGAAGTAGAACAATAGGCTTGCCCTGGAGTGCATACCTGCCCCTGATGAAGGCAACCCGCACTAACAAAATGTGCTTGTATATAGTTTGCTCCACTACTGCCATAATGGCTGTATGATACGGGAATTTCATCCTCCGACCGATAGTGCAACCATATCGGCAGCATATTGGCGAGTCATTCGTCTTCATACACGACAGTTCGCGCCCCATCATGCGCACCTTCTGAATGACTTCCTTCAGGATAACGACATCGCTCGACTAGAGTGGCCAGCATGTTCTTCAGACATGAATCCTATCGATCATGACTGGGATGGGCTGAAAAGGGCTGTTTATGGATGACGTGACCCACTAACCACTCTGAGGGATCTACGTCGAATTGCCGTTGAGGAGTAGGGACAATCTGGAGCAACAGTGCCTTGATGAACTTGTGCATATTTTTTATGCCACGACGAATACAGACATGCATCAATGCAAGAGGACGCGCTACTGAATATTAGAGGTAACAGTGTATACAGTGATCTGGACCACTGCCTCTGAAGGCCATGGTGTATGGTGGAACAACATGCAATATGTGGTTTTCACAAGTAACAAAAAGGGCGGGAATGATGTTTATCATGATCTCTATTCCAATTTTCTGTACAGATTTTGGAACTCTCGGAAACGAGGTGATGCAAAACTTTTTTTGGTGTGTTTGTGTGTGTATAATACCAAGAAATTAAGCTGTCTGGGTGGGAAAAAAAATGAAACACAGGGCTGGCTACAGCCTGGCGCGTTTAAAGATAAATGTCACACACAGCACGAACTGTCGATGGCTTTTATACATCAATTCTTTGGCAACTGTCTAACATTTCATGGCTTTCTGGATCCCATGATCCATCAGTGAGAGAGTTCTCCTTATGGGGTTACCTTAAAAGCAAAGTATATAGTAGTTGGCTAGTTACAACAGATAAATTGAAATCTAGCATACGACAAGCAGTTCCAGAAATTTCTGTTCAAATGTTTCTTCGCACCATGTGCAATTTGCGTAAGAGACTGCCAGACTGTTCCCGCAAAAATAGAGCTCGCGTGCAGCATGTCTTTTTCAAGAAATAAATTTCCTTTATGTGTCCTTGAATTACATGGTTTTACAATTATATGACTTAAATAAATCTATTTAAAACATTTTTTCATGACAGTGTTAACTTTTTCAAATTCCCATTTCTCTGAATCACCCTTATTTAGTATAAACAGCTTTGCAGCATGATTCTTATTTCTCTTATACCTGCATTTGTACACGCCATTTCTGGCCCAGTGCAAGAAATACGCCTGTAGAAAACTGGTCGTTCGTTGCACTAAGGTGTTCGACTGTGGTTACACTTTTCGCAACGTAAGGACACAGTTCAAGAAAGAAAAACAGTTGCGTAATAGTGCGTCACGATAAACAATTTCTTAGCAAAGTGAGTTTTAAGTGGAGATGGTGCAACTACAATTACAGTGTCCGAATACAAATAATATTACATTTCCTGTTTTTTGAGACCTGTAACAATAGCGGCTTATTTTCACTCGGCGTCAGAAATCTACTTGTCTCTTATCAGCCCAAGATGAAGTATTCTGCGAGGCGGTGACATCAGATTTCCGTGACTACCTGCATATTCCACTGTTTGCAGAAGATCTGCCACGTTATCTGTTTTTATGGCAGCTAGCATTTTTATGGAGTTGCAACACGCGACTTGACGACACACTGTCAAATCGTCTGCATCCTAGCGTCAGTTCTAAAGTGTTTGAGACAGTAATTGGCAGTCTCGGAATAATACTCATATTGTAACATACTAGGATCCCATAACATTCTACTATAATTTTAAGTACCTATCGTTAACAGGGTTTACGTGGCAACGCAGCGCCCCGTTCATTTTGCCGCCGGTATAGCTACACAAATTTGTTACTAATGGTCGTTCGCTTATATCCTCCTGCGAAGAGAGCTGTGACTTCTATACCGTACTATTGCTGTTTCCGAGTTACAATGACTGACAAGGGGATCTTGCTTACTCGTCGTCATCGATTTCTTCCAAATTTAATAGTTTGGCCAGAAATGAAAATGACAGAACTGGGAGCTGTAGATGACCAAGCAATTATAAAAAAATTTTAAAAAAATTCTGTCTCGGGTCAGGCGACGCATGAGGCAATTATGTTAGGATAGTTTCCAGGCAGTGGTTGGCACAAGTGAAAGAGTATAGAACAGTAATTCAAGGTTCATGGGGACCAGTCCACCCGCGGAAGCGCTTTTTCCTTTTCTGCTTTCAATTTTTTCGTTTCTTACGCTGCCAATAAACCCGAATAATGCTCAGTCTATTATATTTATTAACATTTTGATAAAAGCCACGAAAAGGAAAGTCACAGAAATATCTGGGATTGAAAATTAATTTCTAACAAAGGATTGTACTTACAGCGTCCACGAGGACTCAGCAAATAACTTTCCAAGAATGGATTGTAATTAAAGCCTACAGGACATCATATTCCCTCGGTTTCATTTTGACATTCTATAGTTGGCCTTCCAGCAGCCAATTTCGCTGCTCTGTAATAGGCAGTATCATTGGGCAAAACATCGCATCCAATAGACAAATAATTTGAACCTCTTCAGAACAAGCCAACGGGAATCATTAGAGACGGAGCTTTACTTCATTTGGGCGTGGACCACGAAGGACGACGAACATGGCCTAATTGATGTACCCATCTCGTTATTCATTTTCAACTACTTCGTGAAATGTTGCAACATTTAAATCAGGATGGTCAGACAGGGAAATTAACATGCATCCTTGTCCTTTTAAATATTGTGCCACACAGATACCGCATCTAGATTGACGAGCAAAACGGACTGTCTGAAAACAGCTGCCGGAATGTACAGTCAGATCGTGAAAAGACTTGAAATTGACACTAAGAGTGCTAACTTAATTTAAATGATCAGTAAAGAAAAATTTAACACTTCACAAAAATGTAAAAACAAAGAATTCAAGAAATTCAGACAGTAATAATTGGAATCAGTCGACTGATTGAAATACCTGATTGTCACAGTTTGAACGGAAATGAAATGGAATGATCACATAGGCTCATTCGTGCGTAAAGCAGATGGCAAATTTTGATTCATTGTAGGATAGTGGGAAAATGCAATCAGTCTAAAAAGAAGGTTCCTTACAAAACGTTCGTGCAACTGATCCTAGAACATTACTGAAATATATGGGACGGATGCCGAATGGGAGTAACAGCAGGCATTGCACGTATACAAAGAAGGCAACACGAAAGATCACACGATTTTAAAAAAATGAGCAGCCTTCTTAGACTGTTTGCAGTTGACAGTCTTTACCGTCTAATTAAGTCATCAGAAGATTAAAGTGAAATGCGACGTTGCTTAGGTCAGATATCTGCTTGGATTGATACATGGGCAGTTGACCTTAAATAATACAATTATTTAAATGAAAAACTTTTTAACACTCGTATAACACATTTTTAGAACGCACTAAAATGTATAAAATGATTTCTCCTTGCCCGATACAGATTCCTAACCATATACAGATAGTCCTCAAAATTTGGCTTGTGACTTTTTAATAGCTTTGTAGAATAATCCTTTGAAGGATTAGGCTGTTGCCTGTTTAGAACTCACAAACAGTATCATGCCTATCTTTTCGAGGTTTTTCAATATCTCTATTTCCATTCGGCTTGAAGTTCAGGATGATGTGGGGAATCTGTGTCCTGATATTCTCACGTGGTGTTGTCTCCAATCTTCACGACAGATCTGAATTTTTTCATTCACGTTGAAAATAATTAACACTGTTCTAATATTTTCAGTTCTAATTACGTCTCTTCTTATGCAGTCCATCGTCTTCCTGAAGAATCTTATCTCTGCAGTTTGAATTTTATTTTCTTGTTTTTTGTGGTAAACCACCTTTCGCTTCCATGGCGTAACACACGAACTGCCATCACTTTATAAAATAGAATGATGGTCTCTTTTTGTACTTTATGGCCCAATGTTTTGCTAATGGTACCACAGACAGCTTGGAATTTGTACATTTTATTTTCAATATCAGAGTCATAATCAAAATTTACAGCGTAGCCTAAATAAGAAATTTGAGAGATTATCTGCAGATCTGAGAGACTTGTTAAAAACTGAATTATCCAAAACAATCTTTTCATCTAACTGGATTTCTTCCTTAGAATTCCATTATTTTCGTTTTATTAATAGAACTTTCAAATTTCTATTTATTTGCAAATTTCGTCTAGCTGGTATGCCGATCTTAGGGCGTTATCTTCATTCTTTTGAATAAAAACGGTATCATCTGCAAACAGAAGCACATTCAGGCACTCCTCATTCGATACCTTAATTCCTTTGTTTACATTTCAGTTTACGAAGAATGAAAAGGTTAGATGATAGTCCACTCCCTTGTCCTATACCTTGCGTAAGAATTATATCTTCTAATCGATTCCTGCCTAGGTTTATTACAGTGCAGGTATTTTTGCAAAGACTTTGATAGCTCACCTTCTTAAATTCTACAAGTAGTTTCATAGCTTTTAAAAAAATCACATCTCAAGTTTTCAGGGCTGTAGGTTAGGATTGTATATGGGGCTTTTTAGTGGGTTTTAAAAACGTGTTACATTAAAAAGTTTCTTGTTTTGCTAATTATTTTCTGCTTTTAAGCTTCTGTGTGTCATATTTTTCAATCGATTTCGAACATTCTGATTGGATTACGACAGAGACATGCGGTAAATTTCAGGATTATTTCAGTTTCTCTTCACCTGAGTCAACCAATACATTGCTTCCACCTACGATTAACTCACGAAAAGATCCCGAAGATAAATATTAGAGAGAATCGAGTTCACACGAGGATTTGCCACCAATCGTTCTTACCATGAAACATTATTATTGCATTGTCATCGGGTTCCTAGCTACACTGAAGGTTTCAAGTCCTCTAGATTGTCAGTTAGTGATAGTGGTAAAAGCACCCGCATTGCAGATAAGAAAGTGTGACACACGAAAACGTTATAGGTTGTATAATGGGGAGTTTTCTCTGCCATACATTTCACAGTGGTTTGTAAAAATGTTAATGTATTTAGGGCTAATATTCGGTTTTCTGTGACGGAGATTATTGCTTTGCTCTGATATACCACAGTTTCTCAGGGCAGGCTTCTTGTAGAACACATCACAAGAAAGTTTCTAAAGTGGAGGTCCTTTCAAAGATCACGTTACTCTGCAACAAATAGGTCTCCTAAGCATTTCATATAGTTTTCCTTCAGTACCATTGTCCCGAATAACCTACCACTCAAAATCTTTAACCACGGATGTATCATCTTTTGCTACACTACACCATATGAACTACTATTCTCAAGAGGTTGCGGAAAGGCGTGGCTGTTTTGCAGAAGCAAACATGTGCGACATTTTGAGCAAAATATCTTTAGAACCGTAAGATTTACAATTGTTTACAGACAGTTAGTGGTATAAACACCTTAGTTCGAGCATTCTTCTGATCGTATACAACAAAGTCCAAGTACCCTCGTGAAATTTTTAAATGAAATCATTTCGCTTTTGGCTGCTAAATCATTATTTATTGCGACTGCGATTTCGACATGTTGTCGTTTTCGAGCACTGTGGGATGCTGTAACTCACTCAATAATATAAACCTGTGACATGCTTCTAACAAGAGATGCATGGGTTGCTGTGAATTTATCATCTGTTCCGTATACCATATACGTTACAGAGCTGGTGAAATGACGCATACTGCCTGAAATTTAAACTTCACTGTTTACATCATTATTGCACCAGCTCTACAACAATGTTACATTGTTGTTGTTGTGGTCTTCAGTCCAGAGACTGGTTTGGTGCAGCTCTCCATGCTACTCTATCCTGTGCAAGCTTCTTCATCTCCAAGTAACTACTGCACCCTACATCCTTCTGAATCTGCGTAGTATCTTCATATCTTGGTCTCCCTCTACTATTTTTACCCTCCACGCTGCCCTCCAATACTAACTTCATGATCCTTTGATGCCTCAGAACATATCCTACCAACCGATGTCTTCTCCTGATCAAGTTGTGCCATAAATTCATCTTCTCCCAAATTCTGTTCAGTAACTCTTCATTAGTAATGTGATCTACCCATCTGTCTTCAGTACTCTTCTATAGTGCCACATTTAGAAAGATTCTATTCTCTTCTTGTCCAAACTATTTATCGTCCATGTTTCACTTCCATACAAATACTTTCAGAAAAGATTTCATGACACTCAAATCTATACTCGATGTTAACAAATTTCTCACCTCCAGAAATGCTTTCCTAGCCATTGCCAGGCTACATTTTATAGCCTCTGTACTTCGACCATCATCAGTTATTTTGCTCCCCATACAGCAAACCTCATCTACTACTTTAAGTGTCTAATTCCCACAGCATCACCTGATTTATTTCGACTACGCTCCATTATCCTAGTTTTGCTGTTGTTGATGTTCATCTTATATCCTCCTTTCAAGACACTGTCCATTTCGTTCAACTGCTCTTCCAGGCCCTTTTTTTCTCAGACAGAATTACGGTGTCGTCTCCAAAGCACAAAATTGTTATTTCTTCTCCAGGGATTTTAATTCGTACTCAAATTTTTTGTTTTGTTTCCTTTAAGGCTTGCTCAATATGCAGATCGAATGACATCGGGGATAGGCTTCAACTTTGTCTCACTCCCTTCCCTACCACTGCTTCCCTTTCATGCCCCTAGACTCTTATAACTGCCATTTGGTTTCTGTACAAATTGTAAATAGCCTTTCGCTCCCTTTATTTGACCCCTGCCATCTTCTATAACGTATAGGGTACATGAAACAGCTGATAAACTCACAACACCTCATGCTACTGCTCTTACACGGCATGTCACAAAAAAATGGCCTTGAGCACTATGTGACTTAACTTCTGAGGTCATCAGTCGCCTAGAACTGAGAGCTAATTAAACCTTACTAACCTAAGGACATCACACACATCCATGTCCGAGGTAGGATTCGAACCTGCGATCGTAGCGGTCGCTCGGCTCCAGACTGTAGCGCCTAGAATCGCGCGGCCACTCCGACCGGCGGCGTGTCATAGATTTATACATTAAGTGGGTTACATTGCACAACGTTTGGAACTGACATATCAAAATAGTCGCAAACAAAAGCGGAATGACTTCATTTAAAATGTCAAAGTGGCCTAACATTCCATGAGTGTAGGGAAGCAGATGCAGGAATCCTGCATCGCCGCTATTTGCATAGTGCTCGTTTAAGTAAATAATGTGCCGTTGCTTTCCTGCGACCTGATATGCTCCTCAGTCCTGAGCTTAGATTTTATGGACGAAAACGCTATTATGGTGATCACTGCATTGTTCGTGGACAAAATAAGATTGAACTACTAATTTTTTTAAAAAATCGTATGATTCACAAAAATTTTAGAACATATTCAAAGTAAATTCCATTAATGTTACAAAATTATTGAAACACGTGCAATACTCGGAAAAATCAGTATTAAACACCAAAATGAGAAAATATGTCATTGCCAAGCGTAGTCCCATTGATACATCGAAACAATATATCTCTATATTGTTGTGATGAAATAAACAATCACTTATTCGACAGTGTAGGGAATATTATCATACTATAGTGTAGTCTAAACACATTCTAATCCAAAATTACTGGAAGCAAAGACAAACTACCTTTATTTTTCGAAGCTGTACTGACACTCCGATAAACAACTTTTTTAATCAGATGCTGGGAATACGCATAGCCGAAAACAAGTGATGCGGTGAAAGCACATGGTGTAAAGTAAAACCTATAATCAGGCCGCAGCAAGTTCGGATGATTCCCTAAATAAACAATAAAACTTGGATCAGCGTGTGTGCTACGTAGGGATTGAGGAAGTTATGAAGTTTCAGGTGAGTGCCTGTGTGGCTGTGGCGAGTGCTTGTACAGTACAGTCTTGGGTTTGTATTGTTGTTGAAGGGGAGGGAGGAGTTGAAATCCTGTGCTGCCACACAGCCTACTTACTCCTCTTGAATATCACCAAGGAGGCCACCGTCGGACTGTTGCCATCAAAAGTCTCACATGTCCGCACTTCAGAACATTGACGCAAAAATTGGTGATCAGGATCTTACGTCTCCTTCCGCTGCCGCCCAAATACTGGCAGGGGAAATTTTTCACCACCGGAATTCGAACCGGCTTACAAGTACATCCGAGTCGAGCGCCACCAAACAAGCGTGCGTCAGCGGTTAGTGTCATACATACTTACAAGGAACATGCGCAGCTTTCAACAACTATTCTATGCTAAAACGTGATGAGGGGGAAAAAAACGGCCACACGGCTTTCGAAACTAAATTTTAATAAGCTGGTGACATTCATCAATACCGCATGACCTAACAGTGAGTTTATATTTTAACTGTATCAGTAATGGTGCTAATAGCAAAGTATTTTGAACCAGCTGTGGGTAACGTCACTACAAGCAGGGAATCACTGAGAGGAAGAGCATTCAGATGGCCGAGACGTAATGCGCAGGACAGAAAACCTGCAACATTAACGAGTCTGTTTTTTTAAGGCCTCTTACAATCGCAGTATTACAATTAATGTGAGAGTTATGCCGTCTTTTGCAACTATAATGAAGTCTTATTTAGATCGAACTCGTTTCGCTTTGTTTAAAGCATCTTCGTTGGTCACTGTAACAATAGTGGGTTTGTTAAAAAAAAAATTGAAAACGGATAATTAACCCTAGAACGGTCGGGCTGGGTCTGTGAGACCCACTGGTTTTTGTTTCACTGAGTTTATATTCCTATAGTTGCTGATTTGGCTCGAGCGCCCTGCTACCTTCCTGAAACATCCGAGAGAAAGCATTATTGTCGTGAATAAGGTTTTTCTTCGTGTAGTCATTGTTTGGCAGTCTTTCAAAAGGCGCGCCGGTCTGTCAGACCCAGCCCGACCGTTTATGTAACTCATTTCTGCCGGTGCAACCCCATTTTTATTTTGGTTAGTTCAAATGGCTCTGAGCACTATGGGACTCAACTGCTGAGGTCATTAGCCCCCTAGAACTTAGAACTAGTTAAACCTAACTAACCGAAGGACATCACAAACATCCATGCCCGAGGCAGGATTCGAACCTGCGACCGTAGCGGTCTTGCGGTTCCAGACTGCAGTGCCTTTAACCGCACGGCCACTTCGGCCGGCTTTATTTTGGTGTATCATTGAGTAACTAGTTATTTCGTGAACTACGTATATGTGATGCCCTAACACCGAATTATCATTGTCAGTAGTCTGCAGTATAACATGGCAAGAGAAAGTCTTTCAGACAGGGAAATTTGCAGAATTTTGTATGATGATCAGACTGAAGCAGACGATTCTGATGCGGACCCAGACTTCAAAATAAACAGTTATCATGACAGCAATAGTGAAATAAGCGGTGATGAGGAGGAAGATGTTCAGTCATCTGCCGACACCGACGCACCTGCTATTGCTGATTCAAGTACAGCTCCTCTGACTGACTCAGGTACGTCACCTATACTCTATTACAAAGGAAGGAATAAAGCAACTAAATGGCGAAAATCGTGTTCCCCACAAAGCGTTCGAACAAGACACCACCACATAATTACAATGCATTTGCCTGGAAGTATTCGAGATGCGATGGATGTACATTCCCTGCTAGAATCATGGCAGTTATTTTTTAGCAATGCATTGATTGATACAGTTCTTGAATCAACCAATAGCTATATTGATTCAGTTCGAAACAATTATGCAAGTGACCCGAACATGGATAGGCCTACCAATTTTGATGAACTGAAGGCATGTTTTGGCCTACTTTATTTAACTGGAACATTGCATGGCGGTAAAATGAAAACTTTTTGAATACAGATGGGACAGGAATAGAAATCTTTCGTGCAAGTATGTCACTGAAGAGGTTCAGATTTTTGACTTGTTGTATCAGGTTTGACAACATGCATACAACGGAAAAAAGAAAAGCACAAGATAATCTTGCTCCGTCAGAAAAAGTTACTTTGGACGAAATGCTCGTTCCATACAGAGGCAGGTGCAGGTTCAGGATGTATATCCCAAATAAACCTGCCAAGTATAGGATCAAGCTCTTCCTCCTGGCTTGTTCTAAAACGTACTACGTAAAACATTTGGAAGTTTATGCAGGTGCACAACCCCAAGGACCGTACAAAGTCAGTAATACGGCAGATGATGTTTTCTGTCTTGTAGACCCAGTAAAAGAGTCTGGAAGAAATCTGACGATAGACAATTGGTTTACTTCTTACCCAATCGTCAAAAAACTATTACAAGAAAAGAATATTACTGTTGTTGGTGCGTTAAAAAAAAGCCTGAAATTCCGTTTAACTTTTTACCCAAAAAATCTAAAGAAGAGTACTCAAGTATGTTGGGATTTCAGGAAGATGTCACATTACTTTCATATCTACCAAAACGGAACAAATCTGTACTCCTTTTGTCGTCAACGCACCATGATGATGAAATTGACAGTGACAGCGGTGGAAAGAAAAAAACCAAGTATAATAATGTACTACAACAAAACCAAGGGCGGCGTAGACGTCGTTGACGCTGTGTGTGGTGAATATACTGATGCTAGAGGGACAAGACGGTGGCCTCTGTCTCTTTTTTCAGTTATTGAACATTGCAGCTCTGAATGGCTACATAGTGTTCAAAGCCAACAAAACTGTATCAGTTAGACGAGAATACCTCAGAACACTAGGAAAGTGTCTCATTAACACCATATTTTACAATGCGCGCAACCCAACCAAACCTCCCGCGCGATATTCGCAGGCTTGCCTCTAACCTCTCCAGTACCGAAGAACAACGAATAATCGAAGATCCGCAACCAGGGAAAAGGGGGGGAAGATGCTACAAATGCAAGGACAGCAAAACTAAATACTTTTGCGAAGTTTGCAAATTGTGGTTATGCTTGGCGCATGCAGAAATGGTTTGCGGCGACTGTTTTGAAAAGTGGTAACTTTAGACGACGATATTTCATGAACTATTCTTCAAAGTCATGATTTCCATTTATACAACGAAAGTTGATCATTTTTGCTTCTTATTTCTACATCTTACTCTCATTATATTCTTATTTCAGTCAAATTTACTTGTATTTTCAGTTTACTGACATTTAGTACTACAAAGATGTATATGCTTCAGTCTTTTTTTTTTTTTTTTTACCGTAATTGTTGTATGATGAAGAAAGCTGAACTAATGTCACTATAGCATTTAGTAGTACCTATTCAAAATAAAAATTCGACATTTGATCTAAACATACTGTTTGTCATTTGTTGCAAGTGATTTATTTATTGAGTCCCACAGACCCAGCCCGACCGTTCTAGGGTTAAGACCGTCATAAGAAACAGTTTGGATTTACATTTCAATAAAACGTACCTTGCCAACGGCCTTGCCGCAGTGATAACAGCAGTTCCCCTCAGGTCACCGAAGTTAAGCCCTGTCGGGCTGGGCTAGCACTTGGATGGGTAACCATGGGGTCTGCCGAGCGCTGTTGGCAAGCAGGGTGCACTCAGCCCTTGTTATGCAAACTGAGGAGCTACTTGACTGAGAAGTAGCGGCTCCGGTCAGGAAAACTGACAAAACGGGCGGTAGAGTGGTGTGCTGACCACATGCTCCACATCAGCATCCAGTGACGCCTGTGGGCTGAGGATGTCACAGCGGCCGGCCGGTAGCGTTGGGACTTCGAGGCCAGTTCGGGCAGAAAGAAAAGTACCTGGGGTGGTGTGCAGTGTTTTGTATTTGAAACGATGTAGCGACGAATACCTATTTCATACTGTACCGTTTTTTTGTGACAGTCGTGATTTTTGTAGCTATTTTCAAACTTTTTCAAAGGTAATTCGAGACTCGTATTTTTTCCGGGCTAAACAATGGTGAAACGATTTATCCCCAATGAGATATTTATTCCACTTGTATCGCTATGTTTTATTATTAGTTGATGACACTGAAAGATCTGCTACTGTTCCGAAAAGTACCCAATAACATTATTGTGCACAAGGTACAAAGCTGACTTCCCCACCATATGTCATCTGTGCGCGCGCAATTATACCCGAATTATTGTGAGCTACATACTGTTACGCTATGCTACGTCATTATGTGAATTATGATGAATCTTTCATGTGCTGTTGAAGAATACAGATATGCTGAAGAAAATTCACAGCACTAATAAATACAGTATGTCTGCTCAATTCCTTCATCTTACAAGATGATATTAAAATATAAATTAATGTCCTTCTTTAACAAATAAAAGCGATATTTTTTTATTTGTTACATTTAATTAAAATCTTGATTTGCAATAAAAAAATTTAATGTGCCCCGAATTTGGATGTACAAAATAGTCTTCACTTTACATGTTATGATACATCGGGAAAAAAGTTAAAAATCCTAGGCTATTTCCTTTTACTAAAATATTAAAATAAAATAATTTGTTTTAAAAGGTTTTTAGCACTTACTTTATCTTTCATACTCAACTCGGAGTAGAGCGTCTGTTCTGTGGTGTAGTGTAATGTGAGTTTGTCTGAGAGGGGATGGAGGCAGAGGGGATGAGTGAATGAGGAAAGGCAGGGTGCAGACGGGGGTGGGGCTTCCAACATTGGGACTTCGAGGCCAGTTCGGCCAGAAAGAAAAGTTCCTGGGATGGCGTGCAGTGTTTTGTATTTGAAACGATGTAGCGACGAATACCTATTTCATACTGTCCACATGGGAACATAACAACAGGTATCCTTCATACATTCAGTCAACAGTAGACAAAGTAATTTTAGTAACAGTGCACATCTGATTGCGTAGTACAGACATGGATGTAAAAGGAAAGACAGAAGTTAATTGTCTCGTCAGAAATTCAACCGTTCGGCATGATCTGCTATGCATCGTGATAATGGAGAGAAATGACAACGATTACATCTAGTCGATCATCATGGTAATTGCCTGACACGATTTACAAAAACTGGAAATAATTTTATCCAGAGTGGTTGTAAATTTGAGCAACGGATATCCAGAAATGTGACAATACTCCTCGTCACTGACATCAGTATAACGATACATAACTTTCGTTAGAAACCAAATTACGTCAGTAGAAAGGCATTCGAGCGAGCATATAACAGAAATTTAAAAAATTAAGTTATTACCCTGCATGAAGGTTATAATTGAGTTTCTCTGTGACAGACTTGCTAACGCATAAATGAAACGTCGAGTGGCTCCCCAGACGCTTGAAAGCATTTCGATTTGACAACACTGTCACGATTTCAGTGTTAGCATCGCTATCTACTATATTAAAACAGCATTTGGTTTCGTGAGACTGAATGCACCGTTTCAAATGTTTCCACCGCTACTTGATAATCCGAACTATATCACTAGCAACCGCAACGCTAAACCCCGAGATCACGGAGATGGCTTCATAAACGATTTCATCTAACGGAGCTCAGACACTTGCATTAATTTTTCCTTCGATAATTTCCACGGATTTTGTAACTTATGCGCATATCCTAATTTAGACACAATTTGCAGGTACATGAATTACGAAAGTAAAGAATCAGCTTGTCTTAGCTGTTTTAAACGCACAAAACGGAAGATTGTGCTATCCAGGTGTAAACTAATACTGGAAATTTAACATATCCGAACAGTTCTGTAACGGTTCTCTTCCTGTTACAAGTTCATGATAAGAATGCTTATTGGTTTTTTGTGATATGAACAAATGGAGTCTTCCTCGCTAGTTGACCTGGATTATCTGTAACATGCCACTGTATTGTTTAGGATATTTGGAACTGAGTAGATGATACACTTTAAAAGATATTAAAAATGTTGACTCACTTAAGTCTGGTTTTACAACCCAAGTATTCACCGCTAACACATGGTTTTTGTAGCCTGTCCTCACTATCGGCCTGGTAAAAGGTACGTATAAAACAGCACAAAATATACCCTTTTAAGTCTGGATCAGCAACTTTATGTTTGAAGTGGAATAAACTTTAATGGTTATTGCTCTTTCGGCTGAGTTGTCTCTCCTGAAAATTCATTGGATTCGCCAGGAAACAGAACATCAATTCATAACTGAAACACAAGCCAAACGTCGTATTTCGTTTCACTTGTATATCAGGGCACCTGAACATACTGATATTTTCTCCTCTCACATTTTAGACGCTCAGAAAAAAACCTAACGATTCGTCTGACAAGACAGCTGTAATGTATCAGACGCTCGGATACGGCTTACTGCAGCTTCTCGGTCGAACGGACAAACCGCACTGCGCCGACATCTTAACGTAAACAGCGTCGCCGCCATCGCGCATGCGCATTGTTCGACAGACTGGCGCGCATGCGCACTACCGCCACCGGCTCCTCGCATCACTCGGAGTCGGTCTCTTGCAGGTTCGTGTTGGCGTGAACGCAGTCAGATCGTTGTGTGGTCTCGTGGTGGTGGTGGTCAGCAGAGTTGGTCTGCGGGCGATTTGTGCCAGTACGTGAGTGAGTGTGTCTGTGCTAGTAGTGGCCGTGTCACGGGATCGACTCTTCATCGCTGCGATTTTTGTAACAGAGTTTTGGCGCAGGTAAGTACGCAGCCCGTTTCTGAAATATATGTGTTTGCCTTTCGGGTAACGTTGTTTCACTCTATAAATTCACCTAAGTTATAAAATTCGTTTTTCAAGCCATCAAAGAACGTACCACTATTGGTGCTAAGCGAATTTCCCGATGTACGCGCGCTAGCCGGTATTTGCACCGGCTGTGGCATTACGAAACGGTCAGTTGGGCGCAAGCACGAAAAGCACAGGGCGTAGCAACTTAAGACAGCCGGTAACCCCGTGGCCTAGATCGGGGTCGATGGCTCAGCAGCTCTCTGCGAAACAGGTTCTAAATAAAGTTGCTTTTTTGGTCGCCGCAACACGTATCCACGCCACGGGTTTCCCAAGTTTGGGAGAAAAAAAAGCAGAACACAGACCCGGCTGCTTATTGTTGTAGATCACAAAATAGTGTAAAAATTAAAGCTAAACTGTCTTAAAATTATCATTCTTGTTAGCATAAAGGCAACGTCACCACGTGGCTGTAGTAACCAGGCTAGCGCTACTATTAGATCATTAAATTTTGTTACATGCTTCCTATGTTTGACGTGAATGTAACATTATTCCGGTGAGACCTAATGTTATTGAACACCGTCGCGCGAACTAATATTTGCGCTAAGATTGCTGCACTCTGTGTAGTATGTGCACACGCTGCTATTCTGAAAGAATCAGCATATGAGACGTTAGGAACAGTTTTGTGGGTACGTTGCTCTCAACGGCTTGCACAACCTTAGGAAACTTTTCTGCGTGAAATTGATTCCAGCCAGAAATAAGTTTTAAATCGATACTTGTTGAAAAGGCAACGAAACGCTTTGAAAGGAAGGGTGACTAGTTTTAACAAAAGCAGATAGTCCGCTATTGGAGGTAGACATCAATTTCTCATGCAAACCGCAAAAAGTGTCCATAGGATTTTCTTGGTTTGATGAAGTATTGCAGTTTGTCGCTTTTAATCATGCATTGCGTTGTCAGCGCAAGTACGTTTCCACGTCAAATTAGTTATAATTAGGATATTACAGCCATAATTTACTAGTCACGTATGTGCTGCTTGATTGGAAGGGAAAGTAGGAAGATATATTTGCTCGTAGAAGCTAAAGACCTCGTAATTTTCATCTTTCACATGGTGCATTGCGCTTTTACATTCGTACATTTGCAGCGCGGTAATGCCCGTGAAAAAAGCAACCACAAATGAAGTTGTTCCTGAGTCTGACCACATTTCGCCTTCCATTCATTTAGAACTCAAGTTACACCTTCTTCGGGGGTAGACTTGACAAGCGCCCTGTGAGCTAAGATTTGTAGCGGAATCTGTCTCCCGCGATAAAGCCCGTAATGAAAAGTAGTCTTTCGTACAAATTATGGTGGTCTGTAAGTGGGCTCTTACGCAGCAGCTCACAATTTAAATTGTCAACAACTGCTATAGTCATACAGCGCATTTTGAGACCGCTTTTGTTTGTAATTTAATTTCAGCATAAAGGGATCACAGCAGTAAACCTCGAAATACTAAGGAAATACTTGACTTCATTGTTTATTTTTGAAGAGCGTAACAAAACAATAAATATATAGCTTTGTGCTCTGCCTGATGCAGTCGACTGTCTGCTCTGATCATTGAGAGATTTTGCACACTGAAATAGAAACCGTTAGCGCAGGTAGCGTTAAACTGTTAACGGAGCTGTTTCTTCACTGAAGCTTTGTTAAAATTTCCTGTCTGTTTCGCGAATGACGAGGTTTGCAAAAATGTGTAGGTGTAACTTGGAGATGGGACTATCGCCGTACTAGGTTTTATTTTTTAACTTTTGCCTTTGATTCTTTCATACATTTATAACGTGGGGATTCATAGAGGCCATAAGTTTCACGTGCTCAGGTCTTTATAATCGGGCGCAGATGCTGAGGGTGAAGGATAATGAGCCTTCCAAACATTTTGCCGAAAGCATTTATATTTTTGGACACAGTAATTTCCAAAATTTTCTGCTAACATTCGGTGAATCCAGTAACTTGAGATCTGAGTCGAAAGTAGCAAGAAATTACGAGCTTAGTTTACTTCGGGATATTTTTCAGTTGCGTTCGTGAGGTTTAGCCTTCGTAGGAAGGGTTTGCATCCGGACCAACTGTAGAAAACAATTGCAGCCAGAATGAGGCGCTCGTTGCAAACCGCTGGAAGTTATGAAGATGCTTTACTTGTCAAACATCAGACAGGCTTTGCCGATTGTAGGTGGAAACGTCAAGAAAAAGAAAAAATTCCTCCAATTTACAAGCTCGCATAGCTGTAGTGTAAGTGAAATACTGAAAACGGTGCGTGAGCATTTCTGTTCTATACCGTGCAAATTTATTTTCTAGGTTTGATGCTGTTACCAGTTTTTCAGTCAGGTGCGCGAAACGTAATTTCCAAATTTTTGGACAGTGATGTTATAGATCTCAATTAGTTTGTTGCGAGTTGTGATGAAGCTATATACTTAGTAGGAATGTTTCAAATTAACCGTAATAGATTGTGTTCAAAATATATGGCTTGTTACGTCAGACAGTATTGTAAACCTTATACATTTCGTATTTTTAGCATAAAAGCTTTTTTGTGGCAGTGTGGATCATTATATTCTACTGTCAATTACCTGGACATTTAGGCGCACTACAGCTCGGTAGGTCAGTTTCGAACTTTACTGCTGGTGTTCACAAAGGGCATATTTCGTCTTCCTACGTCTCTATTCACAACCCCGTCCTCCCCATGAATGTTGCGCTCTTCAGCCCGATGACTGGTTTGACGGCGCTCTTCCAAGCTAGTCTACCCTGTGTAAGAAAGTCTTTGTCTCTGCGTTAACTACTGCAACCTACAGACGGTAAACAAAATATGGAAACACAGAAACACGTGATCATGCATAATACGATGTAGCAAATCCGCTGACACTCGAAACAGCTTCCAGTCTCCTCGGAATGGATAAATATAGGTCTTGTATGGTTTTCAAGGGAATCACATTCTCCCTGCAAGAGAGTGGCTACTGGAGGTGGTTAGCGATCACGCATCCTTCTCTCCGAAGCAGACCACAGAGGGTCAATAATATTGAGATCTGGCGATTGTGGTGGCCAGGGGAGAAGCGACAATTCATCTTCGTGTCACAAAACCGGTGCTTGAACGATGCGAGCGATGTGATCAGGTGCCGTGTCGCCCTTGAACACCATAGGGGAACATACATGGTACCATGGGACGGACTTTATCAACCAAAGTGGTGACATAATCCTTGGCGGTAACCCGTGGAGTATCACGACATGGCTGTACAAATCACCACCGAACCACCTCCATGTTTCACCCTTGGACGTAAACTGGGTCTGAAGTCGAAAACAGTGTGAAACAGTTCACCCGGTCAAATGACTTTCTTCAATTACTCCGTAGTTCAGGTTGTATGGCTTCAACACCACGTCTCACTGTTAGGGCATTTGCGTCATTGACAAGTCGTTCTCGAATTCTAGCTCCCCTTCCAATGTTACAGCATGCACTTCTTGCAGTGTTTATTTTTGTCCAATCCCTGTACGTCCGTTTCAACCTCCTTACTTCCCTCCATTATCAAATTGATGAATCCATCATCCCTCCTGATCTCCCCCACAACCGATCCCTTCCTTTCGTCAAGTTTTCCCATAAATTTTTCTCCCATTCGGTTCAGTTCTGTTTAGCTAACCATCTAATCTTCAGGATTCATCTTTAGCAGCACATCTCGGTAGCTGTTACAATCTTGTCTCAACAGCTTATCGTGCGCGTTTCTTTTTCGTAGAAGGCTGCTCTCTAGATACCTTCAGAAAAGATTACGTAAGATTTATATTCGATGTTAAGGTTTCTTTCAGAAACGGTTTTCGTTCTACTGCCAGTCTTCATTTTATATCCTTCCTACTTAAGGCATCATTGAGTTCGTTTTACTGTTAACAAGAGAGAGATCTTTTACTTCATACCGAGTATTTGCCGAAGTGTAACAGCTAACAGTAATGAACGTAAAGTTTCATTTGTATCGCTGTAGTATCCTTAGTTGCTTTAGTTATTGAAGGTATCAGAAATGCATTATAGCAAATACTAGTAACCGTGCGTGTTTATTTTTCCATATGAGTTAATTTTATTCATTTGAAACATCGTGGGTGGTTTGGAATTAAATATAGGTTAATAATTTTTTTTCTATAAATTGGAAAAGATTGTAGTGTGTTTTTAATTTGCAGTAGTCACATTTCGTAATGAACCATTTTTAGGTAAATGGCAGTTGCACAGTGTTTGTTCGAACTATCGGAATTTTGCGGATCCAGATAAGCTAAAATATTTAAAACATCATTTGCAGTGTTTTATGAGTAATGAAAATATCGTGCATGAACGCAGAAGTTAGTTTAACCCTTTCCAGCCCAAATTTTATTTACTTGTGGGAAAAAATAATTTTTCGCGTATTTCCCTACACAATGATTGGAATAATATATATTTATAAGACATTTTGTTATTTTTTTGTTTTGTGGAGTGAAATTTGGGATGACTCCATATGGCATCATTGGGCAGGATTTGTTTCCTTCAGTCAGGTGGTTGGGATGTCACAGTGCTTGATAATGGAACTTGAATGAATATTTTAATGACATAATTTGATGCACTTTATTAAACAAAAATAGTACATACAATAATGCAACTTGCATTTCAGGACAATTTTATGGTTTTTACAACATGATTGTTACTTCACATGAAAATTTAAGAAACAGTCCCTGTCTTTGGTAAAGCAAAGAGGTTTATTACATTTGATGCATTTCGTTCGAGAATATGCTGTAATGCACAATTTACATCTGTTTGTTTTCTACATGCTGTGGCCAGTGTCCAATGTTGTCATACCTTACATCATCAACTGGGCTGGGAACCAATGGGGCTCGTTTCTTCACAACTGTAGGCGATGGACTGTCATCTGATGGCTGTCCTCGTCTTCTTACCAAAATGTCTCCTGCTTTTAGTAGTCCATGAGCTACATCAGACCGAAAAATCAAGACATGTTTGGTAATTTCTCTTTGTCTGTACTGTCGGCGGTATAGGAGCCACACATGTCAAGGAGGTGGAATACGATCCTTAGATAAAATCTTTTCACATCAATATTACTCCTATACAAAGCAACCAGCATGTCGTGCAGATCAACTCCTCCCATCGAACGGTTATATTCTCTAACAATGTCTGGCCTTGGAACATCAATATATTTTCGTTCTCCCACCGACCAACGTTTCGCTGGTTCTACTGGACTTACTCGTTTGTATATGATGCAAGAACGACAGACTTATCATACAACTTCAGCGCTAAGATGTTCCTTTCTGTTTCAGTTCGATAATCGTATGATCCTCGTCCCTGCTTTTTCAGCTCACTGTCTGCTTTTAGATTGCAGCCTTTAAGTCTTGCAGGTCTAACAGTTCCAACAGCCAAAATGCCATAGTTTTTCAGGGCAGAAATAAGATTGTAAGAGATGAGCCAATTGTCTGTAAACACTTCAAAATTTTTATATTTTGGCAGTCCTTCCACAAGCCTTATTACAGTATCACCACTTATACCAAGACCAGTATCATTATGTACAGTTCCTTTCCCTCGGTATATTTCAAAATCGTACAAAATTCCACTAGAACCAGCACGGGCAAAAACTTTTATACCCCACTTGTGTGGTTTCCTTTTTACATACTGTTTCAGGGATGAATGACCTTTGAAAGGAATGATTAATTCATCCACTGAATGATATTCCTCAGGTTCAATAATTGAAAAACCTTGTTTGATTTTGTCAACAAATGGTCTCACCTCGAACAGCCTGTCATAATCAGGGTCCTCTCTTTGTTTCATTTTAGTGTTGTCATTCACATGTAAATAATTTCTTAGCTTATGAAACCTATTTCTAGGCATTGAGTCAGCTATTGGAGAAAATCTTGTAGCCTCTGCCCAGTACATTCTGTAACTAGGCATTTTCACAACACCTGTTTATCCCTATATACTTTTCTATTTCACGAACATTTGTATCTAAGGATGCACCTGTTTTCTGTGTGCAGTATAGATTAGATTGCTCGACTAGGTTCTGGATAATGTCATTACTACACATCGTTCTGAAACACTGCAAAGGTGTCAGTTCATCTCCTGGAGGGGCGGAAAAAACTGCATTACATGATGTGTCCACTTCTTCAATGTCCTTCATTTTCCACCGAAGATCCCAGTGTGTATCACACTGAATTTTCTGAGCTGAGTGACTTGGTGCAAGGTTTGGTTCAGCAAGTAATCTTGAAGCTAAGTGAACATAATCATCATCATTGGCTTGAGGGTCCAGAATTTCAACCATATCAAGGTCCATTCCTTGAAGAAACTGTATATCCAGTGTAGTAGGGTCCTGCTGCTGAGCAGTTTCAATCTCTTCCTCCACATCAGACATATCAAGGTCCAAATCAGGAAAATCACCTTCGAGAAGCAGCAATATTTCTTCTGATAATGATTTATGATTGCGAATCATCTGGTAAACAAACCAGGAATTTTTTACTAAAGCAGCAAAAAAAACTGGTAAATTATATCAATAAAAATTTTAACATATTATTAGTTAGTATAATAAAGCTTCAAAAGAAACTTGAAAATATTACACATTATGGTAAACTTTAGTCGAAGTTTTTGCATGTACTACATTTGGTAACATAACAAATGCTCAATGATGCCAAATGGAATCACACGCGTTTGTGACTTCCAAGCAGAAAATTACCGTAACTAGCATTATTTTCAAAGTGTTTACTAGTTAATTTACACTTTCAACAATTTATTGGTGCAACTTTTATATTAGTTTGCTGCCTTTACCTTGATATAATATTTTGAAAGTCCAGCTGGGTGCACTGTACCGTAGACACCATGCAACAATCCTTTGTCGAGGCATTGTAGCTTGGTGCTCTCTGTTTTAGCGAATTCACGGTAGCCAACCTAAGAACAATGAACTTTAGAAAGCCCCGCACACTTGTTTATAATCCTTGGACAAATAGTTTGGCCTTGGGAAAAAGTTAAATATGATGATGCCATATGGCATCACTGGGCTGGAAAGGGTTAAAATACAGTAGTTGGCTGATTACATCGCTGACAATGTAAACTGCAGTTTTAATGACGCCGCTCTACTAAAATTATAGTCGAAACTTTAAAAATAAAACATACTAATTGCGACTTGTGGCTGTCCTGATAAAATTAAATAGTCGCTGTTTCCCCTGCACACTATGCCCCTCTCTGGCCATACATGTTCGTTTTAACCATTGCGTTAAGTTTCCTACTTTAACAACAAAGTGCAAACTGTTGGCATAAAAATTGCTTTCAAGAGTATAGAACAGTTTCACTCATAAGTATGTGTCTTCGATTGTGACACTTTGTTGATATTACCCAAACGCACATTTCAACCACGCTGTCTGTTGCCAAGAATAATAGGTAAAGGAATGCAGTTATAAATGTGTGCTGATGGATCGTAGGATTATATTTTTGATATAGTTTTAATAATTCGGTTAGGTCTTGTGTTGGAGAAAAGGCAAAAGTGTATGTTGAGATTTCAGATGGCGGCGTCAGGTATGCTGCAGGTTCTCCCCAGTGTCGTCATAGCAGGTGGCTTTGCCGGAGCGGGAAATCTGAGCACAACCCCAGTAATGTGAGGTAGCCGTTGTTGTTTGCTGTGTTATACTGCACGTTGTTTCTCACGGTTTCCTTTCCATGTGAAACTTGTACGTAATTGTTTCAGCTGGGATCTTTATAAAACATGTTAATACATGAAGACGATTTAAGTTAAGATAACATCCACACAGTGGTTCCTAACTTTGTTGTTGTTGTGGTCTTCAGTCCTGAGACTGGTTTGATGCAGCTCTCCATGCTACTCTATCCTGTGCAAGCTTCATCATCTCCCAGTACTTGCTGCAACCTACATCCTTCTGAATCTGCTTAGTGTATTCATCTCTTGGTTTCTCTCTACGATTTTTACCCTCGACGCTGCCCTCCAATACTAAATTGGTGATCCCTCGATGTCTCAGAACATGTCCTACCAACCGGTCCCTTCTTCTTGTCAAGTTGTGCCACAAACTCCTCCCCAATTCTATTCAATACCTTCTCATTAGCTATGTGATCTACCCATCTAATCTTCAGCATTGTTCTGTAGCACCACATTTCGAAAGCTTCTATTCTCTTCTTGTCCAAACTATTTATCGTCCATGTTTCACTTTCGTACATGGCTACACTCCATACAGATACTTTCAGAAAAGACTTCCTGACACTTAAATCTATACTCGATGTTAACAAATTTTTCTTCAGAAATGCTTTCCTTGCCATTGCCAGTCCACATTTTATATCCTCTCTACTTCGACCATCATCAGTTATCTTGCTTCCCAAATAGCAAAACTCCTTTACTACTTTAAGTGTCTCATTTCCTAATCAAATTCTCTCAGCATCACCCGACTTAATTCGACTCCATTCCATTATCCTCGTTTCTCTTGTGTTGATATTCATCTTATGTCCTCCTCTCAAGACACTATCCATTCCGTTCAACTGCTCTTCCAAGTCTTTTGCTGTCTCTGACAGAATTACAATGTCATCGGCAAACCTCAAAGTTTTTATTTTTTCTACATAGATTTTATTACCTACTCCGAATTTTTCATTCGTTTCCTTTACTCCTTGCTCAATATACAGATTGAATAACATCGGGGAGAGGCTACAACCCTGTCTCATTCCCTTCCCAACCACTGCTTGCCCTTCGTGCCCCTCGACTCTAACTTCCATCTGGTTTCTGTACAAATTGTAAATAGCTTTTCGCTGCCTGTATTTTACCCCTGCCACCTTTAGAATTTGAAAGAGAGTATTCCAGTCAACATTGTCAAAAGCTTTCTCTAAGTCTACAAATGCTAGTAACGTAGGTTTGCCTTTCCTTAATCTATTTTCTGAGATAAGTCGTAGGGTCAGTATTGCCTCACGTGTTCCAACATTTCTGCGGAATCCAAGCTGATCTTCGCCGAGGTCGGCTTCTACCAGTTTTTCCATTCGTCTGTAAAGAATTCGCGTTCGTATTTTGCAGCTGTAACTTATTAAACTTATAGTTCGGAACTTTAGCATCTGTCAACGCCTGCTTTCTTTGATATTGGAATTATTATATCCTCCTTGAAGCCGGAGGGTATTTCGCCTGTCTCATACATCTTGCTCACCAGATGGTAGAGTTTTGTCAGGACTGACTCTCCCAAAGCTGTCAGTAGTTCCAATGGAATGTTGTCTACTTCTGGGGCCTTGTTTCGACTCAGGTCTTTCAATGCTCTGTCAAACTCTTCACACAGTATCGTATCTCCCATTTCGTCTTCTTCTACATCCTCTTCCATTTCCATAATATTGTCCTCAAGTACATCGCCCTTGTATAGACCCTCTATATACTCCTACCACCTTTCTGCTTTCCCTTCGTTGCTTATAACTGGGTTTTCATCTGAGCTCTTGATATTCATACAAGTGGTTCTCTTTTCTCCAAAGGTCTCTTTAATTCTCCTGTAGGCAGTATCTATCTTACCCCCTAGTGAGATAAGCCTCTACATCCTTACATTTGTCCTCTAGCCATCCCTGCTTAGCCATTTTGCACTTCCTGTCGATCTCATTTTTGAGACGTTTGTATTCCTTTTTGCCTGCTTCATTTACTGCATTTTTATATTTCCT
Source organism: Schistocerca serialis cubense (assembly GCF_023864345.2). Classification (NCBI taxonomy): domain Eukaryota; kingdom Metazoa; phylum Arthropoda; class Insecta; order Orthoptera; family Acrididae; genus Schistocerca; species Schistocerca serialis. The sequence goes on from NC_064645.1 coordinate 340,486,144, forward strand.
CCTTTCATCAATTAAATTCAATATTTCTTCTGTTACCCAAGGATTTCTACTAGCCCTCGTCTTTTTACCTACTTGATCCTCTGCGGCCTTCACTACTTCATCCCTCAAAGCTACCCATTCTTCTTCTTCTTCTTCTACTGTATTTCTTTCCGCCATTCCTGTCAATTGTTCCCTTATGCTCTCCCTGAAACTCTGTACAACCTCTGGTTTAGTCAGTTTATCCAGGTCCCATGTCCTTAAATTCCCACTTTTTTGCAGTTTCTTCAGTTTTAATCTACAGTTCATAACCAATAGATTGTGGTCAGAGTCCACATCTGCCCCTGGAAATGTCTTAAAATTTAAAACCTAGTTCCTAAATCTGTCTTACCATTATATAATCTATCTGATACCTTCTAGTATCTCCATGATCCTTCCATGTATACAACCTTCTTTTATGATTCTTGAACCAAGTGTTTGCTATAATTAAGTTATGCTCTGTGCAAAATTCTACCAGACGGCTTTCTCTTTCATTTCTGTCCCCCAATCCATATTCACCCACTATATTTCCTTCTCTCCCTTTTCCTACTGTCGAATTCCAGTCACCCATGACTATTAAATTTTCGTCTCCCTTCACTACCTGAATAATTTCTTTTATCTCATCATACATTTCATCAATTTCTTAATCGGCTGCAGAGCTAGTTGGCATATAAACTTGTACTACTGTAGTAGGCATGGGCTTCGTGTCTATCTTGGCCACAATAATACGTTCACTATGCTGTTTGTGGTAGCTTACCCGCGCTCCAATTTTTTTTTATTCATTATTAAATCATCTCCTGCATTACCCCTATTTGATTTTGTATTTATAACCCTGTATTCACCTGACCAAAAGTCTTGTTCCTCCTGCCACCGAACTTCACTAATTCCCACTATATCTAACTTCAACCTATCCATTTCCCTTTTTAAATTTTCTAACCTACCTGCCCGATTAAGGGATCTGACATTCCACGCTCCGATCCGTAGAACGCCAGTTTTCTTTCTCCTGATAACGACGTCCTCTTGAGTAGTCCCCGCCCGGACATCCTAATGGGTGACTATTTTACCTCCGGAATATTTTACCCAAGAGGACGCCATCATCATTGAATCATACAGTAAAGCTGCATGCCCTCGGGAAAAATTACGGCTGTAGTTTCCCTTTGCTTTTTTTTCAGCCGTTCGCAGTACCAGCACAGCAAGGCCGTTTTGGTTAGTGTTGCAAGGCCAGATCAGTCAATCATCCAGACTGTTGCCCCTGCAACTACTGAAGAGGCTGCTGCCCGTCTTCAGGAACCACACGTTTGTCTGGCCTCTCTACAGATACCCCTCCATTGTGGTAGCACCTACGGTACGGCCATCTGTATCGCTGAGGCACGTAAGCCTCCCCACCAACGGCAAGGTCCATGGTTCATGGGGGTACGAGAACATTATCCTTGAGTGTAGTAAACGAGATGTTAGCTAGTAAAGTAACCCCACCCCGCCGTATCCCGACCACCAACGTTATTTCATTTTTAAAACGACGAAACATAAATCACATTTAGTTTTTTAGATGTCCAGACAAAAGAAATGAACTATTTGTAACGATCATTTTCTTACGGGCTGATGGCGCAATTCAGTGCATCATAAGCGCTACCTATGACTCCCCAAAAGTCAGCTATCCACACTGAGGGTAGCAAACTTTAACAAAACAAAAACTTCTCTCTCTAATGACATTTGTTTCATCCACGCCCTACTGCCCATTTAAAATCAACAAGATTAAAATCTCTGTGCAGATAAATTGTGGCAACTATGTACCACTTAGACAAGGCACTCGCAAAAGATATTTATAGACGCATGGCACAAAGTAGAAAGTATGAGTGTAGCATTTGTAATATGTCAGAACGATGTTACCCAAACTAACCCCCACCGCACTCACACGTTAATGCCAGTATTTGAAAACAAATACTAGCACAATCAGCACTACATTCGTACGGAATAGTGATCATTATAAGGCTCTATTAAAAATAACTTAGTTTCATGACTGAAATACAGTAGTACACTTTTGCTTTTACCTCATGGGAAATTCTATTTTACACCTCATGGACAATAACCTCCTTGTTAGGAAGCATTGATCGAAGGCGAGCTGGCGTGTTTGCTGCAAGGAACGTTGATACCGTAGAAGGTACAAGATAATCATATCGATCTATAGTACATCACACAGTCTCGGCAAACCACAGTGAATGGCGTGGCATAGCACTTAGTATTTTGCTACAAGATGGGTTTCTTTCGGCGCATGGAACGCGGAAATAATGACTTCGTAAGTGCCTCTTTGCGTGATGTAGTTGTCTTTGTCTTAATGGCTATTACGGGAGCTATACGTAAGCAGCTTAACGTTACTAGTCTCTCGATTAAATGCTCATTCTTGAAATTTTGTAATTCGGTTTTCGCCGGATAATTTGCTTCTGTGTTCAAGCCTCAACAAGTTCACGTTTTTCAACATTCGAATGATGCTCTCCCGCTAGTAAAACCTGTGACCAATTTTCCCGCCCTTCTCAGTACGTTCTATACATTGCTCGGCGTCTTTGGATTGGGTCTCTCACACTTAAGCAGTATTCTACGATGGACAGCACTAGTGAGTTGTAAGCAGTCTGCTTTGTGGGCTGATTGCATTTTGCCAGTCAACAAAAACTTTTTTCTTTTGCCTTTCTCTCATGTGCGCAGGGTCGGCCTGATTGCATGATTATAAATGGATTTGACGTGGTTGATTTTAAGGGGGGTCCGACTTTGAGCAGGAGAGGCACCACAGGACATTTTAATTTCCACTGTCAAGACTCTTACAAATAAATTCAGAAAACTTTGTTAGCATGACTAGGATGATTGATACTCACAGCATAACAAAATATTTTTTACATGTGAAATTTATCATTTTTTCACTTACTGTTTTCTGCATTTGTTGCTATAGGTACACTTTTCACAAGAAAGAAAGATTCTTCGATGAATTTTGCACAGCATACAAACCATACTTAGGTGTGTGCGAGACTCTAGAATTTATTTAATTTATGAAAAAGTGGACAAGCTGTTACATTTTAAACTTCATGTTTAGAGAAAACTCAAATTTTACAGTTAATTATCTCAATTTTGACCACAGTGTTTAATAGATTTCGAAAACTCTTAGTTTCATACACCTGTAAGAATGGTTCGTATGCTGTGCAAAATTCATCGAAGAATCTTTTACTTACGAAAAAGTGTACCTATAGCAACAAATGCAACCAATAGTAAGTGAAAAACGACGAAATTTCGGATGTAAAAAAAGTTTTTGAACTTCCACTGCTGTGAGTGTCAATCTTGAATCCTTTCTGGTCCTGATGACAAAGTTTCATGAATTTATTTGTAGAAGGAGGAACAGTGGAAATTAAAGTCCTATGGTGCCCCTCCTGCTCAAAGTCAGCCCGTTTGACGTCTTAAGAGCTGGCCAGATGCCCTTCCTTTCGCCACCCCGTTACCCATACAACATCGTACATTGGTTAATCAACGTTGGCGTGGTACCAAGTCTAAAGCTCTTGGCTGTCAAGAAATACTGCAGCCATTGGATCTCCTTGACCCTTCCATGACTCTTGGTTTGCAGAATGTCCTGTGAAGAAAGGGCGAGTAGGGATTGGCATATTGATGCTTTTGGATCCATGCTGGTTGGCGTGGAGGGCCAGCTGTTAGAGATACCTCACCGTCCAACCTCGAAGTATGTTCTACGATTCTACCACAGATGGACGTCGGTGAGACTGGACGAGTTCTGTGGTTCGCTTACGTCACTCTTCTGCACTTTTTTCCGTTCATTGTCTAACGTGCCGAGGCATTTTCTATATCTACGACCCACTGTGTGGTTTGGGTACAACTAATTTCCATGTATTTCGTAGACTTGTTGCGGAGGGAGAGCGGGTTTCAGTAGATTTGCTTGTAACCCCGAACCGTTACAACAATATTTGTGACCAGTACTTTAGATATTATAGGAAGTAATGTTTCACCACAGAAACGTGACCATCTATTAGCCCCATTGTTACAGTATTCCGCAACATAGACTTGATACCGATCTCTAGCTTTGTTGACGTGCCCTCCAGCACGCCGAAATGACATCTGCATTTTTCTGGTCACCCGGGACGCTGCTGCTTCAGTGATCTACGTACTGTTGCTGTACTGCGTTCATCGTACGAATTAATCTGTTGTAAACCTTGCACTTTGTAGTCTTCCGTGTTTGCTGGACACGCTTGGATTTCGCTTCACGAGGAGCGGAAACAAAGCTGCCTAGAGTACAGTCCAATACGATGATAAGTATACGTCTTATGCTGTGCGTTAAAAGTACATCTACTCAGCGATAGTATGGGACAACAGCTTTACAGGCGCTTTCAACTTAAGACAGCACTGGCCCGACCGGCTAGTACAAGTAACACGCAGTGACCTGATAAGTTGCAGTTAAACGTAGGAGACCTGCAGAGAAGCAATATAGCTGTGAACATCTCCTAATTTTTAATCAGAATGAAACAAAACACTGCAAAACTGCCATAATGCGGTTCGAACCTCGGAGTCCCACCTGTGAGCAAATCCCATCAGCCAGCCCCATGCTCTGAAATTTCAGCGAAAGGCTTACGTTGAATGTGCTGAAACGAAATTTGTCACCGTTTCTAGGGTAACAGATTGTTATTGCTTAACGGAAACAGTTAGGGAACCATAGCAAAATATGTGGTTGTGAAAATGTCTGTTTTTCTCACATTGGTCCCGAGAATAGCGTAAGCCTCTGTTCATGGACTGAAAGAATTTAAAGCTAGAAGGAAAACATACACTCTTGTTCTTAGCTAACATACTGTAGTAATTAAATACAAGAGTGATGAAAATTCTCAAATAAACCAAAGGATACTCTTTCTGCGTAAGGCCGTAAGCTGTTTGTAACGTAAGAGAACTGCAGGAATTTCACGGTATAGTTAGTCGTTTGGTAATCTCTGAACTGTCCCATATCAGAATCCGATGAATACATTTTAGAAGTGGAATTGCCATCTGCTGCATTAATAAAGAGGTAATCAACAACAGAATCCACGAAACCATCCAAGCGCCACATTTTTTTCTTTTATGGCGTGCGGTTTTGCATCCCGCTGTCGTTCGGCTGTATTATGTGACAAACCGTTAGTCTCAGTACGTCTGGCAGCTCAGATGTCATGTTACTTCTCGCGACAAATCCCTAAACCTGGCTCCAGATAAGTTATATTGGGTTTAGATTGTAGTAGTACGTTGGTAACGTAACGACAATGTGACGTGCAGGCTTAACAGCTTCAACAACACTGTATTGGCCTACAATGGATACAATGTCTTGCTTTTTCCAAGATGTTTGCGGCCTTCGCCCAAGTTTCACGCTGTGATATGCATTGTCTATAACACTAATGCTAGAGGGCTCCAATTTGGGCAGAACATTTCTAAACCACTTCACCACTTCAACACTTCATTCATTTCTTCGTGATAATCTCCTGTTTCGTTAGATTCAAAATTAAATCATCACTTCCACAAAACCACAATTATCTACCTATATGCACAATAATTAACCTCTTTCCTTTCCCTGTCGCATTTTTTATCCCTGTTACAGACGTGCAACAGAAGCTTGCCTCTTAATCAGTAACGGTTGTCATTCCTTTCAGTGAGATATGTCCCGCATTAACCCAAGTGTCATCAACGTAATTAATATTACATTCCTCACGTCTAAATTCGCGAATCTGACGAAGACAACCTCTCCTCCACAAAGAAATATAATTTGTCTGCTACTATACTCCTACCTTTCCTTTTTTTCAAACTGGAAACCACTGTCATCCATGTTGTTAATGTGGTCTTCAGTCCTGAGACTGGTTTAATGCAGCTCTCCATGCTACTCTATACTGTGCAAGCTTCTTCATCTCCCAGTACCTACTGCAGCATACATCCTTCTGAATCTGCTTAGTGTATTCATCTCTTGGTCTCCCTCTACGATTTTTACCCTCGACGCTGCCTTCCAATACTAAATTGGTGATCCCTCGATGTCTCAGAACATGTCCTACCAACCGATCCCTTCTTCTGGTCAAGTTGTGCCACAAACTCCTCTCCTCCTCAACTCTACTCAATACCTCCTCATTAGTTACGTGATCTACCCATCTAATCTTCAGCATTCTCCTGTAACACCACATTTCGAGAGCTTCTATTCTCTTCTTGTCTAAACTATTTATCGTCCATGTTTCACTTCCATACATGGCCACACTCCAACAAATACTTTCCGAAACGACTTCCTGACATTTAAATCTATACTCGATGTTAACAAATTTTTCTTCTTCAGAAATGCTTTCCTTGCCATTGCCAGTCTATATTTTATATCCTCTCTACTTCAACCATCATCAGTTATTTTGCTCCCCAAATAGCAAAACTCCTTTACTACTTTAAGTGTCTCATTTCCTAATCTAATTCCCTCAGCATCACCCGACTTAATTCGACTGCATTCCATTATCCTCGTTTTGCTTGTGTTGATATTCATCTTATGTCCTCTCAAGACACTATCCATTCCGTTCAACTGCTCTTCCAAGTCCTTTGCTGTCTCTGACAGAATTACAATGTCATCGGCGAACCTCAAAGTTTTTATTTCTTTTCCATAGATTTTATTACCTACTCCGAATTTTTCTTTCGTTTCCTTTACTCCTTGCTCAATATACAGATTGAATAACATCGGGGAGAGGCTACAACCCTGTCTCACTCCCTTCCCAACCACTGCTTGCCCTTCGTGCCCCTCGACTCTGCCATCTGGTTTCTGTACAAATTGTAAATAGCTTTTCGCTCCCTGTATTTTACCCCTGCCACATTTAGAATTTGAAGGAGAGTATTCCAGTCAACATTGTCAAAAGCTTTCTCTAAGTCTACAAATGCTAGAAACGTAGGTTTGCCTTTCCTTAATCTATTTTGTAAGATACGTCGTAGGGTCAGTATTGCCTCACGTGTTCCAACATTTCTACGGAATCCAAACTGATATTCCCCGAGGTCGGCTTCTGAAAGTTTTTCCATTCGTCTGTAAAGAATTCGCGTTAGTATTTTGCAGCTGTGACTTATTAAACTTATAGTTCGGTAACTTTCGCATCTGTCAACACCTGCTTTCTTTGGGATTGGAATTATTATATTCTTCTTGAAGTCGGAGGGTATTTCGCCTGTCTCATACATCTTGCTCACCAGATGGTAGAGTTTTGCCAGGACTGGCTCTCCCAAAGCTGTCAGTAGTTCTAATGGAATGTTGTCTACTCCCGGGGCCTTGTTTCGACTCAGGTCTTTCAGTGCTCTGTCAAACTCTTCACGCTGTATTATATCTCCCATTTCATCTTCATCTACATCCTCTTCCATTTCCATAATATTGTCCTCAAGTACATAGCCCCTCTATATATTCCTTCCACTTTTCTGCTTTCCCTTCTTTGCTTAGAACTGGGTTTCCATCAAAGCTCTTGTTATTCATGCAAGTGGTTCTCTTTTCTCCAAAGGTATCTTTAACTTTCCTGTAGGCAGTATCTATCTTACCCCTAGTGAGACAAGCCTCTGCTATCTTACATTTGTCCTCTAGCCATCCCTGCCTAGCCATTTTGCGCTTCCTGTCGATCTCATTTTTGAGACGTTTGTATTTCTTTTTGCCTGCTTCATTTGCTGCATTTTTATATTTCCTTCTTTCATCAATTAAATTCAATATTTCCTCTGTTACTCAAGGATTTCTACTAGTCCTCGTGTTTTTACCTACTTGATCCTCTGCTGCCTTCACTACTTCATCCCTCAAAGCTACCCATTCTTCTTCTACTGTATTTCTTTTCCCCAATCCTGTCAATTGTTCCCTTATGCTCTCCCAGAAACTCTGTATAACCTCTTGTTCTTTCAGTTCATCCAGGTCCCATCTCCTTAAATTCCCACCTTTTTGCAGTTTCTTCAGTTTTAATCTACAGTTCATAACCAATAGATTGTGGTCAAAGTCCACATCTGCCCCTGGAAATGTCTTACAATTTAAAACCTGGTTCCTAAATCTCTCTTACCATTATATAATCTATCTGATATCTTTTAGTATCTCCAGGATTCTTCCATGTATACAACCTTCATTTATGATTCTTGAACCAAGTGTTAGCTATAATTAAGTTATGCTCTGTGCAAAATTCTACCAGACGGCTTCCTCTTTTATTTCTATCCCCCAATCCATATTCACCCACTATGTTTCCTTCTCTCCCTTTTCTTACTGTCGAATTCCAGTCACCCATGACTATTAAATTTTCGTCTCCCTTCACTACCTGAATAATTTCTTTTATCTCATCATACATTTCATCAATTTCTTCATCGGCTGCAGAGCTGGTTGGCATATAGACATGTACTACTGTAGAAGCCGTGGGCTTCGTGTCTATCTTGGCCAAATTAGTGTGTAAAATTTCGTCCCTTTAAAACTGGGCAAGTCATCGTCATTTACCTCGTTTCTGAAGAAACCGCATAACACTGTTCAAAAAATCGTCACAAGACACACGGCTGACGTTCCTGCGTCTTGGCTGGAGTGGACAAGTTGCCGGTAACCTGGTTTTCTTTCCGCGCATTCGCTTCATGTGACACAGAAATATCAGTAAATTCAGATGTCGCTTCTGCAATCTGCCGTATCGTCGGCGACGGGTATGAACACGTGTTATAACCACTCGGAACAATCTGTTTCTCGCTACTTTTCTATGGTGTTCCAAGCACATAATTCAATACGGAGCGGGAAGCATCATCGTCCAGTTTCACACTACGCATTAACAGCACGACAATCCTCACAACAGTACAGAAACTGAGATTGTACACGGTTTTTAAATAAAAACTACATTGTCAGTGTATGACGTAGAAAACGTCGATGGCTATTAATACATTAGAACATAAAAAATTATTATTTTCAGTAACATAGTAGTAAGATATCTTAAAAGCAAGTAGGACCTACTTCCAAGAGCGTACCACCATCAAGTGTACGTGTGCTACGGCTACTGACTGGTCATCGCGTTTGTGTGTGGTTTTTTATTTTTTTTTTTACATCAGGTTTATTCTTAACGATGAACAAAAGAAGTGGGACGGCTTCCTTGTTGTAAACTACATGTACTCTTAAGACAAATGACATTCCACGAAGGAACGACACGAAAGGCAGGGAGATCGGTAGATATGATGTACATGTATGGTCAAACAAAGGTTTAAGAGTTCATAACAATCGGAGGATTTATTCAAGAGAAAGAGCTTCGAGAATTGAGCAAATCAACAACGCGTTGGGTGCCCTCTGGGCCTTACGCAAGCAGTTATTCGGCTTCGCTTTGATCGATAGTTGTTGGATGTCGTGCCAAATTGCCCCCCATTACGCGCCTTAGATCGTCGAAATTCCTAGCTGGTTGGACGGCCCTACCGTTAATGTGATACCTACAGCAAGCACCTGAAAATGCGACAGATTAGCTCATTGTCTTGAGGAGGGGGGGGGGGGGGAGCTGAAAGGGAAACTAATAAGGACTTTTTGAGGAGATGGGGTTCGTGAAAGGGGAAACACACATTACTTTCTCTCGCGGCACTGCCAACGTAGAGCTGATGCGTGCACTTTGTACCGTTCACCAGTATGGTGCAAATACAGCATGGAAGTAATATGGATTCGTGAAGACTGATTATTAGAGCCCTAATTTCCCTGCACTATAATAACTTAAACATGCGTGCATTCATCAACTGCCACAAGATCAAAATTGCACAATGAAGCAAAAATAACAAAAACAACTCAGCATCATAATTCAGTTTTGTATTTACTACATGTTGTAGCATGCTTCTATCCAAAACGTTGGCCAACGTACACCAGTTCCATTCCGTGGGAAGTGCACACACCTGTGGTTTGGCAGCACAGATGTGGAACGAAGTCAACATTCCCCCGCTCACTTATAACGCAGCGGCTGAACACTCCCCCTGCATCACGTACGCCTTTGAGGTAACCGCTAAATAAAATTCCGCGTACAACTACCATAACACCGTCAGTTCTTAACAATTTCCTCACTTCATTTTCGGACAAGATCTCATGTTGCAATACTGGTGAGTGCGATGAGTACACTTCAGTTCTGCACAAATTTATACCGATTTTCACGCGTTCATTGGATTATGAGCGGTAGAGTATTCGTTACAGTACGAACATTTTGGGAAGTTAATGTTTTATCTCAAAGAAGGCGTGCAGGTGCAGGGGAGAGAGAGAGAGAGAGAGAGAGAGAGAGAGAGAGAGAGAGAGAATACCGTTGTCACTGCAGTGATGTGAGAGGGGATTGTCTGTCTGTTTTGGAGCTGCCAACCGAAGAGTTCGCGCTCATCGTACAAAAAAGCTGCATTAGTACAAATTTCACACTGAAGAAACATAGATGAGACATTGCGGATTATACAGATTTTAGGTGGCGTCAGATAATTTTATATAAATAAATTTACTATTACTAATAATTGCTCGTTTCGTCACGTTAACTTTCAACGCCAGACACTACACCATGACACACCGCCACTTTCCTCGCATCTTTAGCGTCGCAACGGTAAGATTCGGACTATGACGCCAATGGGGAAAAAGAGGTTCACCCATACGAAATGCCCCGACTTGTTCTGACATGCCACGGGAAGCACAACTAAAAATGTGTATTTTGTACTTCCCTCGGCCACTTTCTATTTGGGCGACAACGAAAGACTAACATCTTAACAGTTTTGGCCCATTGTGTTATATTTTACACACGACTGTATGACACAAAGCCCTCCAAAAACAGTCGGCCGGAGTGGCCGTGCGGTTCTAGACGCTACAGTCTGGAGCCGAGCGACCGCTCCGGTCGCAGGTTCGAATCCTGCCTCGGGCATGGATGTGTGTGATGTCCTTAGGCTAGTTAGGTTTAATTAGTTCCAAGTTCTAGGCGACTGATAACCTCAGAAGTTAAGTCGCATAGTGCTCAGAGCCATTTGAACCATTTTTTGAACCATCCAAAAACTGTCAATTTTTCAGTTTTAAAATGACTAGTTCAACAACATTACCATCAATTTTAGATAATCAGTTTTGTGATAATTCAAATGAGAAAAGAGAACCTATTATGCTTATGCAAGTTACTGCAACATCTCCATTTAGGCTAGGCAAATTACTCGTATCGCTTATAAATTTCTAAATACAAGATATTTACAAAAATTCGTGGACACGAGCATTTATTCGCTAGATTGGTCAATACACGCAGTTGCGTGGAAATTTGGGCTCTACTGATCAGACACGGCCTGTTTCAAATGCGGCGCCTATTTGTAGAAAGTATTGTGAAAATACTCTGTTGGAATACATCACAATTCTTAGAAGAGAAATCGCGGCAGCTGACAGATCGGTCAGGCTGCGAGCAGTCTGAAACAAAGTATGCTCACACAACCTGCTTCGAACTACGTACGGCTTATCGTAATTATTCGCGTGGCCAACGGTAATACCAGAAAAATAGTTCATAGAATTCATAATGTAAATATTTTATGGTAAATGTATACGATTTGCGCACACGTTTGGTAATAAACAAATCAGTGTGAAGGATGAGCTTGCATATTTCTGCGAAGGTTTTCAAGTCTTTGTTAAGTAGAAGAAAATGCTCAGTGTAGATCACTAGCAGTATTGAGTTTGGTTCTATATTTTTTGTTTTTCAAGGCTACAGCTGATGAAAACGCTCTTTAGCACAAATAAGTGCTTGAAAAAATTAAGTACCGTTGCAGTGCTTGCTTTGCTTTGTTGTGCTGGGATAAGCTTTCAGACATATTACCCAAAATAATGAGTTATCCATCTTCCCAGTCCCCCTGCAGGCCTGGGGGTTAGAATAGAAAGGACTCACCTTTCGGCCTTCATGTGATGGTCCCCTGTAGGATTTGACCTCCATTTTTCAGAATTTTCCCGAAGAGCGAGCCAATTGGGGAAGGACAGTTTACATAGTGCATCGTGTCCATCGTTCATTGAGATCTTTAGCCCACTTAGTCTGTCCTTCCCTTTACCACCTACTGTCCAGGTTCGTCCCCATACACCTCCATGGTGTACACTTAGGCAGCAGAGTCGTCTGGACCTTTCGCATGACCCTAAGGACTCATTTGCTCCTGCCGCTCCCCGCTGTCACTTCCTCTCGATTCTTGACGTATTCTGGGGCTCTGAAGTGGTTTCCACCGATGGCTAATGGTCATGTTGGCTTCGCCTGCGTCCAAAGAGGCCATTTTGAACAGCATTTCTTTCCTGATTCACTGCAGAGCTGGGAGCCATCTCTCGTGCACTTAAGTATATCAGTTCATGCCCTGGGGAATCGTTTCTCCTTTGTACTGACTGCTTGAGCAGCCTACAAGCTATCGACCAATGCTACCGTCGCCATCATTTTTTAGCGTCCATCCAGGAGTCCATCTATGCCCTGGACCGATCCCGTCGTTCAGTGGTGTTTGTGTGGACGCCAGGACACGTCGGCATCCCAGGCAACGAATTTGCGGACAGACTGGCCAAACAGGCTACACGGAAACCGCTTCTGGAGATGAACCAGATCTGAGTTCTGATTTACGCCGTAGGGTTTTTCGGCTTTGGGAGACGGAATGGCATAACAGTACACTCAACATACTGCGTTTCATTATGGAGACTACGAATGCGTGGAAGTCTTCCATGCGGGCCACTCGCGGGTAATCAGTTGTCCTCTGCCGGCTCCGCATTGGCCACGCTTGGGCGACCCACGGTTATCTTCTGCGCCGTGGAGGCCCGCCTGAGTGTTGGTACGGCGCCCAGTTGACAGTGGCCCATATTCTGGTGCCCTCTCCCACTTTGACAGCCCAGCGACGAAATCTTGGGTTACCGGACTCGTTGCCGCTCGTTTTATCTGAAACCGCCTCATTGGCTGACTTAGATTTACGTTTTATTCGTGAGGGTGGGTTTTATCATTTGATCTCAATTTTAGTGCGTGTCCTTTGTCCTTCTGTGTGATCTATCCTAGTGCTTTCAGGGTGGAGGTTTTAATGTGTTGCTGAGTGACTGGCTTTTCCTTTTTATTCTCGTGGTCAGTCAGCCACTGTAATCTACTTCCTTGTTTTTAATGTCTTCTCCCTGTTTCTTGCGTCTCTGTGGTTTTCTTGCTCTGTTTTGTCTATCGTAGTGTTTGTTCTTCTGTCGTTCTTTTGGTTCTTACTTTCTCCTGTTGTGCCGTACGTCTGCTTTGTTTTCTTCTTTCCCCTGGGGCAAATGTTCTACACTGGGAACAACGGACCGATGACCTCGCAGTTCGGTCTCCCCCCCCCCCCCCCTCCCCTTTTAAACCAACCAACCAACCAATCGGAGCTCCACACACAATTCACTTCATCTCTGAAGTTCAAATCTAACATAGTTCCATGTGGGAGCCAGCTTACAGACGACGTGGAGTTCGTTTGTCAAATCTGCCAAGACTTGACAGTGTATAACAAAGTGAATTGAAATTACATTGGGATTCTTTTCTCTTGCACGAATCGTGAGCAAGATCCAAGCATTAACGGGTTACCATCTGAGCATACACAGCTGATTTTGCTACGACAGCTCCTATTTGCTAAAGAAGTTAGATATTGCTGTCATTGTATGACTTGCTTTTGAAGTAGTCGATAGCTCTGTAGAAAATAGCATCTTGTTTTTGTTTGGTTTTTTATGTGTCGTACGAAAACTAACAGTTGATAACAGTTTACGAGAGCTGTACTCTCGTCTAACTATACTGCGAAAAATTCTTTCACGGCCTGCACGACCGGATTTGTTGTGTCTTAGGCCATATCGTCAGTCCCATGTTTCACAGTTCGCAAAAAAGTTTTGTGAAAGTTTTTGTTTTCTTTCTGGCCCGAGAACCATATCAGTGCTTAAAAAAAGGGAGGGTTGGTTTGACAAGTGTTTCTCCGACAAAACGACTTTCCTTAACCTTTGCGATGAGTAGCGATAACTAGGATCGCTTTTTCAGAAGACTGAGCAGTGGATCCAGTACTATCCATACGTTTCAAACGCGCACATTTTGCGACACAAGTACTATCGGCTTACCTTTTAAAACGGTATTTGATCCTCAAATGCCATTAGAGACAAGGTATCATAGCATCATTGCTGAATGCTTCTTAACTAGCAGCACATTGCGGCTAGTCAACACCATTGTTTTGTACAACAGCAAAACCGTTTTTAATGTAATCATCACGTTCTTTGCGTTTCTTCGACAAACCCGTAACGAAGTAAAGTTCGCTTTCACATCAGACAAACGACTACCCTGCTCGTTTGATCGATACTGACAGAACTACTCAGTCCAACCGAGGCTCGAGTACAAACTCTGCTTAGAAACAAAGCCACTGCTGACAATAAGTACTACTACTACTACTACGTCGCTGAAGCTGTGAGAAATTCTATTCAAAAGACAGCTGGCACCAAGTGTTCCGAATCGGGCCGGCTTGCGACGATCGGCCAAGTTTTCGCACGTGTACCGTACGTCTACCAACGGAATACAGCGGTCTGATTGGCTACGGTAAGTACCGCGCTTATATTCAGGCTCATGATCTAAGAGGAAAATGAGTCTGAGTACACAGGAAATACTGAATACATAGTTGGCAGTTCGTCGTTAAGTACTAAAACATTTGTTTTGGTCGAATAGCTATTTTAACAACATACAGCATTGATGTCGTTCGGCCCGGGCGCGCCCCCTTTTATATGCCTCCACCCTTGAGGGAGGGAGCGGGCACAATTTGAAGACCAATGCTTTAGGGCAATGAAAACCGCCGTACTGAAGTGCATCCTGCGCTTAGCTGTTTTTCTTCGACGACAGTTGACTATTCGTTTCACAATGAGTCATTTACGGGGACATGTGGACACGAGGCATTAACGCTTCCTTTTAGGAAGCGCTTGTGCTCAGTTGCCGAACAAAGCAAGCTTGAGACGTCAGCTGTTGATGCCGCTTCTTCGTACGCGTCATCTTAGCGTAGTCACTGTCTTAATTGCACCTCCACTGTAAGTTGCTGATGGCACTCAGCATGATTGTGGCAGAGTACCTTCTCCCTTTGACGGTAAACACAGTCGCCCTTTGTCTTGGAAGTCATAAAATACTGCTATTGGAACAAATTTGTGCCGCATTTCGCTGTTGGCACATTGCTAGACGTAATGGTAGAAGTTCTATTCCAGTGTCACAAAATAGTAAACAGAACAATTTTCCTGACTGATTTGTTGTCTTCAACGAAGTGTTTTGATGCAACCGTATATAGTAATATGCCATGTCCAATCCAAATTTTCAGTACAATATCACCAAATCAAGCGTCCGTGCTTGACTGATGATGAGACTCCACATTGATAACAAGGGGTTGTGTTTGAAGATAGCGTTAAGCTGCTGCTGCTGCTGCTGCTGCTGCTGCTGCTGCTATGATCTTCAGTCCAAAGATCAGTTTGATGGAGCTCACCATTCTAGTCCTTCCTGCGCAACCATCTCTGCATAATAGTAACCAATTAAATCTGCTTGAACCTCCGTACTCCAATAAATCCATGGTCCCCATCTGAAATACCCTCCAAGCTTCCCACCATAGCCAGATTGTTGATGTATGATCATGTGTCCTGTCAAGCGATCCCGTCTACCCTATTACAAGTAAAATAATGAGATTTTAAAGTGAATATTTGTTCAAATTCCGGGAAACAAATGATTGGGCAAGTACAAGAAACAATTTCTTTAATTCAGTTCGGTGATCGCAAACAAATTGTCGTGAAAGTGTCGTTTTCGGTCCATAATGACCACCTTCAGTTCTAATTCAAAACCGTGTAGGTAGCAGCAGGGTGGTTATAATCAAACTTTAGCTGCTTCAGACAGCCGTCCCCTCCCCCCCTGTCCATGAAAAACGCGTGAGCGTAGGACAATTAAATGTTTTGGAAACATTTTATGAGGACATGCGGAAAAGAAATAACAAACCCTGGGAAGAAACATTTTAATATCCACGGGACAGTGTAACATTTAATTGCGTACCCGGTTTACACTAGGTAACAACTCGTGGGACAGCGATATGCACGTTTGCAGAGGGCTGTAGTATCACGTACATACAGTATAAAAGGACAGTGCTTTGGCACAACTGTCATTTGTACTCCTGGTATCCATGTGAAAAGGTTTTAGACATGATTATAGTCGCACGACGGAAATTTACTTTCCGTGCGGAATGGTAGTGGGAGCTAGACGCAGGGGACAATCCATTTTTGAAGTCCTTATGAAATTCAATATTCCGAGATCCACATTGTCCAGTGTGTGCCGAGAACACCAAATGTAAAGCGTAACATCTCACCACGGGCAACGCAGAGGCCAACGGCGTTCACTTAACGACCGACAACAGCAGCATTTGCGTAGAATTGTCATTGCTAACAGACAAGCAACACTACGTGGAATAACCGCCGAAATAAATGTGGAACGTACGACGAACGTATCCATTAGCACAGTGCGGCGAAATTTGGGCCATGGCAGTAGACGACTGACGCGAGTGCCTTTATTAAACAGCCCAACATTGCGTGCACAGCTTCTCCTGAGCTCATGACCATGTCGGTTGGGGCGTTGCGTGGTCAGCTGAGTCCCAATTTCAGTTGCTGAAAGCTGATGGTAGGTATTCTGTGGCACAGACTCCACGAAGCTGTGGGCCCAGGTTGTCAACAAGGCACTGTGCAAGGTAATGGCGGCTCCATAATATGTTTACATGGAATGGACTGGGTCCTCTGATCCAACTGAACTGCTCATTGACGGAAATGGTTATGTGCAGCTACTTAGAACCATTTGCAGCCATTCAATGGATCTCTCTTTCCCAACGAACGATGGAATTTTTATGGATGCCAAGTCGCCATGTTACAGGGCCACAGTTGTTCGCGATTTATTTGAAGAACATTCTGGGCGATTCGAGCCAATGATTTCCTCCTTCCCTCCAAATGAATCGCATCGAACATACATGGGGCATAATAGGGGGTCAGTTCGTGCAGAACATCCTGCACAGGCAACACTTTCGCAATTAAGGGCGGCTATAGGGGCAGCACGGCTCACTACTTCTGCAGGGAACTTGGTGTGTCAGTGACACACAGTTACTGCTCTACGCCGAGCTAAAGAAGGTCCGACAAGATATTCGGTAGCGTACCATGATTTGTCACCTCAGTGTACGTTCCAGGTTACAAACGTTGCTCATTGTGATCGGCCTCTGCGCCCGTGACGGTCTGGAAGTTTGTACGGATACCATTTCACAGTTCGCAGCAGTTTTCGAACGGTGGACCATGGGAATGGTCAGCTTTTGTGACACGTCTCGTGCACTGCATGAAAGTCACACATTGCGTCCACCATTCTCAGCCATAGCAGGAGTAACTTCAACACTCTGCGGCACGATTGGCTGTCTGCCTCTCCAATGAGCAATTCCCATAACGCCAGTCCATTCGAACTTCCCAATCACGTTCTTTAATTCAGTTACGGAAGGAGGACCTTTCCGTATTGCTTTAATGGGTCTATACGAGCGAAGGACAATAGCACTATCGCTGTTTTGATTGAATAGCCTTACTAGTGAAGCCTTTCTCGCTTTTTGCAGACACATGTTGACTGTCTGCTACTGTGATTCACACTGATGCTTTTTTAAACTCCGCGTCGCCGCATTAGTACCGGCGGCTAACGTAAAGTCATGACTCTTAATTAACACACTTACTACACAAATCCTGTGGCGCACGGTGTGAACGTTCCTTACAAATGTTGGGTACTGAAATATGCTCACTATTTTTATATACTTGAATTTAGCATATTTCGTGACAGTACTGACTTTTCCGTGAAATGTTTATAAGATGATATTTGACTTTTTTGTGTTGGCTTCAGTCGTCTAGTGAAAGCATGATTCCATAATACTGTTTCGTCGGCTGCGGAAATGTCATGGTTCAATGCGTTTGCCTCATTTTTGGTGCTTCAAACACCATTTTTCGAGTGTGCTTCCTTCTTGATGTTTATATAAAAAAGTAGTGGAATAACTTATGTTTGCTGTTTACTTGCAAATTATTATAACGGGGACCTGTACATCGTTCCATCGTCACACACCGAGAGTTCACTGTCGACTGACTACGGTCAAAGACGACTCCAGCGTCAAAGACATTTCACACAACACACAAGCTTCCCCTTGTAACCAGTCTCTTTGATATTCTTCGTCACATCTACTAATATTAATCAATATGTTGTCACTCTCGAACATATAAGCATATTAGCGTAAAATAAGGCAAATTACAATTCACAAATAATATTCTGACAAAAATATAAGAAAACATTTACAACCTCCCTCATTCGATGTGGTATCGACAAATCCGGTAGAAAATAACACATCTCCCAGATCCATTACAGTACCCATACGCTAAATAGCTTTCCGTCTACTTTGGCTCAAGCAGCGAAAGTTTAATTATGACCACCCTGCATTATCCTAGTATGATTAAGGATAAAGTAAGGCTTTTTCTGTGTTTAATCATATCTGAAAATGGTCATTCTGGACCCAAATCGATATTATGCCAGTTGGTGAAAAGTTACTTGAATTAAAGGAATATTGCACTTCCTGCATCACTTTTTATTCGCTGTTATGTAGTCATTGCGAGATTATCGGCCGATATGGCTGGTCGCACTTAGACGGCGCACAAGATACCGGGCAGTATGGAAGTGGTCGGCTATTTCTGTCCAATGCCGGTCGGGCCGAGATGTCATCTCGCCGCCACTTTGACCGGAGCCTATAGCGGATGTCTTAGTTTCCTTTGAAAACGTCACGGATTTCTCGGCACTGCTATGGCTCTTTCGAACATGTATTTAGTTTTTAGTGACCTCGTCATGGGGTTAAATAACAATTTTCGATACTTAAAAGAAAATCGCCGGCAATGAAACCAGCTAATTATTCTTCCTTCTGTTGCAGTCATAACGCAGTGTTCAGAGAGCGTATAGGATGCAGCATACCGTTCCCTGCGCTTGCCATCGTGTGGAAAAATGTGAATTTAACCGCGAGCTGTTGACCTTTCTCCCGGTCCAGAATGTCGCAATAACATTTCCGGACGGCGCCTCTGTCGCAGTCGTATTTCTGGCACCAGAGCGTAGAGATAGCTGACCGAAAAGCTTCTGTATAGAGCCCCTCAGCTTTTGTTCCTAGTTGTGCATTCCAGGGATAGCCCTCCGAAACGATAAATGACTATTAACGCAGTCTTTCATCTTTCTGCAGCATTACTACTCGTACAAAGCGACAAATGTATTTTCGACTGCGTGTTCTATCCGATCTCCTGCAAGTAAAATCTGCACAAGTATCCAGTCGGAGCATAAAATTTCAAAGTGCTTCAAATGTTGGCACCTTGTTTTTTCATGTGTGGGTCGACAGCCTGAACGTAATTTCTGAATGCTACAACCGTTTTAAATGTCCATCATAGTCTGAAAAATTCTCTGTACAACATGACCTTTGTTGCCTCGTTATTAATTACATTACTGGACACGAGAGGCCATTTTTATTAACAAAACGACGGTATATTTTGTTCAGCAATGACTAAATTGATTGTATTGGTGACGTTAGTAAAAGCAGTTCGGATTATGGGACATAAGATCTTCCAACAGCTAGGCATATTTTAAGTACCATATGAATTACACAGGAGGGATCACTTGTTACCATAATGACATATAACTGTTACAAAGTCATAGTGTTTTATGTAGTAAAGATTGTTGTAGTGTAATAAACTATTGGCGTTAATGGGAAATCTTTGTTATAAAAATTAATGAAAACAACTAGATCACATTTACCATTGACATAATTTTTAACAAAACCTTTGCATACTTTATGCAGAAATATATAGTATAATTAATTTCCTAGTGTAGTTACTGTAAGCATTTTCAAAATGGTTCAAATGGCTCTAAGCACTGTGGGACTTAACATCTGAGGTCATCAGTCCCCTATACTTAGAACTACTTAAACCTAACCAACCAAACATCTGAGGTCATCAGTCCCCTATACTTAGAACTACTTAAACCTAACCAACCTAAGGACATCACACACATGCATGCCCGAGGCAGGATTCGAACCTGCGATCGTAGCAGCAGCACGGTTCCGGACTGAAGCGACTAGAACCGATCGGCCGCAAACATTCTTTGAGCGTTTCCTATTCGCGTATTAAAACGCCTGTGTTTACGTTCATGGATGCGGAAGGAAACGTTGTGTTGCTAAACACATTAAGCAAGTGCAGATATTTAAAAGCAGTTTGTCAAAATCAGTTCAGTTAAGACAAGTTACAAAATGCGTTTCTGCATGAAGTATGGTGTAGCCGACGAGTTTCTTCCGTAGCATGTCAGTGTGTTCACTTTTTCCCTCCGTCCCTACACATCTACCGCACGCCAGCTGTCACTGATGCAACTGTAAGTACTGTAACAGCAAAGTGTAACGATTTACTTTCTTCGTTTTGTAACAGACGTTAGAAAATGGCTACAGGCCAAAGCTGGCCATTAATGCAACACATCATACAATCTAGGTCATCTTGTTTAAGGGATTGACAACTTCATTCAGATGTACAGAAATGTAAAATTGTGTACTATACAAAACTCAGTGTTGTATGACTAAAACGTCAATCGCAATTGGAATGGGTAACTCGTATCTGGGTGTAACAATTTCTAGGGCGTAAGTTTCATCGTAGTGGGCGTATTCGTGGCACATTTCGTTCCATTGACAGGATACCGGCAAAATAGTCTAGAAAGGATTACTGTGAGATTGAACGCACAAGTGTGAGAAACCTATCCTAAATAGGGTTTACTGGGGAGGGGGGGGGGAGAGGAGGGCTGGAGAGGAGATTATTGAACGTATATAAAGAGGACCAACTCACATGGCCTTAGCTTTCCCAGGAGAGGATCACGGAAACCTGAATTGGCATATGCTTGAAGACAAACGTTAACCATCTGGGAAAACCTACATGCGATGTTCCAGGAAGCAGTATTAAGTGGGGAAGCCAGGAATCTATAAGCGGCATTATAAATACCTTGAAGGCTGTAAAATGAAAACCGCCGAAGGTATTGCAATGCCTTTGCGTAGTCTACGGACGATGGTGTGCACTGAAGCCCAAAACTCGCCGCTGGAGGGACACGTGCGCTAACCCACGTGGCGGGCGGGCGAGCGAGCACGTGCACGCGTCGACCGTCACTCAGGACAACACGGCAACGCCATGACCCAGGTTGTCCAGGAACTTCGCTCAGTGGAAGAGAAGTCAAATTACGGGAACACGTGTCTCAGCTTATCGGTAGATACTCACCGTATCTGAGAAAACGACGGTCAAAACTTTGGAGGTACTTTTTGTGCCTTTTAGCGCTCGATAACCTCCACCGAAATGGTGGTTCAGTGGTTAACGTCGCGGTTTCTCGCTTTATCGCCCTGTTCGAAACCCGATTATTGTTTTTACTTTATTTTTTGATTCATCTACCATGTCCGTACGTTGCTACACGAAATTTCCTTACGAAGTTGGGAGATACAAGGGCGTTGTATTAATTGTGAAATTACTACTGGATTTCAAAATAAGTGCCATAATACATATTATGGGTGTATAGTATTTTCAGGGGTTACAATATTTTTAAATTGTCATTCTTTTATTTCATTTTTATATCAATTCGCAAGTCTTAAATTTTATTCTTATGTTTATTCTTCACGAAGATTGGGTCCAACAATCGTAGAAACTTTGAAACATGCAAATTTCGAATAGGAGGAGCATCGTGCGAAGGCAGGTTTGCCACAGTGACATGTCTTCTTATGAAGCTCACTTGGTAAAGAAACGCCGTTAACATTGCTGAAGATCTCACGCGTTGGCAACTATTCCGCAGCAAACCACGCATAACGGACCACTTTTCCGAAAAGTGGCGCTTGAAATAATGAATCAAGTTGCACTAAAGGAATTTCACCGAAAACAATTTCAAATAATTTTCTCATTTATGTATTCATTTACCTGACGTACAATTAGTTGACGAATAAGGGCATTATTTCGAGATACATTCGTGTAGTTCTTTTACGGATATTGGTAGGTAAATTAAAACCAAAACTAAAAATATAAATAATGTTCGGGTGTCGAACAAGGAGCGTAAGTGTGAAGCCGCGAAGCTACCCCTGTGCCACCTTTCGGTTGTACTGTTTACTCTCTAAAAGGCACATAAAGAACCTCGAAAACTTCGAGAGTAGTTTTCTCAGAAACAGTAGAGTACCCACGGATGAGCCGATACGGAAGTCCGCTTACTTTGACTCCTTTTCCACCGAGTAAAGTTTTTGCGAAATAGGTTTATGGCAATTGCCGTGTTCTCCTCGTTAGTAGTGCTGAAAACGGAGGAGTGTGCCAAGAAGTAGCAAAAGGATGGAGTACGTTTACTTACCGCGGAAGGGATGCGGGGACCGGAAATTCAACGAAGAATGACACAAGTTATAGTGTGCCACTCCCTACTCTTTACTGATTCATACTTATTATTTGCTGTAGTGTGACCAGTCAGTCATAAGTAGCCAGTTTGGGAGGGCGAACTTATTACCAAGGTATATGACTCGTTAACTAAAGTTCTGGCCCTTAACCTACTACGCATGCCCCATCTATTCTCCCACACCTATAATTTATTCCCATCCAAAATATGTGCTGATCGCGCTCACACTACAATTAGTCGCTTACCTATTAAGAGTTTATATCTGTTTAACATTGCTGATTCCTTACCGTATGATCGCATTGTTATCATACGTTGTAATTCAAAAGTAACAGTACGCACTTCTTGGGTGTAAGGTATGGAACAAAATAAGATGAAACTTAAAATAAGTTGTGTATGAAACTATTTTATTTCCAAGTTACGATGCATAATGTCATTTGTGGTAGGCATTAACTCATGGGCCAATAAGTACAGGCTTTCGGTGTGTCGTGTTCGCCAACGTATAGATTGATGTTTCTGTGTCAACGGTTTCCCTACGTGTTTGTCAGGAGGCAAGAGAGCTCAGGATTCCTTATCCCGATAGGCGGGTAGGTTGTACAGGACCAGTTGCTTGGCTCGCCAGGTCTCCGGATCTTAACGTCTGGGGTTCTACCTCTGGGGCCATCTGAAGGAGCTTGTGTATGTTGTCGCAATTGAGAATGTAGCACGACTGCAGCAGTGAATTGAAAATAACTGTGCAGAATGAGATGGACGGAGCCTGCAACATTCCGAGAACAGTAAGACGTCAAGCATGTCAATGTCTTCGTCTAAGTGGACATCATTTTGAACGTGTCCTGGGCAGACGTACAGTATATCGTTAGGTCGAATTTCGGGTCCCTTGAGGGCGTTACTTTCTGAGAATAATTCATTCTGTGTTGTACTCAGAAATAAAGCAATTTCAAACAATACCTAACAGTTTACTCTTATTCTGATGCATATATTACACCCACGAAGTGCGTACAGTTATTTTTGCATCACCCTTTATAAATCACCCGACATTAGATTAATCCTGAGCTTAAAAAATGGCTTATCGCCTCTCTCTCTCTCTCTCTCTCTCTCTCTCTCTCTCTCTCTCTCTCTCTCATGAGTCTGGCGCAACTGACTAGCTCCATCGCGCCAAACAGTCCCAGGTGCCAATCTGTCCCTTCCAGAACAATGGGGCGTCTCCGTCAGCGATACCGTTGCGCCATAGCAAGGAAGCGTAAGGAGTGCAGAATCGATAGCTTCCGTTAAGTGTACGGAGAGCACTGCATGTCCGTTATAATGTCGATACTCCATCCAAACTCGAGCAACGGCTGCTACCGTTACCTGTTGTCTTCAGTAATTAAGGCATCCATCAGTTTGGACAACAGTGTCGGTAATGCGATGTGGCGTCCCAGGTCGTCCGTCGTCGGCCAATGACATGCGTCCTTCGCTCACGCCTTGACCGTTGCAACCAACATAAATTGCTCTCGCTATACTTGAGCCATTCTTCGATGAATATTTTGCCCGCACTTTTTCCACTGTAAAGAAACACGCTTGCTCTTCTTTTAAAGCTTTCATCTTTAGCGCTGTTGAGTGCGGTGTACGGTCGAGGCGTGCGCCTCCCCTCTCTGGCGCGTCAGCTGTGCGCGCGCCCTTGTCCCTCTAGCGGTGAGTTTGGGGTCGCAGCACCCTTCTAGGTACTACACCATTACAAGGTAGGCAAAGGCGTTGCAATCCCTTCAATGGTTTTAGTTTTACATCCTCTGCCTCGTTTCTTTCTGAATGCACCTTCCCTAACCCAGGCGGCCCCACAGTCCCTGCCCCAGGCCGCCTATATAACGGCTTTCACCGAAGACAAAAATTTGATTTTCAGTATTTCATACACGGTTCAGTTACATTAAGGTGACCACCACCTATGTACAATAACCATACGCAGGCGGCAGCTGGCACCATTAACAGCAGTGTGTATATAAAGGGCGTCGTGGGGACGCGTAAAACAGAACATTCGTTATCGTTATGCGGAAAGTGAGGCATTTTTCTGACGCCCAAAAGCGGAATGACCATTGGCTTTCGGACCAAGAGACGAGAAGTTCCGAAACGGCTCAGTGTGTCTGTTCGCGTGCCGCCGTGGTCAAAAAATACCGTGCATGGCAAAATGGCGACATCCAAAACAGACGCAGAGGCAACCGTGGTGCACCACAGGCCATAGGTTACAGGGGTGAACTGAGGCAGCGGAGATGTGTACGGGCGAATAGAAGAGCAACTGTTGAGCAGCTGAGCGCTCAGATAAACCAAGGGGCTACCGACAGTGTCTCCTCAATGACCGTTCGCGAACGTTGCGTATGGGCCTCTGCACAGGCGTCCATTGTGACTGCTGTTCATCGGCGACGATGGCTGACGTTTGCACCCGAATACTGTAACTAGACGTCCACTGAGTGGCGACAGGTGACCATTTCAGATGAATAAAGTTTCATGCTCCATTTGACAGATGGCCGTTAGTACGTACAGCGTGAAACGTCTGGAATCGAACACCCTGAAACAATCGTCGGAAGCCTCCCAAGGGGATCGCGGTTCTTTCGTGAGTTCGTGGAATGCGCACATGGGGCCCCAAGCTGTTGCAGGCCATTCTTCCGTTCTGGACTGCATTTCCTTCCTCGTCCCCTCCCACCCCATCCTTTCTCATTCCGCTCTGCTCCCTCCTTCCCCGTTCTCGGTGTTCTTTCTTCTGTCGACATGGCTTTCAATCTGGTTTCCTGTATTCTTTGCTTTCTTGTTTCCCTTGCTTTTTTTTTTTTTTTACTTGTTGGTCTCTCTTTGGGGTTTGAAATCCATTTCTAAATTTTCTGTGATGTTAGCCTTTTGGGGAAGAACTAGCTCCCTAGCGTCTATGGTGTGGATTGGTGCCTTATCCTGCTCCTTCCCACCATAGCCCTCTTGTGTTCCAATAGGTCACCAGCACATGTAGCCAGTCCGTGTGGATAGTACCCATCTGGCTGAGCCCCCTGTCAACACAGCGCTCCTGATATGAGCTGTTGCTTCCCGAAGTATGCCTAGGACTGGTTGCTTGTCATTCTGGGGCACGGCAACAGCTGCACAACCAGGTGGCTCTTTCTGTGGCTAGGTGGCCCTCATGGGGAGAGCCCCTGAACGGAGTGGGTGATATCAGGACGGATGCTTCCCAAATGAAACTTATTAAGTCCTCAAACTGTTCTTCCACAGCCATCTCTGGAGTTGGTAGTGGATCATTGAGTGCTGCTTCTTACAATCCTTTGGCCTCGTCTTCCCTGGCTGCACCCATTTGGATACCTGCTCCGTGCTTATTCAGTGGCTCTGTAACACAGGCCAACGATGGAAAACCCCCCAGGGGATCCACACCTTTTTTGTGGATACGTGCGTAGCGAGCACGGGGCCCCGAGCTAATGTGGCCTTCCTTCCTTTCCGGGCTGCATACCTTCCCTTTCCGCATCCTTCCCCATCCCCTGTCTTCACCCCCCCCCCCTCACCTCTGGTTCTTTCCTTCACTTTCTCCCCCTCTGGGAGTATGGTTTGCGCCTACGTCCGGAGACGGACGCTTGTAAATGTACCACATTCTTCTTCCTTGCTTGTATGTCTTCTTCCTTCCTGTGTCCTTCTCTTTTCCTTACCTCTTCTCTTTACCCTTTTCTCCGCTGCGGCGTTTGACCCACGCACTTCCATGCGTAGCCGGTGACGGGGTAACGCGTAATTCCCCGCCCCGGGTAGACAGGTAGGACACGTACGTACCCCCTGGTAAAGGCCAGGCCCAGGGAGGGGTGATTACCCGAGCTGATACCTTCCGAAAGTGCCGATTGGTCCCTCCGTCCGTTTGTCGGGAGGTGTGACCTGAGGTGTGAACAATCACCTAAGGCGGGTGTGCCCTCGGTGAGGGCCCCCACAAGGGAGGAGCGCGCCATCGGAGACGCCGGTAATCATGGGGGATTCTTCCGCAATGGTTTCCTCACCTTCCACTATGTCTGCTCACAAACGTAAGTTCACTGAGTCTCAGCCGCAGACGGTTCTTCCATCGTTGCCACAGTTCCTTGTTGTTTCTCGGTCTGACGAAGGTCACGACTTTTCCACGGTCAACCCTTTCATTATTCAGAAAGGTGTCGACGCAATTGCGGGTCCTGTAAAGTCTTGTTCCAGATTACGGAATGGTACCCTGTTGTTAGAAACACACAGTGCCCTCCAGGCTCAAAAATTGCTGCGTACTTCTCTGCTCCACGCCTTCCCTGTCCGGGTGGAACCGCACCGTACCTTAAATTCCTCGCGTGGAGTCGTTTATACACGCTCCCTCGATGGATTGTCTGACGAAGAAATTCAGCACTACCTGTCTGACCAGGGCGTCACCGCTGTTCATCGGGTTATGAAAAGGGTTGACTCGAACATCATTCCAACCCGCACTGTCTTCTTGACATTTGACAAAGTTCAACTCCCATCAAAAATCAAAGCAGGCTATGAGATAATTTCCGTTCGCCCTTATGTCCCAAACCCTACGCGTTGCTATCGATGTCAGCGGTTCAATCACACCAGCCAGTCCTGTTCCAATCCAGCCAAATGTGTTACGTGTGGCAAGGATGCCCATGAGGGTGCTTGTCCACCTCCATCCCCTCACTGCATCAACTGTATGGGTGACCACGCTGCTTCCTCTCGAGATTGCCCCGTTTTTAAGGATAAAAAGCTCATCCAGGAAATAAGAGTGAAGGAAAAGGTGTCGACCTTTGCTGCTCGAAAGTTACTCGCCAGTCGACAGCCCACCGTGCCTCAGAAAGGAAAATACAGCACTGTCCTTGCTTCTCCTCGGCCAACAAAGGAGGCAGCCACACAGACTTGCGACCTCACATTTAGTACCACGGTCGTCAGATCGGCCAGCGCAAAGATCGGCCGTTCAACCTCCCCTCTTTCGCCTGCCCACTCTATGGCTCACCCTTCGTCGGGTTCTGCTAAATCTCGAGCCCAAAAGTCAGACGCCAAGTCTTCGAAAAAAGAGCATTCTCGTGAAGAGTTTTTACGTACTGCAACTTCACAACCATCGGTTCCTCCTTCATCTAAACATCATACCTCCAAGAAGGCTACGAAGAAACACAGTTCCTCTCCTTCTCCGCCAAGGCGTGTCCCAACTACAGCACCACCTGGCGGAAATCGCCCTCGGCCATCTTCCGTGTCGCCGAGGCGCACTGCTGGTGGCCGGTCAACTGGCCGATCGTTGGTGGCAGGAGCTGCTCCTGACCAACCTATGGATCAGGATCTTCTGCCTTCGACTGAATGCCATTCCATGCTGTCGGTCGCAAGCTCTGAGCAGTCGTTGAGTTGACAGCGCCCTTGGTCACGTTTCTCCATTTTCTGTTGACCCTATGTCCATTATCCACTGGAATATCCGCGGCATTCGCGCCAATCGGGATGAATTGTCGATCCTCTTACGATCCTACTCGCCGGTCATCTTCTGTCTTCAGGAAACAAAGCTGCGTCCCCATGACCGCTTTGTTCTCCCTCATTTTCAGTCCGTCCGATATGACCTCCCCTCTGTTGAAGGCACTCCAGCCCATGGAGGACTCATGATTCTGCTCCATGATACTCTCCATTATCACCCAATCCCCTTAAACAGCTCCTTCCAAGCTGTCGCCGTCCGTCTTTCCCTTTCTGGATACACGTTCTCTCTATGTACGGTATACATTCCATCGTCTACACCACTGGCACGAGCTGATCTCCTTCATCTTCTTGATCAGCTTCCACCCCCCTATTTGCTGGTTGGGGACTTCAATGCCCACCACCCGCTTTGGGGATCTCCACATCCTTGTCCACGTGGCTCACTATTGCTAGACGTCTTCCACCAAGCGGATCTAGTCTGCCTCAACACTGGGGTCCCCACATTTTTGTCTGCCTCCACGGCAAATTTATCTCATTTGGACCTTGCGGTCGGTACTGTTCCGCTAGCCCGGCGCTTCGAATGGTTCGCCCTTGATGATACACACTCGAGTGACCACTTTCCATGTGTCCTTCGACTGCAGCCTCAACTGCCATATATGCGCTCGCGACGCTGGATGTTTGCCCAAGCCGATTGGACACTTTTTTCGTCTCTAGCGACATTCGATGACCGTCGCTTTCCCAGCGTCGACGATGAGGTCACACATTTTACCGACGTTATTCTCACAGCTGCGGAACGTTCAATACCACGCACCTCCGAATTGCCCCGGCGCCCCCCAGTTCCTTGGTGGAACGAGGCATGCCGTGACGCAATACGTGAGCGGCGACGTGCTCTTCGCATTTTCCGTCACCATCCAACTTTGGCCAACTGTATCCGATATAAGCAGCTCCGTGCGCGATGCCGTCGCGTCATCCGCGATAGCAAGAAGGCAAGCTGGCAATTCTTTATTAGCTCATTTAACACCTTCACTCCCTCCTCGGAAGTTTGGAGTCGGCTTCGACGGTTCTCAGGCGCGCCTAGTTTCTCCCCGGTCTCTGGGCTCACTGTCGCGCATGATACCTTAGTGGACCCCGTCGCAATTTCTAACTCATTGGGTCAGCACTTTGCTGAGATTTCGAGCTCTTCAAATTACCCGCCAGCGTTTCTCCCGAAGAAACGTGCAGCGGAAGTGCGACATCTCGCTTTCTCCTCTCAAAATCGCGAAAGCTACAATACTGTTTTCTCCATGCGCGAACTCCAACATGCACTCTCTTCTTCTCGCTCCTCCGCCCCAGGACCGGATGGTATCCATGTCCAAATGTTGCTGCATTTATCAACCCATAGCCTGCGCTACCTCCTTCGCCTTTATAATCGCATTTGGACTGACAGTACCTTTCCCAGGCGATGGCGGGAAGCTATTGTCGTTCCCGTTCCGAAACCTGGAAAGGACAAACATCTCCCCTCTAGCTATCGCCCCATTTCTCTCACGAGTAGTGTCTGTAAGGTTTTGGAGCGTATGGTGAATTACCGTTTAGCTTGGTGGCTGGAATCCCGCAGTCTTTTAACACCAGCCCAATGCGGATTCCGACAACATCGTTCTGCCGTTGACCATCTTGTTGCTCTCTCCACTTATATCATGAACAATTTCCTCCGGAAACGCCAAACGGTAGCAATATTTTTTGATCTGGAGAGAGCATACGATACCTGTTGGAGGACAGGCATCCTCCGCACACTGTTCTCTTGGGGCTTTCGAGGCCGGCTGCCCCTTTTTCTTCGCGAATTTATGGCAGAGCGCACATTTAGGGTGCGAGTGAACACTACTCTATCCCGTACTTTCTCCCAAGAAAACGGGGTACCCCAGGGCTCCGTGCTGAGTGTTGTACTGTTTGCCATTGCCATTAATCCAATTATGGATTGTCTCCTTCCTGATGTCTCGGGCTCCCTCTTTGTGGACGATTTTGCGATCTACTACAGCTCTCAAC
This sequence comes from Schistocerca serialis cubense, assembly GCF_023864345.2. NCBI lineage: Eukaryota > Metazoa > Arthropoda > Insecta > Orthoptera > Acrididae > Schistocerca > Schistocerca serialis. The sequence goes on from NC_064645.1 coordinate 340,515,954, forward strand.
GGACCAGCCTTCTTGAAAGACGTCTTCAAGGATGTCTCGATCGCCTCCACTCGTGGAGCATCGATACCGGCTTCCGTTTCTCACCCAGTAAGACCGTTTGTGTTAATTTTTGGCGACGTAAGGAGTTTCTTCCGCCCTCCTTACATCTAGGTCCTGTCAACCTTCCGTTTTCCGACGTCGCTTTATTCTTGGGTCTTATGTTTGACAGAAAACTGTGCTGGTCCTCCCACGTTTCCTATCTTTCGGCTCGCTGTCTGCGTTCCCTTAACACCCTCCGTGTCCTGAATGGCACCTCTTGGGGAGCGGACCGAGTGGTCCTTCTCCGCCTCTATCGCGCCTTAGTGCGCTCGAAATTGGATTATGGAAGCATAGTCTACTCCTCTGCTCGGCCGTCTATTCTTCGGCGTCTCGACTCTATCCACCACCGTGGATTACGTTTAGTGTCTGGAGCTTTTTACACCAGCCCTGTGGAAAGCCTTTATGCTGAGACTGCTGAACCTCCGCTATCCAATCGGCGGGCAGCCCTTCTGAGTCGTTATGCTAGCCATTTGTCTTCCATGCCTGCTAATCCAGCCCATGACCTTTTTTTCGACGCCTCCCTTGATGTCGGGTATGCAGGCCGCTCCTCCTCCCTACTACCCCTGGGAGTCCGCTTCCGTCAACTGCTCCATTCCCTTTCCTTCCGCTTTCCTAAAACCTTCTTGACAACTTGGGGTACAGCACCGCCTTGGCTCCGTCCCCGGATCGACTTGCTCAGAGGCCTATGTCAATTTCCCAAGGATGGTACCCCTACACTTGTTTACCGTCGGGCATTTGCTGCTCTATGTGCACAAATGACGGAAGCCACATTTATTTACACCGATGGCTCGAAAACATCGTTAGGTGTAGGGGGTGCCTATATTGTTGGCGACACCCCAAATCACTTTCGGCTTCCCGACCAGTGTTCGGTTTATACTGCGGAGCTTTACGCTATTCTCCAGGCTGTCCACTACATCCGCCGCCATCAGCGGATACAGTGCGTAATCTGCTCAGATTCTCTCAGCTCTCTCTTAAGTCTCCAAGCTCTTTACCCTGTGCACCCTCTGGTCCACCGGATTCAGGACTGTCTGCGCTTGCTCCACCTGGGGGGCGTCTCAGTGGCGTTCCTCTGGCTCCCAGGACACGCTGGTATCTGTGGAAATGAGGCGGCCGATATAGCGGCCAAGGCTGCAGTCTCTCTTCCTCGGCCAGCTATTCAGTCTCTTCCGTTTACCGACCTACGGAGCGGTTTATGTCGCCAAGTTGCTCATTTATGGCATGCGCATTGGTCAACACTTCCCCATAATAAATTGCGGGAAGTGAAAGCCCTTCCTTGCGCATGGACCTCTTCCTCCCGAACGCGTCGTCGGGAGGAGGTAATTTTAGCTAGACTCCGGATAGGGCACTGTCTTTTTAGTCATCGACATCTTTTAAGCGGTGATCCTCCCCCACTCTGTCCCCACTGCTCTCAGCCGTGGACGGTCAGACACCTTTTAATTGAATGCCCCTATTTTAATCCGTTACGCTCCCATCTACAGCTATCGCCCGATCTCTCGTCGATTTTAGCAGATGACACGCGCTCAGCTGACCGCGTTCTACAGTTTATTAGTGACAGTGAAATGACGTCAGTCATTTGAAGCCTTTTTTTGGGGGACAACCAACCCCTTTCTATAGTGGATTTTTAAGCATTCCTTCTGCCTTTAGTTTCTCAAATTTTATGACTTTGTTCCCATTGCTGCTGATTTTAAATTTCGTTTTTTTCCTGTTTTCTACGTCACGGGCTGGGCGCTAAAGACCATAGAAGTTTTGCGCCCTAAAACCACAAAAAAAAAAAAAAAAAAAAAAAAAAAAAACGATGGAAAACCTTTTTGCTGAAAATACCTTATTCTTTTTTGTAGGGTGGGGAATCCAAATAAGATACTTAAACTGTATCACCCACCATGTCTTCACTTTTACAGTTAAATTTATTAAATTAAGCAATTTTTAAAGAATTTAAGGGCTTTTATATAGTTAAAATAATTTAAAAAGGAGTTGTAATGAATGTAGATGACGTTGGTAGCACTGCAGAAAATCATCTCGCACCTTCCAGAGCCTCTCGCAGCGGCGGTCCGCGTTGCAAAATGTCGATATACAGGCTTTTGACAGGAGGTCACTTTAATGTGACTGGACGGTAAATAATTATCGACGAATTTTAAAAATAGAAACTGCTGGCACAATTTACTCATTCAGAGGTATATCTTACGTTTAAGGTTTAATGCAATAAGTGTTGAAATTACGAACTGTATTTTCTTGAGGCAGCGTAACTTATGGCGCACCATCTCATTAATAATCAGACATTGTAGCTGTATTGCACGCGGAATTAGGTTCTTCAAAGAATCGCTGGCAGGTTTGTTGCTGGTACATATACCATTCGAAGTATGGTATGCTGGACACTTCACTGATTTGCAGATCATGAACGTATATATAAATGCGCTCCTGGTTTTGTTCCAGACTGTTTTGAGTAATAGAAACTCGCGCGCTGGTTTAAGATTTCGCCGAAATGAAAGTTTCTCCTTCTGAAACATAACGTCCGTTTGACTGTGAAGGGAATTTAAGTGTTCGCATTACCGAACAGTCGCACTTAACCTCAAATGCTAACGAGGTTATGCTAAGTATCTTAAAAAATAGACTTTGCCAGTATACAGACAGAGCTACCCGACGAAGAAAATGGACTTCGTAAAGAAACAGGGACCAGATATCAAATTGCCAACGTCTGACGGATTATTGAGAAGGCAAGAGAATTCCAGAAAGATGTGTGTCTGCTATATTGATTATGCTGAAGCCTTTCATTCGACCACAGTAAATTATGGGAAGTACTTAGAGACATAGGAGTACCAGGTCGTTTCGTCTACCTCTCACGGAGTATATACTGTACGAAGCCATGGAAAGAACCCCACGTGGAGCAGCTAAGTGCGTCAAGATTCAGAAGAGTTAGGCAAGGCTGAATATTGTCACCTTATGTATTCAGTCTGTAAGCAGAGCGCGTTGAGGAATGCCAGGTTAGATGAAGAATAAATCGGAATTAAAATAGCTGTGATAAATATACGAGTACTTCCTCTTAAATGGTCGTGTGTAAAGATCCCTCAACACTTTCGTCCGCGTTCTTTCTTACCGTAGGATGATTTTCCGTTTTCTCTGAATACGGCTGAATCTTCGATACGGTGCCTCTTGAAATACCAAACACGTTGGCTCTTTCGGTTATGGGAACCACTCACCATACGAGCTAATGCACTCAAAACTACACAAAACACTTCTGATCACGACTGACGCTAGGAACATTCAGGACATGACACAGGTACCGTTCGTGGTCAAACGCAACAGTGCAACCTGCAGGTTTGACTAACATCTGCCTTTATGTTAAAGCATTTTGGTCCAACCTCTGCATATTATTTACACATACCCAGATACTAGTTTTTTACTCGGACTAAGTGTGTCAGAGTAACGTAGCATCTTTACGTACAGAAATAATTCAGATGTCAAAGAAGCAATTAATGACAGTAAAAAAAGGGCGTTCTGAGAATTGATTTCTTGTCTAGCATGTTACCGAGTCAGCCATCCAGATTATAACAGCATTTTCAGACTGCAGTCTAAATTACGGTCTAAATTATGACCAACAATTTGTACGGAAGAGTTCAGGTTAGTTAACTTCTCAGAGGGAGGGGGCGGGAGCGAGATGACGACATTCGCCAGTTAAAACTAACTTCTGTAATGTTGTAGCTTCTCCGGGAACTGTCAGAATCTTCGTACTGGAACGTTCCGCTAAAATTTTTTCTGCTCCATCTATTAAGTAATGGTTTTGTTCACAACTAAGACAGCACTTCTACTTACGACCTTGAGAACTCAACTGCTACTTGTAAAGAAATTGCGTGTGACAGCCGTGCTGGCACAGCCTTGTAATTGCTAGAACGCTAGCACTTCGTCAGCTCTTCGTCCCTACT